>NC_138582.1:87180782-87871650 GCF_964289735.1 Phaethon aethereus | reverse complement strand
GGGAGATGATTGACTTTAGGCGTCAGTAAATTTCCATCCTTGCCACAAATTGTTTGTTGGTAATTGCTAGAATTCTTGAGGTCCCAGTGAGTGACGCTTGTACTGATCCACCCGAGTCATGGCTAGATAAGACATGTTCCAAGGCAGTTACTCCCATCTACACAAGAGTGCTTGGTACAGTCAAGGGGCTCGTAACCGCCAAACTCTGCGCCAAGGCTTATCGAGCAAGGAGGGGTGGAGGTGGGGAATGCACCACCACAGGTAGCAGTCGTTAATACTTCAGTCTTGCTCATGCTTTTCATCTTGGGTTGCAGGCATTAGAGAGGCTACCCCTTGCTATCACAGTGGAGAATTTTCCTTGGAAATTCCCTACTGGTGAAAGTAAGGTGGTTGGGTTTTTTGTTTGCTTTTCCCCCTGATAATTTTATGGTCAAGGAGGAAATAAAAGTAGGATAAATATTCATATATGATAGTAATTAATCTGGTTAACGGATCTCTATCCTTCACACAGTGTGAAATGTTTCTGTGACAGGGTGTAAGGATTTTTGTGGCCTTTAACTCCAGGCCCTTTTTCTTACCTGGAAATTGTTCTCTGCCAGTAATATAGAACGTCCATCCTGTTGATTTGAGAAATTTATCTGGATGTGCAGAAGATGGTATTTGTCATAAGGTATATAGTGTTATCAGAGCAGATGATCTAACTGATCTATTGCTTTTCAAAAAAAAAGACTGATTGTGTTGACCAGGCTAAGGTTCAGTTACCCTTCACTTGACATAGGTACTGCCACATTTATTCTTTTAACTCAATACTGCTTTGAACTGTACCCCAGTGTTGTATATCAGAAACACACAAATCTTCCTAAGATTTGTAGTCCATTAAATGTTAAAAATATATTTGCAATATAAGAGGTGAAGGACACAAATGTCCTTATTTCCTAAGGATCTGATTTGGTATCTACCAGTTACAACCTTGCTGTCTTTAAATGACAAAGGCTCTGATTCTGCCTCTGATAGGTATTGAGTGGTTCCTTATTGTGCAAGTATATCTCCTGACTTTCTTGCAATTTCTTTCATTCTTAAGAGTCTCAGCTTCTGTGAATTTTATGCCCTGTTATCTTCCCTGACTTTTATAAAACTTTAGCTTTCAAGTCCAACAGCCTTATTTGCAGCAGTAACATTTATATTTCAGGCAATGTTTGGGACCTGTCATTATTTGGAAATGGTTCTAATTAATTTATTCTCCAGCTTCAGGATCACATTAAGTAAAGAAAAACAAATTATAAGCCTGTTGTATTAGAATTAATCTCACTCCTTTCACCGAGTTACTCTGTTTGGAGGAAGAACACTTGCTTTTTACAGGTAACAAAGATATTCCAGTAAAAATCAATCTCCTGAATCCTTTTTTAAATAAAATATGATAAAACACCTTGGTAAATATATAATTCTATGAAGACAACCTGAGCATTTCATAGATGCGGGCTATCTTTCCTTCTAACTTCATCTTCTTTTATTCCAAGATATTTGTGTCATGTATTTACATGTAAACAAAATGTACGTCACAAGTGTTAATTGAGACATAATTCTGAGTTTTAATAGGTTATTTGTATTGTGATTAATAACTGATATCTGCATGGGTTTTTGGTGGCCTCTTAGTGACTTTTTTCTGTATAGAAATTACGTATACAACGTACCTACGCACACCAAGCTTCAAAAACAGATGTACTGACTTTGCTTTAGAAACAAATAAAGGAAAAGTACTTTTTGGGTCTTGTAGTCTTTGTCAGCCCTGGTATTTACCACATTTCTTTTCTGTAGTGGCATCTGAAGGCCAGATTCAGACCCTGTTATGTTCTTTCATCTCCTGTTCCCCTACCTCAACTTCCCCATAGCAATTATCTCCAGGCTACAAGCTCATCTTTGTTTCATTCTCCAGGGAGGACAGCAGCAGGAGACAAAGTGTCATCATCCTGCCTCTTGCCAGTGTGCAGTTGCAAAAAAAACCAAACCAAAACAAAACAAAAAAAACCACAAAAAAAACCCCAAACCACCTCCAAAAAATAAATTCTTTACATCTGCAGCTCTGAAGGATGCTCTGGAGTAATGAGGATCTTTCTGTTGACATAGTGCTTGGAGAACTTTGCCAGCCATGCACACTGTTGCAGAACATTGGGAAGTGGTAGTTCTCTGAAAATTATTCTATTTTAATTTTAAGTATTTTCCACTTAATTTTATTAAGTGGAAAAGAAACCACCCTGACAAAAAGTGTCTCCTTTCTATGGACAAGCTTCTGTAGCTTTGCTCCAGAAGTATTTAGCAACTGGAGCTTCTCAAGGTAATGTATGAAATCATAATTTAACACTAATGTCATACTCGTCTTACTAGTGTAGGGCTTCAGAATGGTTCTGCTTTTACTGTTTATGACAATTCAACACAGAGAGTCATGGGTAGGGGGAAATTGCTGTCAAAACTGAGTTTTTTCTTTGTAACTCCAAAAGTGTCAGAAAACCTGTAATATAGATAGTGATTTCAGCTTCATTTATAAAATTACATTCTTAAATCTTGTTTATAAATATTCCTGTTCATTTCTGGTGATGTCCCTGTGATTCCTAATGTTTGGAAACTAATTTCTCAGTGAAGGAAGAGGAGATTAAGGATTACACAATTTATTTGGGAACTTTTATTTGTTGGAAACATTCGAGATCAGGTTGGACGGGGCTCTGAGCAACCTGACCTAGTTGAAGATGTCCCTGCTCACTGTAGGGGGGTTGGACTAGATGACGTTTAAAGGTCCCTTCCAACCCAAACTAACGTTCTATTTACCTGGAACTGCAAAGCAAGGACATAACCCTACTTCGCTGGAAGTGTGTTGGTGATCTCTTCTTCCCTCTTCCTTTGCTCTCCCCAGTTCTACTTCTGAAGTTATGCGAGTGCTTTAACACAATACTGTCGTACAACCGGATGTTTCCGAAGGAGGATTGTATGAAATATAACCACTGGTTCATTTCACCTTTTCCATTTGTTTCACTTGCTATTACTTTGTTCTTACGTCTGGGATACCTATATCCTATGTGCCTTCTTGTTCTGTACGTGGCACTCAAGTCATGTCACTGTAAATTAATTGGCAGCTGTTGCTTCTCATTTTCTTGCTTGTGGTTCTAGTTATCGTAATATTTTAAATGTGGGAAAGGTTCTCTGTTTTTTCTTTTGTTTTTGTTTTTTCTCTTCCCCACTGACTTCCCTTTCATTTGTACTCTAAATATGGCAACAGAGGTAAAAATCAGTTTGTGAAATTCCAGAAAGACGTGGTCAGGAATAGTTGCATCCCTAAAGGCCTTGTAATTAATAAATACAAGTTTAAGAGAAAATAAGTATGATGTTGATAATGAACTGGAGGATTGAAACACAAGAGTTAAGCATACATATTCATACATAGCAGTGACTGGCAGGGTAGGCATTTAAACCAAGATCTTCAGAGAATCAGACATCTCTCTCCTTTTACTGTTACAAGTCATTAAACTGCACCCAAAAATTCAAATACAAATGATAACATTTTTTTCCAAACTGACACATACAAATCCATCATTATCCATGAGTGATTTGCTGGATGGTTGAAGCAGGGAACTTGGCATTTATTGCAGGGGTTAACTGTTTCTGTCTTCCGAAAAGCTTACCTTTAATGCCTGGCTATTTAGCAAATAATTTTGGAAAAGGAAAATATAAAAAGAGCACACTTTGTAAGGGTTATATTTTATTATCTTACCAGCATATATTAAACCTGTGTTTCTTTGGGACCATTAAAGAGGCAAAGAAGTAACAATTGCAGGTGAAAAACTGTCACTTGTTAGCACTGCCCTCTGGCTAGCTATGAAATGCCATGTATGCATATGTGTCTGAGATGCTTTATTAAGCACCTGATAAGAAGCTCTGTTCTTTGTAAATAAAACCAATGGTGACACTAACCCTTATTACATAAAAGCTGCTGCCTTGCTCTATACTTACCAATGTATTTTGTGTATGAATGACTTGCAAGACAGTGTGAAAAATATGAAAATGAGTCATTGTTAGCCTTTTCATTATCTATTAGCAACATATTTCAGATCAAGAGGGTATATCACATCCTTTTTCAACAAATGGCTTTTCAGCTGAAACTCATTTTGAGCTGAAGTCCAAAGTACCACAGAATTAAATGCAATTCCAGCCATGAAATTGTCATCTCAGTAATTCAACTTTCATACAACGTGGATGAATTCCTTGAATATTCACTGTTGTGGCTCTATATTTTGTGCTATATTGCAAATGCATAGGTCATAAAATAGAGACTATCCAATAAGACTCCTAATTTTTTAATATGGTAAAATATAGTTAAATCATTAAATCTTATTAAATTGAATTATTCATACTGAGAACTATCAAAGGTAATATTACCGATACAACTTATATTTTATGATCCTTCAGAACAAGACCATCTCTTGTTCTGCTGGTCTGAAGCAGGGATGAGCACCTACTGATTACTAGCAATTTTAAAACAGAGGCTATTTCTAGGGCTAAGTAGGGGTTTGCATCAGCAGGCATCCTTTCCAGTCAGAAGTCCTAGGTTTTTTTCTAAAAGGATTGTGAACGGAGAGATAATTTCAAACATGCATTGTTTTTATTAGCCTTTTGATGGAGCTTTAAGAGATGACCTTCCAGCAAAGAATATTTTCATCTAGGTTGGAAAAACTTGCACAGACTGAAAAAGGAATTTTAAGAATGGAAACATTGAAGTGGTAATAATAAACCTTTCTTGAAATAATCCCAATTTGTAAACACTATCACACTTAACACTTAGTGTAGCAAATAAATTTACTCTTTTCTAGTTCATCTCTCTTCCTGAAATTTACGCTCTGTGACAGAATTAATTGTCCATGTTGTTTAGTAGAAGAAAACTTACTATGAGTTCTATGCCTCAAAGAGAAGCTGAGGATCAGTTACCCCAGCCTCATTTGTGCACCGCCTAGTTTTTACCAGTAATGAACTAATAATAATTGCCTAAGATGCTTGACTCATTTTTAATGCCCCAATTGATACAGAGTATAAGAAGAAATGTTTTAGAGTGAAAGATATAATCCACAGGGAGCCCTAGGTAGAGGAATTCAAGGAAAAGCCCAGCTCTAAAACTAACATCACTGCTGTTGCCACCCCCAGTCAAGAGATCTGAGAAGGGATCCCCTTCACACTTTTCCTGTGAGAATATATTTAAGGTCTCTAAAAGCAGCTTTCACATTGGTTTGTTGCCTTATATAGTCTCCTAAATAAATATAAACCGTGACATAAAGTAAGCCCAAATCCCACAATCCTAATTCTGATCATGCACGTTGGATAGGGAAGGAAAAGGGATGGGAGTGAAGATGTTTAATGGCATGTTAGTGCAAGGGTGCTATGCATAGACTCTTATTTGTCTTTTATAAGTATTTGTAACTGTTTTCTATGTCTTGTTAAACAACTGTTTTTATTTGCATTTTTCTTATTTTAGATTAAGCTGAATTTTTTAAGTTACCTGAAAAAACAAGACACTTCTGACGTTAAGGGTTTGCTGAATTTATAAATTATGATGCTCAAACACTTTACGAAGTATCACATGTCACTAGCACACACCCCTCTCCCACCCCACATTGTATCCAAATAGTAAAGGGATCCCTATTTGAGTAGTAGGAGCCTGGTGCAGGGCTGGCTCAAAAGGATCTGAGCGGCAAGGTTAAAATTGACTTCTAATAACAGAAAAGGCTTTGTGGCATGTAGTTTAGATACGGGGCTATGTACTCGAACCTCAAAGTCACATGAGTGTGATATTATCTTTGTTAGATAATTGATTAATGAAAATTAAAAAAAAAAAATGAACTGTTACTTTAGTCATCTGCCTAAATATATTTACTGCTTATGAAGTACAAAAATATAAGATTTGAAGTGTGGACTATATTTTAAAATACAATCAGTACATTCCTATCTCAGTTTTTCATTTTCATAAGTGGACCATTTCCCTTTTTCCTGACATCATCTTTCTTTTGTCCTAGTGGAGTCCAGTGCAATCATATCCAAAATGCATAAAACCACAAGAATTGCATCTCTGAACTGAACTTGGGGCTCATTTGCTGATGACTGACTTCAGTAGTGCTCAACAAAGGACAAAAGAGCTTGTAATTGCAATTAGATAGGATGTGGTGAATGAAGCCTGAATCATCAGATATAACAAGCCTTCTAATATGCTTTGAATTAATAGGAGTTCTTTGTCCTTTTTCAATATCTATTGATACCATGACACTTTTTTGGAGTTCTGTGGCAATCATAGCTTTATTCTGCCATCCTGTGACAATATGCAATAAGGTGGTGGTACATTGCACAGGAGGAAATAGAAAAATGCAGTCACTTGTTCTAAATTTGCCAGCCCTTGCTCTCAGAGGATACAGAAGTTTTTGTTCTACCAGAATTCCTACTATTGCTGTACTACTTGTGCTTTGCTTAAAAACAAACAGAAAACCAAACCACAAACCAAAACAAATGAACAAACCCAATCTTTTGAAAACCTTATTACTAATGGACTATCTTGGATCATTTTATATTTCTTTGATATTTTTTAAATTTGTTAAACAATGGCTTTTTATAGCTATCTGGACAATTACTCATTATCCTTTTTTCTTTCAGTCATCTTATAGCATGCCCTTAATGTTTACTGTTATCTGTTGCCAGAGTCAGCTTTGTTTAGAAAGTCTTTTTACATAAGGAATCATGATTTGAACCAATAAAGGACAACAGTTTGAAGGTATAGATAAGTTCATGTTGTTGCCAAGAAAAAGCAAGAGTCTTCATAATAATCCTCCCTTTTCTGAGAAACCATAACATTTTTACTGTAAAATATAAATAGTAAGATCACATTTTAAAAGGTTTCTATCTCTCTTCAGCTGCCTGAGGAAGCCTTGGGAGTGTGTCAGAGTTACTTTTTGATGAGGATTCACTGATCGTAGGACCTGACATAATGAATATACTGAAACCAATGAAAATGTTGCTGATTGCAGATGCTGTGCAGCTTGCGTGGTGCGGTCAATCCAATGCAGGATTATACGTTCCTGTGGAGATTTATTTGCTTCCAGATATTGGAGAACACTGTTGTTCTCAAACTGCAATAAGGTGTGACTTTTGTTACAAGGCTGAAAGCTGAATCTCTGTTGCTTAATTAATTGGAAGATTAATATAGGCTAAGGTCCTGATCATTTCTTGGGAGATAATTTAAGAAATGGTAGGTGCTGATGCCTGCTTATTAACCTCAGATTGTTAATAATCCTTAAACTAGTCCCACTTTGAGATTTCATTTCTGTTGTTAATTACTTTTGAAAATTATTAACCACCTCATGTGAGTTCAAAAACGCTTTCAGTCATTCCATGCCACATGTTAGGCTATGTTAGATCTTCTAAAATAAGTCACCCGTTACTCTTTTATCAGGCAAATTAAGTGACCATTTCTTAGTAGTTATTTTAAAGATAACTCATCTCCACGCCTAACTAATGGCAGATGGATCTACCCAGCTATGTGATTTTGAACATATTGGCACACAATTTACTATCCTATTTTGATCATAAATACATTAAGCTCTTTTCTTCCCCATTACCAAAGAACTTGGCAAGGATCTGAAATACAAATAAAATAACCACCATGCATCTATGGAATACAACTACGAGAAGCAGGAACTGAACTGGTTTCTCGGTTTCAGTTCCTGTCATGAGTTTTATTTGCTGCTTTACGTGAGGATTGTAAAGATGTCACACTAATGCTTACCTGTGAAATTGAATTCTGTTAATAACTTTTAGGGCATTTCCAGGCATATATAGTTACAGCATTCATTGTCATATATAGCCAACCCTTGCCAGGCCCTGGAGAGTTGAAACAATTCTAGTTTTATGTAAAACTGTGTGTGGTAGAGGTGAACAGATAGTCTTGCTGGTAGGAAACTCTGAAGCCCATTTTGATATCGAATGTACTACATGAAACCAGTTTGCTGTTAGCAAAATTCTTGCTGATAACAACCTACCTCTAATTTTAGACTTATACAGTGACAACGGAGAAACCAAATATATTTTTTCTAGCCATTCTGACTTGAATATCAATGAAAATTCAGTGATTTCTCAATTTCTAGGATTGTGAAACCATGGCAAAAAAATTATTTACATGTGTTACTCTTCCTGAAGTTCCGTCTAGAACTTAGCAAAAAGAAGAACTGTAGGGAGAGGGAGTTCAAATTTATAACTTCTCGTATTTTCAGTTGGATTAGTAACAGTCAAATAATAGTAAGTAATAAAGCGGTAAATGCAAAACACTTAAATTTGGCACCAAATTAAGTTGGTTAATGTAGTTAAGCTCTCCCTGTAGTCCTTTCTAGTCCTATCAGACTATTTTGATTTATTCTGGGGGAGTCTTTTCATTGTCCTCCTCTTTCAATGGGAGGAATGTTGGAGACTGGTCAGCAAAATATATTTCTAATTCGACTGGCTATGCCTCTACTTAACAGTGGGTGGTGTATATATATATCCCCAATGGTTGCAACTCCTTTGAAGGGGACATGGGAGAGAGAACTCCTTGGTTGGGAGATCTGTGGGTGTTCTGCACTTGAGGACTTCCTCCTAGTTTTGGCACAGCTTGTGTAATGATTTAAGTTCTCTTACAGATGTGGTGAGGAAGGAGTGTATGACACCTATCATACTGGGATTTCAGTTTTGAACAGGGCTTGCAGAACGTTACACTACTGCGTGTAATAATAAGTTAGTATTACTCTGTCACCTAGCTGCTTTTCTTTCTTGCAAGTCCCAACAATTGTGGATTATTCAATGCCAGCTATGCAATTCTCAGCCATGTAAACTCATATTCCCAGAGTCTCTTGGAGAAGAACACAAGCATGTACCTATGACAGTTTCAGGACTTTTTTAATCTAAATATTCCTCTGTTATAATTACCCTGAAAAAGGCTGGTGGAATGGATATAGATAAACACAATCTCTATCTCATTCCTAAAAGTCAGGGAAACAACAAATCACAACGTTCTTGTAATAAGTCATTTCAATAATTTTGTAGTCCTCAGCATAGTCAGTTTTGGCTGGAAGTTATGATAGAGGCTTCAAAAGAGTTATACAGCCAGATTTCATTGTTATAGTGTTTGAGTGATTTGATTTCTGAAGAAGGCTTAATAGTCTTAAAATCAAAGATTTTGACTGCGCTAGGACTTGGTAAGGACAGGCATTTCTCTTTCATCAATATCTACTGTTTACTTGGATGCAGGTATTAGAAGTTCAGATTTAAATAATCAAATGCTTAGCTAACTGTAACAGCATAAGTAAATTATGAAGGTAGGACATGATTTAATCTCATCTTAATAAAAATTTTTTCCAGTGTCAGCCTTATTTTCATTTTTTGAACTACCATAATATTAATTATTTCAGTTTTTTTAGTGTTCAAAAATGACTTGGCTGAATAAGTGGTTTTCTTAATTGGTTAATTAAAGATGTGCAACTGAACAAAGTTTAAATATTGGAGTTTACAGCTTTGGAGGTGTAAGAGGCAAATATTTATGTTTTTATTACTATATTTAGTACCCCTTCATGAAATAAGATTATTAGTTAAGTTGAATTTCTGAGGTAAACAAGATCTCATCAAGACACAACAAATGATTCTGGAAACCTGGTGCATGAAAGAAGTTATTCCCTGTTGAATTATAGAGTTAATGAAGTATGAAAATTATGACATTTAATATCTTAAATGAAAGCTGCTTTAGGGAATGCTTCAGCACTTTAAACTAGTATCTCATAATTTGATATCACCTGGCTAATCCAATATCACAGTATAGCTGCCAAATTTTCAAACCCTTTGAGTCCGTTTCTGGTACTGCTATCAGATTTGGAGGGAAAAAGATAAGACAATCTGCAACAATAAATGTGACAATTATAGACATTTCTAATCAGGCAATATTTCTGCAGCTTAAAAAGCCATTCATTTAAGTAAATGGTAACATGAATAGTTCTTCAATGAGAGAAATTAACCTAGTTACATGGCTTTTCCATTTTCTGTCATTCATGAAATCATAAAAGGGTGAGAACCTCAGGCTTCTGTACCTAAATAAACTGTCTTTCTACTAGGATTTATATGGTGGAGGTTTTGGGAGGGTCACTAAACCAACAAGAAGAATTTCAACAGAAATCAAAACAATGTTATAATTGAAAAATAATTTAAAAAATCCTATAATGCATCTAGATCTCTAAGGGCAGTATTTTTTTCTGTGTAAAATGTCCCCTTATCACTTGGTAGAATAAGACTAATCTGTTCTTCAAACTGTCATATATATATTCTTTTTGTTAACTTTTACTACAATAACATATTACTTGTTGGGGAAAATAAAAAGCTTTAGTTCAGGTTTCTTTTTGTTGGTATTTATGCATGGAGATAGTGTTATGAATATTTATGAATAAAAATTAGTTGTTGCTTAGAAGACCCTTCACACTCACAAACGTGGACAAGGTAAGCAGGTAATTCATGAGATCACAGAACTTGGGTATCTTGGCATTTTTACAAATGTAGATATGGACTTAGATGTTTGAGGGTGACAGGGTAACTGTTAGCACCAAATACCACTGTAAAATGTGTAGCATAGTCTCTATTTCAAAATTAGGGGAAAACAGTAAATGCATTAATTAAAAATAGCTGGTTTACTCTGCTTCTCAATGCTAGAATAAGAGGCCAATACCTCAGACATGGGTGGTAAGAACTCTAGCATATCAGTATGAGAGTCTGTAATGGTAATTGTGTCCCATTCTGCATTTTCATAAATGCAAAAATTTAACCGAAACTCTTCCCAGAGTATATGCTTCCATACTAAACTAATGGAACATGCTTTATCTCAACGAGGAAGAAAAGTATAGGTATGGCAATGGAGCATAAAAGTAAGCTGTGGTTGTGTTTGATTTGCTCTTAATACTTACAGTATTTCCTACTTCATTATGTTGTCGAGATTTTGAACTACTTTAACTTTCTTGTTCCTTATATTGAAGACTTAATGCTTCTTTGCAATGAAAAAAGAAATACCTAATCACATGAATTTGAGGTTTAGGGGAAAATTAAGAAAGAAACATGGGTTACAGGAGTTGAAATGCCTAAATCCCTAGGTATTGTCTTAAGAATCCTCAGGTTTAGCACAAAGGTAGGTAACTATTAGAGGTAATTCTACCAAGTTTTTATCATCTATATAAATATTTTCAAATTACAGTCCAATTCAGTACTTTTCACAATTGGCTTTTAAAACCATTTTTTGTTCGCACTTCACAGTTTGCTTTTTCTAATACAATTAAGCTTACCACATTTACTTATCTTCCATGTGAAAAACAGCCACCATCTACTCTAACCAAGGCAGGTATAATGTGATCCAGACACTCAGACTGGTTCCTGTCTGAGGGGGGAACATGCCTAAAAGTTTTGTTTTCTTGCATAGTTAACCCAAATAAATTTAGTTTAGATTTAGATGATTTATACTGCAATCTGAAATTAGCTAAAACCAAGGTGGTTTTAGAAGCTTGTTTATATCTAATTTATAGGTTAAAAAACACCAGTGTAGAGTGGGGATGAGGGGATGAGGGTTGGAGAACACAACGAAGGAAAGCATCTTGTATGCTCAACTCAATATCAATATAAAGATGAGAGTTTATAAGTAAATGATCTATCGGTCAAGTTGTCAAGCTGAAGTAAAGAGGGAGAAAGCAGTAGGCCTAAAAGAACTTTGGTTATGGCACTGGCAATTAGTATGAACTCACCAGTGCACCAAGTGACACTTTTGATCTGTACAAAGATTTTTTGTTTGTTTGTTTTTAAAAGATCTTTTAACTATAAACTTCAGTCTAGCACACCCTTATGGTGACCCCCTCATGTTAATGAGCCACATGTGTGTAGCTTTGAAAATGGATTAATCATTCCAACTATTAATATTCATCATGCTGGGTTTGCAGTTGGAGACCATATTGTTATTAATAAAACATTAAAAAGACTCCTAAGAGGAAGATCAGGATTTTTTTTTAAATAACTGTAAACTTCTATAAATAAAGAGAAACCATGTGAAACTTTATTCCTGGTTGGTGAAGAAAGACAAGAAAAAAATTCTTTTGGTTTTCATGAAGGCAGAAGCCAACCATCTTTCAGTGTTCCCCCTCCTCAACTGCTTGTTTATTGGAAATTCTGTTTATGATTAACAGGAAAAAAACTATACTTTGACTTCAAATCACAACAAACTGTATGGAAGGATTTTGTGGATCACTCTACTTTCTTGATAACAAAGATTTCCAAGCTTCTATTTCTACCTAATTTGAAGATTCAGGCAAACAACTCAGTGCTGCTTTCTTGAAAAGTTACAATATAAAATGAAGCTAAATACAAATGTTTTCTAAAGTTGATTGCAGATGTCTCTTGACACTTAGCATTCCATGAAAAATTCTGCAGTCTGTCTCAGTTTTCAGAATTGTCCCAGGCTAGTACATGTTAAATGTGGAATGTGTATATCCTGCTACAAATATCTTACTAGTCAAATAGATAGACGGTTGCGGGAGGGGAAAGGAATATTTTATAACTCACATGGATGGTTTGACCAAGTGTGCTGACCAAGAGCTGAGAACAGGATCCAGATTTGAACTTGCATTCTAGTCTTTCCTTGGAGTACTCCCATTCGTTTTATCTTTATGGTGATAGTTATTAAGACAATGCATAACTTGACAATCCATGTGATTGGAGAGTAGAACTTGACAGCATTTCATAATGCTTTTTCTTTGCCTTGTCAGCCACATAGACTTCTGTACAAACTTATTGATGTAGTAAGTAGATTAAAGGCTTTTAATTCACTTCTAACAGGTGAGAGAAGTGCATGCAAAGTACAATCACAATTCGAGGCACCTGACATCCCATGACAGCACAGCTAATCAATATAAAATGAGCTGAGACAACACAGCTCTGGCACTGCAATAAACTCAGTCCTTTAAGCGTACAGATCTCCTTTAAACAGTTGGAGGCCAAATTTTCAGTTCTAATTAAAAATAAACATCATGGCCCCATCATCTACATCTCAAATATTGACATTTCTTTCTCCAAGAAAATGTCTGTTTTGACACTTTCTTTCGGATGATTCTTCTTGCACAACTGGGAAGATCATTATCGTATAGAAAAAACACACAAAGCATTCATTCTGTTTTGAGGTCTGTATATACATGTTAATAAAACTTTTGGATTAAACACTTCTTGCAGTCATTAATTGGGTATGTGGGTATGCACATGTTTGCATTTAAGAAACCATGACTGAATAACCGGCCTTAATAATTCAGCTCAGATTTTCTATGTCAATATTAAGTTGATTCCTGTCTCAAGAACATGGAAAGTTAATAGAAGTTCTAAAAATATTTCAGAATCCTGTTGGAGGAGAACTTGAATAAAAGAGAAGAAATTGCATAATATTATCATACTACTAGAAAAGCATATTGTCTGTGCCATAAGCAGATTTATTTTACACCTGCCATTTTTCTACTTTCAAGAGTTTGTCATGTTTTCTTCAAACACTTTCAGTGTGAAACTGAGCATACATGTGATGTCAGACGTTGATTCTTGTCATTGTGGCACTTAGCATTTAAGTAGGATCTGGATGGAGACCAATGGGGATGTCTTAAGGGGTGGGGTGGAGAGGGGCTGGATGACACACCCACACAGCAGCAACTTAAAGCTATTTCTGCCTTTGTAGAATGTTCATGACCAGACAGGAATTTCTTCTAAAATGCCCCCTCAAAAATGCCCTAAGCTTCTAGCCTAATGCTAAAATATGAAAAATAACAACCCGATAAAGTATACTTGAAAGATGGCTTTTATGAGAAAGTCATGACTTGTTTATCTTTCAGACTGCCCTCACCTCCTTATAACAATTATTCTCTTTTCCTTCTGTCTAACTGTGATTTTTGTTGAAGTGGAGCTTTTGGATACCTTTTGATTGCTGTAGCTTTCACTTAGAAGCACTTCAAAGTGGTTGTAGGAGGTATAAATGAGACTTTCCTATGCGTCCTTCTTGTATTGCACTTTTACAGTGATGCCTATCTTCATTAATGGGATAAAGGCTTGTTTTTAAAATAAGTCGGTGAATGTTTATTGCTTCTGCTATAAATGACTACTGAAGCCTATGTGTGCAATTATGTCCAACAGGGTTTAGATGCATCAGAGTAAACTTGGCCTCCATGTTTAGATAGATCCGATAGACTTCAATTTTATCTAGATAGAACCAGAGGTCAACCTGTTAGGCAGCTCAATCTTTTTACATGTTCTTGAGCAGAGCAAATGCATTGCTTTCAAGAGCAGCATAAGCAAGACTTGATCCATAGGCTGGAGTCTTTCCTAATGTTTAGGTAGAATTATGGAGGTTAAACCTTGAGCACCATAACATTAGCTTGCAAATACTGAGGATAGGAGATTACAAATAAGTTAAACACCGAATTTCCATTTAATTTAAATAGTGCTTGGACTCCAGAGAGCCATAATGACTGGTGTTTTGTACAATCATCTACATTTAAAAAGGGGTTCTGGAAGTGATTGTGGATTCCTCTAATGTACAAAATTATCTGGTTAGATAAAATTCTGCAGGTTGCAGGGCTGAAAAAGAATGTCCTCTTTAATTGGAGGAAGACAGAGGAGAGAGATGAAAGTAAACCATGGGAATGGTTTCTTCCACTGGAATACAGTAAATGGATGTGAACAAAGTTAATAAAGATTAATATTCTTAAACTTGAAATGTTGATTTTGATGTCAAACTGGGGGACTCATCAACTTTTAACAATTTAACTTCGGGAACCTAAGGCAAGACACCTATGCCCTTTCTAAAATGAATAGCTAGCAAAAAACCCTTCAAACAGATGAACGATTTGGATACGGAATTTCACACAGGCAGGGCACCTGTGTACTGCTATGGAGGAGCTTGAAGTTTTCTGTCTCTTATTTCAGGTATTTAAAGATGACTGCGTGCATATACTTTCTTTCCAATATGTTAAACTCTGAACTCTTGTTCTGTCTGTTGATCATATAAATTAAGCTGTGACTGTAAAGAAATGATCACTCCCCTGGGGAAGACGTAGAACCTTTATCTCATCTGTAGATGTTAATCTTTCCTGCGTTATGCATGACTACGCTTTCTTCAAAGTGCACTCTGTTACTGTACATCATTCAAAGCACTGTAAGGAATTAATAGTCCTCTGAAGCAAAGCACTTAATTCATACATCTCATCTTGCAGCTAGAGTAGTCCAAAAGAACATATACTTTCAATTATAGAATTATAGCACTTATACCCGCTTATATCAAGGGTATAGTGGCTACCTAGAAGTCACTTCAGAATTTTAAAATGTATTTGTTTATGTTTAAGATCATTGGAAGAGGACTGGATTCTTGGCCAGTTGAGTATTTCAAGCATTAAATTATCTTTAAAACATGATACTTAAGATACCCTTGTGACAGAATTAAAACAAAAGTCATGAGAAAGTGAATAATTTGAATTTTTACTCTCTTCACTACCTGTTTAAATATTGCATGGATTTGATCTATTGAACTGTAAAAGTAATAATCACAGTACACATAAAGGCTGTTGTGAGTAAGTCCAGCTACTCTGGCAAAATAATATGGGAACAAGTAGTTTGAAAAGTTATCTTAACATATGAAAATGTGTTGGGGATTTTCTTCATTTGGAAATTTGATTTTGCAAAACCAGAGTCCTTTAAAATCTCATTTTACACAAATAGTTTCCTCACAATTAACAATAAAATAGGATAATAATGTTTAAAATACAAAGTAAGATAACTTTTTTCCTTCCACATTTTATATACAAGTTATTTGACTAAGTGGTGTATCCCCTCTCTTCCAATTAACTGCTTTTAAAGCATGGGATTTTTCATATTTAAAAATTTGGGGATTTGCCTTGTTTTTTTAAAAATTACTGTTGTATTCTCATACAATTACATCTAAATAAATCTTGAATAGATAACTTGACCTGCAAGTGCTGAAGTATTTAGATGTGTTTGTGTAACCTAGCATTATTTTAAGAACTATTTGTTCCAACCTTTTGAATAAATGTGTATTTGAAAATAAACAGCAAATGATTTTGTATAACAAACTGATCTCTCAAACTCTGCTTGTATACATTGCTGTGAATTCTTTTCCCATGCAAAGATGAAAAGATCTGATGGATCTGTTTGCCTTGCTGATTATCTAGAGAAAGAATTCTTTAAAATAACACTTTAGAACAGAACTTGAGAGTACTGTTTTGTAATAGTTTGTGTAGATAAAAACCTATGAAATGTTTGCCAGTAGATATATAAAGAGATTGTGGCTCTTTTAGTGTTATGGTCTGGTTTTAATTTGTGGGTTTTTTTTTCCCCAGACTTAATTGTTTAGCAAGTAAAAACACTGTAGTTCATAAAATGCTGATAACATTAGAAGGCTTTTTTTTAATATGAGGAAGTCAGACAGCAGGACTATATAAGGATTCTGGCCCGAGGGTGAGTTTGAATAGAAACAACCCACCTTATCCTACATGTCATCTGAGCTAAGAGTTTGTTCACGGAAAGCTAGATGCCCTAGGTTGATTACTACATTGCGATAACCCTCTGTCTCAGCTTTGTGGAGCGGTTCATGAAAATGCAATCTGTAGTCTGTAGCGATATAGTATTTCTTTTCCCTGATTCCTAGTTTTAGACTTTTATCATCTAAATATCAACCACTAACCAATGTACCAGTATGGCACTTCAGGACTGTCAGCCCCCAGGATCATGCTCGTTGCAATACAATTGCCCAAAGCCTTTCAGTGATGTTGCTAGGCACCGTGCTACTCTGGGATAATGTAGCACCTGACGACAGTAAAATGGTGAAGCATCCCTGTGGACAGAGAGCCCAGCACAAGTGGTAGGAAGCAGGGGGTTTTGGTTGCTTGTCATTTTGACTTCTTTTGCAGTGGGGAAAAGATCACTGCTAAATTTTAAATGCCAGTAAAACTTGCTTCTGTTCCAGGCTGTGGATATGCTTTTCATCCAGCCTGCTAAGGAAAGACATAGACACCCAATACATTATTTTTTTAGAACCTGATAGAGTTGCCCTGCTGTCGGCTCAGAGATCAAACAAAACAGGCATTACTCCCACTCCATGTTCCAAGACCTCCTATGTTCAATCCACTTTTCCTTTCAGTTTATGGAAGCTTTTGGAACAGGGCACTCTGCTTATTTCTAATGCCATAAACTTTTCATGTTATGGGGTGGGCTAGGCAGAAACTCAGTCATTCAAATATTCCTCCAGTCAGTAGAAGAAGAAAAGATGGTACCTGGAGTCCATCGTCTGTTGGTGTAGTTTCTCAAGTAGGTGACCTTTGGATCTCTTGGGAAACATAAGTGTATCTAACACAGGTTTGCTCTTTTGCTTATTAAAATAAATGGGATCTCACAAAATTGTTTTTAAATTAAGAAACTCTGGTCTGCTTGGTTATGATAATTGGTCTTCTGATATCAAATTAATTGTCGGAACTAATGCTGAGGAAGGTGAAGCAGTCACCAACAGGAAATGTTTAGTTTACACATCAGTGTATAGAATATAAATCTTAAAACACGACAAGTAAAGGGGAATGATTAATGTATAATCTATTAACTTTGTAATACAAAAATAAACAGTCATGAGAAGAAAGCATGAAAGGGACAGAACACTATCTTGTGTGTGGGATGTATATAACTTACTGCTAGACCACTTACATGACTGTGAACAGCTGCTTAATTTTTTTCCTTTTTTTTCCTCAGCAATAAACTGGAAATAAAGGGTGTTTGCCCTTATGTTATGTTTTTCATCATTATATGGGATAATTTTCTTTCTGTTAATGGAATCTCTTCCACTGAAGTAAAAAAAAAAAAATTATTGAACACCTGGCTAGTGAGTAACCTAGGACAGGGATAAAGGTGTTTTTCAGAAGTGCCTTTTGGCTGAAGAGCAAATGGGAATAAAAGTTGCTGTTGCCATTGAAACTTGATAATGTAAAAATGCTATTGCCATGAAATCTGGTTATATAGATAAACTATGAAGCAATAATCTGTGAAGGTATGTTAATTGGTTCTTGATAATTTATGCTAGTGCATATTTTGCAACTATTTATGGTGAGGTCTTATAATAATGTCATTGAATGATGTAAGATAAGTATTATCCATATTTTCCACACCAGGGAACGTAGAAAAGGTTCCAATTCTAAACATTACAGTAAACACAAATTACCCTCTTTTATTTTTAAAGCAAATTAAAGAATGTGGTACACTTAAGAACTTTAGTGTCTTTAAAATGTGAGAGAAGCAATCTGATTATCATGCCTGTCATGTTACTGTTCTTTTTTATGTTCTGGTAAGTACATTACTGAAAATGCTGAATAAAAAATGCAAACAATATGACTAGTATTGCAAGCCGTTTTTTTTTCCCATTGCTATTGAAAGCTGCAGCCTAACTTTAATATGGGTTGATGATTATAAGGTACAGAATGATTGTTGAAATAGATATCTCTTTGTATAAGTGGCAATGAACACCAAATGCCTCTCCTTTGCTCAGCTCTGGAAGTATCCTACAAAATTGCTTTAAACATTTGGATGGCTTTGTCAACACTTAATGAATTTTGGCCATCATAAATCTCAGATGCCCTCACTGGGTAAAACCCAAAATTATCACAGTTGCATGGCCTAAGCTGCCCTTGCCATATGGTGAGTGCAAATGTTTCTAAAGCAGCAAATGTTCTGTCAAGGGTTCCCAGTGATGTTTTGATTGGATTGCTCTATTATCTGAATGAGTCTGCCAAAAGAAAGCACCTGCAATGAAAAGTGGGCAGAAGCTGCCAATCTGTAGCAAGGGAAGGAAAGTGAAGCATGTAGTGACAAGCTGCCTGTCATCAGAAGATATGCTGAATAGGTTATGATAGGTTCTGCTGCATACCTGATATCACAAAATATATCTTGGGGGAAAAATTAAAGGAGGGGGGGGGACACACACAGTGGGGTGGTGTGTGAAAGAACTAGCCCAGCTCCAGTAACCTTCTGCCCTTGAAGATGCCAAGTCATAGTTTAGTGTGCTGTAATAGCTTGCAAAACAATGAACTCTTCAGTGGCTGCTTAGCCAGACCTTTTCAGAGACGTTATCAAACAATAACTGGCAGAGACAATAAGATCTGCTTCTTTTCCGTGTTTAGTTTTGTTTCAGTTGTAGGGTGTTGATGCTCTATGCAGATTCTCGGATGATGTGGCCTGGAGCATATAATTCACTTATTATAACTGATAGCTGAATATGTAAATGTATTAAAGAACTGATGGAAGTAAAATTATTTTTTCCTCTTCTGAGGAGGAATACTTAATGAGATCCCCTTGCTACAGTCCACTTTAATGGACTGTATATCATCTCTAAGTAGATTAAAATTATGACTTGCACAGAAAAATTTCACATGAACAACATGTGGCAACTATTATCAGTTATGTATATAAGTTTACAGGTAATTACCTTTTTTGTCACTGAGAACAATACACAGTTATACTGTAGCTATTGTTCTCAAGAAACAATGAAGTTCAATCTTCCTAGTAGCTAGAAGTATGTGAAGCGTAGCCAGGTGATCTCTGTGCAAATCCCTTGACTGAGCCCGCCTTTGTATTGTGAATTTTACTGTGTACTCATGCCATGGAAATGAGGAGAGGGAAGTGGTCCAAAGAGGTCATTATATATCAGCTCAGGGGAACAGACCTGGTACACACCAGAAGGGGAAGGGGGGTGGGGGGAAGCAACTGGGTGGTGGGAGTTGGGAGATCCCACTTTCAGTGAAGTGGATTAGACCTGAGTGGGAGTAGATTAAAAAATCAAAGAAAAATAACTGGGCAGAGTTAGTGCAGGTATTGGTATTAACAGTTTTACAAGAGCTTTTTGCGGTTGATTTTCCATTTTATCCCCACTGTAGAGAAGGTTAAAATCTGTTAATGGATTTTAAAAGCTCCAATTGAAGTTCAATAAAACTTAACTGTCCTTCCAGACATACTTTTGCATATCTCAGCTCTAAATTTTTCCCATAGTAAATTTTCATCAAAGATAAAAGGAGGAACTTGAGTATAATTCAGTGTCTTAACTAAAACATTATCTCAGTGTACCTGATCTCTCCTACCTGTCACGCAGTAGGTGTAGCTGTTACACAGATGACATATAAAATGTTAGCTGCGCACTGTCCAAATGCCAACAGTCTAGAAGCTTTGAAAGGCTTATGTTGTCGGTCATGCTGTAAAAAACCTTGTCAAACACTTAATCAGTCTGAGGACCCGGGTTGTTCTAGCCCTCAGTTAAGCATTATGTTAAATAAGCTAATTCAAAATTCCTAGAAGTTGTGTCTTCCTCTTAAAAAGTCCAATCTGGAATAAAAGCAAGCGTAAGAAAAATATGTGTTCTCTTCTGAGATCTGTCTGATAGTGGCAGACTGGACCCTCCTACCAGCATTTCCATAATTCATAGAGTGTAGAAGTAATATTCTCACTTTCCCCTGCCCAAAGCATGCTTTGAGTGTTTAAAGATTATCTGTTTTGTCTTTTCTTCACTTAGCTCTGTGCAATCTTTCGTAATTCACCCCAGTCTGAATGTGACAAAATAGGAGAAAAAGCATGATGCTATTGTGCAAAACCTTCTCTTGGATGCTCTCATCTTAGCTTCAGCCCACACTTCTCTGATGTTTTTCCTTGTCTCCACTTTCTTCTCCTTCTGTTAGTGTACTACTATCCAAACCCAATTGTAATCTAATGTGGCACTAATGCAAAGTTTTTCATTCTCACATCAGTGAGGTATACTGTGAATTATCATTATTTTTCAGAAGTTTTTCTGCGCCTTTACAACTGCAACTTTTTTTTTTCATGCATGCTAAGTCTGATTCAGGGTTTACAAAGTGCTTGAGGCATGGGAACTAGATATTGTTTGGGTCTTAACCCTGTTTAATGTTGGAATTCATAACTGTTTCCTTCTTTTTCATTATTGCCCTACTTAAAGTAAGATGTTTAATAAAATGGAAGGGCTCAGAAATAGGGGAAAAAATGCCCTGGGACCACAATACTTTGAATGCTAAGGACATGAAAGCAGATTGCTAAATGCTGTCCTGCACATAGACTACCTGTGAGTTATCACTGCAAAATTTCACAGTAAATATGTGAATGAGAGACAGCAATAAGATTGGTAGGAATATTGATCCCCAAAAAACCACTAAGAATATCCTTTTTCCTGAAAGATCAATTTGAAAAGCAACAAAGTTGAAGCCAATTGAAGGAGATGCCTTATTGTCTTTCTTTTTACATCTGTAGAAATTTATCTTTCACACGTTGTCTAGAAGTTTTTCTTTAGCTATATAGATTTGGAGCAGTGGAGATTGTGTACGTACCATGATCTGGTACCAACCTACCTGCATGATAAGTAAAGGAAAATACCTCTGACAGAGTGGATGATTTTCTTTAGTTGGTAGTCTTGACATTTCCCATGAAGCTATAGAAGTTAGCTACTGGATTAATAAAACAGATTATTTTTGTATGTGTGTCCAGAGATGAAAATGTCTCATTTTGTTTACACAAGCATATTCATTTTAAGAACATGGAATTAATACTGAAACCAGACTAGATACGGAAGACTGTAGCTCTTATAGGCCACTGTAGCCCAGGCATTTATTCATGTATGTTTTGAAGAGGAAAGCTGCTGAAGCACGTATCTTCTAAAGCAGAAGAAACATTTCACTTACAACTGCTGCTGGATCACACAACTGGTACACCTGCATGACGAGCATTGTATTCTGGTGATGCCTAAATAACAAAGCAGTCTAGGCACCTGGTGAATGGCCATTTTGCTGCTGTACTTAAACACATTCATCAGCCAGCAGGTTTATACTAGATCCATTAAGTAAAAAATTTCAAAATTTAGGCTGATTTTTAGAAAAATCTCAGGCAACTTGCTATGCTTTTTTTTGTGAGAACAATATGCAGAACAAGAAAAAGGTTATTTCATCCTCTGACTCTTTAATTCAATTATATCATAAAACTCATTGTGTACTTCAAAAATAAATTAACTCAAGATGTTATTCTGCTCTCCATCTGCTGTATTTCTTTAAATGTATTCCTTCCACACTCAGATCAGTTTAAATGATTTTTTTTTCCATCAAAAGCCATAGGCATTTTTTCTTGTTTGCTTTTTTAATGCCTCTGTTTCAGAAATTGCCTCATAAACCATGTGACTTTCTCTTGTTTTCTCTTTTTTCTCTTGCATGAGAAAGCAGCTAGCAAAATGCAGCTAATGGCTGTTTTGTATCTATATTGCTATAGCTTGTGTTTCAGCATGTTTTCCATTTCCTATCTGTGGTCTGTGTCTTGCCTGCAGAAGACGATGTGTGATGGTAAGTAAATGACCAAAGTATAGTTGCATCATTGCCCTTTGATACTGAGAGTCAGAAAATGGCAGACGAGGGTACTTGAAATAACCAGATCTTTGGTCTGAATTCAGCTCTTTTCCTCAGAGGTAGACGTTCCCTTCCAAATTATTTCCCTCTCCAGTTGGATCAGCTGCTGCTGCTACCCAAAATGTCAACTGTAATATTAGGCATGATAAATAAAAGATTTCAAATGTCTTTATAGCACAGGATGTTTCCTATCTGCTTTTCCTGATATAAGTACAGCTTTAACGTCAGAGGAAGGAGTAGAATGAAGTTGTGCAGATTTCTCCCAAATCTTAAATGAATCCTGAATTAGTAGTATAGCTGAAAGTTCACCATAAACTAATAAATCACAATTACACTTGGTTGGTAAAAGCTCAAGCAAAAATGTTATTAAATGTCACTACAAATGAGTAGTAACTACAGTTACAAAATGAGGACTTGCTTAACTGGTCAGAAAAGCTGCAGCACCTTTGCTAAAGAATTTAAATACTCTAAGATATAATAACACTGTCCAACTTTGAAATACATAAGTATATACATTTATTTTCAAAGTACAGAACATGGAAATCAACCATGCTTTTATTGAGTTAAGGGCAGCCTGTCCAAAATGTCATCCAGGACATCAAAGAAGTTGGTGAAATTTCCTTACATACTGTAAACATGGTTTTATTTTGTCAGACTAGACAATTCTTTCTAACAAAGTCTAAATTGTGATTTGTGACATGAATTTTTGTCAAGAACAAAGTAATTCAACAGCAGTAATGAAAATATTGCTGATGCCAATTCTAATTATTTTTAAGAGGCATAAGGCTTTTTATGTGACAGGCTTAAACAATTAAATTCTAACAACTCGCATGGTCTTCTACTTTGCATCTAGAACTGAATTAAAAATCTGGACTTCTTAGGCCTGTGTTGCAATTGGTTTACTATCTCATATTTAATTCAAATGTTTACGTGTGTTATGTGATATTCATTCCTTCTCAAAAAAAGAAACATCTGGTTTAAAAATCAGGAAGCCCTGATACTAGTGTGTCTATTTTTAATTACAATCATAAAGGTTAAGCTTATTTACTCAATTGCTTTCTTCACTTCACAATGTGACTGACATTTGTCGTGAACAAATTAACTTTTGAGTCAGAGATTATCTGGGAGTTATTTTAGTATAAGATTTGTATTCAAATCTGAATCTTTATTACACATGTGTTTGCTATAAGGGAAATTACACAGTTCTACTGCTCATGTTTATGTAATTCCAATCCTGAACTGATATTTTCTTGTAATTTCTGTGCCTACCAACCCTAGTTTATAATCTTTGTATTCAAAAAATGAAAGATGGAAACGGTTTTCTCAAAAACCTCACTTTCCCCCAACTAAACTGATATATTTATACAAGTTTGTTTGTATAAACCATATAAATTTTATATATTTCTGAAATGCAGGGATTTAAGGAAGAGTAGTTAACCTAGTGTCCTGTTTACTTTCTTTCAAAGTGTTCTTATATAGCAGCTGTACTGTAATGTTGTTTCGTAACTTTTCCTGGAATTAAATTGTGGTGTGAGCAGGTAGAGGCAGCGTTTTCTCTAGTGGCTGGGGCAAGTGGTTCTGTGTGAAGTTCTCTCCCCCGGGGACGTGGTCAGAAAGCAGCCGTCGACTTCTCTGGGGCGAGCGTCTCCGCTTGAGCAGTAGGATTATACCCTGCTCACCTGGGCTCCACTTTCAATATATTCTTTGGGCCTGGGCAAAACACTGATTCTTGTACCTGTTTTTCTCTGTGAAATGCATGTAGTATTTGTATACCTCACAGAGGGTTTTTTTTATGCTCAATTTGCATTTTTAAAAGCATTTGGCATCCTTAAATGAAGATTTATTTATAAACACAAAAATTAGCAAATCTCTGAGATAGATGTATGTGCAGTTTAACAGATGTCTGTCTTGATACCTTTATGCTGCTCTAATGCTGCTTTCATAGAGATGAAAATTGAACAGCTGTTTAATTTTCAAATGAATATAGTAAAATTGAGCATTCATGTCACTCTGATAGTCATCCTAACAACAAGAGGCCAGTTTCGTGACATTGCTGTGGTATTTAGTACAATCAATCTTAAGAAGTCCTATGTAATCTGTTTGTCATACCTGTGTTAGCTGAGGTTTTGAGCTTTGACTGTAGTAGCTGAATAAGGTCTTACCTCCTTCTCCGAGAAGACCACCGTTTTTAAAATTCTGCATGCATTTCATTGCTTGTCAGGTTTTTGTCATGCATGGCTTGTGAGATTCAGAGGTTTCTACCTGAGTTACAGCTGAGAAACTGTAATTTTCATAGTAAACAGAAGTTACTGGTAATAATATGGAAGCTGCTTTGGGTTTCTTTGTTAAAAGCAGTTGAGATTAAAAATTTTTTAATAAGTTCACACACAAACATACTTACGTTTAGTTTTCCTCCGTGGCATGAGAAAGTTTTATACTGATGAGAGAATGTAGAACTTTTATACTTATGTATTACTGCTGGTTTCTTAACATCAGTTAAAATAATTTAAATTAAAATATCTGAAGATTTTTACCTATTATCTTCTGATAGTAAGCAGATAAAAAGTCCTACCAACATAGGCTCCATGCAAATTATTTCTCTTTCTATAAGTCATTTAGCAAGCTATCTTAGGAACTTAATTTTCAAGACAAAAATTGCCCACCCAGAGGAGACTGGGACACAAAGATTCTACCCAGAACACATATACTATATAAGTTGTCTTGATTCTATGCCTGTGTTTTCCAAAGCAGAGTGAGAAAGTCTAACTGTAAAGGTCAGAAATCAAATCTAATTTAAATCATATCTCTTTCTGCACTGACTGTACATCCTAAAGGTGATTCACTATTTTTATATCAACCAGACCAATTTTCTGAGAGATCCTACTCTCTTCTCACTTAACTGAGATACTCTGTATCTCACTGATGATAATTTAATGCATCCCAAATCATCCTCCCCAAAAGAGGAAATATTGTGAATTTTCAGGCATTTTCTTTTGGGAAAGAAGGCACCTTGTTCAAACAGCAAGTGAACTTAGAGGTAGCAATGGCATTTTTTAACATTTATAATACCAACACTTACTTTCCTCAAGGGAAATTACTTTCAATATAGAAGGGGAACTCTGTAGGTAAGCAGTGGAGATATTAAGAAATTATTTATTATCATTTTATTCTAAACAGGTGTGTATTTAGCTGATAAACCTTTGTAAGCACTGAGCTACTTTGCATAAGGAGGAGGAAAGAAACTGGTAGATGTTAGCCATAGGTGAGATGTAAGAAAGAAAATAGTAAAATAGGAAAAAAAAACCCAAAACACACCTTTATCTTTAGTGACTAAATTATTCAGTCCACTGACCTATTAATTTAATATTAATGGTGAGATTTCATCACAGATTTTTATTTCATTCTAATCTGGTTTAGAAAACTATATTTTAGTTTTTAGTGATACATTTGTTGCTAATTTTAATAAAATGAAAAAAAAAACATAGAAAATGTTTATTTATGGGTTTACTGTGTGGGCCACAAACTGCAATAATTAAGGTAACTGAGCTAAGGTATTTTTAAAGCTTCTTCAATCCATTTAGTTTAAAGTCTTTCTTCCTCAAAGACTCCATTTCAAATACTATCTTAATTATATGACTTCTGTTGCAAATGGTAACCACAAGTATTTCCCCTTTGTTTGTCTTTGAGCAAGAACTCTGCTCCTATCTCTACCTAATAATTGCTTCTAAACTCTTCTCAAACACAACCACTGAAAAGGAGAATGTTGCTTTTCTAAAGCTTCATTACCAAAACCCTCATAATTTCCCCATGTGTAAGAGTAGATCACTATTTTCTTAAATGAGTGGATGTGAAAAACTTACTAGCCAGAAGTTCTGTAGGTGAATAAGTGATGAATAACATGTTATGAAATGATTGCATTTTGATAGAAAAATACATCACCATGTCTAGATGTAGTTTAGATACTATAAAATTATGAATAAGTGATTGAGTGCAAATAAAAAGTTACTCTGGTTAACAGATTCATATTCTGTTACAAGACACTGATTTGTTTTTAAGATAGATGGAAAATATTAGCTCATGCATTTATGCTATTGTCCTAGTTTCAGCCAGGGTAGAGTTAATTTTCTTCATAGAAGCTAGCGTGAGGCTATGTTTTGGATTTGGGATGAGAAAATGTTGATAAGGTGCTGATGTTTTGAGTTGTTGCTAAGTAGTCAAGGACAGTCCAGCTTCTCATGCTGGGCTGCCAGCAAGCAGGCTGGGGGTGCCCGGGGAGCTGGGAGGGGACACAGCTGGGACAGCTGACCCAGGCTGGCCAAAGAGATATTCCATACCATATAACATCATGCTCAGTATATAAAGCTGGGACAAAGAAGAAGGAAGGGGTGGAGGGACGTTCGGAGTGATGGCGTCTGTCTTCCCAAGAAACTATTACGCGTGACGGAGCCCTGCTTCCCTGGAGATGGCTGAACACCTGCCTGCCCATGGGGAGTGGTGAACAAATTCCTTGTTTTGCTTTGCTTGCGTGCGCAGCTTTTGCTTTACTTATTAAACTGTCTTTATCTCAAACCATGAGTTTCCTCACTTTTACTCTTCCAATTCTCTCCCCCGTGCCACCGTGGGGGAGTGAGCAAGCGGCTGCGTGGTGCGTAGTTGCTGGCTGGGGCTAAACCATGACAGCTATTTATAGATTTTAATGAATTGCAACATTCACAAATATCAGTAAATTAAGAGTAGTTCTAGAAAAGTGTAAGTAATAAAACCTTTTTGCATTGCCAGAACTAAATGAGGACTGAAATACAATAAATACATTTAATATATTTATTGAGGAAAATATGCAAGTCTGCAGATGAGTCAGTTGATGTGGTGTCATCAATGTGGATGAGAATTTTGAAACTGTACAATCTCATCATGATTTTACCCAACTCTGTTCTCATTTTAGCCAGGAGACCTCACAGTGTTACACCAAGAAGTCAATAGAAATTTTTTTTAATGTATTGGAAAACTGAGGTACAGAGAAGAATAACTGGATACTCTTGGTACCTTGTGAAGCCCATAGTAGAGTGGAAATAGAACCTGCGTCTCTCAAGTCCTCTCCCTTGACCCCGTGAAAGGAAATAGTTCTTTTCCTACAATTTAAGAAGTAGATTTGTTCTGTTGAGTAAACTTACTCATTCTACCATCCAGAAATACTTCACATTAGTTGAGGCTCTGTTTCGTGCAGTAAGCCACATTTCAGGTACCATTAACTTATCTCCAATTATCCTTGATTGTCATTGATCTATTCATATGTAAAAACTAGTATGAGATGTTGATATTAGGTCATTAAGGCAAAAATTTTCCATCTCCAGCTTGACATTTAAAACCCAGATTTAGGAATTTAATGACTCAATATAATAGATTTTGATACCTATGAAAAGCTCTGGTGTCTGTGATGAGAAATCATGCAGGACCTTATTAGCAGTTTTTAAAATGCACTCCTGAACCTAGATGTCTGATATGAAAATAATTAGGAGGCAGATGGAAATCCAGTTTTCATTGCTTATGTCTTCAGACCAGGCAGAAAAACAATTAATCAGATTAATAGAATATAATGGGGAAAGTAAAATTCTAACTGGTGAGGCTAATCCAGACTTTCTGCAGTACTAAGGAATCATTGAGAATGTCTTGCATTTTGCCTCTGTTTCTGTCTTTGGTTGAGCATAACAGCAAATTGTTTGGAAACAAAGTAAGAATACTGGAGGACTAAGTACCCAGCCGATTTCAAGTGTCCAGTCCTAAATTATCCCAATAAGAATCGTCTGTGAAGGAGAATGAAAAATGTCCGATGTACAAATCTTCACCTCCCAGAAGCCGTGGGATGAAATCCAGTGGCAGGAGTGGGTAGCATCCCGCTGCAGTCAATAGACAGCCGCAGAAGGGAGCTGCAGAGGTGACAAAGGAAAAGGTGAATCCCTCCTAATTATTGAGATGCCTTCCAGATGTCATCTCTCATAGGCGCTTCCACTGGAGTAGTTGGGGGAGTGCAGCAGTTAAGGAGCTATGAAACCGATGGAGCCACCACCATTAGCCGTAGTGTTTAAACTGTGAAGGAAATGGAATGACGTATTCCATCAAATGCAGTAGGTAGCTGGGATCATCCATTAGCACAATTAACGTCTTTTTTCATAAGACAAGATCTAGCATACACCACACACACACACAAGATTTCATACACCATTTTCCTACCGAAGTAAAACAGTGTTTCATCTTTTAAGTACTGTAGGCCATCTTTTCCCATCCCCCAGACAAGAAATTTGCAGTCAGGTACAACCAGCATGGTAAAATAGGGCTATCTTGCCCTAAAATGGCAAGAAATGTGAAATAATCATGCAAAGGAGAACTTATCATCAGGTGAATCAAATTCTTAGTAGCAGAGGTGATCAGAAAATCCCATGTTTAAGAAACATTAAGTAGCTAAAGCTGATGGGATTAACATACTGATTTAATAGGATGAGAAAATAGAACATAAGCAAAGCACTTCTCAAATTCTGACAAACAGAATAATAACCAGACAGTAATCCATAGGCTGAGGAACTTTTATTGTGAAGAAATCATTTTAAAAATCATCATAATGGGCAACCTGCCCTATAAAATATCATTTACCCACTGTCAGTCTGAAAAGTGTTTAAATGGACTGTTTTCCATGACCAGGAATTATAGGTGTTATGACAGTAAAAGAACAGTAATTGTTGGCAGAGTTTTAGATCTCTTGTGTAACCCTGCAGTTCCCAATATGCAGTTTGTTGTAGCAATTACACCACTTTCTGTACTGCAGCAGTTAATAAGTCACGCCATGGATGTTGAATGTTTTCAGCATGTTTTCTCTACATAGTTCTGTGACCCAACTTTCCCCACGAGAGACAGATCTTTTCCAAACCAAAGAAAGAGAGCACAAGTGAAGTCCACGCATCAACAACCATTTTGGATTTCATTTGTGTGTGATGCTGCCATTTGAAGCTTTAATATCCCATTGATCTTTTTTCTTCTGTTGGTAAATGAAAATGTTGTTGGCTTTGTGTCAATGAGGAAAATTTTAGTTGCCTTTATTGCTATTTTGCATTTTATTGCAGCACTTCATAATTTCATATATATATGAAATTATATATATGAAATATAAAGGTCACAGTAATTCTGCAGAGAAATCCTATATGAAACAATCGTAAGGATCATTATGTATGACAGGAATTCCCTGCCCACAAAGAAATAAATTCAAGCAGACAAATCCCTGAGAGACAGTGATGTTAAAGGAAAACCCTTTTGCAGTAGGAGCTGCCAAAATGTCTGACACGTCCACTGCCAGTATGATACTTGTGAACTAAATCAAACAACATAGCATTGAAAACTCAGTATAGATTCCTCTGTAAAAGTCTTTGACAAAGTTTCTTCTTGATAAAAGGGAAACCGTGATTGAATTAACATATGTAGACACTAATCGGCAGCATTAGTGATGTTTATTTTCTTAAGAAAAAGATAACTGAATATGTATTGACTGTGGAAATGAATGTGTGATAAAGCAAACAATCACAGAGTTACTGAAAGAGTAATGACTGGAGGAAACAAATTACTGAGCAAAATAATTTTTTTCTTGTAAGAAAATATTTTTTTTTTTCTTCTAAACCCTTTTCCTGGAAGAGAACCACCACAGAACAAAAAGTTCTATATGAAGAATTTGAGAAATACATAGTGAGGCTGGATGGATAAATATAGCTCACTTTCTATCACTAGAAACATGTATTAAAATTACAGTTTAATTCATTTCATAGCTATTCTTAATTAAAACATCTGTTCTGATTCCAAGAGAATCTATGAATAAATAATTGGTAATACAAAATTTGTTTCTCTACATTTTCTTCCAGTGTTATGTATTTCATGTGATTATATTTGCATGTGTTAAAATTAATGAAAGCTAATCATTATGGAAGTAAGATGTGAAAGGGCATAAGCAGTGAAAAAGTATTTATAATACATGGTATAACTTATGATTTATGCTTTTATAATTTATGCAATAAAGATATAGCCTTGGGTACAAATTTTTTTACATAAAGAAACCAAAAATTTGTTTCTGGGGGGAACAATCTTGGGTTTTGGTTAAGTTAGTATACTGGGAATCAGAAGATAGTGATTTCTATTCCACTCCTTTGCTCCCTAATGTCACAAACTACTGTGTAACCTAGATAAGCCAGCCTGCTGGTGACTGTTAACGTTGCAAAATGGGCATAATACCGTCTTTCTTCAATGTCTTGGTTGTTTAGATTAAAAACATTTTATTTTACTAGTTGTCTTATATTGTACGGTTGTACAACACTTAAACTGTTACTCTAGGTGGGAGGTTTTAGATGCTAATAGAATACAGAAAATAGGTGGGATTTTTTCTGAAATATATTCCACCATTCTTGAGAAATGCATATGGAGGTAATTAGATTTTGGAAAAGTCTCTCCCTAGAGGAGTAACTATAGAGGTGCCTGTAAAAGAAAAGTGAACGATACCATGCATAAGGCTTGTTAATAGAAATACCTGAGTTTAATTGCTGTTCAGGTATTCCGCAATTCCTGACATTCTGTCCTCCTCAAATCACAGGATTTACTGAGCTACAGTGCAGTTTACTTGAAGGCAGCAGAAACCTAATCCACTAAATACTAATCCGAAATGACTTACTTGCGTGTCAACTTTATGGCAGATCCAGCATCAACTTTGTTCTGCTTTACAACACCAAATAGCACAGACTGAGTAGATTATAGTCATCAGCTAAACTGCATTCACAGCTATTTTGTTTTGCCAGAATAGCATTAAAGTAGCTGAAGTACATTCTCCAATATCTCTCTACTTCTTTCCTGTCAGTCCCTCATTTTTCTTCCACAACTACATCATCCCTCACAAAGACACCGTGTATTCATTTTCCTTATTGTTATCATACAGGTTACTATCTCTCTCCTTTAACTCATATGTTCTTATTTAACACTCAGTCTTTAGAAATAAAGAATAAAACATGTTTTGAAGTCACCTTCCCAAGGACTGGGAAGGGCTAAAGGTCTTTAATGGGTGCAGATGTGCACTGTTGTAGTGAGAGGAAGTCTGTGCTGGCCTGGACACCTGAGGGAGATGGGTTAAGGAAATAATTATTCTGGAATTTGAAGGTACCAAACTACTATAGGAACCTGGCGACAAAATGATACCTGAGAGTAAAGTAGCGAAGCCCTATTTCTTTCTGTATGCACACTGTCATATGCACAAGTTATATGCGTTAGTACTTGGCAGTACTCCTAAGTGTTAGACTATCCGGGTGAAAAAAAGTATTCAGTGCAACAGAGAATTACTGAAAATAATTACTTTTACTTTTATGGTGATATTGGGCTGCTAGATATTTGCCACTCAATTTATCTATCCTTGGAACAATTACTTGAAGTTTCTATTCCAAGAAATGCGCAACAGTTTCCTTCCAAAATGACTGCTGCATCTCATTGTTCTCAATGGCACTGAAATAAACTGACACCTTCTAAAAAATCCTCTACCTCTTTTTATTTCCTCTGAGGAAAAAAATCTAGGAGATACTCGTGCATCTTATGCTACCAAGAGTCAGAATCCCATTGAGAGGAGTGTGAGGTAGCAGCTATTTTGCAACTGGATGGTCCTTTATGGAGTTTCCCCTTTAGAAAACTTCATCTGTGAGTCTCTGGTGTTGAACCTTGAAAACACAAAGAACAAGACATAAAAAAGAATTAAGAAAAACATTAATTAAAATTGCCAAAAATAATTGAACAAAGCCTTGAAATATTTCAGCATTTTAGATACTGAGTTTTTTTGAGTTTATATGATACTTGTTTTTTGCTTTGCTCATTGTGGGGGGAAGAGTTAATGGAATTGCATGTAGCACTGCCTTTCCTAGAGGTTCTGTGTGCTATTTAAAGGATTTATTTGTAAATGGATACACCTTTCAGTCAACAGCATTTTGAATGAAAATAACTGTATGATGACATTTCCCCAGACCTCACAAAAGAGGGACACAGCGCGCTTTATCTTATTACCTGATTAGTTTATCTGCATATTCATTATATGGGATCTATTCTGACTGCTCGCCAACTAGAAAGGATACACTCCAGCCACCTCCGCTATTTTGTTTGCGGTTTTGGTTTACCTCAACACCTACTTTGGTGGGAAACAGTGTTCACAGGCATTGAATTTGGGCAGGAGTGTGCATGGGTACGTGCGTGTTTGTTCAAGAGAGGCTATGTGGCCAGGGTGACCAAGGCCTGTTGGAGTGTTATAGACTCTGCCCAAGAAGCAATTTACTGATTGTTTCTGTGTGCTTCTTAGAAGGCTTCTAGAGTTTTTTCTTTTTGCTGTTCTGTACTGGAAAATTATGAAGAACCTTTTTTTAAGACTGAACAGCTTTCCATTTCCAGAGTGAGAAAATTATTTTTTTCAGATTCATCTGAGTATTGTCATTTATTTCCAATAATGTTTTGCCTGGAGGAGGGACAAATGACTTCTTTTCACTCAGGAAACTGTAGCATATGGTCAGGTGACTGTGTGGGTTAAAGGCAGTAAAATAGCCTTTTGACAGAAAATATTGAAAGCTAACATTAAAGATGTAATTAGTGATATTTGGTCAAACACCAGTGACGGCATGTTGGTTTATGTAATTTTGCATTATGTATCCACTTTTTCTATTTACGTAATTATCAATATGGGATATTTTCTATATAGGCATTCTTTTGTACTTTGGCTGAATATTCCATACCATTTTTTATTACCTTATATGTCTTGCTTTTAATTAGAAAAAACATATTTCACATCTGCACATATAAGTGAAAAAAATTTAATGATCTGTAATGCATAAGGTCATTATAAGAGGTTAAAACCTGCTTGACTTTATACATATTCACAAATCTTGTGCCTTCGCTATTTTCTTGTGTCCTTAGTATTCTCTGGATAGGTTTCTGTAACTTGACAATTTTCAGATAATATCAAGCACCATGAAGTGAAACGCTGATATGCAATTGCTGTATCAAAAATATGATAATGTCGCATAATGTGACTTAGACTCAGATTTTGTCAGAAAAAACAGTATCACAGAATCACTAAGGTTGGAAAGGATCTTCAAGATCATCAAGTCCAACCATTAATCCAGTGCCACCATGTTCCCTAAACCATGTCTTGAAGCACCACATCCACACGTTTTTTGAACACTTCCAGGGATGGTGACTCCACCACCTCCCTGGGCAGCCTGTTCCAATGCCTGACCACTCTCGCAGTGAAGAAATTTTTCCTAATATCCAATCTAAACCTCCCCTGGTGCAACTTGAGGCCATTTCCTCTCATCCTATTGCTGATTACTTGGGAGAAGAGACCAACACCCTCATCGCCACAACCCCCTTTCAGGTAGTTGTAGAGAGGGATAAGGTCTCCTCTCAGCCTCCTCTTCTCCAGACTAAACAACCCCAGCTCCCTCAGCTGCTCCTCATAAGACTTGTGCTCCAGACCCCTCACCAGCTTCGCTGCCCTTCTCTGGACACGCTCCAGCACCTCAATGTCCTCATAGTGAGGGGCCCAAAACTGAACACAGGATTCAAGGTGCGGCCTCACCAGTGCCGAGTACAGGGGCACAATCACTTCCCTACTCCTGCTGGCCACACTGTTTCTGATACAGGCCAGGACGCTGTTGGCCTTCTTGGCCACCTGGGCACACTACTGGCTCATGTTCAGCCGGCTGTCAACCAGCAACCCCAGGTCCCTTTCTGCCGGGCAGCTCTCCAGCCACTCCTCCCCAAGCCTATAGTGTTGCATGGGGTTGTTGTGGCCGAAGTGCAAGACCCTGCACTTGGCCTTATTAAACCTCATGCAGTTGGCCTCTGCCCATTGATCCAGCCTGTCCAGATCCCTCTGCAGAGCCCTCCTACCCTCCAGCAGATCAACACTCCCACCCAACTTGGTGTCATCTGCAAACTTACTGAGGGAGCACTTGATTCCCTCATCCAGATCATCTATAAAGATATTGAACAAGACCGGCCCCAGAACCGAGCCCTGGGGAACACCGCTTGTGACCAGCCACCAGCCGGATTTAACGCCGTTCACCACAACCCTCTGGGCTCGGCCATCCAGCCAGTTCCTCACCCAGCGAAGAGTAAACCTGTCTAAGCCACGAGCCACCAGTTTCTCCAGGAGAATGCTGTGGGAGACGCTGTCAAAGGCTTTAATAAAGTCCAGCTAGACAACATCCTCATTCACTAGGTGGGTCACCTGGTCATAGAAGGAGATCAGGTTGGTCAAGCAGAACCTGCCTTTCATGAACCCATGCTGGCTGGGCCTGATCCCTTGGTTGTCCTGCAGGTGCCCTGTGAGCACTCTCAAGATGAACCGCTCGATGATCTTCCCCGGTACAGAGGTCAGGCTGACAGGCCTGTAGTTCCCAGGATCCTCCTTCCAGCCTTTCTTGTAGACGGGCGTCACATTGGCTGATCTGGCACTGAAGAGCAAACAAAAAAACACTCTTCCTCTACTTTTTCTCTTGTCTCAGTTGTAAATTCTAAAACATTTCAGTAGGATTCACCCTACTTGTAAAGTATTCTGTCTTTTGAAGTGTTTGGGAATTCTTAAAAAATGTGTTTATTAAGTTAGCTGAATTGTAAAATGCTGTTTTGAATAGACTATAGCCATACCAAAAAATAATTACTTTCTAAAGCTGTCAGTAAGTTATTCTGTGTAAACACTATTTGCAAATAAGCCTATTTGCTGTTTGGAAAGCAAGCAGGTTTCTGCTCAGTTTCTGAGGTCTTGCTGCCAAACTATACAAGACCAGCTTTCCAGTCCATCCTCTTAATGTAGCAACAAACTATAAACATCCTTCAAAGGTAAATTTCTGTAAACTAATTGTTTCCTGTTTTATAAGGGAAGCAGTGTTGCTTGGAGGATTCAGGGCAATGAGAGACATCAATATTTCCCGTTCAGTTGACTGCTGTGGTAAATAAACTATTACCTATTTGTTTACGTAAACTGGTTGTAAGACTTGCAAGTTTACTTTTGACAACTCATGTGAGAAGAGATGGAACCAGAGACAACTCATTTCTTTAAAAACAGCAAAATAACCATCACTCTCTTTTCAGCTATTAATAACAAAGGCACACAGCCTCCAAACTCCTTTCTCTCCAGTACAGGCAAAGGTAATTAATTTATCTATAACTCCATAACAGTTACTGTACTGTGAAATCTGTGTGGAAATGTGTAAAACCTCTAAATTATTTCTACCATGATGTTGTGCAAAGGTATGTTAATACACAAGAGCTGAATGGAGAAGTTCAATCATATAAATGTCTGACAGGAAAATAAAAATAATGCATTTCAGGTTTATTCCTTGCCTTTTGCTTAAACATAGACTTGAAGATTTCTGAGAATGGAACATACAAACCTGAGCTATGCACAGAACCATCCATATAATATGATGATTTTATGGCAGTGCAACTCTACTGGAGAGAAAAATCCATCCTGGAAAGAATACAAGTGACTTGACCATAAACTCTGTATCTAAAGTTAGCTTCCTTATGGCTGCACCTTCAACAGCTTAGCATCTAATAGGAGTTACAGGACATTACTTAGGAGTTTTATCTTCCTCAGAAGAGATGGTTAGCATTTCCAGAAACAGGTCATCAATATCATAGATCGAGACAAATTTTGCATAGTCAATTAAATGCAGTTAAATGATGGGAAAATAATTTTAAGGTTAAATAGATTTTTAGTGATAATTCTAAATTTATTTATTGTTCCAGACAGGCATATCCTTTCATCTTTCAGCCTCAACTTTCTGTATGCCTGGGATTTTAGTTCCAGATCTTTACTAAACTTGATTGACCTCTTAACCCTCCAAATTACTTCTTTCTTTTATTTTCAGTGTACTTTCTCCTTTCATACTCCTCACAAAAGCCATCTTTACTGTTAATCTTTTTGTTGTTGTTGATTTTAAGTAGGCAGGTGCACTTTGTTTGAAGATTGAATCGAATCATAGTCAGAAGAGAGAATTTTTAAAGGCTTAGATTCATAAAGCTGGCAGCCAGCCCATCAGTCCTCTGACATTGTTCCCTCAAAAGCCTCGTTCTGTGTTGAAACTTTATTTCAATATTACTTAAATTAAAAGAAATGCTTTTAACAGGTGAAAACTTTTTTCCACAGACGACTTTTTTTTTTTTTTTTTTTTTTTGTATGGGAAGTTTTTGGTTTTCTTCCCTGTTTGGAGCTGAGCAAGGGATGCTGAACAGGCAGGACTACTGCCAGACACACAAGCGAGCAGCTTGGCGATGGCATACGCGGGATCGAGCGTGCCGGTGCCCACGGTGCGCAGCAGCGGCTCCAGGCCGGCTGCCCTGCACCTTGTGCCGCCCTGCCAGAGGAGAGCTCCTCCGGAGCCTCTCAGTCAGGCTTACCCAGGGCAGTGGGAGATTCGCCGCAGCTGGAAATGACCCGTGGAGACGAATCATGTCCTAATTACCTTCTAGTTTAGAACAGACTTGCCGCCTTCTTGTGTCTTGCACTGTTATTCACACCTGAACAAGTATTACGTGTCACTGCTTTGATACGGTGACATTTTAAGCTCTTTCTGAACAGCTGCACGTGATTCCGCAAAGGAAGGAGTAAAGCAAACTCCAATGCTGCAAGCCAGACTAATTTTTTTCTAATCCTGTTGCAGTTGAAATGAGAGAAGAAAAAATTAGACTTTGTTATTTTTTGCCTTTTAGAGGTTCTCCCACTTTCACTGGATTAGCAGGCCAATCACTGTATTTGGCTTGTTTATTGTGCCACTAATAACATATTTATTAAACATTAACAATTTATGCACTACATTTGAAGTTTAAAATGAGTAATTTTTTAATATTCTCAGTGTTCCAGAAAGGGATGACCTAATTGAAATATTTGGTTTTAAACTTTAAAATGTTGTTTCAGGAATGACCTATACTGTGTTTTACTGCAAAAGTGAATATTTGGGGAAAATAAAGGTAGATCAAAACAAGGAACTTAAAAATTAAACCCTTTTGAAGGTCTACTGCAGTTGCTGGTAGCATAAAGAGTTTTGCTTAAACATGCCTATTTATTAGTTTCTTCTCCTGAAGTCCAGCACAAAACAGACAATTTCTTTTTATCTGATATCAGTGAAAGTGATAACATTTACTGGCTTCATTGTATTTTCTAAATGCAGTATTTCCTCCCTGTCCTTGTCTGAGAAAACTGTATCCAATATATAGATATAAAAATAATTATGATTTTTTTTTATGTCTTTGGAAATATGACTGTGACTGTGTATATATGAACACATGCCCACTATATATATGTAGTCTATACAATTATAGAAAATGAAAAAGAAAGTTAATTTTAAAAGTTTTTCTGACATTTGCTAATCATATAACTGTGTTAGCCTGGCTAATGTTCTCAGCAGATTCCCTGAAGTTATTCACACAATTTATATAGTTTTGCATGCAGGAATTCCATAAAATTATGTGTCTGTTCCTGCTGATTCTTCTAGAGACATTTGTTGTCCCCTCAGGTTGAATGGAGTTACAGTATGCATATGATAAAAATTATGGACATGTTAAATCTTCTCTAGATAAGAATTAAGATCGATATTTTGTTTTCTAAGACCAATATATACATAGAGAACAAAGAATTAATGGCTGTTCAGTGACTGCTGGTTTTGAGGGAATAAAAAAACGTCCTTTTCATTGCTCTGTTACTGAATGTTGTGTGGTTAACTTCCTCTTGCATGAATGAAAATAAAATATACGAAGAAATGCCCCAGAATTAAAATAGTTGCCCATTTTTCCAGCTGCAGGTAGCTAGGAGCCCATACATTACCAGGTATTTTTTAAGCAGCAAAGAATCTGAAATTCTGCCGCTTTTTCAGTTCTCAGAACAAGGTTTGTTTTCAGGCAGATGGGATAGATGAGAGATAACTCTTCCTTTTTTTTCAAACTCTTGAATCTTGTTGAAAATTCAAGCAGAATTTTAAACTATTGACTAGTTTTTGGAGCATTTTAAGATGTGTAGTTGATAACGTATCTCACCTGTAAAATCACAAGACAGTTCTATACAAGTTTAAAAACATGGAAAGAAAATTAAGAGATAAAAATATAGGCAATGATTCAACATGTGGAAATATTGTGCAGCTGGTTAACAAAAAAATAAATCCAAAGGATGGAAAGAAATTTAGAAAGAAATAATGCTGAAGGGCATAAAGCTGAAATCACATATCCTGTTGACATGGGTTTTTAACATAACCTGTACTGAAAAAGGCAATTAGGATTTTTAGCTACTTTCACCAATGCTGTGAGTTAGAGAAGAAACTTCTATTGTGATTGGGCTGTTGTCTTCATTTTTTTACAATATCCTGCCAGAATGGTATTCATAAAATGGATTCAGGCTCAGAAAAGAGCAATGAAAGTTGTTGGGAAGAGGAATGAATGATATCTGGAAGGAGAAAAACAAAAAACATCCAACACAAAGAATTTTGTGTTTCATTTAATTCTAACAAGCACATACATACATAAATTATCAAGTATGAGCATACATAATTCAAATATTCAGCTGTTTTAGCAGATCAGAAAATGTTTCAGATAATCTGGCTTTTATCAATGGATAAAAATGGAATGGATGTGCAGAGGGATCTACAGTACCATGACTCAGTAGAAAGAACAATGTTCTAACAGTTATTTGGAACGTAATTTAATTTTATGTCATCATTCATTCTCTACTGCCATGCCATCTTTTACTGTATACCATCTTTTTATCGAACTGCTTGTGGCATAACAGGTGGGCTTTTCTTCACAAACCTTTATTCATCTTCAAAACTCCTCTTCAGGAGAGGTAAGAAAAATTATCTCTATTTGACAGATGGAGAAATGGCACAAGGCAACGTAAAAATCATTCAAAACATCCACTGATTTTGAATCTTTTTGAATCTTTTGAAAAAATGTTGTTTACTATTGCACAGAAATTTTGAAAGAAAAGACAGCACCTATTTCTTCAGGATGAAGTGCAACTGCCCACAGATGTAATGCATTCTCTCTGTTTTGTGGGAGGGTTTTTTTCAGCATCTTCCCACTGTAAATAACTGTCTTAGCATGCAGTCACTGTTTTCTTCCTTGAAAGTGGCCCATTCTATGTATGGCAATGTGAAAAATCTGCAAAGAATTAACTGCTGAACCCTAAGAAAAATGTCCATTATAATCGGGCAGGCAAATTTAATTCCAGTTTTCTATAATTTTGTAATCCTTGGTTTTGTGACCTTTTTCATACGTGTTCTAGTAAGGGTCAGAAAATTACACGTTTCAAAATTTGGCCAATGTAAGACCTGTGAGAGATTTATGGCCGTGACTGCTACCGGCTTAGGTAGGGAATGCTGCTGCTCACAAATCGTGATTTCTAGTTTAGACTCAAATCTTGTTGTGTTTAGCGTTCTATTAATTGTAGTTTGTTTCCACTACCCCTTACATTCATTTTTACTTCCCCCTCTCATCCTGGTCCAGTTGGTTTTCAAGAGGCAGAAGCACAAGAGATATGGGAAGAGAGAACATAATCCCATGCCAGCTCTAAGCCAGCTCCCTCTTTGCCTTCCCACTGGGTCTGAATGTGTGTTCACGTAGTTTCTACTCGTGCTGGCGCTGGACAGACACTCGTGGGTTTGCTGAAAACAAACACTGCTAAAAATCTTTTGGCTGGCTGTGCTGCACCCAGGCTGATGTGAGAAAGAAGGCAAGCGTGCACGGCAGAGCCTGGGAGAGAGGGACTCAGCTGCAGCTCGTGCTGCCACGCGATAACGACACGCACTTTCCTAGTACCTGCCCGCTGGCTGGCACAACTGAGGCTGTCAGCTGCCAGAGTAGCAATTTCTGAAAAGTATCCTTTCTTTGGTGTATGCAGAGAAATAAGGGTGAGTGAAACGAGCTCTATGTAGACAGTTTTCAGAGGCAGACCCTTTTAAAAAACAAAACAAAATGAAACTGAAGTATTAATATGATGAAAGAAATATCTATCATGGAAAGTTTCAGCCTATGTGTTATGAAGTTCATAACATTATAATAATCTGAAAATGGATCCAAATATTGGAAAATGATGTGCAGGATTAAGTATAGGTGAGCCAATACTATATTGTAAATTGAACAATGATCCAGAGAAAATATATAAATTCTGCAGATGAAGGTGAACCTTAAATATCGGACAAGGTGATGTATCCAAATCTTTTCAAGAAAAGAAGAAATATTAGGATAGATTAAATAGGATAATCTATTTAATATCAAGGCATGTGACACTATTTTGACCTTACAAGTGAGTCTATGACACAATTCTTAGGACTTTATTTTGAAACAAAACTGTAATAACCTAAGGTCTGATGAAGACTACGTAGAGAAATTCAGCATTATTCAGTTTTGTCTTTCATACATTTCTAACGCTTTCAGGGATACTGTTATTCTAAGTGACATTATGGTGCGAGTCTATTGCTGCTCCTGGGACATGGCATGATATATACACTACCTCTTCAGCACTGTATATGCCTGGAACTACTCTGGGAGTGCTTGATATAATCATATTCATGGTGCATCAAAAAAGGTATTTAAAAGATTAATCTCAATATTAGTCAGAATTTCTTCCTGGGAGACACAAATGATTAAATGAGTAGTTATCTGAATCATTCACAATTATCTTGGCTTCTGATTTCTAACACAAAAACTTGTTTATTATGGACAAAGTGCTCTATTGTTAACCTATATTCATGGAAGTCTAGAAGGACTAGAAAGCATTAAGGAAATAATGAGCAGAATTCTCTTCTGAGCTGCATCAATATGAACATGAGTTTCAGAAGCGTTAGGCTAGTTTAAGAGTTGTTCAGCTTTTTCTTTTTTAACACCACAGCATGTCACAGAAGTCTAACTGTCTATGTTCTATGCCTACATCTGCAGTTATCTCAGTTCACTTGCATGAAACTTTGTTAATGTAGAGTATCTCTTGCTGTCGTGTTCTGAACATCACCCAGTGAGGGAGAGTTCCCAGAGAAGAACCTGAAGCCCTGATGTTTGGTTCGTCAATGGCAATTTTTCACCTAAAGATTTGGTTCCGTTTATAGCGTGAGAATGTCTGTCAAGAGCATTTCTGTAAAATGAAACTTTGCCTTCTTCCAGGTGTCTGTTCAGCTAAAGAAAGATGAACTCTAGCATATTTACAGCTCTATATAACAACATCTTTGTCCATCACTGTCAACGTATGTAAAACTTGCCTGGAACAGTGTGAAAAGGCTGTAGAAAAAGAAGAAATAGGCCTACTGTAGACGCAGCAACTGATTGCAACTCTTACTAACAAAAGTCCTTAGTACGCAGAGCTACTAGGTAGTCTTCATTACATATTTCTTAAAAATTCAGAGATCTTGTTGAACCCTGATGGCTGTCCTATTTAAATACTAGTATTCATTGCATGGCTAGTTGGGTTTTTTTGGCAGACAACAGAAGAAAAATGTTGAAATTTTGTACCCATCAGTGCTCAGAGATTATTATTATTTTGCATGGCTTACTCTTTGAATTGGTAGGAATTTCAGAGAGTTGATAAAAATACATGATCTTTGCCCCATAAGACCACATAAGATATTGCTTATCCACATGTGCCAGACATAATCTCATACATTTTGCATTAAATGGTCAGTGATCAAAAATTCTAAAACATTATTCTCCAGCACTACAGCAGCATGCACATGTATTTGTGCAATAGAACAATATTCACTGATTTCTCATTTCTCCCACGCTGAGTAGTGTCAATCCTCTTAAAACAGAATTGTCTTATTTCAACTGTTAATCATAGCATTTGTCTTCTGAAATTTGGTATGATTTGACAAGAGTTGAAATCACTATGTGACATTTTCCTTCCCCAAATTAGATTAATAAGCTAGTTAGAATGATTGCAATGGATTTTCTCTAAAAATTTATCAGGGTGGGATGGGGGACATAATTCTTGATTGTGTGACTACAAGAGATTTCCTTGTTTTTCAACTGTTATTTTCCATTCAATTGAATTAAGACATTTCCAACAACTAGCAAAGTTGCACACACATTACATTAACTTTGTATTGCCTAGGAGCAATGCAATAGATCATTATGTGATTAAGTAATAGCTAATTTATTGATCACATCAATAACTTTCTGTGAAATTTGTATAAAAATTGTCATCTCAGAGTAACTATGGAAATTATTAGCATGTCAGCCACTGGCTGCCAGAATCAGACCATGCCCAAGTTAGGAAGGTTTTCTTTTACTCAGGTTTGATCTCCTTTGTACTGTCAGAAAGTTCAAATAAGATACAGTTTCTGAAGAATCCAGTGAAAAGTGTCTTCTATAAATCTGAATTGCCCTCTTGATCACATTAAAGAGCGTTTGACAAGCATAATAGAGATGTAACTTGCAGTGTCACTTGTGATTATATAAAATTTAAATTGTCTTGTTGAAATATACAGTGAATGGTTGTGGATACCTAGTAGAAATTTTTGTCATTATTTTGGAAGTTTCAATTTAGCATACCTAATTTAAGCTTCATAATTTTGTTTTAAAAAATTAATTTTGTTTTAAAAGAACTTTTTCTAGACATGGAATTTCTGGAGGGGGGAGGGGATAAAACCAGGCTCACTAGAGTTGAACCTAGGGGTAGGTTCAAGGTGCCAGAGTTGAAATCGATAGCCCAGCTCAGGTGCATCTACACCAATGCACGCAGCATGGGCACCAAACAGGAGGAGCTGGAAGCCATTGTGCAGCGCGACAGCTCTGACGTAGTTGCCATCACAGAAACATGGTGGGATGCTTCTCATGACTGGAGTGCTGCAATGGATGGCTACAAGCTCTTCCGAAGGGATAGGCAAGGAAGGCGAGGTGGTGGGGTGGCTCTGTATGTTAGGGAGTGTTTTGATTGCATAGAAATCGAAGATTGTGAAGACCAAGTCGAGTGCTTGTGGGTAAGGATGAGGGGGAAGGCCAATGAGGCAGATATCCTGCTGGGAGTCCGTTACAGACCACCCAACCAGGATGAAGAGACAGATGAGACATTCTATAAGCGACTGGCAGAAGTCTCCCATTCGCTGGCCCTTGTTCTTGTGGGGGACTTCAATCTACCGGACATCTGCTGGAAGTATAACACGGCAGAGAGGAAACAATCTGGGAGGTTCCTGGAGTGCGTGGAGGATAACTTCCTGACGCAGCTGGTGAGTGAGCCCACCAGGGGAGGTGCCTTGCTGGACCTGCTGTTTACAAACAGAGAAGGACTGGTGAGAGATGTGGTGGTCGGAGGCCGTCTTGGGCTTAGCGACCACGACATGATAGAATTCTCAGTTGTGAGTGAAGTAAGGAGAGGGGTCAGCAAAACTGCTACCATGGACCTCCGGAGGGCAGACTTTGGCCTGTTCAGGTCACTGATTGAGAGAGTCCCTTGGGAGACAGTCCTGAAGGACAAAGGGGTCCAGGAAGGTTGGGCAGTCTTCAAGAGGGAAATCTTAAAGGCGCAGGAGCAGGCGGTCCCCATGTGCTGTAAGAAGAGCTGGCGGGGAAGGCGACCGGCTTGGCTGAACAGGGAGATTTTGCTGGGACTCCGGGAAAAGAGGAGAGTTTATCACCTCTGGAAGAAGGGGCAGGCAACTCACGAAGAGTACAAGGATCTCGTTAGGTCAAGCAGGGACAAAATGAGAAAGGCAAAAGCCCAGCTAGAGCTCAGTCTGGCCACAGTCATAAAGGATAATAAAAAATGTTTTTACAAATATGTTAACAACAAAAAGAGAGGCAAGGAGAATCTCCATCCCCTACTGGATATGGCAGGGAACATTGTCTCCAAGGACGAGGACAATGCTGAGGTACTTATTGCCTTCTTTGCCTCAGTCTTTAATAGCCAGTCCAGGTATCCACAGGGTATTCAGCCCCCTGAGCTGGAAGACGGGGATGGAGAGCACAATGTACTCCTCATAATCCAGGAGGAAGCAGTCAAGGACATGCTAAACCACCTGGACACCCACAAGTCTATGGGGCCTGATGGGATCCACCCGAGAGTACTGAGAGAGCTGGCGGAGGAGCTTGCCAAACCCCTCTCCATCATTTATCAGCAGTCCTGGTTAACAGGGGAGGTCCCAGAAGACTGGAGGCTTGCCAATGTGACGCCCGTCTACAAGAAAGGCCGGAAGGAGGATCCTGGGAACTACAAGCCTGTCAGCCTGACCTCTGTACCAGGGAAGATTATGGAGCGGTTGGTCTTGAGACTGCTCACAGGGCACCTGCAGGACAACCAAGCAATCAGCCAGCATGGGTTCGTGAAAGGCAGGTCCTGCTTGACCAACCTGATCTCCTTCTATGACCAGGTGACCCGCCTAGTGGATGAGGGAAAGACTGTGGACGTTGTCTACCTGGACTTTAATAAAGCCTTTGACAGAGTCTCCCACAGCATTCTCCTGGAGAAACTTGCGGCTCGTGGCTTAAACAGGTTTACTCTTCTCTGGGTAAAGAACTGGCTGGATGGCCGAGCCCAGAGAGTTGTGGTGAACGGTGTTAAATCTGGCTGGTGGCTGGTCACAAGTGGTGTTCCCCAGGGCTCGGTTCTGGGGCCGGTCTTGTTCAATATCTTTATTGATGATCTGGATGAGGGAATTGAGTGCTCCCTCAGTAAGTTTGCAGATGACATCAAGTTGGGTGGGAGTGTTGATCTGCTGGAGGGTAGGAGGGCTCTGCAGAGGGATCTGGACAGGCTGGATCGATGGGCAGAGGCTAACTGCATGAGTTTTTTTAAGGCCAAGTGCAGGGTCCTGCACTTTGGCCACAACAACCCCATGCAATGCTACAGGCTTGGGGAGGAGTGGCTAGAGAGCAGCCTGGTGGAAAGGGACCTGGGGGTGCTGGTTGACAGCCGGCTGAACATGAGTCGGCAGTGTGCCCAGGTGGCCAAGAAGGCCAACAGCATCCTGGCCTGTATCAGAAATAGTGTGGCCAGCAGGAGTAGGGAAGTGATTGTGCCCCTGTACTCGGCACTGGTGAGGCCGCACCTTGAATCCTGTGTTCAGTTTTGGGCCCCTCACTACAAGAAGGATGTTGAAGTGCTGGAGCGTGTCCAGAGAAGGGCAACGAAGCTGGTGAGGGGTCTGGAGCACAAGTCTTATGAGGAGCGGCTGTGGGAACTGGGGTTGTTTAGCCTGGAGAAGAGGAGGCTGAGGGGAGACCTTATCGCTCTCTACAGCTACCTGAAAGGGGGTTGTGGCGACGAGGATGTTGGTCTCTTCTCCCAAGTAACTTGTGATAGGACAAGAGGAAATGGCCTCAAGTTGCACCAGGGGAGGTTTAGTTTGGATATTAGGAAAAATTTCTTCACTGAGAGAGTGGTCAGGCATTGGAACAGGCTGCCCAGGGAGGTGGTGGAGTCGCCATCTCTGGAAGTGTTCAAAAAACGTGTGGATGTGGCGCTTCAGGACATGGTTTAGGGGACATGGTGGCGCTGGATTAATGGTTGGACTTGATGATCTTGAAGGTCCTTTCCAACCTAGTGATTCTGTGATTCTGTAAATAATCATGCAGATGCATAAAAAAAAATCATTCCTAACTACTGTTATTCTCAGAATCTTGACTGTATTACGTGTACAAGTGAATACAGCAAAATCCTAGAATATGATTTTGAGAGGAGTCAGTGGGGAATACTTAAATAGGTCTTCTGTAATTTTTACAGGCAGTGAACTTGTCACCTCAGAGTAGAAACCATATTTCAGAACAAGGGTGCATGGATCAGAGGATGCTCTGCTGTTACTTACGGGCATAAATATTCACAAAAAATGTATTTTATTTCTAAAGCTAAAAGCATAATAACAGCTTTGTGTTTTCTCCTTATTTAGAAATGCATACTTTAGAATTTTCACAGTTACCGAGGAAAAAACACTATTGATGAAACAAATGGATTTATTTTCATGGCTGAAGTAAAAACTACATAAACAATAGTAACTAATCAAATTCATTCCACAAATCTTGTGTCACATAGCCTATGTTGCAAACAAAATATAGTACTTCCAAAATAAACCAAACTAGAAATTTGAAAAGCATTTAATGGGAGATAATTATTCTTTTCCCAGATGAGGTTCCTTCCTTAAAAACAAACAAACAAAAAACTCCCAAAATGCACCAAAACAACAAAAAAAACCAGAAAGAAAATCCACCTTACACTTTAAGTAGGTAAGTCAGATGTAAAGTGAGATAGCAGAGTCACAGCAGATACTGCAATTATTCTACCACCATGGTTTTTATTTATTTTACTTGGAAGACAAAGATGGTAAGGTAGAGAGCATGACAGAAGAGTAGGAGGGTGAAGCAGTAGCAGCAGGGAAAGTGTGAGGGGGAAGAGTTTGTAAGCAAACAGTCACAGAATTGTGGTTTTATAGATCCATGTCTTTTTAAAAAATTCTTCCTACATCTTATAAAATCAGTGTTTCCTGCTTTAGCAGAGCTTTCATCTTAGAATATGCATCTGGATCCTGCCTTCTGGTTTCCCTCAATGCCATTTGGTGAAACAGGGATATACAACAGCTAGGTCCTTCCCTTAGCAACTCTCAGTGTAGCAGTAATGTTAAGACTATTTTCTGATTCCTTTTCAATGCGGTATGTTTTTCTTTACCTCATCTTTATCTGTAGACTGTTTTGTGATGCCCTGAGAGAAACGCATAGGTGATACTTTCTCATTCCTATGTTTGTCAATATTCATCATTGTATGATCAATAATCTACTAGCTGCTTTCCTATAGCAACAAAAACCAGTGGCACAAAATCAGCCCAAGAATGTCTGTGTCATTCATGGCTGCCTCAGTCGCCTGCTGTTATAGTGACAGGTCAGCAGTGGCTTTATCTATGCAGTGATCATGCTGCTGTCACAGAGCTTTGACCCAAAGCTATGCTTTCATTTGGATAAGTCAGCAATGCCCATTTTGCACAATCCATTTTACTAAGTGGATACCCTATATGCTGGGAGAAGTGCATTACAGTGACGAGTAATGGCAGAATCCTAAAGAGAACAGAATGTTTTTGCTGTTTTGTTGTAAATACTTACTAGCTGTGAAACTCGTGCATCATTTATTGTTGACCTCATTCTGGTGCTTTTATAGCAGTTGTTACCTGGCAGTATGAATGGTCTGAAACTAGATGGGATAAGAGTATTATCAGTGTAGAACAGCCACGCTAACACTCCTTTGTGTAGGAGGAAGAGCTGCTCTGGGAGAGGAATGTGCTCCCACAGGAATTAAAGACTATTGTAGGAATTATTGGTTTCATCAACAGATACCATGATTTAGAGATGAGGGCACCTCTTTGCTTGTGCTTTCTCTAACATAAGCACAGAACAGCATAGTTTGCATATTAAAAAAAAAAAAAAGTCAGCAGTATACCCTTCCAGTGAAGAAATGCAGCTGCAGCTGCATCTTGGGCGGTATTAGTAAGTATTCAGAAAGTCAAGGGAAGCAATTCTCCCCCTTTGGCACTTACAAGAGCATATCTGGAGTACCATGTCCACTTTTGGGCTCCACAGTACAAGACAGTCAGTGACATACTGTCAGAGAGGTCCACCATGATAAGAGGGCTGAAGCACAATGGGAGAGGCAGAAAGAGCACGACTTGTTCAGCCTGAAGAAGAGAAGGCTGAGGGCGAGACCTTACCCTTGTATAGGCGTGCCTGATGGGAGGGTGCAGAGAATACAGAGCCAGACTCCTCTAGAAGGTGCACAGTGGTAGGACAAGAGGCAACAAAACCAATTTGGAGCTTAGTAAAGTTTGGTTAGATATTAAGGGGGGAAAAACAAAATCACCCTGAGTGTGGTCTGACAGTGGCACAGGTCGCCCATAGGTTGTTGGTTCTCTGTCATGGAGATATTCAAAACAGAGCAGGACAAGGCCTTAAACACATTGTCTAATTGGACCTGTTTAGAGCAGGAGGCTGGTCTTCACAAGTAGTTTTCAACATGTAAGTCTTACACATCAGTGATTTTATGAAAAAAAAAAATAAACCCCAGCCTAAATAAAATACCCCAGTGTATGAAAAAAAAGGTGAGAAAAAGAACACTACAGAATTTTGCATCCAAATTGTGTAATCTGTGTAGCAGAGGCCAGTATTTGGATCATAAATGGAAATACAAAACCATTAAAATACATAAAAATATGATAGTAGATGTTTACCAAATTTCTTGACCATTATCAAAGTAACTAAGGAAATAATATTTCATAACTTATTTGGTGCATCCTAGTGGTTTTCATTGTAATTGTGCTTGTCATTGCAGTACATTTACATTTCAATTGATGCTCTTGGGTGAAGGTGCTCTATGGCTGCTTTAGTGGCATAGTATTTTATCTTACTTGTCAGCCACAGCATGTAATATGTTATGACATGATATAAAGCTGTGCAACATTTAAAAAAAAAAAAGACAAGTCAGCCACTCTGACATGATTTCTGCAGTGCAAAACAATTTTTTGCTTCTAATTCAAGCCTCAGACCAAATACAACATATCAGTTGTCCATCATAACTTGTGTTAATGCAAATATTTTAGTTCCTAAAAGAAACATAAGGCTCCAGAACTATTTTTATTTTGTTATAAACAGCTGTTTCCTTGTTTTTTGTGATATAAGGCTATTAGACTTCCTACATAAAACGTGTTATAAGTGCACTTCCAAAATCGCCTTTGTTTTAACAGCATACTTTTCAAATATTAGGTAAGTTTCTTTCCTATCGTGATGGCTACCATGGCAGTAGGAGATAATCCTATACATTAAAACCTAAAACTAGCAGATCAAGTCAGACTAGTTTGAATCAATATAAAGCTTGAAAAAATAATGGAATTGGAAGCAACTTCTCTGAAAACAACAAATAGCCTTTGAAGGAAAAATTTCAATATTTTTCCTCTTATATAATGTGCATGATAACAGTATCCAAGCCTCTTGCATATGTTGATATATTTCTCCTCCCACTCACATTTTCAGAAAGAATTGTAATGGATGTTGTTTGTTTACTTAATTCTTGATTGACTATCCCCAATTTACTGCAATTCTTAACAGTTTCAGTTACTATAGTATTTGAAATGTTTCCGAAAAGTTGCGTATTTGTACATTTACAGATTAGGTACCACTTCTAATGATTTCTTGAATGTACAGTATTCTAAGGACTTTTTTGACAAAAATTTTAATGCCTTTCTAAGAGTTGTGCTGATATATTTATAGCACTTTCATAGAAATTAGCTCTTATGTCTAAAAGATAATGTTTCTGGTAACAGAAAAAGGATTGGGTCTGTAACCTTTCCGCTGACTGAAGTTTCGTGAGCAGTAGTCTGGCTTTCCACTTCCTGAAAACTTGAGATGTGAGAGCCTATGCAAAATTTTGTGTTAATAAAGTTATTAAGGATTGTCAAGACTACAAAGTACTGATACTTCCTTAAGTACACACTGTGTACAGTCAGTTGGTGTTTTGCGTATCTGGGTTCAGATGTTTACATTTCTGTCCTTGAATATAGTTGCAGCTCTAGGTTAAAGGACAACCAGATACTTGTGTTAGACACAGACGATCTCCAACCAGAATGACAGAGTACCAGAGAGAAGAAGAAATTGTCAAATATCTTCTCTGGATAACTTAATAATGCATGAAACCTAACATTACATGTATAAAGGTTTAAATAACTCTTCTGTCCGAGAATCAAGTATAGGCATAGTAAGACTGGCATCACTATATATGGGATTTTAAATTTAAGGATTTTTTTTCTTAAATCAAGACATAAACTAGTTCTATCAAATAACCCTGGTGATTTCCTAAGTAGTAAAGGATTATTACTCCATATTGTTCTAAAATTTGTCTTAGATAAGTTTAAAGAATAATAATTTGTCTTACACAGTCTTGTATACTGTCTCACAGTTCTTATTCTCTGCTAAACTTGCATATATATTTTTACAAGGAATAGATGAGAAAATGCATCCTTTTATGGTGATTCATTAGTGTAATTGAATCTTTGCCAGTCATACTTTCCACAATGAATTTATGTACTTTGTTTTTAAGTGTAGATTCAATGAGATTATTTTGGGCTCTGTAGCATGACAATTGATTAGTTGCGCTAATATATTTGTACTATGTACTGTACTATTTGACAAGCACCCTGCAAGATACTCCAGTTTCTAAAAAGCCTAGTATAACCAGGTTTTATTTTTGTATTTTTGAAAGGAATTACTTTTACGTGACACAAACTGGAAAATCTACTCTGTGTATATATTCTAACATGAATTTATTTTTCTATAATAAATATGTTTGATTACCTTACTATGGCAAAGCTGCACCTTAATGGCAGGAAAACTTTCCTCTGATTTTTCAACTACCAGCATTCTCTTTTTCTCTTGGAAATTTCTGTGAATCTAGCAGTCTTCCTCTGTCATTTCTTTCCTCTGACTTTTGAATAATTCATAATGATAAAGATTAAAAGACAATGAAGGACAAAATTATGTATAATTTTTTATTCATGGAAGGTTTTATCTTCTAGTTTATGTTCTGTGTTTTCCAGCTAAAATTTCAGCATTTAGACTTGAATGTAGTCAATGCTGTTTCCTAAAATCCTGTGTTCCCTTACCTGGTGGAGTCTGGAGATCTGGCTCATTCCTAGTCATGTTTGGGTCATCTTTGGGGCATGTTGACTCAGCAGATGTTCTATTTTCTAATTTAAGAATGCCTAGCCAGGCAGACCAACCAATACCTTGGATACTTATGTTTTTCTGTTCTTCCACTACAGGGCTTTCTAATCACTTGCAGTGGCACGGCTACAGTAACATTTCCTCTTCTTTTAAAATTCGATCTTCAAAGAATCATCATTCCAGAATGATGCCATTAAGTGATCCAAGAAGGAGAATCATGTTGCTTGTGAAAATGCTAGTGGGAAAAACTGAGACATCCTTACAAAAAATGCCAAAGATGAGAGGAATTTAGGAGACCAATTCTTAAAGCTATCATTGTTGATGTAAGGCAGGTTTTTTTCTCCAAAATAATAAATAAGAAAACAGACCAATGAAACCGTGGTGGGTTGACCTCCGGTGGCTGCCAGGTGCCCACTCATCTGCTCTCTCACTCCCTCTCCTCAGCATGATGGGGGCAGAAAATAAGATTAAAAACTCATGGATTAAGATAAAGGCAGTTTAATAAAGGAAAGCAAAGGCTGCATGCAGAGGTGAAATGAAGCAAAGCAGTGCAAAAAGATTTGTTCTCTATTTCCCATCAGCAGGTGCTGTCCAGCCACTTCCTGGGAAGCAGGGCTCCAGTATGTATAATGGTTGCTTTGGAAGACAAACACCTCTAACAAATGTCCCCCACCCCCAGCTGCCTCCTTTCACTTAGATTTTATTGCTGAACTTGACATCATATGGTATGGAATATCCCTTCGGTTGGTTTGGGTCAGCTCTCCTGGCTGTGACCCCTCTCAACCTCTTGCTGATCCCCAGCCTACTGGCTTCTGAGGAGGGGTTGGAGAGACAACCTTGATGCTGTGTGAGCACTGCTCAGCAGGACCAAAACGTCATGTTATCAACACCATTCTAGCTACAACTACAAAGCGCAGCACTATGAGGGCTGTTATGGTGAAAGTTAACTCCATCCCAGCCATGCCCAATACAGAAAGTTTGGGTATTTGATGGTTATTCATTGTTTGTAGAGAAAACGAGACAGCCTAATATACCAGGATGTTAGTTTAATGTATCAGTCACTTTTACAAGTTCATCACTCACCTAGACAAATACGATGTTGCTTCATGTCTATCCATCGAGTGCTGATACCATATAATTTTATAAGCATTTACATTTCATCATGTTACTCTTCTCTGCCCATCACTGGCTCCCTTTCTTTTTATGATAAAGCCTCTCACTTTCACTCTGAGGCTGGATAGTCCATCTTCCACCCTTCTCTGTCATCTATAATTCAGTATCAAGAAGAATATTGCTGCAGACCACCAGCTTATGCTGACAGCTTCCATCATGCTCCTCAGATAAGCACAACCAGGATTTTGCTACTGCTGACCATCAGCTTACCTACAAATATATGAGCAGTTTTTAAATTGTTTCCCCTCAAATGTCTCCTTAAGTTTTTCTTTTCATGTGTTGCCTACATGAAGTTGCTAATAGCCTAAATGATTGTCATGTGCTGTTGCCTACCACAATGGTTCCTGTAGCTTCATTGCTTCCTTGAATATCACATTCTATGAGTTACTGAATTTAAAATTTCTTTTAAGAGCATTTTCAATCTCTGCTTGTACATCATCAAGCTCAATGGAGTAGGGACTGTGTGCTATCCTGATAGCTTACCGGTAAGTGAAAACCCACATGATTCACAACTGAATTGGTGGTTTTGGGTTTTGGGTTTTTTTCCTGTTAAACTAGATGTGACTAATTGTTAAAAGCTTTAGAAGTTTTAAAATTAATAGATGTATAAATAGAGTAAAAGGCAGCTTTTGTTATAAAAATGAATAATGTTTACTACAGATTTTTATTATTTTCTTCATTAACTTCTAACAAAGACAGATTTACGTTAAAACCGTCATCCATAATTCATCTGAGAATCTTTTTTTTTCTTATCACTACTTAGTGTTTTTGTGTGCAGAAACAGCACACACTTTTCAAATAGAAACCAGAAGTAGGGAAAACTTTTAAAATAAGAAACCTTTTGGTGTGCAGTTCATTCCTTCCTGCTCAGTTTGGTAGAGTCTGGTTCTTCTGCCATTCTGGGTTGCTTGAAAGCACCATATATTATTTCACAGTGTGATGTCTCAGCAAGTAAGGACGGGAAGTTTGAAGTAATTGTTGTTTGGTATATCTATTTTTGTTAGTCAAGTCCTGCTAATTGGCTTTGTGTCAGCATTCAAAAGCTGCTATTAACAACTGTATTGTTTTTCATTGCTCATGTACCGAGGGAATGTAGTTAGTTTGCATATTTTATAAACTGAAGAAAAATGAATAAAAGAACAAAGAAAATAGAATCAGGAAGCTGTCCATGTTTTCTAAAGGCATTGCCAAAGGGTTTCCAGCCTGAAGACTGTTAGGATAAAAAACCAGAAACAACACAACTTTTGAGACATTTTAATCTCAGTAAAACATGGCCATTATCAGCCTGAGGAATGCTGAGTGAGAGATTAAGTATGTTTACCAACTTGAAATCTAATCAAAAAGCTGTATAATGAAAGAAATGAAGGAGAACATTTCTTATAATAAAATTTTCTAAACTAAATTGTAAATGTTGACAGAACTTGGATTAAGAATAAAGCTGAGAAGTTATACTTTCTTTGAATACAATGTTCCAGTTAAAAGACAGACATATAATGACATTCCAGCCTGCAGCAGACATATAAAAAATTATCTTATATGAAAATACATAGAGACATTTTCTCTTATCACCTACCCACTTCCAGCAGTGTAGACAGGTATTTCCTTCTTTGAAAACAAAGGATTGTTGAAGAATTACCTTCATGCTCAGGTCAGGAACAGTCATGTTTGTTGTTGCAGCAATTGAAAAGACTATTGAGGGGTCTCAGATGATTATCAGCATTTTAATGAGTTGAAAATTTGTCCTTCATTAATACATTAGAATAATCAGCCTGATTTCTTAAATTTTGCCAAATTAAAAAAATCCAATTGAATATTCAGAAGTGAGTTGAGGGGAAGATGGAAGATCAAAGTTATTAGACAAAAAATTAATGGTTTTCAGCACATAGACACAAGCTTCCCTTGTGTTCTTCCCCCCCCCCCATATGTACCATTAGGTTACCTCTGCCCCAATTTTAGTTTGACATTTCTCCAAGTTGTGTCATGTCTTATTGCAAAAATTATCACAAAAATAGCAATGGTAGTGGTATCATATACTGATTCATGAGTAAGGTTGGTAAGTTCTAGTGTGAAAATTGCCTGAAGCACTTGCTTCAAATTTTTTTTAATATTCTCAACTGAATTAACATTTTATTTTTTCCCACTCAAACTCTAGCTATTTGCTTATTCCTCAAAGACTGCTCATTTTTGAGCGTAAAAGATCCTTGTAATCTGTTTCATGAACGCTCCAGTCTTTTTGTGTCTTTTTTTTTCCCTTCAGCATCTTCATTTTTTAACAATTTTTCTCTTTCAGTGTGATTTTTGTCTTTCCCTGTTTCAAGTAGGTGCACCTAGTCATTGTATACTTTCGTCTCACATGCATTAGTTTTTGTTTTCTTTAAGTTCCATCATTACAGTCCTATTGAGTGAGACAAAGTTAACAATATCACTCCATAATTGCAATATGAAAGGACTTGGTTTTCTCTTTGTTTTAAAAGAAACAAATTTAAAATGTTTGTTTGTGTCTCAATGTTTATAAGATACAGTATTGTTAAACCAATATTAATATATATGTTGTAAATAACATATATAACCAAATTATATTGGTGAAAACACAGTAAATTGCTGGCAAAACTCGTTGATATTACTGTTGTTAGATGAGGTACCTATTAGAATAATAATTTTAGCTAAAATAGACTCAAAATAAGTTATATTAAATTAATTTCAGAGGAGAACTTTTGATAACAACTTAAGGAGGTTTTTTCCTTCTCTCAGATATGTTTTAAAGGGACAATAGTTGAGATTTTAGACTATATTTAGATAGTACTGCATATTGCTGAAAGAGTGGTGAGAATACTATCTTGAACAAATAAGTTTGCCAGCTGTTATATATCGATTTTAGTGTGTCATTTTAAATGTCACAATATTATTAAATGATTTTAAGTTTGGTTTTCACCTCCGTAAAAGAATTATGGAAGAACCTATCTACCTTAGGTCTAAATGGCAACAAAATTTTAGCCTAATTACATAGATCTTTATTTTGTATGCAGTCACTTTTAAAACACCTATAATTCTTGCAAAACTTTATAGCGGGGAAAAAAATTGGAGTATACAAATCCAGTGATTCAATATTCTGGCAAGAAATAGAAAGATGATAGCAAGAAGAACAACAAAGCAGGTGCCTGTAATATTTATCAGAACTTCAGCTTCTCTCACAAGAAAGAGGAATAAAATTATTAATGGCACAAACACTTAATGTTGGTCAGAAAGGTTATTCATTATTTCAGAGACTGGAAGGATCAGGATTGGATAGATTTTCTCAGTGTTCATTGCGTATTCCTCTGAGTCTTACTCTGAGTCACGCAGACATTCAGACTGCATACACAGGCTCCTTCAACAGCTTGGAAGAGAGGAGAAATCCCATCTGGTGTTACTCCACCCCGAACGTTTTATATCTTATGGAGGATATTTAGTGGCTGCCAGGAGTGTAAAAGATTTTCTTATCCTAATTTCTTTGCTTGAAAAGTAGATTCAGTGAAACTATTTCCTTAAAGTCTGTACTTTATCAGTCAGTATCTGCTTTCTAAAACACCTCAACTCTCTAGCACCAAGAATTGTTCACACCAAAGATTGAATCATTTCATGCACAGAAAACTGTTGCTGACTTAGAATTTTGCAAACTGACATCTAACTCGTGTTGCTATAATTTTCTTTATTAGTGGATGATAGTTGACATTGAGGCTGAGCTGTTAAGAATTAAGAGGTCTTTAAGGCATTTGGTAATTCACAGATACTCAAACTGAATCAGTGTCACAGTGTTGCTTAATTTTCTACTGCCATGATATTCAGGTTTTTGAAGAGGAAGTGTAAGTTGGAAACCTGTCCATATGTAAGAAAGATATCCCATGGCAGAAATAAAACTTTTTTTCTCCCTACTTAAATATTGCCACTTAATATTTTTATGAAATGTAATAGCCTATGTTGCCCAGGTGGCTTTCTCCCCTGGTGTTTTGATTAAATATTTACTTTGTTTAAGAGGCAACAGAGGACAGAAAAATCTCTGAAAACACATTTTTAAACATTCTCTAAAGGTTCATATTAAAAAGGAATGTTAAACAGAACTCTCTAAAATGCATTTTATTTGCATGAAAAAATATTTCATGTCGTGTTTCTTGAAAATTTAGATGGTTGCACAAGTTTAGATTTTGAATTATTAATTTACAGATACTTGCTAAGTACAAATATGGAGAAAAAAACCCCACCAACCAAACAAAAAAGAAAAAACCCAGTCCCTGCTTCAGATAGCCTAAATGCCAATTAGAAATTACAAATAAATTACATCAAACATGCTTACATGAGTTCATCTGCAATTTGTTATTAAACAAAATTACATACAAGTTTTTGGGGAGGAATTTGTGTGAAGGAAGTCTACAAAAGAGCAATATTATTGCAACATTACAGTAGTACCTAGATTCATCTACAATAGTTTAGGTTCCTTTTTTGAATTATTCACAAACAGAGATGGTGTTTCAAAATTTCAAGAATATTCAAGGAATGGAAGAAATTAAGTATGCACATTTATTTAGATGGGAAATACAGGCACTTGTCAACAGATAAGCAAGTTGTCTGTAGGTAAACCATACGTGAAAAAATGTTCTTTCTCTGAAGGATTTGTTCAATAAGTAGTATCAAAGCACTAGATTTCTTAGTACTGTGGCAAAATAAAGCACCAGCTCTAATCTGAAAGCATCATTTATTGGAGGTTATCGTGCGGTTTTACCTCTTTTCTGAAATGACCAGAAGGCAAGATTTTTCTTTGCGTTGACTTTGTGCTGTTGCAATAAACACAGAAGTCTGGTAGGAATCATACTGAAATAACCAGGGTTTTTTCCCACAAGCCACAGAAGGATGGTTTGATAGTAAAATACATTTCCAATGTTGCGCCATTGTCAGGCCTAAGCAAAAATTGTTAGTTTCTAAAGAACGTATGAATCGACCTAAATTTAGGAGATTACACACATAGCATAATCTCGTTAGCCTTAATATTGTGTGTTTCTAGCATAAGTTCTTGTTCCATTTTACAATTGTAAGAATTGGTAAACTTCTGTTTGACTGACATAATTATTTGACTGTAGGAGCTACATGTTTAAGATTCCGATTCATTGCAGAGAGTAAAAAACCACGATTCAAAGCAGAACAGGAGATTAAAATATTCATAAGTGGCAGGTGTGCAAATCTAATTCCACAATTTGTGTGCATTCTAACCTTGTAAAAAATAAAATAAATTAAGAAAAAATCACGTATTAGGTACAGTAGCTACTATGTTTTTTCCTTTATTTGCTGCCAATGATGTTGTTTTAATATTTTTCATCTTTTCACACAGTTAAATTTTGTAAGACCTTTTACGTATTTCATCTATATTTATTATATAGGAGTGAATCATATATTTATTATATAAGATGTAGAATATATATGTAAATAAAATGAAAAGTAAACTGCAAAATAACTTTCTTCCTTTAGGAAATCGGACATCTGAAGTGCAGTAAACACAAATATTAACCCAAGCACAGCGGGCAAAGCATTGCTTACTTCATTTCTTAGCTGTATCACACTTCTAACAAATTTAGGAAACAATAACCACAAAACACAAAACACAAATAACAAAAAAAAAAACAGAATAAGAGTTAACTCTTAATATATATAACTCTGTATATATCCTTGCTCAGAAATTAAGGTAAATAAAACCAATGAACAGCCTCCAAGAATGATAATTCTTAACAGTTCACTTACCCAGCAAAAAATACGATTAATAAAATGCAAGTGCTCTGTAAGAAGTTGTTAATGTATGAAGACGGGTAAAATTCCTGAGTTTAAGAAAACAATAATGCATTTTTGACAAGTTAACGTGAACTCTTACTGTCCAATTGTACATTTTGAAATATACTTGCCCAGAAGTCACTGTCACTTATTTCTCTTGCTGATAAGAAAGTTCAGCTTTTAAAGTGGCATTCCTAGTGCAATTTATATTCATTTGGGTTTGGTGTACGTATGTAAAAATTGCTGAAGGAAGAATGTGTCTTTTGAAGAAGACCCAGAATCACACTTTCCAGAACACACAAAAAGATGTGATTAGAGGTATTGAAGCTATCCAGAAAAGTATGCAACATATTTAACTATACAGCTGACATATTTATAATCAGGTTTCTTCTTTTATTCCTGCCTAGGTAAGAACTCATAGATGTTTGTTCCATCCTCTTGTCTCTTCTCATACATGAGGTGATAATACTTTTGAAATTTGTACACAGTCCTGTCTCTTGTGAATTGCTTGTGAATTTAAAAACATATATTTTAAAGTTGTGTTGCAATTCAATTTTTCATTTCTGTATTGGTTGCTTTCAAGATGAAACAAGATGCTGTGTTTAATTATGAAGCTACCTAAAAAAACCCCCAACCAACTAAACCAATAATTATTTAAAAAACCTATTTTTTTTAATTGAAATCTGAGGGATTTTGTTCTGACATCTGAAACAATAATATTTGATATTGTTATAATATATTTATCCCCATTTTATTAATCAAAAAATATTTGCTGAATTCTACATGGATTCCCTATGATTAATTCTGATTTAGTTGTTGTTTCACTTTATGTGTATGTCCAATTCACATCTGTTTTATTTCTGGATTATGAGAGGTTCAAACTTAAAACTATTGTATGGCTGCTATACCCACAGGTTCTATGATTCTATTCGATTGCAAAGTTCAGGAAGTTCTCCAGTGTATCCCTCCATTTCCAGAGAGGACAATTGGATGTTTAGCAGAGCAGGCAATAAAAATCAGCAGTTTCCTCCTAAGAAGATTTTAAAATACACATAGTAATAAATATAATGCCACAAAATATACACTAACAAAGTACTAGGTAATAAATTGCTATTTTGAGATTTATGTGCTTTATTCCCTGTAAACTACTGTCTGTATTTAGAGCCAAAAATGGCTGTTCACCTTGTAAGGTTTTATAAAAGTCTCTACTGCTTTTCTAAGTAAATTATTTTTCTGTAGCCTGAAGCTACTGACAGTACCTGAAGAATTAATAACGCTGTTGGCACAGGTCAGCTCATATCCTGCCAATTCTTTCTCCCACTGCGCACATGCACTACGAATACAGCACTTGCAACTCCGGTGGGTTTTATTACAGTTGCTGATAGTGATGATGGTAGTAATCTTAAGTGACTAGCAAAACAGGAGGGCACTGAAAAACAAGAGGGCACTATAAAAGATATAGCTAAAATACAGTGATAATCAACAAAAGAAATACATCCTGAGGCGGATATTTTCAGGAGTCCAGCAAAAAGCCAGCCCTCGGAAGGGTTTGGGTTATCAGGTACTCCCTCAGTGCTTCACTGAGGGAGTTAATTCCTTCCTGTGAGAACCTGGCAAAATTAACTGATTGTACCTACTGAAATTTTAGATAGAAGCTTGGAAAAAACAAAACAACAAAATCGCATGTTAATTGAGACATGTTATTTGGCTAGCTTCTGCTTTATCAGTGTATTGAATTATCATCTTTCTAGCAGGTGTGAAAAGTGATATTCCAGTACACTTGAGGGGGGTGGGAAGGTTGTGTTTTCTTTAGGTTTACTGGTCAGGGTTTATGAAGCTGATCTGGAGACTGCATTTAGAAGGTTCAGGAAAGTTTGATTAACAGGGCTTTTTGATTATTGCAGGTTTTACTTTTCTCTCCTGGCGTGAAACTGAGGCCAGGCCAGGGTCCCATTGTAGGAGTCACTGAGCTAACAAAGCATAAAACAGTAATCCCTGTTGTGTAGAGCTCACAACCCAAATAATAGCCTGACATTTCAACAATGCTAACTTAAAGTATATCAATGAAACTTTATTCCCATTAAATAATAGGTAATTAAGCATTAAGAAACATATATGTTTATGTATATAATTTGCATCAGAAATTATGTTTAAACTTATAATCTTAATAAAGCTGTATACTTTTGGAATGACAGACATTGTATTATAGTAAGATGTCACAGTTTTTAATTTAAGAAGTAAATATTTACAAACATTATTTTTAAGAGAACATAAGACAAACTTCTCTAGAAACATTCGGTTACTTTCCCTATGAAAACATGTTGAGGATTCTCCTTTTAGTGAGATCTTATCTAAGCTTGGAACTCTTTTTTTGCATTCATGAGGCAAATTACAGTATTGCTAATCATTCTCAAGATCAAATTAAGTCTCATACACATACTTAGAAGAGTTCATTCACTGCCTTCATTTCCGTCCTATCTAAATTGAAATAATGGATTTTATTTGGTAAAAACTATTCTGGGTCAATTTAGATGTGTCACCCTGACCTTAGCGGTACTACCAGAATACTTGTAAACAGTACAAGCCTCCAAGAAAGATCAACTGAAATGAACTAGAAAACATCAAAGCAGTGCTTACATATAGTGATATATGCTAACAGCAGGTGGTGCTGTACCTTTAAATTAAAGGCAAAGTGCAGCTCCCCCCCCAACAAGTGCATGGATATAAAAATATGGTTCAAGCTTCATCTGCCATAGGTATGAAGGCAGATAAAACTTGCAACATATTTTTTTTTAAGATCTGTATGGATTCATAAAATATATGTATCTAACTATATATATACATTATATGCTATTTCTGGTTTAAAAGTTCTTGTGAGAGTTGTCCTCTTTGTGAGGCTTTACAGTGCTAGCAGTCAAGGGGTTAGCGTGTATTACTTGCTACAGTCAGTATCAGTCATCTCACATGTGACACTCCTCTTCTGGAGGAGAAACCTTCTGGTTATTTTTGTTACGTTTTGAAGCCTGAGGTGGATAAGGCATATAGAGCTACCTGCAGTGGAACAATTCACATCTATGACAGGTTTTTCTTTGGTCATCACTCTGTCGTATTTAAGTGCCTTGAACACATGCATCCTTTTTTAAATTTTTTTTAATGCCAGCACTACTGAAGGGACAGCAGAGCACAGAGATGTTATCTAATTTTCCTGGGAAGATTTTGGTCTTCCCTCTTCAAACAAGTCCAAGCCATGCTCCAGCTGTACAGTTTAATTATGGGATAGCCCTTCTCAGGCTGCTTTCTGATACAGGTATCTGTAGATGGTGGTGAGAACTGTGCATGTAGAGCAGAAGCTGAATTTTAATGTCTCTGACAGGAGTAGTCTGAATAAGCAGTAAATTACTTCAGATGACCACATTCCTAGAGGATCCTGTGAAGATATCCCAGCGAACAGTGAATCATCTGAAGCACAACGCAATTCTTTTAACATATCTAACGGAACAGCTAACAGTCATGCTAATTAAAGCCACAGAATATCGTAAAGGTCTTAAGATTTCTTTCTCCGTAATAATTTCCGTTATGAAGTTTCCTTTCTCTATAGGTATAACTTCACTGGCAAACAAGAGGTTCAAATAGAATATCATATATGGCAAAAAAAGTCGACATTCAGTGTATGAAAAATGGAAAAGCCTATTTATGAGACTTAATAGGCGAATTCTGTGACCTGCTGGGTTAAAACATAGTAACTAAATCTATGAATTTCATGGTTGTATATTATTATAAATTATGAGTCAGAGAAGGGTATTTTGTTCAAAAATTTATCTGCTAATTCAATTCTGCCTTAAGTGATTCTGTGTCAAGCTGAGCACTACAAAAATATCACTACCAGTGCATTGACTATATCTATGGTGACTCCTTTTCTATTTCACGAGAAAAGAAGAGGTTGTTCTTATAATCTGATGATACCTAAAACAATTACCAAAGTAACTCTTTGAATACTTATATAAATACTTGCCTACTAAAGCTAAATGAAAACCATAGTATTTATTTGATTCAGTTTACATTCAAATGGACATAAGGAAGGATGCTATTGACAACCTAATTATCACAGGGAGCTGGTTGTGTGATATACTTATTCTGGAAATTTAGAGAGCTTTCAGTTTTATTCGTAGAGAAACAAAGAATGATGAATTCTTTCAATAAAAAGAATCAGTTGTTACATACTGGGTTTAAATTGTGTAATGCATAATTATTGTTTTGTAATTTGAACAAAATAAATGCATGTTAATAAGAGACTGAACAAATTGCTTTTTAACATAGATGAAGAAAATAAATGAGAATTCTTAACATTTTTGTAGCCTTTGAATATATGTTAGTTATAAAAAATACTTTTTTATAATTTATATATATAAATTATAATTTATAATTTTATAATATATAAAAAATACAATTTTATAATTGTTTTCAGGACTGCTGCCAATATTTCTTTTTTTCTTTTCTTTAGGTAGAGTTAAAAATTGAGAGAAACCAAAATAAAGACAACTTTTTTTTTGTTTTGTCGCACATAGCTGAGATTTAATTTGGTGTTGCTGTACAAGTAGATGAAGACTCTAGTGCTTATCATTGTGCGCCTATGTGGTAGGTACTAACAGTGAGCATGGGTTAGAATCTCATAAAGGATTCCATTGCTTTTGCAACACTTCTCTTAAGCATATACATGCTTTGCGTGTTTTTTAATTGTCACTTAATCTTTGGGTAAAAAATACTTTTTTTTTTAATTTTTTTTTACAGTGGCTATTACTTGAACATGCATTATGTTAGTTCATAAGTGAGTGTTACTGTGGAAATGTGCATACTAGAAGGAAACATTCTGGGTTTGCTGGTGCTAAATTCATAACTTTGCAAAAGACTCATTTTTTAAAAAACACAGATAATATGCAAGATTTATTCTGCCTCCTTTCCGTAATGTTCTTTTCATCATACGCTAGACCTTGTTTACAGTTAAACATTTACCTAACTGTCTCTTTGGTGCTGATGTTTTATTAATCATCTCTACAGGTGATCAATAAAATATTATTCTATTAAAATTTCAGAAAATGTTTGGAATGATACCATGCTTGCAACAAATGTCACTGAAGTTCACTGTAGTTCTTTCAGAACAAAACTGATACAGTCATTAGCAGGGAAACCCAGAGACAGCTTGTACAGATTTAAAAGTATGCCTGTCTAGACAGCAGATGAATGGAGAAGACATTCTTCCTTCACTGGCCTTGAGCAAACTCTATACGAAAACACAAGTACTTCTATAAGGCAAGAGTGCAGTGACCAGACAGGAGAGCTTAAAATTCTCCTTCTAGATTATATTTTATGTAATCATGATCTGTTTATATACAAATGAACATACATTTCATGTGTTGTGTAGTCTGCAATAATATAACTCATGGAACCCCAGTAGTAAATAGAGAGAGAGAGAAAGAAATATCCTTACAGCAGGAATAACAATAGTATTCTTCCATCTCTCATTGTGTGCTGTTCCTGGCTGAAAAAATAAGCTTGAGGATAGAGCCATAAATCTGAGCTCCAGTACACTCAGCAACATTTGTGGTGGTGCCACAGGCTGACAAGAACTGTGACGTGGCTCTTCCACGCTGTGCTCCTTGTACTTGCTTCCCCAGTGCAGACCAAAAGGCTCAGTTCTTTTACAGGGAGGTCTCCCACTCCCTCCAGGGAATCTCAGTCATCCTAAAGAGACTTTGAAACACGGTGAGCAAAGAGACAGGCAAACCCATACCGTACCACTCAGCTCTCTCCAGCAGTCACCAAGAAACATAGCGGAGTTGGCTGATGTTTTTTCTCTTTCTCAGGGCAAGGGAGCTCTTGCTCAAATATTCTCTCCCCTTCCCCTCACTAACACGGTGGCAAATATTTACTATTAGCTGTTCACATTTGCAGTCAAAATGTGGCATGAGTGTATATCTGCACATTAAATTCAATCGTACTATAACTTAACCCATAGTAAAAGAGTAAAGACAAACCATGTTACTTCACATTTGTTGCAAATTGAGAACTTAATAGTGTACATTACAAGCAGCTCGGCTGATGCTCGGTAAGCCACGGTAACTTGGTTCCTTATCAGTTCCCTGGGAAGCTAGGACACAAATCATATAAAGTTGCATAGGTTAAAATCTCAAAAGGTTTTAACTGATTCCTGGTACCATGTATGCAATCTATGACTGTCAACATATTGACATCTGCGAGTTTTAGCTGAACTCTGCTTAAAAGAGCTTCAAAGGAGAAATTCTGCTTAAAAATTATTTTTATGAATGATAAAAGGATACAGCAGCTCTTGGGACGATCAGAGTATGGGGACAAACCTCAAGAATCAGGCAAGGAAGGTGTAAGCAACATAGTCTATAGGTGTTGGAGCAGACCTGATAGAAACCTCAAGGGAAAGGAGTGAAAGTCAGCAGTTTCAACAGCTCCTTCCGCAATGTGCCGACACAGTCTCAATGGGAAGTAAAAACTGGGCAGAGCAGATCGCGTGTAGCCAACGCTGAACCTGGAAAGGTTCCCTTAAGTCAGCACACACGCAGGCTCTGGTGCCATGCCAAGTCATATTGCATACCAGCCACGAGGATAAGCAAATAGGAGCAATCAGAAGGAGCTCAGAGCAGCAGCGATCTCACCGAGCCACCTCTGCCACTCGGCTCTAACTGGGGGATCACAGACTGAAGAGCGACATGTCTTAACTGGAGGGAGCTTCATACAAAGCATGCATGTATTCAACCCCGCTAAGGCAGCCTCTCATCCAGAACACAATGGCAGGAAAAAGGCATTTTAAAGCATAACATACTGCATGTTTATCTTGTGCCTGTGCTTACATTCATTGTCCATTTGCATAGTTAATATCAGAAGTCCAATATACAGCAACTGCTCATGACACGAAAAATCAAATAGAGGACAGCACGCTGGGACGAGCTCTGTGGAGCTGCTACTTTCCAGATTTTATCTGACAACCAGATGACTGGTTTCTTCATTCATCCCAGCAGTGACTTAAGCCACTGACTGCCAACACTTTCTTTAATCCATTCTAGGTTGAAAAACTACTAACCTTTCCATATTCGCTGTGTCAGACTCTGTGTTTCTTTACATCTGATCTTCTCTGCCTCTAGGAACTATTCCACACCTTACTGACTGGAAATCAGAAGACTAAGCAAAACTTGGTCAGCCAGTAACCATTTCTTAAAGTTTCCATTTTTGTACGTTTGTTAAATCCATTAAGTCATTCAGAACAGCCACCCAAAAGTTACTTTAGGGAGTCATATGGGCACAAATGAAAGCAAGCCATCTGCATGATAGTTATTGCTAAAATTAAAAAAATTTCAGATAAATCCATGGTTGCAGCCTTGACATGATAGACACAAAATGAGGAAGCTATATTTAGGGAACAGTTAAAAAAAAAAAAAAATCTTTTTTCCTTTCCAAACCAGAAAATGTTCATGTTTAGTACTTCTCTGTATAAAATGCATGGGACCTGGCAGTAAATTCAGGATACTACACTTAGTTTATTTATCATGTTAATTTGAATCCATATCAAAATATCATTAAATGCCTTTTATTTAATTTACCTTTACAAATATAATTTCCTTTTTCTAAGGAAGTAAATCTACATACCGTTTTTCTCTGAATTTATTAATGAACCTCAGACACCTTAAAACCAACTGGATTTTCTTCCACCAGACCTCTTCTTCTCCTCCTAATTCTAATAAAACTCCTTTTTTTTTTTTTTTTTTAACTGGCAGGTAAAAGGTGAATGGGAGCTCTCAGTCTCAACCACATCCCCAAGATTTCTGTATTCCTAGCTTCCCCAAAACAGGCAGAGACAAGCTGGCAGTCAGCCTGGAGGAGGAAGAGGAGGGGCTGAGCGTCAGGGCACTCAGGCTCCAACAGCTTGCCCAAGAAGCGTGTGCCAATTTCACTTTCCCCCTGCAGTGAGAAAATTAGTTGGATAAAAGCCTTTCAGGCAGGCAACAGGCAAACTACCTTTTTGTCTGTTTGTATACCCAGTATGGGATTTTTCTAGAAATCTTCCTCTCTCTCCCTTCTCCTCTCACCAATTTTTAAAAATTATCTTTATCCCAATTTGCACCATCGAAAATACCTACAAAAAGTGTGGAAGGAGAAACAGATGGAGGCAGATAGGTGTTGGAGAGAAGATGAAAGGCTGAATAGCTTTGTATGGTTAATTGGGTTCCTATCGTTCCTATCACCTTGTAGTATTACACAGTAGCTTCACCAGTTAGACTGAGAGAACTGGAAAATTCCTACCGAGGTGGAGATGGTCACAGGAAGTGTAGAAAGGGTTTCAGGGGTTCTGTGGACTTACAGAAAAAAATACCACGTAGCAAAAAATATAGAATGTTTAGAAGAACAGCCAAATCATGTAATATTTGGACTCCTTCATCTAATCTGGTTATTTGCTAAAATATGTCATATTAATGGATTCGATTAAACTTCTATTTGAATATAGTCCTGTGAATGCAAATAGCGGCTTTGAAGGTAACAAATAGGGTGTAGGAAGGAAAAAAGCATTCAGCAACTGGGTGCCTAAATAGTATGGAGGAAGGCAATCCGTTTTATCTTCTATAATTGCTAATTACAGACTTCATTGAATTTATAGACCACAATGCTCCGCTGTGGTTTCCTACAAAGCAAGGCCCTGAAGAGGTTTTAAACAAATGTTTACAGTTCATCACAACTGCGTAGCGCAGTTGCAGATACATAGTTTGCCGCAGTGAGTTGTTTTTTTTTAAGTTCATATTCCTTGAAAAACAGAGTAAGGACTCCAAGCTACTTTGGTAGACATATGCAAAATTTGAGCATCCCGCCATGCTTCTTCACATGAATGGTTGACCAGGAGATTTCTGTAACATCCGTTATAGTCTGTAGAAGGTGAATCTGTACAAGACTACAAAAATTGCAAAAAATAGCACTGATATATTTCCAGTGTAATGTTGCTACTCTTTTGATTTTTTTTTTTTAAACTACAGCCCCTCTCCTGGAATCATGATTCTGGGAAATTTTCAGGTTTTCAGACCAGTTCTTTTCTGGGAAAATATATTGCTAGGTTTTAAATTACTTTTAGGCCCTGAAGTGTCAGATGATCAATTGAAAATATAACTAAAATGTATCCTGAGTTTTCATCTGGGTTTGCTGTGGGTTTTTTCATTTTAAGAAAGAAATCTGCAGAACCCCAAAGCCATGGTTTTTTTCATTACTTTTAAGACAGTCTTGAGATTTTGGGAGGAAATTTGACACTGAATGCGTGCGACTGTGATAACAAATACATGACTACATTAGCAAAGAGGAAAATTCAAGCCGCGTGTAACATTATTTTGTCTGATTGTGGATGAGGGAAATTTAAAAGTTGATACTTGATTTTTTTACAGAAATATGTTGGACTCTGTGCAAGTCACAGTCAGGAGGCTCAGACGACAGACAGGACAGGTTCATACCTGCAAAATTATGAGAGGCAGAGGGGCATACCCAGCTGAGCTCTGCTTGCTGACCCTTCGGCCTGGCCGAGGATTGGTTTGAATGGGCACTAGTCAGTACATTGCAGAGATACCAGCACCGCAACGGGGTCACAGAGGATTCACCACATGCTGTATCTTTGGTGTGAAACCTGTGATGATTTTAGCTTGGGCTAAGCAGTAGGCTAGATACGAACTTAATGGGGAAAAGAAAATTGCTCCAGGAGTGTCAGGGGCCAGCGTGGGCCATGGGCGGGCAGGTGCCTGCAGGCCAGCGGTGCCGTGCCCTCCTCTTCCCTTCCCTGGCGGATGCAGTCCCACGGCACTCCAGCGAGCTGAGCGGGGCCATGTCCCGGGGCACCGTTGCCCCGGGATGTCCAGGCGAGGCAGTGGTGGTGGCGATGAGGTGGGTGCTGGGATCAGTCAGGCGGGTTTGGCGGGGGAGGACTGTGGCCAGAGCTGAGGGCTGGGGCTCTGGGGCAGCTCCCAAACGTGGGAGCTGCCGCCAAGGCCTGCCCTGGCTCCCTCTCACCTGGCACCTGCTGGGCTCGGCTGCACTGAGAGGGCAGTGCAGGCCACCAAACACCAACAAGGCCACTGCCATGGAGCTTCAAAGCGATGACTGATGCGCTTTCCCCATCACATAGCCCCTATCAACCTCCATGGTGTGCTGTAGGGCAAACCCGGTAGCTTTTGGCAGATTTTTACCTCACATTAACTTTTGTTAAAACTCTACTGTTCTCTAAGTACAGATAGTTTTTCATCCAGTCCAAGCGTGAAATATTATACAAGGAGTTGCGAAAGAGCATTGCCATTAACATTGGGCACAAATTATGCTGGCAGACACCGGCGAAGCTTTGCTCTTCATCAGGCTTCAACTTTGACTGCATATTGCATTTAGTTGTGCACCTGACAGCAGCTTGAGAGACTCAAGGACCTTGTGGCGGTTTGGGCAATCAGCACAGTGATGGTGAACTTTGTCATTATGTCTTTCATTTGGATTGTAAAGCAGATCTCTGCCCTTTCACCAATTTTTAGCCTTTGTTGTGGGTTAAAACTGATGGAGACCTGTGAAATACTGTCACAGATAAGGATTATTTTTGCTGTTAGATCACTTCTCCAGAACACCTTATATAAAACACTGCACTGGATAGGCTTTTTGCTAGCACAGGTATCCACTTAACTATATTTAATCTGTAAGAGCTGTGCTAATGTACATCAATCGGACATCTTGACTAGGAAATATGGAAATACATAAAACCAAAATTTAGCCCCTAAGCCACCTCATGAGATCTTTTGGGGTGTTACCTTATCTGTTTTTTCATCAGATATGTGGTTTATCACTTACATGGTATTTCTGCTTCTTAATGAGACAAATATCATTCTTTAAGGAGAACAGATCTGTAAGAGGGAGAAATAAAGAATAACACAGTCTTGATTCATGGACATAATATTAAACTTTCCCCAAGTTTTATCAGATAGTAATATTTTTAATTCTCAAAATAGCAGTTATCCACATCCATCAAGTGTACTGTACGGCCAAGAGGTAAGCTGGGCACAGCTGTATGGTTGTGTCTCAGGGATTACCCCTTGCGGGTGGCTAGTGTTCTTTAAAAAGAGGGACTGAAAAGTATTCTTGAGAAAGGAGCAGATCCATGAACTTAATAATTTCTGGCATGTGAAACCAAAAGACAGTTGTCTTTATTAGAAGGTGAAGCCATTGCAAACTTGGTATTTCTAAAAAGGAGCAAAGCCTCCTCTAAATGTGTGAGCTGAATTAAATGGACGTGAACTTCAGAAGAAGTTTATTTTGTTGCCATACTAATGATCTACTAAGAAAATAATAACGGTGTCCATGAATGAGTGCGGGTGTATGTGTGTGCGCTAGGGCTAGAAGCAGACCAGGGCTGATGTAGCAGGTAGAGGATGTCCACCCGCATCCCCAGCAGTCTGCCAAGGTCTCCAATGGCCAGGGGCTGCCATGGGGAACACATTGCAGGAACTGGGGCCTGATTACAAGTTTGGTGAAAGAACATTTATGTTTTGTTACATCGCAGACCTAATCAGCAGCTGTGTATCTCTCCCTACATAGCCTTTTTTCATTTGACTCGTAGAATGCACACTCCCCTGAAAGAACCAAACCAGAACTGGAATTTGGAAGACTCATTAGGGAAAGGTCCTGGGAATATGCTTGAATTGTAGTAGCGAGTTTTCTCAACAAAATGGAGATTTTAAATATGGTCACTACATAGGCTATGTGACATGTAATTTAATTTATACTCAGCGTACAGTTGTTTAGAAAACAGAGATCTACATGTATCTTTCTCCTCTATCTGAAATTATTCCTCTTCTGTTTGACTGAGAAATTCACCTGATTTGGAAGCTGTAGCAATAAATCTATAGCATTGGCAAAAACCTATTCATAAAATGTGGATATTTTGCTGTAAGTTCTGGAGGAAAGTCAATGCTGCAAAGTGAAGTGTAAAATTATTCCTGTCTCAATGTTATTTTTGAGTCATATATCTCTGCCTTTTATGAACAGCAGGCATATTTAGAAGAATTATGTCTGAGTCATAAATCCCTATTTGCCTGGGACATGACTAATAGGTGTCTTTACCACAGTAAGATGATATTACTGTCTTAGCTTGCAATTTTTTTAACCTCTGAAGCACATAGAACAGATGAAGTTTAAACAGCACGATGACATTAATCTATGGTCTGTCAAAGTATTGTTACCCCCCTCCTCTTCTGGTCCATTGGTTACAGCCAGCAGATACTGTAATTTATATGAGTCCCCAGATTTATTATTTCAATATTTAGCGAGCAGAATCAGTGTGGTTGCTTTCAGAACCTGCTGGTTGTTGTGATCCGTGGGAGAAAGAGAGTCAAGGAAGGGGAGGAGGGAGGTGATCGTTGTTCGGGCACTCCCTCACACCGCGCCTGCTGGGGCTGTGACCGGGAAAGCAGGAGTCTAAATGAATAATGCAGCGAGTTGCTTCTGCTGTAGCTACCAGTGGGGCCTTGTCTGTTGTCTGTAGGCAGTTACCGACCCCTCGTGTTTTGAATAGCTATACATCTCGAATGCAACAAAAAAACCTTCACGAGCACGTTTCTGTCATCCTCATTGTGTTGTGGAAAAGACAGAGAACCACTCTAACAACACATCTGAAATACTAATATTTAGTATTTGTGAATACCTGTACTAATCTAAAGGCTGCCAAGCATTGCTTATGAATAGGTTCTGAATTTTACAGAAGAGATTATTATTATAGTGGCAACACCACCATTTTCTCTGCATGCCTTTACTAGCTGCCTACTTGTCATTACCACTATTATTAGCTATTTATTTATCTGTTGTAGGTCAGACTGTGCACTCCTACACAGCATTATGCACGGTTACACCAGTTGCCCCCAAAATTATACCCCTCAAATGCCAAAGCCTCCTCATATGTATATATATGTACGATGCATTACATGATATACTGGTAAATGTTATTATATGTAACAGGAATGAACCATACTTGGTGTCTCCTGAACATCCTCAGTTGTCCCTGACAGTGTGTCACCTGCAACATTAATTTATCTTGGCTGTGCAATGTGAAAATACCATCCAGAAGTTTCTTTGTGAAATTTTGATGTGGTTATGTCTTTAATTGTTTGCTTTTCAATATTCCTGATATGCAATTTGTCCCTTAAATCACATAGCATTGTATTTGCTCAGTCATTAGCCTAAATTCTTAGAAGAAAAAACTGCTGAGGAATAATGAATGAGGAATAATATATAATGCATAATTGACATGGAAATTAATCAAAATGTATGCAGAAATTCACAAGCCCTTCAGCAGTCACCCGCATTTTTTATAAATAAAGTGGTAGCTGTCCAAGTATTTACAAACAAATAACATCCCCTACCACTATTATGGAACTAACTGATAAGATACATTTGCTAAAGCATCAACAAATTACAGTTTGTGCTCTTCGATCAGTTCTAATTAATTCTAGATGTTCCTCAAGGGAGATTCCATTCAAATGAACTGATTATTAGCAGTGATGAAAGCTGGATGGTTAAAACTGTGTCCGTCCTTACAGCCTTCAGGAATATGAAAACTATCATTTGGACATGAAGTAAGGAAGGGATCCGTGTGTTCAAATATGAGACATAAAAGAGATTTTCTGCTTCTGATAGAAAAGATAATCCGAGGCTTTGTGTATTTTAAACTTACTTTTTCAATACTTTTTTTCCTTTTTTAGCTAGAAACAGGTAGTGCGAGATAACACTGCAGCACCCTAAACCAGAAAATAACTGACTGAAGTTTAGATTTGACACATTAGCATCTTCCTCCAGATGAAGCATGCTGGTGGCTATTTAGTTTAGTACCAGTTAGGAATTTATATTCTTTACATTGGAGGATGACTTTGTGAGCTTTGGGCTCCGCTTGAAGAAGAGATGGCATCTTAAGGTACCAAAAAGTACACGTTTAAAGACAAACAGCTGAAATGACAGCAGCTGTTGCCCCCGGGCTTATTAAGCTGAGCACTGAAAAGGATGATTTTATCCCTGTGCTGTGGATACTGTCACTTTCTGATGTAAACAACTAACACGTAACACTTCTTAAGCAGTAATAATTGTAGGCTACATGCAGCAAATGAAGGAGAAACTGTGCTACTACATCTGCCAGCCCTTGAAGGCTACAAGTGGTGAGACTGGCTGCAAAATTTAGACAAATATTTTAAATTGTTTTTAATTTAATTATGCTAAACTGTCTTAATGGAAGGATATGAAAAATAGCAGCTGTGAGAAAACTGCAAGGAAAAAGTTGATTATTTTTGTTTGTCTCCAAAGTAACAACTTCTGTGCTACTGTGCTTAATTTTAAATACACTTTTAGACATTTCTAGGATTATTTTTTTTTAGCCATTTCTAGGATTCTAGGATTTCTAGCTCCAGAGCTCTAGCTTTCTCGGACACCGTTACTTAATGAGTGGTATTATCAAATATGCATCTCAATTTCTTTGGATATTTGCCTTCACTACTACATTTTCGAACAGCTTTTCTACATCAGTGATGTCTTCTGTAATCATTCTGTGTTCTTAATACAATATCTTTTTTTCACATAATTACACATTTTTAGGTTTTTATATGGCGTATCACTGTTTTATGTCCCTTGTAGTCAGGAATGGGATTTGGCTAAGACAAGAATATTGAATTATTTAGTGCTTGAAATGTGCCTTCTCTGGAAAGCTAATTTCCTATTTTAAGAGAAATTAAACTCCTGGAGTGACTGAAGATGTTGCTTTATGCTATTTTTAATAAAGGATATTTGTTAAAGTCTAAAAATATCTTTAGGATAGATATTATTTATCAAATATTTTAATTTATTATTATAAAGGTTAATTTTCTTTCAGAAAGCTAACAATTCTGATTTCATCTCTGAAAATACATACACTACCATGTTCCTAGGTTGCTGACACGCCCCCAACTCCCCCTGGAAGTTTATTATTTTTATTGTATGTGTAATCACAAAGAAAAACAGCAACAACAAGTCTGTGGAAATTTAGCTTGCACACAATTTCCAGATTCTTAACAGAAAAGTGTTTCAAGAGCAGTCTAAAGCAATATCTCATGAGAGGTTTCTGAAGAACCACTGAAAAATTGAAAGTGTGCTTTTTGAATGTTTAAGATATGAGATCATATTACTGAGGTAACAAGGACAAGTATTTAAATTCAAACTTTTGAATTTAAGTGGAGAAAGAGTAAATAGCTTTTCAGAGAATTTGAAAGCGTTATCTTTTCATTTTGACATATGCTGTGTTGTCAATGTCACTATTGTTTCAATGACCAATAAGGGAGAGAAAAGAGAGGAAAAATCTCCACATTAGTTAAAATGTGGTTGCATAAATGCTACAGAGTAGGTGAAATACCATGATCTTGCCAACAGGAACTGTCTGTTGGCAATATATGTGCTATGTGTTTTTTTGACCAAAGTTTATATGGGACCAATATGCTATATAAAGCACAAAGTTTTCTGTCTTATGTGTTATTAAAGAACTTTATAAAGGCAAGGTCATATTGTGATAATGTAGGAGGCAGAAGAGAAATGCAGCTTTGTTGTCAGATTTTTGTTTTGGCTGGCACAGAAAATTATCATCTTAAGACCCATAAATATGTCAGACCAGTAAAGAAGAAAAGGTCTGAATTCCCATAAGGTTATATTATAGCATTTTCACTGATTGAAGCTGATTTTAAAGTCAGAGCAAAATTAGAGAACTTCTCTTTTTTTTTTGTTTTTAAATTCTTTGAAGCTATATAAATATACTGAACTATATACTTTTTTCAAATCTTTCTGTCTGGATCTTCCCTAAAATCTGAGCATAACATTCACTGTTTTAATTTTTGAGCTGGTTTTGTTATATGGTAAAAATTGAATAGATAAATTTGCATATCACTTCCAGTTGCCTAATCAGTTGAAATTAACTCTGGAGCCTAGAAAGAATAGGAAATCCCATCATTATATATTGTCACAATAGAAGAAATCAAACATATTGTTTTAGTGAGGATTCAATTCTGAAACAAATTCCTATGGAGTTTAACAGTTTGATGTGAGAGTACTCGTCTTCTGAAGTAATTTCAGTGGAATGCCAATGGACATACATTCTATCCAACTTAAGTTAGTATTATTTTATTCATTGATGATCAGGCCTACCAAATCTACTGTTGTTTCCTCTCCATAGGTTTCTTTATATTCAGTCAAATATTGCTGGAATGTGTCTTCCTCATGTCTCTGGCCAGCAATGGCAGCATGATATTTCTAAACTATTTTTGCCATTTCTATGATAGAAGAGGTCAGTGACAGAATACCCTCTTTTATTCTTTCTTTCTGAGAAATAGATATCTTTTCGCATTCCTAAGAAAGTGGCAGTGAGTACAGAGGAAGAGATTTTGTCAGGAGCTGAGTATGTTTCTAGCAACGGATAGTTTTGACAGTTTGAAGAGGTACTGATGCTTACCCAAATAAAAAGCTTTTGAAATTCTCTCTGTTAGATTTATGTTTATTTTTGTTTGTATATCCATTTATGCCTGCTTACTACATGCTTGCCGTGGTGTGGCTGGCTTATTTGTATCCATAATAGCTTCTTTATGCTTCCATTCTCCAAAGTTGAAGACATATTTCTACTGAGAGTAATAAAACAAGACCAAAAAGCTCCTCAAAAGCTACTGTATTTCCTCTGTCTTAGAAATAAAGGATAGCTGATTGATATATAGTCCCTAGTGAGCCTTTAAATGCATCTTGAACTAGGTGTTTAGCAGAATCTAACCTCTTTCTGTAGAGAGACATAAGTCTTACTTCTTTAACTGCCACTGGTAAGAAGGACATACTCCATTACCATTGTTGTATTTTTGAAAAAAAATATTTGCTTTTATTGAGATGGTGTTGGTCATCCAAATCTTAGTAGGCTTTTGTACTTCACTCTGTTTCTCTCCCAATTCAGTGAAGTGCATAGTGAAGTCCTCAAATCAGCATGACTCCACTGATTAAACATATTTTACTAGAAGGGTGTAGCTAAGAATTACTGTCAACCATTTTCTCCAGATTTTTCTCAGCTTCAAACTTCATTAAAACACTAAGAACACCATGACAGTAGAATTTTATCTTAGACATCTAATTTAACCAGATCTTTTTTCTCACCTATTTATTTAGAAGTAGACAACACAAAAATTGCAAGGTCAGGCTTGAAGACAGGAGGTTGTGCTTTGGATGCAACAACAACTTATTAACTGTTTTAAGAAAAGTAGTTCATTAAAGATGTCACTTACACGCTATGGTATATTGTAGTTGGTGAGCTCATATATATAAAAATATAAAATGTGATTTAAGGTAAATTGCCGTTAAAAGATTAAATCGGAGTGTACTCTATTCAGCTCTGTACACTTAGTCAAGTCATTCTTAATGTTTTGCAGTTGCAGTGCAATCAAAACCAAAGGTTTCTAAATGAAACAGAGTTGATAAATATCCATGTATTTTAAATGGTATTGCTTTCCATTTCTTTTATTTTCTTTTCATTTTCTTTCCCCTGGTAGTTATTTTTTTTGTCCTGAATACAGTCTCCCTGGTATGTATTCAAATAGGTAATGTGCTTAAACATAGGAGAAATTCCAAAGAAAATATTATCTTTTTCACCCAAGCAGATTTCCACACTCTGTTCATGCTTCATAGTTACCTGCTGGTTTCAGGTTTTTGGGTATTACTTATGCAATATTATCATTATCTGGCACTAGTAAATTAAGACTTTATAGTAGCATCTGTCTCTATTACCTGTTCACTTGTTCTCATTGCTTAAAGGCTATGTTTTGAAGAAAAATAGAATAAAATGAAAGGGGAGTAGAAGGGAACAGATGAACACTAAGATAGTCTACTAGTACAGTTGGGGAAAGAAGGAAAACAAATGGTTCACATATTCACAAATCACATGCTCTGTGATTTTCTCTGTATAGTAACAAACTTCCCAGAAATAAACTCATGCAGTAACAGTTCCTTGTAAAAAGAAAATATGGACTGCCACCCACCAAGGTACCATTCAGCCCAATCAAATACTATGAGGTCTCATCTTTCACTCAAGAAGTCACAGAGCAATGTCCATACGTAAACAGGATTAGAAAAGGAGTTGCACATACATTTTCCCTCATCTTTGTAGCATCCAGTACTAGCTATTCCTAGGAGCAGGTACCAGACTTTGAGAAGTTTCCTTCTACAGTTTTCATAGGATTATACAATAATATCATTGCCAATATGTCTGTATAAGCCACTGGCAGAAGTTTTGTTCCATCTTATTTTTCAGCGCTCTTTCTTCTAATGCACTTGGAAGCTGGAGTGAGCAGTCAGTGTAAATATACAAAATTTGTGTGGACAGTACTGAAAGGGTGTTGAAACAAATTCCATAAAGCATTTTAAAATTGTAAATATATGTTTAGATATAACAATTTGCACATGTTAAGACACTATAACCATGCAGTTGAAGCTGAAAAATAAAAAATTGTTTCCTCACCTTTTTTCTGTAATATTAATTAGAGTCTCTTCTAAGCCTTATAAATGTTCATTATTTCTTTTTGACAGGGACTGTGAAGGATCGCTTGTGAATTTTGCTTTTATTTCCAACCTACTACTTTTTTTCATCTAGCAGTAATAGCCTGTTTTCAGCAAGATAGATGGATGCACTAGCCTATGTACATCAACAGTAAACAAGGTTCAGAACCAAAAAAAATAATTCCCAACTAATAGATGCTTTGTGGACTGCAAACATATGTTTTCTGAGCATAGGGGTTGGAGGTCCCTTGGTGGTTCTCAGGCATCTTTGTGGAGATTTCTGCATGAAATACCACTATGCTATATACTTCAGTGGAGAGGGTAGTGAATTTCAGGGTGATGTAGGGGTAAAACATGGAAGAAAAAGGAAGGGCATTCTCTTGTTCAGGCTGAGTGGTGGTAGAGCACAAACTGGGTGTGAACAGACTAGAGGAAGAAGGAACTCAGTTGAAATTGCTTCCCCCTGAAGAGAATGCCAGAATATCCACTGAGGCAACACTTCATCCCAGTGTACATATGCTCAGGCTTGACAGTTTTTACTAAGCTGACTGCCAGGAAAAAACTTCCGTTGCTTGGGAATTATGTGGCACCTTTCAGTGCCACAGTACCTAATACTCAACTATGAAACATATCTAATCTTCTCTCAGAATAGCTTCAGTCTTCATGAAAGTGTCTGTATTCACATTTCACACATTAGTGGACTGAGATACGCAAATGAGGTGATTTGTTAAAATTTGCAAGAAACTTGTAAAACAGCATGTTGATTTTTGAGGTCATAATAATTGCATCCAGCTTCATCAGTAGATATTAAAACACTTTAAATAGGTACATAGGAAATTTATGCTGCTCTTTTTAGAGGACTTGCAAACAGGTACGTGCTATGACTCTTTCAAGCAGATCTAGACAGTGATAAATCTGAGGGTTGATTCTCTGCCACATTGTTCCAGTTCATTGCTTTAACACTTATCTATACTTCGTCTATAGAAAATATGTATTTCCTCAACTTTCTTTTATTTTTCTCTGTCCTCGTGAAAATGGTGCTGCTAACGCTATGAAAACTAATTTGAGATCTACATGTATAAAATTGTTATTCAAGTGTGAAGCACTAGTATTAAACACATGGTGTAGATGAGGGTTCTTAAGTACATAGCTGTAATCTTAGCCTAGAGAGACTCATACTTTAACAAGTGTGAAGAACTGTTGTGTATTTGGAAACAGTTAAGTTTTGTGTTTCTTGAGAGAAAATTAGTTGTCAGTATCTTTTTCTGCACATATCACTTAGGTAAGTATACAAAATCCATGGCAAGATCTTTTCAATAGTTGCCTTAGAAATTAAAACAACAACAACAAAATGCAACATTGTTTTAAAGATAATGTCTATTGTTTAAAGAACGTATTGTATTGGGATTTACAAAGAGTTTCTGAGTTGCAGGAAAATAAATTTACACCTCAGTGAAATAAATTCACTGTCTTGTTAGAGATGCAGTAAAATAAGAAATGACTAAAAATGGATGACATTAATATGTATGTATTTATAATTGCACTCCTGTGAAAAAGCTTGCAAGATTCTAAGGTTAGTGATTACAATTTACAGAGATGTACTTATCCCCAGAAGAAAACAATGATAACTTGCTAGAGCACAACAGTTTCAACAATACTATCAAAACACATAATGTGGAAAACTTACCATTTAGGAAGTGTAAGTCAATATAATACATTATTTAAAAGCAAAGTTTGTATAGATATTAAAAAAATATTAAGTATTTTATGAAATACTGCCTAAGTGCCTTAGGGCTGATGTCCATTCTGTGATAACTACACAGTTCTCATCTGTGCTACTGACATAACTTTGTTGGTATTTCTTAAAAACGGCAAGAGCCTTCACAGTCCCTCTCATGTTGATAATACATTTGGTGCTGCTGATGCTAATGAAGTTTATACACAGCCAGCTTTGATGGGTGGACTTTAGTTGACATCAGTTTGACAGACATCATAACTCTATGATTTAGCTATATGATTGTGCCTGCCTTATTGCTTCCATGAATGCATCAAAACATGACTAACTGGAAAGTGAGATGAGTAGTCATTTGTGTGTGTTGATGATGGTGGTAGGGAGCAAAACTAACTGAATAAGTAGGCAGGTTTTACATGGAGATAAGCCTAAATAGAAGGATTCAAGAAGAGCGTCCTGATGTTTTGTTTCATATTTTCAGCAGTAGCCCAGGCAAAGTGGGACTCAGTGCTGAAATTGCCAGCAAAGAAAACTACTCAACTGGTTAAATGTATTCTCCCTTTCTTATCAGTACTTATGCCATTGTCTAAAATACAAGAGAAAAAAATCAACAAATCCATAGAACACATTCCAAGGAATGGTATAGATTGCAAAGTTGAAAAAATTAGATATTTAAATCAAATAGTTTACAATTTAATTGTGGTGCAGGTTAGGTTTTGTGTCTTAAAGATTAATCCTCCAATGAGTAGATGGATAAAAAACCCTACACTTTGTGGACATATAGACATTATAGAAAGTAGGCAGTTTGAATGAGACAAAGGTAGTAATAGTGACGTTGGCAAACTGAAAGCTTTGAGGAAGGATGTAATAAGAAATATGAGAAGTTCAGAATGCCTCGTGCAAACACTATTGCATCCTATTTTGTCTCTCATGTCCTGTGTCACCAATGACTGTTGAACAGTCAGTCATAGTTATGTCCATAGTGTGTTGCTGCACTGATTGCATCTGAGAGTGCTCTCTCACTTTTTATTTAAAATGCAAGTTCTTTGGAGAAGGGACTAATTATTAGTATAATAGCATGATAGAGAAGAATGGCATTGACCCTGCATAAAGACAGAGCTCAAATTTGAAGGCATTACATTTCTAATAATCCTCAGGATGTGCATTACCAGCACTGAGCACAGCAGCTGTGCTGTATTCAGTATTAGGCATTTAATTTTAGGAAACAGGAAATCTGTTTAATACAGAAGGGAGCAGAGAAAAAAGAATGATAAGAATCTAGGAAGCAAGAAGTCCTATGAAGAGACATGAAAGGAATGGGGATTGTTAGAGATGATGTATCTGTATTTCATATCTGTGTGATATGAAATATCATAGCAAAAAGGAAGAGAATAATCCACATTATGCTAAACCATAGTACATGTAGAGCAAAACCCAGAGAACTTAAATTTCAACCAGACAGTTTTAAGTTAAAGAACTAAAAAATTTTTCACTTATAAACCTAGCTAAAATGTGGAGGATGCTAGTTGAGAGACTGAATTCTCTGTCCTTGGAGGTTTCTAGGGACAGATTAGACATCAGGTGGGAATGACACCTGTGCTGCTGACTTTGCCTGTGATCTTAGGGAGGGACTTCAAATACCATCCAGCTCTACCTACAATAGTGCTGGATCTCTGGCTGGTTTCTCTAGGTGTCACCGTAACAATGTGTAATAATAACTCCAGTCAAAGCAGAAGTCTCATGGTTACATGGATAACTGATGAACAAGGTAGGGCACCACTTAAGAGGTAGGTTACCACTTTATTAATGTAATGTACATTATGTTTAAGTAGGTCTAACTGCAGAAGTTTCAGAAATTATACAAGTCATGATAGGTTGCTAGTAAGTGTACCAGTAAAACTAAGCTTTATCTTTGAATCTTGTCAAGAATAAGGTTGCCCTTGCTGAAACAAAAAGAAACTCTCAAGCAAAGACTGACTGCCTGATCTTACAGATACATACATGTAAATATTTATTGATATCGAAAGTTCGCCATTGAAATCTCAGATCTCTTTCACCTATGATATGCAGCACATGGGCTTTTATTCCTTGACACTGTAGATGAGCGAATCATCCATACAAATTGCTACACCTTAATTTCTAGCACCTACAAGTCAGGTGAACAAGTATCCACATAAAAAATTTCAGTTATTCACATAAATGTGTTTCCATGAGGCTGCAAGGCTAAAAGTCTTGGACTTTATTTTGGCTAGAGTGGGAAATCTTTCTCTTAGATGCCATAATGGGTATTTGTCCATCCTGCATCTTCTTCACACAGATCTTTGAAGGACCCTAAGAGGCCTCTGAGCATTTAGCCAGAGAAAACAAGAGGTTTGAGTTATCTGGACAAATATTTAAACAATTTGCAGGGGGGTTAGGGGCAGGATTCATTCACTTTCTTCTACTGGCAAGCAAGGACCTTTTCAAAAAGGAGGAATTCCTATTCCTCTGGATGCATTCTCCTCCACCCTACATATTGTGGACCATTTTCAACTTTAAAAGGTATTCTTTCATAAGTAAGTAGCCCTATCTCCACTTTCGAGTGAGGCTAGGAAATGAGCTGTTCATACTTCAGTGCTTTTTAAAAAAATATTTTTAAAAACAAATGGAATTTTAAAACACACACATACTTATTTATGACATATAAATAGAGCAAAATGGGAGACTAAAACTAGCAAAATTGAACTTCGTGGTTTTGTAAAGACTTGTATGTTTCTATGTAAATGATACTGGTCCATTTTTTAGGATTCCTTTTGAACTTTCAATTGCCAAATTTTAAATAAAATGTAAAACTTAAAAAAAGATAATTTAAACCAAGCTTTTAAATATTGCACTAGTTTTGCAGATAGTATGAACTTTATTATTGATATTTTCCACTTCAAGGAAATACCTAGAATGAATGAACTTTTTAAAGCCACCTCCATGTTATCATAAAAGGAAATGCAATAACAAAGTTTTCCTTGTCACCAATTCATAGGACTGACTGTAATGAAAATTATACTTGCTGATGATCTCCTAGTTTAGAGTATGGAATACCATAAACTCTTCTTCAGTCAGTACACTTTTAAAGTTCAATGACTTGAGAACACTTTCATGACTTATTCACATGATGGACAGGAAAAAAAAATTGATTTGTTGCATCCCTAAGAGTGATTTGAATCTGTCATGACACTTACAGCTTTCTCCACACCAAAGATAGGACTCTGTTAGTTGTCTTTCTGAAGAACACTGTAAGAGGAGAACCTAGTGTCTTTGGTAATCTGTATAAACAGCTCTTAGGGTATATGGTTTTTTTCTGGTTAACTACCAGCATTTTCACATATGACACAGTAACTGACTTTTTTGAGGAAGCTGGACTTTGATGAATAGCTGACATATCAGTCTGGAGCACACATTGTCTTCTTTATTTTAGTATATGTATCTGTAAGGGATGAGAAAGAACTACAGGACAGGACTGTGGCTGGACTGAGAGAGTTGACCAACTGTGGAGACGACCATTCCCTTACTACATTAGAGTGTTTCTTCTTGATGGGCTTGGTGCTCGCTGGGAGGAGAAGGTTTTTGTTTTTGTCAGACTCCTTCAGCTATGTGATAGTTCCCAAGCTATTAACTCTGGGAGAAGGGATGCCCTCTTTCATGTCATCCTAGAAATTTGGTTTTAGTTAAATGTAATGTCAGCAACTATCAGAGCTACATGCAGTTTGACTCCAATTGTAAAATAGTGTCCAGCAAGGGCAAAGACAGAGAATCCTAGTTTGTCATAGCTTAGCCAAACATCTGTTTTCTTTGACTTTCTGGCATGCTGGAAAGCCTACCTATCTTCTACAACCAGACAGCAGTATAAGGTCTTTTCCGCAATATAGCCAGTCGTGTGTGTGTGTAGAGAGATATATATATGCATAATATAATCAATCTGGCAATGGGTCTTGTGCTTCTGGACTTTATGATGTTGGTATGCTTCAGATATCCTGCATACTTACTACTCACAGCATGTATCCTGCATAATTACTACTTCCTGCAGCACGCTCTCTGACTTGATCTGAGAAGCACACATGAGCAGACTGATACAGACTTTTCCAGGCTTCTCCGATGATAAAGTTTGGACCAGACAGATTTTCCTGTTGGAGGTACCATGCTCAGAACCGGCATCACACTGAGGAAGCAATTTTCTGAGGGTCAGGGAACTCAAAACTGTCTTGCTGCCAGTACCAGGGTGGCTCAGCACATCGTACCCTCTATCCACAAATTATTTTGAAAGAGAGGGTTGCGGAAACTGAGACTACAGGTCATACGAATTATCCTAACAAGCTGCAAATGGCCCATGAGCCAAAAGCCAAACCTTTCTGAACCACGTCTTTGTAATGCAGAAAGTGGTACTTATTTTCAGCTTTGGCCATGGAAGGGTGGGTGGACTGAGAGGAAGGCCTCGTTTTCTGTGTGATAGCTGTTTTCTGTTTCACGGTGCAGTTAGTCCTGTTTCCCTATTTGACTAAAATTAATGAACTTGCTGCCTGCCACTTTAAAATCCATGCATGTGTCTGTAATTCATTTGCCTGTCTCTGTCAACTGAATATTATGTTATATATAGCACTGCACTCTTATGAGCTGAATAGAGGAAACCTAAGTGTATTTTTACAAGGCGGCCTATCTAATTTGCAAGTACAAACTTCAGGATATTGAAATGTTGTGAAGATTACATTGTCCATGTAGAGGAGGCAGAGTTAAAGTTACGTGGCTGACTTCTGTGTTTGTATATTTTATCCTCTTTTTTTTTGTTCAAAATTTAATGTAAGTCCTTTTTAAACGTTTTATTTTGCAGTAATCCATGTAACATACCTTTTGCTTTTTTGTTAGAAAAACAGGCTCTCAGACTTAACTTATTTTTACAGCAGTTCTTGCCTGCAAATAAATGCCAAGAAACAAACAAGAAGGTGACATGTTTACTTTGAGGGTCTAAAAGTAAAGTTATTTCTTCAAATGTAGAACATTCAACGTCCTTGATGAAATGAAAAAAAACTTATCCATTAAATAAATTTCAGCACTAGCCAAATGAAAAATACGTCTTCTCTAGGCATGTTATGGAGACTGTGTATGCCACAATTTAAGTTCTTTTTTCTTGTTTGATTGTAGTTCGGATATGTTTTGTGGTCAGAAATATAGGAAGGCTGTGGGGAAAAAAAAAGATGGTATCTGGATGATGGATTGCAATGCATTTTCTTTGGGTTTTTCTGTTTGGTTTTGTCATATGCTCTATCTACGAGATTGCAAACATATCATCCTCTCAGTCAGTTGATTGCAGTTTGAGATATTGTAGTTTTCTCACTGACTGTTAACCAGCTCTAGTCCAGGTGGGGATATTTTGGTCAGTCAGAGCTTATCTTAACGCAAAAAAAAATATGAGAGATTATCTGGAGCTCCGAAAGCCTAGGGTGGTTTTCAAGCAAGGGGTTAAAACTACTTTTCACAACTAATAAAATTTCAAATGCACACTGTGTATTTTTGTGGGAGGGGGTTACAGAGAGGGAATCCTCAATACCAATTGGCTAGTCCCTATCAGCTGCAGTTGAGCTCAAGCTGCTGCTGAAGAGCAGTATTGATCTGAAGGATAAATGTGCAGGGAACCACAGAGCGGGATTCAGTCGTTTCTGAGAAGGGAGCCAACCTCTTCCAGTAAGAAGGTGGTTTCTACCTGTCGTTCCTGCCTGTGAGATCCTTTGTGAATGAAAGGGAACGGGAGAAAGGGCAGCGTGTTGCCACAGCGATTCAGAGAAAGAGGTACTGCCGCTGTGCGTGCTGCTGCCGATCTTGCTGGTGCTGCCGCAGCTTCGTGTAGCAGGTAGGGCTGCTTTTTCTGGGGAGGGGGAGGAGGAGAAGCTGGGATTGCATGGCGGTGGCTGGGGCTGTGGCGTGGGGGGCCCCTGACACACTGCGGGAAAGGACGCTGGCTCCACGGAGGAGCTGCAGGCGCACACGCGAGACGCCTGGCCGCGTGGATTAGCAGGCTGTGTTTCCTGCACATCCCGGTTTGGAATCGCAAAACTTCAATAAGTTCTAAACAAAGTGTGCGAGTCCGCAGTGCCTAAAGGCGAAGGGGGCGGTGAAAGGAGAGGAAGGAGCTGCACCTTTCCCTCCCCGCTTTGCAGGTGTCCAGCCCGCCAGCGGGTCGGGCAGTGGCTCCGAAATACACGGGTATGGGTGCAAGTAGTTGGGTTGTGATGGGCAGTAAGATCAGCGCTGGTAAAAAGGAAAATAGGTCGTGCCAAACTGGCGACTCGTTTCAGCCGAAAGGGAAAATAAATAAGTGATGGTGTGAAACTTGTGGTACTGAAAATGTATTTTCCATGTTTTTTAGTTTTTTTTTTTTTTTTAAGCACTTAGCCTTTTGTGTGTGTGTGAGGGAAGGCAGGAATATGGGGGGGGGGGGGTTCTGCAGCATTGAGTTTTAAAGTGATAAGGTTCAATAAAAAAGAAAGAAGGTAAGGAATGAGAATTTGACTTGAACCAACTTTGAAAACACCTGAGCAGCCTCCTCCCTTAAAAAATAAAAAAGCACTGCAGAGATAATTTAATGATGAGAAATAAAATTTAGCCCTGACATACATTTTCAAATGCAAGCCATGATTTGTTCTAATGTTTCAAACCGATCTTCTACAAATTAGTTATGTGATGAGCAGTAGAACATACATAATCTTTATACAAACATTTTAATGGCAAGTTTAGCCCTGAATTATAAATCATGCTCAAGTGTGGCTATAACAGACATGTGAAGGTACTTATCTTGATAAATGTCATGTAATCTTTTTATTGTGAATGGCTTTGTGGCTTTGGAATTTGAATTCTAAATATTTAGTCTAGCTTAATAAGGATACATGTTTCTTCTATTTTAAATATTCCATTCAAAGCACACTACGTTGGTGATGGACTTTCTGTTAATTTCTGTGTGTACTGAGTGATGGCTAATAATGTTTTTTTTTCTGTATCTGCAAATATCTATACAGATCTAAATAGGAAGGCAGACTATTTTATTGCTGGATAGCACCAATGAACGTTGAGGTTATTCATAATTTTTTTCCTGTTTTCAAGTTCAAATATAAATCACAAAAAGCCTAACAATTCAAGAATACTAAGTAGGTCTTATGTTAATGTACCTTTTGCTTTGTATGTGATTGCATTTCAGATACAAAATAAATCAGGATTAAAATGTTTCCATGAAATCATGGTTTTAGGAAATTCATAAATTGGTCAGGAGGTCTTTATTTCAGTCCTCTGAACACCTTGTGAGACCTCTCATTGATCACAGCATGTTTTTAAGAGGATTCAAGGCTTCTTACAAAATATTTCCCCAGATCTGAAAGCCAGATGGTCACATTGCAGAAGTCATAAGCAGTTAATTGCTAAACTGATTTGAGTGCTCCAGAACATACCAGCGTGCAGACCAAAGGCTTCCATCTCGGTTGATCAAACTAGTTACCTGATGTTGCTTTTTGCTGAGATTGGGGTCTCTGTTAGAGATGGTAGGGAAAACAGGTGCTCTTCTTCGGAAGCAAAAAACAAAATGTTTTAGTTTGGAAAGATTTCTTTAAAAAGTAATTTGTTGACATTTTTCCTCAAGTTTACTTTATTTGGATTAATTTGCTGCCCCCCCAAATGTTCTGAATGTCAGGTCTGTGGTATTTGTTTTCCTACTGTGTTGAATGGTATACCAGATAGAGATGATATGATCTCCCACAATTTCCTCTCTACTCACAGTAGGTAGACAGAATTCCCTTATAATGTTCAATACATGGTATTTTTTTTTTCCCCCAAATATGTAAGAAATACTCTTTCAATCGCAGTGACATACAGCATAAAATAGATAACAGAATGACAAATATGTTATGATTGTCTTGCTATATGTAGTTTCTCATTTTGTTCCCATCAGTTAGAGTTTTGTACTTCTGAAGAAAAAGAGGACTTGTAATCAGTATTCAGAAGGAAAGCAAATGCTTATTTTTCTTTCTTTCAACCTTAAATAACCCATTAGTTCAACAGTAGTGCTTGAGATGATTTAAAAATTTTATAGGCTAGCAAATTCCTAAATTGCTTTTCCTTAAGTAATTTTTAGGCTTACAGCTTTTTCAGTATTCAAATTATTTAAAAATCTTTCCTGTATAGGAATGTTTTAGAAATTGTTGACACCTGTGTAATATGAAAATCACATGACGTTTCTGTCTTTATTGCTTTTATCTGGATACTACTGCCACATTATCTTAAAGGTATGGTTACAATTGCTTTATAAAAGGTTAAGAAGTTGTGTTTAAGTATTTAAACGGTTAACATAGAATTAGAGAAGTGGGTAAGTTACATGTAACTGTGCAAAGCATCATTATAAAATTTTTCAAATATTCTTATAATCATCCAGAGCTCAAGTAAGCTGTCTTTAACATGCTCATATGATCTATTAGTCACATATTAACCTTTCTAAACTATTCAGACATGCATATGCATTACAAAAGGATATAGGAAAACAGAGAGGATAAAGTCAGGGTGAAAACTTGTACTCTCTTCACGTAATTGAGCACATAGGCAAGGGGGCGGGTACACATGGACTTGTATCTGTACAGCCACAGAAGTACGTGCAGCCATCTCATTGGTAGACAGTGGGGCATTTCTTCCAACATATGCCTTACTAGAAAACTGATCCAACACTCATATTTTCTTATGAGTTTACTGACTCTTAAAATATGACAAAAAAAATTATTTGGAACATATTTTTCTCGTTAAGCATAACTGATCATAAATAGCAACTTTCCTGCGGAGGGTATATAAGAAGAATTTCTGCGCATAAGTAATTTTGAACATGACAGCGCCTGCCCAGAGGGACATCGTACTTTTTGCTCTTGAATATATTGCTTATGCTTATCTTTATGCTTTTAAAGATCATAAGATAGTGCATGTGATCTTTACATCTGTATTTTTATTTTCTCTATATATAATTACCTGAAACTGTTACAACAAAGAAAGATAATAAGTTTTAAGTTTGGATATATTTGCTTTAAAAGCTGTGTTTTGGTCATGCATTGTACTTCTGATTCTAACAATATATATAACAATATTAAAAGTTTTACAAAAGTTTTACCTCTATTGTTTATACTTTAATACCATATGACATAGTTAATAGTATAGATGTGAGTATAGTGTGAAATAATTTTGTGATGACAACTTGCATTTTGATTAAGTTACCACAGTTGTCCAATTCACACTCATGTGGTTCTGAAAAAATAATCACATCTATTTTTATGAAGCAATTCTGCTTCCTTATTTTGGGAATACCAAGTGGTTTTCTGAATATTTTTCATAATATTGACAAACAGTGATATGTGTGTGTGTATGTACTGAACTATAAACTACAAATAAACAAAGATAAACAAATTGTTGAATAACTGCAGCAGAAGTGTCATCATCTTGTGAAAGTCTAGAAAGGAAACACAGTCAGTTAAATTATAGTGTAAATATATAAAGAAAAATATTTCTACAAGGTCTAAATTAAGTTGTTCTAAACAAAATATGTGGATACTTTTTCAGTATGCTGCTGCGTAAAACAGCCACTTTTTAATCTCATTTCCACATTGTTATTAATTTGTGACAGCTGATATGTTTGAATTTGTAATGTTAACAAAGGCAGGTGAGAAACACAGAACAAGAGAAAAATAATGCCGATTCCATAGTGTCTTTGATTTTTCTTAATTTATCTATGGCTTTTCTATTCATGTGTTAAGTGAAGAAACTGTAATACCTCTGAACTTGTCCGCTCCACTTCAAATCATATGTATTTACCTACAGCATCAGTATATTGGTTGGTTTCCAGGCTATTCATTTGCAAAGCACTTTGGGGGATCTTGAATGTGAAAATTGTTAGATAAAGTCAAATACTATTCTGCTTTTAAATGGCTCATAAAAATGCCTCCACTTCAAGTACTTGTATGTATACACAAGTTTGGCTGTGTTTATACATAGCCCTTAAACAGATGCATTTTTATGACACTTGTTAAAAGGTGAACAGAATTTGAGTTTATATAGCACTTATCTCTCTGGGAAACCTTAAACATGATGAATTGTGGTGCATGGTGGCAACAGACACCTAATAGACAAATCCTACTAAGAAGGGATGTTGTCTAAATTGTTATGTGTTATAGCACTGTGTTATGAAAAATATGTGATTTTTGCTTTTTCTTAGGCTACCGGCTGTTCACTGAAGGGACTGGAATATAACATCTTATATGAAAGATGGCCCCTCTTATTTTCCATGCTAGACTTCAGTTTCCTAAAAGTCTTTGAGGAGGAGGGAGGGCTAGGTTCTGCTGTGGTACATTAATTTGTCTCAATATATTCACTCCTACTGGCCTATAGTTAGGAACTGTGTGATATTTGTAAGTCACCATGTCATAGTAGTGGAAATAATGTTGGGATATATTTTCACATGTGTGTTATTTTGTATTGTGATACTATCAAATTCCACAGAGTAAACATGGCAGCGTATTTCATAAGGTTAAACCTAGTGTAAAGGAGTACAGATTCTGTCATCCTTCATCAACACATGTTGCTGTTCAGAGTCCTCAATTTAAGAAAGATGGTTAAGTCTCTCTCTGTTTATGGTGCCACTTAAGAGTCTGCCTAATATTAAGAGATAACTTCCATATACACCAGCATGATTTTCTTTCTGCTAAAGAAAGTACTCTTTATCCCTGAGATATACTACAAGATATTAATCATCTCTCATTACTGGAGAGCCTATATTGTTATCAAATAAAACAGGGGTAAAACATACTGTCTTGGGCACTTTGCTTTATTGGATTCTCTTCTCTTTCCTAATTTCATTGTTCTTTATTGTTTTACCTTGACTGATTTGTTTTCTTTTATCCTGTGAAACCCGTTGTGAGGGACTCTGAAATAGCTGCTTTGCTAAACACCAGAAAGGGGTTGCATTTCTCTGAGATTTCAAGTGAACTTTGTTTCATAGCTTGTTATAGCTATATACTTTTTTGAAATGTTATAGCAAATATTTTGCTTCAATTTTTTGCTTTGCATTGTTTCTTATCTGCTTTGTCTCAGCACATAGATTCTTACTATCTACAGCAAAATCTAGTTATAAACTGAGATGCCCTGACCACAGCTTCAGAGCGGACGCACCTGTTGCACTTACTGTCTTTCAGTTCCCACTGTCACCTACCACATGACAGATTTTCTCCAAACATCTGTCCTCTGGTGGTAGAGTCAGAGGTAGTAGACTATGCAACACCTTCACCCACAGAAGTAGTCTCTTTTTCGGTTCTGGTTTGTACATTATGTCTTATAAACCACTGACAACAACATGAAGTACGATAGGACTTGTGTGGAATTAAAGATGTATCTTGAAAATTATTTCAGGTAAAGGGAAATAATTCAAAATAACAAAAGTGATCTGATGGATTAAACTGCATATTAAAAAATAATGATCGTAGATAGGGAAATGGTAGTACTGAAATTCATTCTTGGTTTAAAATACTGAGCTATAAAAAGAGAAATTAAAGCTAGCTAAAGTTAAATAAAAACTCTTTGCTTAGACTTTCCTGCCATTGGTAGAAATAGCCCTTGTTCTGGTCTTTGTCAGAGAAATAAAGCTGCATGATTCACTGAAGAGACAGCTCAATGAACAGGCATGACAGGCTTGATTCATCAACATCTTTCATGTTCCATTCCATCAGTAATTATTTATTCCTGTAGAAATTGGCTTCAGTTTTGGTTGATCCTAGCCTCTTTGGGAGCACAGAGCAGGAATAAAGCAGGCTTAACCTTGGTTGGAGACTCTCGCAGTCGCAAAGACAGTACTGTTCTGTTCTGGGCAGATAGCAGGCATGTGGCCAGGCAGAGTGTATGGCTACCATGTTGCTGCCGTGCTCATTACATACCTGCTGGTAAAGCTCCTTTTGGGACCTGTGGTTAGTACGATTTAGGGAAGACATGAAATCATGCTGTGGATTTCCTTGGGAATGGACCAACAGCTAGCAGAATGGCCTGGGTCTCACCCTCTTCCTCCAGCTGGCAGACTTTGTCAGAATAGATTCAACAGATTCTCCTATGAAATTTCTGCTGTCTGATGCCTGCACTTGGTTGGGCTGATATAGGAAAATGAAGAATTAATTAAGCACTAATTGATAGTAACATGTAAACTTAATGAAGATTCACCTAAAGTGTAAGGCATGGCCTTGGGTGATTTGTTTCATACCAGTCTGCCACTTTCTTACCCTCTGTCTTTCCCCTTTCTTAATTTATACGCTATATTTTAGGTCAAAGCTTTGACCTTCCCATCATGTATTTTTCTCTCTCTAGCCACCTTTAAATATTAGGTGACCTACTTCAAGCCTAAAGCTGTGCTTTTGGCCCACTGTCGGAAGAAGAATTTTCACACACAAGTGTACAGACAGATGAGAAAGCAAGTCTGTGAGGGCACGTAAAGAAGGCCACTCTGTGACTCAAAAGCACATGATGTTTCAAGGACTTAATTTCATACATATGTTCACAGAAATAAATATCTCACTCCAGTGCGTAAGACCTACAATAGGCACCTAAACTAGGCAGAAAGAAACAGGCAGGAGAGTGCCTATATTTTTCCAACAGCTGTTTCTGGAAGGTGTGTCAAGTATCATTCTGTGTTAAAAGACAGACACGTTCAACCACATACCACTTAATAAGGATACATTTTACCATGTGAAACTTCAAAAGTCTTTCACATTGTGTCTTTGTGTCCTGGAACCTAGGTTTTTATCTATTGAACTAGTTGAACTCTGCTACCACATGAAAACTGGGTGCTCTCACCAGCAGCAACATTGGCCAAAACTTGTTCTTGACTGCACATACAGAGAGATTTCTGATGTATGTAAATGTAGGTACATAAACAAGAGTGAGGTCAATAGAAAATGTACCATACAAAAAAACTACTATTCATTCTCTATTTTTTATGATAGCATAGCTTCTGTTCTCAGTAATAGGAATAGAGACTATCCATTTAAAAACTACTATCAGTAATAGAGAAAAAAAATTATAAAAATATTGCTAATGTTGGGTTCATTTCAGGATATGATTTAGTGGGCATGGTGGTGTTGGGTTGATGGTTGGACTTGATGATCTTAAAGGCCAGTTCCAACCTTAATGATTCTGTGATTCAGAACTCACACAGATAGCCCAGGAGACAAGAATGAACTTTTCAGGTCAATGTAACTATTATTTCTAGAATGCGTAACTCAAAAGAACAAAGTATTAGTGTTGGGTTTTTTTGGCTGTGACAGGGAGAGAAGGTGATCAAAGAACAAATTGAGGCTTTTTTTGTCCTGTATTTCAAAGTTTTGTCATAAGCAGTTGTGTTGACTTCTATATGCTCTTCTCTAATCTATCAGTTGTCCCTTTAAACTGAGAAAGTGCATTTTTATTCAAATAGAAATCAGGAAGAATAACTCATCAGTGGTCTGTTTAAGGGTAAACAACTTCTGCCTATAAAAGTTGGTATGGTATTTAAATGTTACAGAACATTGTATTAGATCATCAGGTAGGTACAGTGTAAGACAGACTTCAAAGTTAGAGAAGTGTCTGATATAGTAGCTTACTCAGCTGTCTAACATTCAGCAAAATCTGTATGTGGTTCATGGGGACTTCATTATTATGCACAGGAAAGGTATTTCACTGGGTTTGGTTTCCAAAGTTGTAGAGTGAACTGAGTTGTTTAAACATGAATATGAATGTCCTTCCTGAAGCCATGACTGGAGAAAAGAAACACGCAAACGTACCCTTATTATAGGCTCTTGTCAGTAAAAGCAGCATGCCGTAGTGAATTTCAGTCCAGCAGGTAAAAGTCTGAGTGTCCTCAGGAAGTATGAAGGAGATGAGAATATAATTTGAGTATATCAAAAGCGAAGTATACCCTAACAAACAAATTAGCAAAACAGTGTGTATAGTAATATTTAGTAACTTATAGTGGCACACCTTCAGAAATGTAATCAGAGTCACTCTGTGTGGATGCCCTGGAATTCACAAAAAGTATGAAAACACCTTAAGTATACTCAGAACAGCTATGTAAGAGAGTCATATGGGAAGTAGTCATAGATATTTTTTGATTTTTCAAGGTGGAAGCAAATCATCTGTCCTTCCTAGAAACAAATAAAAGTGTTTTCAAGTGTTACGATTACCGATTTCTTCACTATTTAGCAAGTCTTGCTGCATATGCTCCTCCCAAATTATCCATGCAATTCCTGGAGAAGATGTCTTCCTCTCAGCTCCTAAGCCCATTACTACCTATGTCTGGCAAAACTGATTTGCTGGTGTATAATGATTTGCTTAACAGACTCATTTATTTATTATCCTTTTTGCAAAGAATTGCTGTATGCTTTATAGCTGTAAAGATAAAAAGAAAACTTTTTTTTAAAAGAAATAAATAATACTTGATTTAAACTTCATTTCAGGAAAATTTAGGAGGAAAATAATTCCTTCTTCATTTATGATTCAGCAGTCTCAAGGATGGTGTCTGTAACTCCTTGTTGCATCCACAATTAAATGAAGCTCTCAGGATGCAGTAAGAAGGACTGGAAATCTTTGAAAGGTTTGTCTTAACTGGTTTTGAACCTCAGTCCTGTTATCTAAACTCAACAGTGAAGAACGGGTATTAACACCTGGACTCATGTCTATGCAAAATCCAGAATTCCTAAAGCTGCAATTAAATGGCTTAATGTTGAAAGCCTCCTAAGCTGAATTCTGAAGTTCCTTTCTGAAGGGCAATGTTAATTTGTCGTGTAGTGATGATGCAAATTAACTGGAAGTGCATTAATTTTCACACAGTCCCAAAGTCTTAACTCTTTGCACTACAAAAGTTTGTGAGGAATAAAACATATTGAAATTAATGATTATTTTCTTCCTTCTTTAAGACAAAACTTAAATTGAGACACGTAAAAATACCTTTGTAAATATGTGTAAATAAGTATGTTTCAATGGAATGTTCTAAAATTATTCTTGTCTAAATCTTACGTTTTTCCTTCTTTCCCACCTATCCTTTAAAAGGATACTTACAATCTCAGTTATACTCAGTCTGTATGTTCTAATAGAATGTAAGTCCTTGGAGCATTAACAAATCTCTCAGCTCTTAAATAGACTGTGACCTATTCATTTACAGGGCTACTTCAATAAAGCAATAGCTCACTTAGGTTAATGATGGATCATGGTGTGATTCGATTTGCAGAGTGCAGACTTGCCCATTATCCCCTAATGTTTGTATGGGTCATGTTATCACATCCAAATAATGATTCATGCCACTCCTTGTTCCTGGAGATATCGCAGTGATTACAGGAAAGCTCAGCATGCTAGTACACAAAGCCTTTAGGGTTCTGTTGGCTGCTGTTGAATTATTATATTTGGCTAGAGTATGATAAAGCAGGAAAGGTTCAGGTTTCTCTGTGACTGTGGCACCTTACTCTTGTGATTCAATTGGCCATCTGGCTGAGCAGACGGGCTGGACATTAGCAGAAATCAGATCTGTCTCTCTCTGTCTTTTGCTTCTTGCTTTTTTTCTTTTTTTGGTGAGGAAAGTTAGCTGACCCTGACCTGCTGCAAGAGATTATTTGCAAGTCGAGTGCCCTGTGATCTTCCCCCCCGCCCCTCTCCACCCCTCTCAGCTTGAGTACCTAACGTGAAGATGGAGCAATTTCCAACAGGAAGAAAACATATCAATACTTTTGTACTGACCATAGATATCACAGGGGAGATACCTGGGCTGGTAGCCACATTGAGAAGGGGGGAAAAAAGGCTGTTTTCTAGTTGTGAATACATTGCAAGGACCAACATAGTAATTTCTTTTTCCAGTGCTGCCACACTGCCATTTATTCTGAATGATTGTCCTCACTCAGGCACAGCGATTCAAAACAGTAACAGCTTGTAAAATGCTCTTAAAGTTTATTTTTACTTCTTATTTTTGGGGATGATCTGCATTTTCTTGCCTACCACTGAATTTATACTCAGTGACGATCAGGCTGCTCAATGGTCCAGCTGCAGACAAACACTGAATCTTCTTAAATGTTTGCAGAAAAACTGTCATAAACCTCACTAGCACTAAACCTTCCTGAACATAAACCCCTCCTAGTTAATACGTACTAAAGCTAAAACATGACTGGGTAGAGGAAGAGTTTTCTTATATTTCCTTATACAAAGATATAAGACCTAGGGTGAACTACTTTGCTACCAACTGCACTTGCATACCTAGATAAAGAAGAAATTGCTGTAATAAATAATGCTGTTCAAGTGAATTAGTTTCGTTATGGCAGCATTTAAAGATTCTCCAACGGTTTCTGTCACTAGGGAGAGACGATTGTTATACATGGTTCAATAACACTTTTCTAAGGAAAGTCACTGGTAGTGAAAAATCAGAATGGAAAACATTGTGTTTCCACTTTCTCTGCTTCTAGACAATGATAAATACAACCACAGTCAACCGTGTTAAGTAGCAATGAAGTATTTTAAAATATGCTTTTTTTAACCCCTTTGACTTCTTTTCTTACCCACCCACACATAAAAACTACATTTCCTAAATAGTTCAAATACCAAGAAGGGGTAGATTGCTTAAATCAGACATTAGAAATAGAATAGTATGTGACTAAAATAATACTGCTGTGTTGACTTGCTAGGCATGGAATAAAGGAAGAAGATGGGCACTTACAAAAAATGAGTAAAGCCATTTCATTACTTTACAATAGATTTGGCTTTCATTATATAACATTTTTTTTCTGCTCTAGAAGCATTATACAAGGACCTCCCCAGAAATAGTGCCAAGGATCTCAAAACTGTAAGCAGATTTCAAACCTAAATTAGATTTCCCAGCTGCTTAGTGGTATATACTCACAGTGAAATAGTGAAAAATGCCTTTTGAAATGTTTACTACATAGAAACTCCGAAAAGTTTTGCATATTTTAATTTGCTGTGAGTTGCAGCAAATTTAGGACTCAGATGTCGCTTGTGATATTTGCCTGAAGCATTAATAGAAAGAGGTTTTCTTCCTTTTCCCTCCCCTTCCATCACAGTATAATGATTTTTGAGGATCAATATTATATTCCCGCATTTGGAAGCTTAAAGTCATGCAATCTTATTTCTTTTAAGTGTTTTTCCTCCTTAAGCATATAGGGTTTACTGAAATTTGAAAGGGTATTCAAACTCACGATTTGCTAAGACCAAAATCCAAGGTGTTGCTCCCTCCTTCCCAGCTCCATTTTCCAGTTATAAATGCATCAGAAAATTCTGGTGTTTTGATTGTGTTTAAGAAACATTCAGAATTAGTTCATATTCTAAATACAATGACCCATCTTTCAAACTCTGCAGACTAATACCAGGGAATGTGTGAACTACGGGCATTTTTCGGAAGCAAAGCAAGGATAGTCATTCAAACCATAACCGTAGTTGTAACTATTACCTAGTAATTTTACAGCAGAGTAATTTTTGTAACGAAACATAATGGCTTAACATTTCAAGATTTCAAAGTTTGCGTTAATGTTGATAATTGTAGAATAAGTTGTCTGCTGGGTATAATGCAAAAGCATAGGAGTTTTCCATTTTGTTTCTATTTTTGTCTTTATCTTCAATATGTAAATATGTGGCATATCTGTATCACTGCGTCCTTATTTTCTTTGCATTGAAAACACTGCAGTGAAAAAGGTGGCATGAAAGAAATTGTTGGTTTTATTGTTATTTTTCATATAGACTAGTGGAATCCATCCCTAGAAAGAAAAAATTGTAAATGTCACCATGAAAAAATATCTACATAGGAATTTGTGAACTATTTTATTTATTTGTTATGTGAAAATGTGGAGCCAAAACATACTTAAGTCATTATTCTTTTTATCATCTTTGAGAGGATGGAGTTAGGGTTCTTGTTCATGTCTTGATATTTTAAATGGAAAAGAAGATCCGCAGAGGAATTTAGGGCCATTATTTCCTTCTGTTGCACTCTAATTCTCAAGTAGGAATGAAGTGCTCAGATTTCCTTGAAGATTTAAGTTAAACCCTCATATAGAGACTGAACCTAGATGAGAAGCAACGCAAAGCAAGAAATGATGCTTTTTGTCAAGTGCAAAGTGCGAAGTTTTTCTTTTGCAAGCTCTCAAATATTTTTTTGCCTATACCTTACCTAAATACCCAGAGACATATAAGTTTACCCCTGCCATGAGTGTTAAGAAGCTCATTAGATCTATTGTAAAACAGAACATGTGACAGAAGAAAAAATAATCTTCCTCTCACAGCTTCTCCCGGAGTTTGCTTTATATCATGTACTTTTTCCTCCATGAAGAAAGGATTTTTAAAATTTTGTGAACTTAGTTTAGAATTATAACATGTGGCTTTCTTGTTCAATTAATTTCCAATTACAAGGAAAATGTTTATTTCTGCTTCAGATGTTATTTAACAATTCTAAGAAAAACTTTGTATTATGGTATCTTGGTAAAGGGAATGGGTAAGAGAGAAAAAATTGGCCTTATTTCAGTAACAGTAGTAGTTTTCTGATGACTGCTGTTGCTATAACATTTCACTTCAATTTATTTTGTGTAATATGGGATGCTAGTCGGCAGCTAGTACTGTAGGTAGTATAAAGTAAATTATGTAGATCAACTTATTTTTGACACTAGGCATCCAGTCCTGATGGATCCCACATACAACATGGATGTGACAATTTCTACATTTGAAATGTTTATTGTTATTTTTTATTCCCCTGTTAAAGCTAAGTCACCCAACTGCACCAATAACTATTGACATGAAAAGATACTTAATAAAAAAATGAAATTTAAAATTGAAATAATAAAAACAGGAAGGTTTGAAAGTTACCTCATAATACCAAGTAAATGTACAGGTGTGATTGTCTACCTTTCATAGGTGGGGAGCTGAAAAGAGAGGTGCTGTGAATTATTGAGAATGAGTCAGTTGTGCCAGCTTCAGGATGAGTTGTAGAAGCCCTGGTGAAAACCTCCTTGACAGAAATGTTGTATTAGGAATTTGATTTTTAGCTAAAGAAAACATTTTGCAAATAAAATTTGCTTTCATGAAGTAAAATCTAAAATAAAGAAATAAAGTTGAAGTTATAGTTGTTGCCTCGTGCTCCTTCTCACTGAAAAACAGAAACACTGTTTGCGTTTCCCCCCACAAAATGCTTCAGAGTCTTAAATGCTCACAAAATGCTTGAGAGTCTTACTAAGGGAAGTGTTACATGTAACAGCACGGGGAATACAGTAGACAGGAACAGATAGAAGTCCCATTAAAACAAGAGGCAGACTCTATGAATCTTGAACTCCCCCAATCATATGACATCAAGGAAATATTCCAGGTAAGCATTCTGGCTAAAATTGTATTTTGGCCCTTTTTTTCTCTGAAAGGCTGAAAGTTTTCAAAAGCAAACCTCTATATTTTGAACATTCCTAAACTGTCTTATTTACTACTCCCTAACTCTACGTTTTGTACATAAGATGTAAGCCCCCAAAGTATGTTTTATCTGTTGGTTGTGAACTTAATAATGTGGAAAGCTGTGTTTATGCATCTTCTTTATAGAGGTTTTCACCTCTAATTTATTCAGCACTCAGTTTACTCTATCACTTCTTCAATCCAGATCAAGACTTACAGAAGGACAAATGACACCACAGACTAAACTGTAGAAGTTTAAGAGCTTGGGAGAATTATTAGGACTTAGCTGTTGTCAGACAACCTAAATAATTATCTTAACATCAAGCTCTGACCTTCTTCTACACTTATTGGAAACACTGCATGTTGTTCCGGCATTCTTGTAACAGCTACGGCTGATTATTTTCCATTTTTCCTTGAGGACATTTATCAGATAGATAGCTTTATGTGAGTGCCTTATGATTTCTTGACAGCTGGCCATAAAACCTGATAAATGCTCCTGCCAACACAGCAACACGTGGGTTCCAAAAAAAGTTTGCAAATTCTAATAATGTAGATTATTTGATTGATGCGCAGTATGCAATTTAATTACAAAAATAAATGAGGAAGAGGAAATTTGTCATTTCCCCATTCATTATTCCTTAATTAGACTACAACTAATCAGGGTTTCTGATTGGCTAAAATAACCTGAGCTATAATTTACTGTGCTGCCATTACAGCTGGATAAAAAGGAAAGCATAAATTATCTCTCACTGCCAACAGAGTACAAAAGAACAAGGAAACAAGCTGAACCTTAAAATATTGTAAACATTACTCTGTCTGCAATCAGATTAGTAAATTATTACAAGAAATGAAATGCTTCTCTTGTGAAATGATAGAGTATATTTTTTTCAATATGCAATATTTATGTATATTCTATTTCTGAGTACCGGAGTAGATCAATACTGCACCTGAGACCAATGCATTTATGTTTGTTTTGGCTTGTGCAAATGCATTCTGCATACTTTTTGCTTAATATCGAAACACGTCAAATGGGCCAACTGAATGGTGATAACACATCTCTGAGGTTGCTATAGCTTCATTGTGGAGTCTAAATGTGGAGTACAAAATTTCATTTAGCTGTTGGGTTTTTTTTCCCTAAATCAATTATATTTTACTAGTCTGGTTATGCTGTGATGTCTGTTGTGTTCTTCTACTGCCTGCGTTGTGGCCTATGTTTTAATGCATGTATATTAGGGGAAGAAGATAGGATAGAGAGAGAAAGTAAAGTTTCCTTATTATGTACTCGTAGATGCTATTTTCTTGCAAGGGTGAGATCAAGTTTACTTATATTCCCATGATACATTCATGCACATGTGAAAAGAGTATATTTGTATGTTTATGGAAATCTGGTAACTGTGCAGGCAAACAGGACAGGTGCATTTGGAGAATGTATGCAGGGGGTGGAAAATTCTGATTAGTCGAAGTTAGTTGTTCTTCTGAGGTGCTGTCATTGTTTCAAGATGTTTTGTATGTCCAGGATGGAGGAAAAGAGACATAGGAGGAAAGATGTCAAAGCAGAAGTTAGCACAGTGGTTAAGGAATACTTTTGGGATGTAAGAAAATAAAGTTTAAACCCCTGTTTGCCTTGGCTTCAACACAGCTCTCACTTCAAGTAAGTAACTTCACCTCCATACTATCATAGCCTGCGTCTCTCCAAGGAAGTTATTTAAATTTTTATAAAAAATTAAAAGATCATTGGTAGAGACAGGAATTCCAGATGACTCAGTCACTCAGTGGGCGGAATACTTACTCACGCTTTCAGAGGCAGGTTGGGTTTCTGTTCTGAATAGGGCCAAGCAGGGACTTTAAACCTTGGTCTCCCTAAATCTCAGATGAATTACCTTCTGCAATATTAACTGGTCTAAAATTTATCTTCAGACTCTTTACAGATGATTCAGTATTGTCTGTGAGGAGCGGGAACACTTGAAGTCTGAAAAAGTGTAATGGACGAAAGATACATTTTAACCTCCTTTTCATACAACTTTTTAAAAAATTATTATTATTATTATAAGTTCTAATCTAGGGGATGTGTTTTGGCTGCATTTATTTTTCTCCTGAATTACCATAGACCCAAAATTGTTCAAGAAAATAGACAGACAGTGAGAAACAGGAATCAATGAAGAAAGATCTGTTATCTTGAATCTGTCTCACAATGCAAAAACTCTTGAGGTTATGGCTAAAAAATAAGTAATTAATTGAAAAGTGCTTATCTCCTTGTAGTAAAGCGGCACAGAAGAGCAGCTTATGTGCCTTGCTGAGGGCTCAAGCAACAAGCCACAGTCTCATTTTTATTTCCTTTGATTTTATGGCTTGTAATTAAGCAGGTGCAATGTGTAAGACTGAGCGATGTACAGCCACCTTTGGTTCTTACTGCTTCAAATAGCACACAAAAATGACCAATTCATTAGTCTATCATCAACAAGGAATCACTCAAAATGGCAGAAAACTGTGTACTTTTCTCTGGTTATTTCTGCAGTAAGATTGTTTCTTATGTTCTTTTCTATGCAGAACTTGTCGGTGATGTGCAGGGCATCTTCTCTATGTGCGTGTGCAATCCCAGCATCCTGATGGTATCTTTATTATATCTTTTTTTTTCTTCTAAGCTTTTGATTATTTTTTTTAATTATGCTTTTTCTTTGTTTTGCATATTTTGTTTTCCTGAGAATTTCTACCTCTTTTGGTCTTTCTGTATCTTCCATTCTCTCATTCAAAAGAGTTAATGTAACTCAGTAATTTTACCATATTAGATTTAAGGAGTCTTCTGCATCATTCCAGGGAAGCTGGGTCATATCTGCTGCAAACAATAGTTCTCAAATGCATCAGAAGCAGAGAAAGAAGCCTAAGGCTTTATGTAGCACAAAAAGAGCTGGAATATTTTTGTACAGATCTGCATTTGCATGATATTTGTAATTAGTAGATGTCTCTGGTATTTGATTGCACCTATATTTTTACTTCTCTACTTTGTAGCAATACACATTGCACCCTGGAATTGAGGGTGTGGAGACACATCCAGTATCTCTACATCTTTGTCTGTAAATACAAGAAAATCTTCCTATAGGATGGTCAGATCTATGAGAAAATTAAAGGAGCAAGGTGGAAGCTTCTAGATAGATGTAATCAATATAACTGGATTTTTTAAAAAATTCTGATAGGATTTTATTGTGCAAAGCTGACTCAATTCAAATGACTATTAAAGCATTACATATTATGATGTATCCTTCACTACAGAAGAAATACTTTGCTAAGAATTTTTTTGTTGTAGAGGCACTTGAATAATTAGGCAACCAGAATAGGAGAAATAAGACAGCCTGTTCTCTAGACTCTTCATATGCTTTTTTTAAGGTACAGAATTATTTTATTCACTTCAGACATTTCTTGTTTGACCTTGGCAAGACTTGCAGCAAGGGCTTTTACAAAATGTTTTTAAGGAAAGCTCATGTGTTTGAAATTTCCACACTGATTCAGACATCTCAGCAATCTTTAAGAAATATACACTATTTTTTTTTGTTGAAGCATTTAACTTTTTCCTGTCAAACATACAGGGTCTGCATTTATCTGGTTTGATGGGAACTTTTGAATGCTCTCCAGGTGCTGCTCTGTCTCATGATAAACTAAAACAATAGCTTTGCAAGTTATCTGCCTGCATCCTTTGACATATGTTAACTGAAAACCAGTAACTTTGGAAAATGATTAACTGTTTCAGTGCCAACCATATTAGCTGCAATTATACTCCTAACACTGTAAAAACCCTGACTGTAACTGGGGCTACAGAGCCACACAGGATCTCCTGTGTCATGTCACTGTGACCGTCACTGTCACAGCAGGTGGACTCCAAAGGAGGTCTTGGCCAAGTAAATATGGACCAAATAGTGCATAGCTAGCAGGTGGTTCCAGTAGGTTGACTATTTCATTGTTTCTTAGTTTAGGGAGTCTTTATATACGTGAACAAATAAATGTTGTTTTCCATATTGCTAAATAGGATGGGGCAAGAAGGTTTTAAGCAGGGAAGATGGAGAAGGGAATCTAGTTTTGAACACTGGGCTATGTGAATGGAGGCTGCACAGAATTTGGCAAGTTTAAAATTGCTAGTTGAGTGCTTCGGCAGATACTTCAATGAAAGTTTTTCCACAAGAAAAACTATCATTACTTTATTTTTTCCCAGATCCTAGTTTTCTGAATTTGGCTTGATCATCATGTGGAATATATTTATATTTTGACCTGTATAATATTTTTTTGCTTATATGAGTAAAACCTGTGGACAGTAACTTCAAACGTAAGGCGTTAGTCAGTCAGAGAAAGAAGGAGCATACTTTCATTATGATATCTTAAAAAAGCTGGAAATTTTTCCAAAATATGTTTGAGTTTATATTGAATTAAATGAAATGTGTAAAACTGCGTCTGATAGTTCCATCTGGCATAATTACTCCTAATATAATTACTCTTACTATTTTTCCATATGCTGATAATCAGATTTTGTTCAGTATAATCAGAAAACTGCAGCTGATTAACTTCCTTTTGTATATGAGTTCTTCTATAGTGGAGTCCCTGTGACACCAAACAAAAAACATCTAGTTGGGCCAGCTCCCACTTACTGTGTCTTCCTACACACTGGCTTATTCTGAAAATGCTGCTCTGTAGCCTGAGGTGGAAGCCTGAGACATGTAAGCAGTTGGGAATAATAATACTGCAGGACAGGGTTATAAGGCCATACAGATGTGCATAGTGTCACAGAAAGTAGGTACCTTGTGTTCTTTATGTGGCTTGATTTTATTTAAAATCTTATTTACACAATGCAGAGAGTAAGCAAAAAGGAAAGCAATAACGACAAGTATATATAATAGAAAGCTAAAAAGATAGAAATCCATAGCATTGATAACATTAGCAAATGGTTTGCTTACTAGGGATTATATGTTATATCATATATCTACACCTCGCAGATCATGTTCTTTCTGAAAATTGGCGTAGTCAACAGGATCCTAAATCAGGATTTTCGACGTCTCTGTACCTGCAGGTGAGAGCCTATGTGGAACCTGTGAGTTCAAGGAAGGAGGAATGTTGTCTTAGAGGACTCTTTCATTGCTTTTCATTAACAGACAATTATCCTGACCTAAATAGAGCAAACAGATATGTCTATTTTATTATTTATTGTTATATGACCTGTGCTTCTGGAAATACAGCAAATTTATTGTTTCAAGATGCCTTGTTTCTGACTCTTTCCCTGGTATTTCAGTTGCTATATGGACACCCTAAGTTAAAGTATGGTCTATAGCATGTTTTATACAACTATTTGTTCATTTCCAAGCACTTATCCAGTGTTCCTTAAATTATATTTCACTTAATTTGCTGCCTTACTTAAGACTGAAAAGACAAAGATCACAGGCCTTGTCTGCAGATGTGTCAGATAGTCCTTTTATCGAATTCTCTGTTCATCTGTGTGCTGGTGAAAACTCTTAATCCCTACCTAGATGGGAGGCCCAAGAGAAGAAGACAGACTGATGTGAAGAGAAAGAAGATATGCCATATAGATGTCTCGGTGTCCAGAAAGCCAAAGAATGTGTTAATGGTAGATTTGACTTGTAGAGAAGTATCCTCAATCAATTTCTCTTTTCCAGTTCCCAAAATAATTTCCCTGTTAGCAACTTCAGTTCAGCCCACTAACTTTGAACAGTAAAAAAATGCATTACCGTCTTTAACATACCTCCATGGTGGATTTTTCTGGTCTTGATAAATTGAAAGAGCATTGGTTTTGTCCTCTGAGACCCAAACGTTGTGTTGTTCTGACTGTTCTTTCAGAAGTGAATGTCTTCTACCACCTTTAGGGAGACCTCACTTAATGACTTCTTCAAAGTTTTGAGAATGTGCTGTCCTATGAAGCAAACGATTTGGTTTGGAAACAAAAGTTTGGTATATGAATGGGAAATAGAAGGTGCTCTGTGCAGAACAAAACTAACATCTTGTAATCTTTTTACTGTTGAAACAACTGAGACATTAATGGTCTTAAGAATTTACGCAACAGTGATATGCTGGCACTTAATTGCAAACTCAATGTAATTTTTATGCGTTTACCTTCTTCCCTAATGAAATCAAATTCCTGCCATGAAATCAGTGTTCTTCCTTAAAAAGCTATGCTTAGATTCCTTAGAAAATGAAATTTATGCATCCATTTTCACAGAGTCACTAAGGTTGGAAAGGACCTTCAAGATCATCAAGTCCAACCATTAATCCAGCGCCACCATGTCCCCTAAACCATGTCCTGAAGCGCCACATCCACACGTTTTTTGAACAGTTCCAGAGATGGTGACTCCACCACCTCCCTGGGCAGCCTGTTCCAATGGTTGACCACCCTCTCGGTAAAGAAATTTTTCCTAATATCCAATCTAAACCTCCCCTGGTGCAACTTGAGGCCATTTCCTCTTGTCCTATCACTAGTTACTTGGGAGAAGAGACCAACACCCTCATCGCCACAACCCCCTTTCAGGTAGTTGTAGAGAGCGATAAGGTCTCCCCTCAGCCTTCTCTTCTCCAGACTGAACAACCCCAGTTCCCTCAGCCGCTCCTCATAAGACTTGTGCTCCAGACCCCTCACCAGCTTCGTTGCCCTTCTCTGGACACGCTCCAGCACCTCAACATCCTTCTTGTAGTGAGGGGCCCAAAACTGAACACAGGATTCGAGGTGCGGCCTCACCAGTGCTGAGTACAGGGGCACAATCACTTCCCTACTCCTGCTGGCCACACTACTTCTGATACAGGCCAGGACGCTGTTGGCCTTCTTGGCCACCTGGGCACACTGCCGGCTCATGTTCAGCCGGCTGTCAACCAGCAACCTCAGGTGCTGGTTTTGTCAAATTTTGCAAATTTTGTCTTTGTATATCTATCTATGTATTCCCCTATTGTGCTTGAGCTTATCTAGCATCTGTAACATGGTTTTGCAGAGGGGTAGAAATAAAAAAAGGAAATTTTTACAGTGGGGAAAAAAGGTCAATTTAGAGACAGCATGCAGCCTCCAAGTCCATTCACTGGGTCTTGCAGCAGCTAGGAGCTTTTTCTGTTTGGCTTGTCCAAAAGCTAAGAGCAGCCAGCTGACTGCTCAGTTCTTGCTTAGTCTGAGGCAACTACAGTTCATGCTGTTTCCTGCCTGTTTGGGTAAGGGGCCAAGCGAAAGTGGGTTAGGTCGGAGGGAAGGCTCAAAAAGGTGCTGGGAATATGCTACAGTGGTTGTTACGTTCAGCAATGGGAACTCAAAATCAGTCACAATAACAAATCAACTGAACATCAAACTGTAAATTCCAAAATTCAAGGAAAAACACAGAAGAGGTACTGTGATATTTCCTTATACCTCTTTGTACCTATAATTATCACAGTTATTTCCACCTTCGCTTGCTTACTAGAGCACTTAATTCCCTCAAAAACTGCTTTTTACATACTAAGAGTTTTCTGTTTCCATGTTTCGACTTTACATTGACTTAATTCATTACATGTTGGATTTAATTAGATCATCCTAACTCCTAAAAAAACATTATCCATTTCTTCCATAAGGAATACATTTAAGGTCACCTTCCTTATTCCATCCTACTTGACTTGTTAACCTTATAAGTGATATAGTTATGCTTTGTGCAACAGAATAAGGCTTTGTTTCTAATTCAGCATTTGTTTCTATGCAAATATGCAAGTAGTTAAAATAACTTTCTTAGTATGCTTTTTATTGGCAGTAGGCAAACTGAAATTCTATCCTTGGTACTCGTTATCGTATTTAGTATAATACCCTTCTTTCTATGCGGGGGAAAAGCGCTGAGAAAAAGAGAGGTAGCAAGGAAACAGAGCAGATGGTACGGCAGCTAGAGAGAAACTGGAAGGGTGCTTCTGCAGGCATAATATCTTGGTTAGCAAATACTGTGCCACAGCTACCCTCAAAACAGTATTTGACTGTGTGCTTCTTGAAGTTTTACCCCTGAAATGTCAGCGGTGGAATAAAGACAGGCAGAGACAATAATGAACCAACAGTGAAAGTGCTAATTCTACAAAAGTTTCTGTTCCCTTAGCTCACATGGGGGTGTAAGCCTCAGTGAGCAGAATAAATGGAAAGTGGAACAAATTGTCAGCATTTTATTATCTTTCTCAATATTTAATTTGTGTTCAAGCCATCCTAATTGATAAATTATCTTGCTAGGTTTTTTTTAGCTGCAATGTTGACTATTTGGATTTTAATTATCGGTTACGATGGAACTTGTTATAGGGAGGACTAAGATGCATTTTTACTCCTGTGAACAGTAACCTCTACACTCAGTACATTTGTTCAATATTATCTCTGGTAAAAAAGACCAGTTTTAGCAAGAAATAACAGTTAAACAATTAGAATTAAAACCTTTTAAGGCAATTTACCACACAATCATTAAAAATTCCTTTAATTTCTGGAGCAATGTTTTCTAAAAATTATCAGGTCAGAAAGCCAAGACACAGAAAAGAAACTGGTAGCTGCTGTTCATCTACTATGCATAAATATATTAGATTAACTCCTTTTCTTACACTGTTTAATTAGTTGCTACACATCTTCACAGGCAGGTGAAATTTGTTGTATGGATTTATATGTCTAAGATTGTCTTTTTCACCCATTTAGAAGTGCTTAAAATGCAGATGATTTGCTGGGTAAATGTCCAGTTGTTTGTCAGGCGCTTTGTTGATGATATGTCCTTACCTTGTTATTTAGCATTTCACAGTTTAGAATTTGTAGACTGCTAAGTGGAAGTTATAGAACTGGTACTCAATTTGCCATAGAGCTACCATGTACTTTATACTGTTACTGAGGAAGAGAAGAATTAAAATATATCTGGTACTGCACTGGGTAGATAAATGTGACCACTGCTCACTGGTATTACAAAATCAGAAAAAAATCTTTACCTCTAAAAGCCTTTATTTTTTTTAGCGTTATGAGTTAATTTCAAACCCACTATATCACCTTATCTAAAATTCAGTTACCTTGAAATAACTGCTGCTAAATGACCACTTAAGCTTAGCATTATCGGAAATCATGGCTTTGAAAGCTTTCAGATGACTGAAAATACAGTTTGATTCTGTGTTTATTTGCATTAGTTTCTCAGTAGTGTCACCTGATGGTTTTAAGAAAGTGAGGTTTCAATTTTGGGCACTGCAAATGACAGCAGAACCAGTTTGAGGTCATTCTTACTTTGTATATGACTGGTTAAAAAAAAAAGAAAAATAAAAATCCTCAACAGACAAGCAAGTGGGGCTGTGTTTTACTGAGCTTTTCTATTACAGTTCCCAGCCTAAGGAGTTCTCTCTCTTGTTATGGTAGGTCATCCACTAGCCCTACAGTAAAGCCCATAATAAATAAGTGAATCGACAAAGCAGGGAAGCTTTCTGAGAAGAGGTCATGTAAAGTTTTTTGAGCTCAGTTTAAATCTGTATTTCCCACAGCGATAACAAAGGGGAGATACAATGTCTATATACACTTTCATTACGATCTTGAAACACCCGAATGTCCCTGCCTCTCAGAGTTACACATCTCACTAGGTTTTCCTCAGAAAGATGCCAAAGAGGAGAGATAATTGCCTAACAAAACTGGCTAAAACAGTTGGCATACAATTTTTCATACAGCAGTACATGTCACTTTATTCACAGATACTCGCACACCCATTGCTAAGATGCAGAAGAATTTCAAGTAACAGCTAGTACATGGTCTATCCATTGATCAGTCTTAGTCCACTGGGCTTTGGCTTATTAAATGTGTAAAGTTGCAATCAGCAGTGAAACTCTGATACTGGTTTTATATCCACATCTCTGAATAGCACTTTTTTCTGTGTACACATTACTTGTTTCTGACACCCAAACTCTGAGAACTCACTTAATATAAATGATAATTGTTCACTAGTATTTTCAATTTCTTGTATTTTCCCCTTTTGGCCTGTTCTGTAGAACTTTCCCACAGCTTTTTCTTTAACTTAAGTGATCTTTTCCATCCTTTCCCAAAGATCTCTATCAGTTTCTCCACTACATATAGCAGTACTTCCTAATTTTTGATACGGTGTATATTGTTCAAGATGTATTCATATATAGGACATGGACCAAGTGAGCTGGTAAACCTAAGGGAAAGAAAAACTAAGGAGGGCTTATCCAGTAATGAGTAAGAAAATGAGCAAGGAAATCAGAACAATTTGTTTCATCAACTGAGGAAATTATTAAAGCCTGTTTTGGGGCAACTGCACTAAGTTTTCACTGCCACAGATTTTTGGCAGTAGCTGTCCTAGTTTTGAGCAGCATGAAGTGTCTGAATTTATAGGTGGTGTGAAATTATGCTCTGATATCAGCAAACAAAAATATTGAGTTCAGATTATTCACAAGTGCTTCAAAATCTAGAGCTCTGAAATAGATGTTTAAGTACTTAATTTTAGGCAGTCTGATTTGAAACTGGACCTATTATTTGTGTATGTTTTGAAGACCAGCTGTCAGTTTATCACACCCCTTTAAATCTCCAACATTTCAGACAGTTTCACAGTGCTAGAAGATATGATATTTCAAAGGCACTTTACTGTGTAAGAAAAGCATTCATTCTTATTTCAATGAAAGCTGCAATAAATTTGATAGAAGTAAACAGATTTGAAATGTAATAAACTGACAGTTCACTAGTTATATCTGAAATATCTGACCATGAGCAGTCTAAATTACAAAACAGACACAGTTTTTCAGTGTCAGAGAATGTAATTGGCTTTTAGCTGAAGGGCAACTAAAGGGTTCTCTTTCCTGCTCAGACCAAACTGTATTATTTTCTGATACAGTAAGGACCAGCATAAAAGTCAGTACTAACTTAATTTTTAGATAAACAACAATAACACTATAGTGAATGCTATTGACTATTATATTAAAAAATTAATAAAATTGTCTCCTAACTGCAAAATTCAAGAGCAGTAACAGTAAAAATGGGTGTTTTCAACTTCAATGATTATGCCAACACTGAGGCTACCACATCATAAATGAACTTGGAGCATTTTGGGAAAAAGAGGACAACCTGCACTGTACAGTAGCTCACACAGATTAGTCATACTGCAAATGGTTGAAGAATTCATGTAACGTACAAGAATTTTAATGAAAGACATATTTTTTTTTTCCTTGTAAAGATAAATTAATTCAATTTTAAAAATATAGTTGTGCCAGGAGAGGTTTAGATTGGATATTAGGAAAAAAAATTTCCTGAAAGAGTAGTCAAACATTGGAACAAGCTGCCTAGGGAAGTGGTGGAGTTACCATCACCGGAGGTGTTAAAAAAACTTGTAGACGTGGCAGTTCAGGAGATGGTTTAGTGGGCATGGTGGTGTTGGCTTGATGGTTGGACTTGATGATCTTAAGGGTCTTTTCCAACCTTAATGATTCTATGATTCTATGACTCTGTTTATAATTTGTGAGAAATAAAAGTCCTTTTTTCAAGTTAGAGTAGGGGCATTTTGAGTTTTAAAACCCGAGATACATTTTTAAAGTTAGGATTAACTTGTGCATGGTTTTCATTGGCAATATGATAAAAATTAAATTCAACTTTCAAATATTTATTACTTTAATTTTGTTTGGTTCCTTGCTTACAAAAGTATGTGCCTCTGCTCTCTCCCTTCCTTCCAATGACATCTGGTTCGTAGGTATTCCATAGATCATGGCTGAAGTACAGTGCCCTGTAATAGGGTTATAGGACTATTTTGAGTTAGAAAAAGAAACTGTTAGTAAGATTTACTTCTAGCCACACATGAAGCATGCATGTCCTGTTATGGAAAGACCTGAAACCTGCAAGACAGAAGCATTTGTTCTGTGGTCTTAGTATTCACTGTATCTTCTTAATCTAGTAACATTTTTTTAGATTTTGACATTTGCTTGAGTGACCACATCTTATTAAATTATAGTGGAATTTGTATGGTCTTCATGCGAAGTGCAACAGCTGTAGATTATACTGAGAATATAGTGTCAGACTTCACAAATGGAAGTTTTTCTGTGACTGTGTTGAACTAAAGATCAACAAAGATCTTTATAGACGTCTAGACAGGGAAAAACTGGGAGAAACAGTAACTTTTTTCTTTATCTTTTTTGACATTAAAATGAAAGCAAACTAATCAGGTCCCCTTAATCCTAAATTACACACTGAACATTTATAACAATTTCAAAAGAAATTATACATAATGTGAACTTTCCAACCGTTAAAGGACCAAAAAAATTAAGTCTATGCTGAATTATTCACTTAAACCTATATCATGGAAGCACTGCTAGAAAATAACATGTTCTGTATATGTCTGTTAATACATCCACGAAACAAACCTGATCCCAGTTGACTATATGAAGAAATATCAAAGGCATCAGACATAATAAAATATACCATAAACAAGGTCTCTTAGGAAGGGATTTCTTTACAGCACAGTAAAGTGGATCTAATTTACTCTTGATTAACAAGAGGAGATAAGATCCACTTTACCCTTGTTTACAAAGATAATAAATAGCATGACTTCCTCCAAGGCAATGATCTGTTTGATTCATAGTCTGTCTTGTTTTATAACATGTCACTGTGTTATCTGATTTGTTTTGTTTTGTCTTCTTTTTCTGCATCACTTATGTTTGTGATACACTATTTACCTTCTTTATCTCTTTTGTAATCTAAATTCCAGCTCCTCTTGTATCTTCTTCTTTACAAGATCAAGCTTAACAGTGGATGCTGTGATTAATGTGCCAGTTGTGCTTGTTCTTTTACAGCATGCAGTTGCACCAGGGCATATGGCACGAAAAGTCAGTGACACCTGAACTGAAACATTGATTGAAGTGCTGAAAATCATCTCTGGGCAGAGATGTTTCCTCTTCAAATCAAGAGAACAGGCTGTCATTAAGCTGTTCTTTTCCATTCTTTTAACTGAACTATTTGTTAGCCCCCTAACACTTAAAACTAGGTTATGTTAGACTGAAATTTAGATTTAAAGAAACAAATACAGAGAGTTAATTCTCTAAGGTTTTGTCTGGTCCACAATCCATTTCATATATTGCAGGAAGATGGAATTGTGTGAAGGTTGTTTCTTCAGCCCATAGAACTATCTGGACTGATATTGTTATACTGTGTTGTGTTGCATTTTAGCACATTTATATGCTACAGAAATTGAATTTGTGTCCTTTATAATAATTGTAAATGCAATCACTTTCTTTTCACCAAGGATTCTGGGAAAAACATCATAAGATCCCTGAGACTAAAATTTGTTTAGTGCTTTCAGAAGACAAGTTCTTATATTCAACTGTTCATTAAGGATTAAGGTATGATCAAAAAATTAGGGCTACATGGGTATTAAGAGACTCAAAGTAGTACCTTTTTTCTTTTGGGATGAAAACTCTTCGATGGAAGAATTATTTTGCTGTCCTCCTAATTCTTTCCCAGCTGAACTGTGGAAAGCCAATATGTGGACAGTAAGCTTCTATCTTAGATCTACATTTTACCAGTTTGATTTAGGATATAATAATTGTTTTATGAAATCTCCTGAGAAACAGTATGCCTTTCTCATTATTGGACAAAGACATAATTTTAGTAATGTTACAGAAATTCATCAACTTATATTAACTTCCTTGGGTTTCTTAAGACTGCTTGGTTAGAACTCTGTATTTTTCACTGACTTTTTTTTTGCTAACATTTACTGTGGTTATATGTTCTTGGTCGCTTTTCTGTGTGGAATATATGCTGTAAATGACAGTGTTGGAAGGCTATAGAGATATTCTTTTCTCATCTAATACTCCTCCTGGTTACCATACCTTCTTTTTCTTAACCTCTTACTTTTCAGTAGCTGCCTTCTCCACATCTTAATGTACAGTTCGTGTTTGTCCTTACATGTGGAGTATGCTCAGTCTTCAAATAGATGCTTTAAACTACAGGTTTGTTAAATTGATTAATTTGTGCTAGCTTATTAAAGCTGAAACATTTTTTTGGGGATAAACGTATGAATCAATTCTCTGGGTCCATGATAAGTCTGTGAGGAAGGCAAGTTCTCTTATCTCTTTAATGACCACAAAGCTACAGAATCAGTCTCATTTTCTACCTGGCCTATTGATTATGTATATTTTAAAAACTGAATTGTTAGAAATTCATACTGCCATGAAGAGGAATAGAAAATTATTCTATTATTCCTAAAAAAGTGTTTGCAATTTTTACTTTTCTCTCATGATGCTTCAGTTAAGAGATCTTTCAAAAACTAGGTGAAGAGAGACCTGTTCTTTTGAACAAATTGCAGCCTGCTGCTTGCAATACAAACATGGAGTCTGAGATGTTGGTAGAATAGCTAGTATTTAGGAATCTTTTCCGCATCACTGATTGTGTTAATCACCAAAATATCTGCCTTTTAGTGGTTTAGAAAATCTCAAACATTTTTCTGGAATAGAGATTACTGTTGCTTGCATTTGTTTAGTAATCTCTCTTGTTTGTTCCAGTTATTCGAATGTTTTACAAATGCATACATTCTCCAGAAATGACACCTAGATATCTTTTGGATACCTCAGTATTTCTGGACTGCCCAGCACAGGAAAGACATAGACCTATTGGAGAGGTTCCCGAGGAGGGCCACCAAGATGATCAGGGGGATGGAAAACCTCTCCTGTGAGGGCAGGCTGAGGGAGTTGGGGTTGTGTAGCCTGGAAGAAGAGAAGGCTCCAGGGAGACCTTCTTGCAGCCTTCTGGTAGATAAAGGGGGCCTATAAGAAAGATGGGGACAGACTTTTTATCAGGGCCTGTAGTGATAGAAGAAGAGGTGATGGTTTTAAACTAAAAGAGGGCAGATTTTTATATAAGGGAGAATTTTTTCACAACGAGGGTGTGAAACACTGGCACAAGTTGCCCAGAGAGGTGGTAGACACCCCATCCCTGGCAACATTCAAGGTCAGGTTGGACAGGGCTCTGAGCAACCTGATCTAGTTGAAGATGTCCCTGCTCACTGCAGGGGACTTGGACAAGATGACCTTAAAAGGTCTCTTCCAACCCAAAGATTCTATGATTCTATTTGTTTTCAGTAATTATTCTGAGTTATTTATACTAAATATACCATCAAGTTCATTTTCTTGCCATTATTTCCTGACTTTTATCAAATACCAGTAATAAACAGTACAGCTGGTTTCACTAATATCTTTCACCAATATTCCTGAAATTAACATTTACATATTTTCATTTGCATATGCTCACCTGTCTGCCTGCTTGCCAGGAAGAAGTACATTCATAATAGTGCATACAAGAGCTTTGCAGTCATATTTAATGCTAAATTCATCTGGATCTCCCATCAGGAAGGAGCATTCCAGAGGCAATGATATGGCATGGTGGCTTCTCTAGCATAGGAAAGATGACTTTCTACCTCAGCTGAGAGTTTTAGAAAGCCTTAGCTGAAAATTTAGACTCAGTAGAAAGCCTGATAAGAAAGGGTGAAATGAGACAAAACTTCACCATAAATTGAAACTGGCTTCAGATTGGGCACAGCCTACAGACAGTGTGCTAACAAACACCATCTCTTCCTTCCTGATGCTTGGCTAATACACTGATGCAGAAACAGGAGTCCCAAAAAGTAGCAGGAAGGAGCCTGCTCCACGGTGCTGCAACAGCCAATTTAAAAGTTGACCTCAAAAATAAGAGGAGTCTTCCAATGGCTATTGATACCAGCCCTACTGTGGTACAACCTTAGGGTCGGTGGGGAGGTGGCTAAGAAACCCTTTATGGTTGTAGAGTATAGATTTTTAGACATGAAGTCTAGAAGGAACTATTCTGATCAGCTGGTCTGATCTGAGTTCACAAGCAACCTGGAGTGAAGGACTTCCACAGGTTAATTACTATTTCCAATCAAACACCATTCTTGATTGACAAATTCCTGGTTTGGATAGTTCTCTGCAATGCTTGGCCAATGGATCTCGTGACTAATTACTGCCGTTATCAAAACAAGTGTGTGCTTAATTTGCAGGCTACATTCAGCTAAAACTAGCTTCTAGACATTTGTTGTTTTGTTGTGGTTGTTCTGTCTTTTTTAATAATTTTATCTGCTAGAACAAATAAAAAATACAAATATTATACAATACCAGAATACAAATATTCTTGTATTGCCAAATGGAGAACAGAAAGTTACAATGATATCAGAGACCCAAGTCAACAGTAAAATAAAACCGTAAATAAAACAATAAAATCTGGTCCAGTAGAATATCAAACACCATGTGTGGTAACATTGGTTTAAGATTATTTCCTTTCTGAATTTCCTAAATTCTGTGCACATTTTAACACTGCAGATATAAATATGCTAATATTAAGATAAATATTTAAAATATTTTAATGAGAAGGACAAAGGAGGGTTAAATGACTGTGTAAAATGACGGAAAATCAAATGGATAATGGAAAACCAAAACAGATTTGGTTTGAATTTGGGGCATATAATTTTAGCTGCATCTTATCCTTAACTGCCATAGACTAGATCAGTCAAAATTAACATGTAAAGATGATATCTGTAAAGAAACTAAACCAAGAGAGAAACTTTAGACTTATACCATAGCTTTGCCCTTCCCCAGAAAAATAGGCTTGAGTGTCTTAATATTGGCTGATACTTATGCATATAAAAAACATTCATATTACACAATGAAACCACCAGGTTTCATGTCAAGACGTGAATTTATGTCTTATACAAAAATCTTCTTATAGCATGTAAAATATTAACAATGTTTTGTTTTCTTATCTGATGTCACTTAGTCTTACATAAATCAGGGATATTATAAAATCAAACCCATGAAATGTAGTGTCAACCATGAAATTATGTTTTTGAATCTCTTTTATGAATGCATTAGCTCTAAAAGATTTTCTGCAACAGAATACTAGATAGTTTCAACAAAGATGTCTATAATTTTTCATTAATTTTCTTTTACCAAATATAAAATTCATGTTCTTTTCTGAAGTTGAACTGCATAATAGTCATTTCCCATACAGGTCATCAGTACTTTGTGGTGTTACATTATTCCTTTACTCTTCCCTCACCCACCTCCCCCATTAGTTACAGAATAATTTTTCTGACTATCGAGTCACGTGTAAACTCTCTGCAGTACTGGCCTGCTGTCTAAGCTTTCTGTAATCTTAAATTGATAAAGTCCTCAGTTACAGTGCTTTGCTTTGCAACTAGAGCATCTGGCATATCCAAGTGGCTTCATGCATGAGCCAGGGACAGAATGCATTCACTCTAGTCTCTCTCTCTCAGGCTTTCATATTCATACAGCCCTGGTTATTATAGTTTTATCTGTATACACTCTTTATTGAATTCATCCAACATTCTTTTGAGGTACAGAGGAAGAAATACTGCTGTTCACATTTTATAGATGGGTGTTGAAGCATCTCAATAGGAGTGATGTATTTTGAATGATTAATATTTGTTTTTGTTTTGTGTTATGTGACTTTCAACACTTAAATCTCTGAAGTCAAGATTCAAATAAAACCTTCCTAATTCTCTGGGCCTATTGTTCCTTAATGACTGGCTGGGAAGTTGCGTAACATAACAACTGATGTGGCTTGTGGCCTCAGCTGGTTTGCTAAAAGCTTGCAGTCTGGATTAGTTCAGTTTTCCTCATCAGTCTGCCAAAGTCACTCCTTGCCTGAGAGGAATTTTGAGTCACCAGTAGATGGAACTTCCTATCTGTGCAACAATATCAGGCTTGAGCTGCCTTGACTGTAAATAATGACTTTCCAGGCCGTGCATTTCCTTATAGACTTTTCTTGTGTATCTAGACTTTTGTTGTCTTGATGGACTGAGATCTTCTGTCTCTTTAATGGTGCACTGGACCTTAGCCAGATTCTCTTTTCCCTATTTCCATTTTATTTTATTTATATCTAGCTAATAAAAATATTTGAAATTGAGTGAAATTCTGCTCATTAGCACACAGGTGACTGTTAAGGAGATGTTTTACACTGTTAAGGTGTTCTGCTAAATCCCTTAGACCTTGCAAAGTTAAGCATTTAAAGACGTCAAACAATCTGGAAGCAAAAATCTTTCCCAAGATCAAATAGGAGGAGTGTGGTGTTATATTTCAAATATAAGTCACCTTTGGGACTTTGCCTTTCTCCCTTTTTATGCATCCATACCTGGAATGCTATGTATGGATTCACAGCTACCAGTGTATTCATTTTTTATTGTAAGAGAAGAACTGTTCTAAGATGAGATACTGAAAATAAATTACCTCCCCAACTAAACCCAGGTGTTTTGAGTCTCAGATGAGTTTCTAAAATGTAAGTCTATATTTTCTCCCTAGTGTCATACTCTAGTTTTCCTAACTTTACCTACTAATAGTGAATTAAGATGAATTACAAAGATTTTAATCAAAAATAGTGTGCAAATGGAAAAATATACGTATAGGTTTTGTTAAAAATACTTCTGCTGTAAGAATCTGATTCTCTATTGCCGAGTCCTGCACTTGAGTCACAACAACCCCATGCAACGCTACAGGCTTGGGTAAAGAGGGGCTGGAAAACTGCCCAGTGGAAAAGGACCTGGGAGGTGCTGGTTGACAGCTGGCTGAACATGAGCCGGCAGTGTGCTCAGGTGGCCAAGAAGGCCAACAGCATCCTGGCCTGTATCAGAAATAGTGTGGCCAGCAGGAGTAGGGAAGTGATTGTGCCCCTATACCCGGCACTGGTGAGGCCGCACCTTGAATCCTGTCTTTAGTTTTGGGCCCCTCACTACAAGAAGGACATTGAGGTGCTGGAGTGTGTCCAGAGAAGGGCAGCGAAGCTGGTGAGGGGTCTGGAGCACAAGTCTTACAAGGAGCGTCTGAGGGAACTGGGGTTGTTTAGTCTGGGGAAGAGGAGGCTGAGGGGAGACCTTATCACTCTCTGCAGCTACCTGAAAGGGAGTTGTGGCGACTACGGTGTTGGTCTCTTCTCCCAAGTAACTAGTGACAGGACGAAAGGAAATGACCTCAAGTTGTGAGGTTTAGACTAGATATTAGGAAAAGCTTCTTTACGGAGAGAGTGGTCAAGCATTGGAACAGGCTGCCCAGGGAAGTGGTGGAGTCATCGTCACTGGAAGTGTTCAAAAAACATGTGGACATGGCACTTCAGGACATGGTTTAGGGGGCATGGTGGCGCTGGATTAACGGTTGGACTTGATGATCTTGAAGGTCTTTTCCAACATTAATGATTCTGTGATTCCAGCACACCTTATGTATCCTGTTTGATGTAAAAATAAAAAAAAAGAATGATATAAAATTCGAAGTTGGATTAGAATGAATGTCAAATCTTATGTTTCTGTTCTAACTTTTTTCGAAGAAAACAAACTAAAATATACACCCAGCATTTGTAATGCTGGAGTAGGAGTAATACTTGTCTTATTTAGTTAAATTATAACTGGTTAGTTTTTAATTAATACAATTTCATTAATTAGTCATAAGACTAAGTAAAGGTCATTTTGGGGAAAGTATTTCAGAAAGAGATTTGCATTAGAGACATTTTTTCATATATTCAGTTCATCCTTACGCAGATGTTAAGAACTCTCTTCTACTTTGGTTTGCAACATCTAACTTTCATTCTGACCATAGTTAATTAATTTGCTAGCAAGAATAAGGGTAAAAAATATTTGTCACCCTGAAATGCAGTCAGAATGCCTTAGGGAAACCTGAATATCTGTCTGATACAGGCAGAACCCAGAGTGAAAGGATTGCTAGGGAGTTACATGGCTAAATGGGGAGAGGTGAGATTTCTGTGTGTGCTGTAGGGAAAGTGTGCAAGTTGCCATGGCTGGTTTATAAGCTATAGCTCACTTCCCACTAAGCTTGAGGATCATGTTTTTATTTTCAGTAATAACAAAGGTTCAAAAATATTCAGTTTCTCTTTACGACTCTCACTGCATTTGTGTGAGAATTCTTAAAATCAGATTTTGAATGTTCTAGCCCAATCCTTGCATTTAAGCCAAAACTCTTCTTAAATTATCAAATAATGCAAAGAAATTATCAAATTCCTACATAATTTACAGAGTATACCATTTAAGGTATATCTATTTCCCCATAGAGTTTAGTCTATCCTTTATATGAATTAAATGTTATTTTATATGAGGAATGTTTTTTTTTGTTGCTACATAAGGCCCTATTTATGCAATATAAAGGCAATTATCAGGGCTGTTGAGGAAATATCCAGGGCTTATTTGGCATGTTTAGGAAAAGAGAACATTATCAATTTCCATGCCTTGTATTTGGTAAAGTTAATATAAATGAAGCTTTGTTGTGTTATTTTTCAGGGTTAAGTAGTATCTCCTTGCATTTTCAATGGTATGCCCTTTTTCAAGCCATCTCATGAGAACCCAAACTCTGCTGCAGGTCAGCCTGTCTCTTGAGCTACAAGTAGATAAAGCAGATGGATATATCTTACCCAAAATAAGGCATTATTGTTCATGTTCGTGTGTGTACTTATTTCCACAGACATGATAGCTACTGGTAACAACACTGATTCTATTCAGAGAAATCAGTTATTCGAGAAACAAAAAGAGAGAGAGGCGTGAAGAAAACCATTGCCACCAAGCATAGCGATCATAAAATCATAGAATAGTTTAGGTTGGAAGGGACCTTTAAGGGGACCTTTAACGGTCATCTTGACCAACCCTCCAGCAATGAGCAGGGACATCTTCAACTAGACCAGGTTGTTCAGAGCCCCGTCCAACCTGACCTTGAATGTTTCCAGGGATGGGCCATCTACCACTTCTCTGGGCAACCTGTGCCAGGTTTTCACCACCCTCACTGTGAAAAATTGCTTCCATATATCTAGTCTGAATCTACCCTTTTTTAGCTGAAAGCCATTACCCTTTGTCCTATTGCAACAGGCCCTGCTAAAAAGTCTGTCCCCATCTTTCCTATAGGTTGCCTGTAAGTAATGGAAGGCTGCAAGAAGGTCTCCCCAGAGCCTTCTCTTCTCCAGGCTGAACAACCCCAATTGTCTCAGCCTGTCCTCACAGGAGAGGTTTTCCACCCCTCTGATCATTTTAGTGGCCCTCCTCTGGACCCTCTCCAACAGGTCCATGTCTTTCCTGTGCTGAGGGCTCCAGAGCTGGATGCAGGACTCCAGGTGGGGTCTCACCAGAGCAGAGCAAAGGGGCAGAATCACCTCCTTCCACCTCCTGGCCATACTTCTTTGGATGCAGCCCAGGATAAGGTAATATGCCTATATAGTTCATGTCAGCAAAGCACTTAACTTTGGGTATTTAAGTACCTGCTAATTTAACGCAAGCACTTAAGTGCTTAGACTTTAGAAAGTAGGGTGAATAAAAGGACTGTCTTACCTATTGCCTCTGACTCAGATAGAATTATCTCCCAGTTTTAAAAAAAATCCATTTTTATCATTAGGAATAATTTTTGTTGAGGACAGTAATGCCAATAAAAGCTGCTAATGTCTGTAGGGCCATTAGTGTCATTGTAGAATTGGCAGATTTGTAAGCTTTTGGAATTGAAAAAGATCCACCAACTTATATGTATGCAGGAGCACAGGAGAGAGAACGGTACTAGATGTAATTTTGAGAAATGTGATTTGCATAAGGTCTTGGTTCACAATGTTTGCAGATGTTGTGGCAAGGGCAAAGTAAATTATTTAGACATGCCAAGGTGAGGAGAGGACCCACATTTATATCGGAATACTTAACACAAAGGACAGAAAACCCAAGCATAGAAAACCCAACCAGGGGAATGAAGAAGGTGCCCCTTCAGGGTAAGAGAGTCTAAATATGAAAAAAAAGTAGTACAATAATGGCTAAGTAGGAAAAAAGCACTGAAAAGAAGGAAATTCTTTTGAGTGAGTGGGGAACAGCTATAAAAATACAGAATATAAAAAGATTAAGGGATGTCTCGATTTAGGAGAGCAAATTAAAATAGTAAAATATGATACTGTGAAGAGGAGACAGGAAGGTGAGATGAAGATGTTGGATTCAGTGGCACAGATTTAAAATAGGTAGAAAATATATATAAGCAAATTCTGTAAAGATTAAAAAATTGCACAAATAATAATAAAAAGGGTAAATTAATAATAAAATGTCTCAAAATTACAGATATCTCAATGATTTTAAAAACAAGGCATTTGAAACACCAGCAGACTGTAAATGGCATAGCCTTTGAAATGGGAATTAGTCAGAGAATGATTAAACCAGTTCAGGATGGCAAAAATGCTCTGTTAGCAGTGATCAAGAGAGTGTTGTCTATTGAGATTTCACCCATTTAATGTTTTCTCCCTTCTCAAGGATACAATAGCATTATAATTTCCGGATCTCAGATTGCTGATTGCTGGACCGATTAAAAATTAGCCAGGTTAGTCACGACCGAGGGTTGTACTTGTTTAGACCCTTTGAGAACATATAAGGCCTCCTTAGTTCAGGATGATCTGAACTAAGTCCCTGTGTGGTGCAGAATTGTTAAAGCATTTATGATGAGCTCAGGCTGCAGCTGGCAACCTGGTGCTGGCTTTCAAACTCAAGGCTCGGGTTATAGGCTTCATAAGCCTCTGCCTAAATTACATATAAGTGAATTGTATCTCTGTGTTTGATGACATCAACAGTTGCTTCAGAAATACACTAAACATTTGAATGCCAGTTTGCATCCATATCATCTGAGACATTTAAAATCGTGTTCTTATATATCCACACATAACATGATTTTCAACTGAGAAAGGAGTGATCATTTTACAGGTGAAAGAAGTATTTTTGCCACTGAAAAGAATGTACAGAATGAAGGACAAGAAATTTTAATGAAAAAATGGAAAGTAAAAATAGTATTAAAATTCCCTCTCCAAGAACTGCACGATATTTTTGATTCTTTTCTGTGTTCTATGCCTTCTAACTAAGAAGAACTATAAATTGATAGAAAAAAGGTTCATAGGTGACCCTGGAGCAAAATGTTCTTATTTTTCTGGGTCTTCCACTGCATTGGTGAAGATGGCCAGTAGTATGGTTCATATGTATCTGACAGCTCTGCTTTTCTCTTCCGCCTGAAGCAGAGTGAAAGTGTAGGCAAGGAAGAACTGTAGAATTCTCCATTAATCTTTAAAAAAATGGTGGAAGCCTGCTACTTCTAAAACTGGAATATTTAAGGACAATTAGGAGTTTCTGACTCCAGACTAAAATCTTAGTTAAATCTGTATCAAGATTTAACCCAGAAGTTTTGGCTCTTGTCTTATTAGGATGGGGGAGCTCTACATAGTGGGGTGGAAACAGACTTTCACTTTATTAAAATATAGGAGTTTCATACTGATATAAGGAGCTGCATCAGTTGCTGTATAAGTCAGTTATACAATATTACTGACACACTGAAGAATTCAGAAGTGTGCTGAAAATCCTTATATCATGATTCACAGAAGAATTTCAAATCATTACTTTTACTTTACAGAATAGCTGTATTCATTCTAAATAGATGCCAAATACTTCACATGATCTATGTGGGTAAAGTAATGTACTGAGTGGATATTAAAGATTACAACAAACAGGAAACAACAGCCAATAAAATTAAATGACATCTAAATTATTTTGTTAATTATTGTGTTTAGAAGTTTTAAATTTCTGGCATTTTGGACTTGTGTTGAAGTGGATTTCAAGTTTTGCAAAGATGGGCATGGGGAAAATACTGCACATCTAGTTTCTAAATGATGCATTCAAAAAAAAAAGACTTGTTTAACAGAACTGAAGATAATATAATCTTAAGTTGAATTTTCTTCTTTCTTATCAAAGAATCTTAAAGTTTCACAAATTGTACTATGAGCCCATTCAATCAATTAACATGAACTCCATCTACATGGAAACAATATGATTTTCCAGCACTTAAAATAGCCTGTCAAAAAAAATTTACTTATTTAAAACTATAAAAGGGATTTGAGGTTTAAATTAAGAGAAGTATAATTATTCCAAGTGGAATTTTGTCTGGGTTTGTCTAGTTTATATAATCAGAAAAAATGTCCTGCAAGCTTTTCTGCATAGAATTAGTACAAGTTTGACCACGGGGCGGTTTACACGGCACCAGGCCTGCTCACAGCTGATGGAGTGCAACTGACACCAAGGGGCAAAAGGGTTCTTGCTCATGAGCTGGCAGGCCTCATTGAGAGGGCTTTAAACTAGATTTGGAGGGGGGAGGGGATAAAACCGGGCTCACTAGAGTTGAACCTAGGGGTAGGTTCAACGTGCCAGAGTTGAAATCGATAGCCCAGCTCAGGTGCATCTATACCAATGCACGCAGCATGGGCACCAAACAGGAGGAGCTGGAAGCCATTGTGCAGCGGGACAGCTCTGACGTAGTTGCCATCACAGAAACATGGTGGGATGCTTCTCATGACTGGAGTGCTGCAATGGATGGCTATAAGCTCTTCCGAAGGGATAGAATGGGAAGGAGAGGCGGTGGGGTGGCTCTGTATGTTAGGGAGTGTTTTGATTGCATAGAAATTGAAGATTGTGAAGACCAAGTAGAGTGCTTGTGGGTAAGGATGAGGGGGAAGGCCAATGAGGCAGATATCCTGCTGGGAGTCTGTTACAGACCACCCAACCAGGATGAAGAGACAGATGAGACATTCTATAAGCGACTGGCGGAGGTCTCGCATTCGCTGGCCCTTGTTCTTGTGGGGGACTTCAACCTACCGGACATCTGCTGGAAGTATAACACGGCAGAGAGGAAACAATCTGGGAGGTTCCTGGAGTGTGTGGAAGATAACTTCCTGACACAGCTGGTGAGTGAGCCCACCAGGGGAGGTGCCTTGCTTGACCTGCTGTTTACAAACAGAGAAGGATTGGTGAGAGATGTGGTGGTCGGAGGCCGTCTTGGGCTTAGCGACCACGACATGATAGAATTCTCAGTTGTGAGGGAAGTAAGGAGAGGGGTCAGCAAAACTGCTACCATGGACTTCCGGAGGGCAGACTTTGGCCTGTTCAGGTCACTGATTGAGAGAGTCCCTTGAGAGACAGTCCTGAAGGACAAAGGGGTCCAGGAAGGTTGGACAGTCTTCAAGAAGGAAATCTTAAAGGCACAGGAGCAGGCGGTCCCCATGTGCCGTAAGAAGAGCTGGCGGGGAAGGCGACCGGCCTGGCTGAACAGGGAGATTTTGCTGGGACTCAGGGAAAAGAGGAGAGTTTATCACCTCTGGAAGAAGGGTCAGGCAACTCACGAAGAGTACAAGGATCTCGTTAGGTCAAGCAGGGACAAAATTAGAAAGGCAAAAGCCCAGCTAGAGCTCAGTCTGGCCACAGTCGTAAAGGACAATAAAAAATGTTTCTACAAATATATTAACAACAAAAAGAGAGGCAAGGAGAATCTCCATCCCCTACTGGATATGTCAGGGAACATTGTCTCCAAGGACGAGGACAAGGCTGAGGTACTTAATGCCTTCTTTGCCTCAGTCTTTAATAGCCAGTCCAGGTATCCACAGGGTATTCAGCCCCCTGAGCTGGAAGACGGGGATGGAGAGCACAATGTACTCCTCATAATCCAGGAGGAAGCAGTCAAGGACATGCTAAACCACCTGGACACCCACAAGTCTATGGGGCCTGATGGGATCCACCCGAGAGTACTGAGAGAGCTGGCAGAGGAGCTTGCCAAGCCCCTCTCCATCATTTATCAGCAGTCGTGGTTAACAGGGGAGGTCCCAGAAGACTGGAGGCTTGCCAATGTGACGCCCATCTACAAGAAAGGCTGGAAGGAGGATCCTGGGAACTACAGGCCTGTCAGCCTGACCTCTGTACCGGGGAAGATTATGGAGCGGTTGGTCTTGAGACTGCTCACAGGGCACCTGCAGGACAACCAAGGGATCAGGCCCAGCCAGCATGGGTTCATGAAAGGCAGGTCCTGCTTGACCAACCTGATCTCCCTCTAAGAGAAGGTGACACGCCTAGTGGATGAGGGGAAGGCTGTGGATGTTGTCTACCTGGACTTTAGTAAAGCCTTTGACAGCGTCTCCCACAGCATTCTCCTGGAGAAACTGGCGGCTCATGGCTTAGACAGGTTTACTCTTCGCTGGGTGAGGAACTGGCTGGATGGCCAAGCCCAGAGAGTTGTGGTGAATGGTGTTAAATCCGGCTGGCGGCCGGTCACAAGCGGTGTTCCCCAGGGATCAGTTCTGGGACCGGTCTTGTTCAATACCTTTATTGATGATCTGGATGAGGGAATTGAGTGCTCCCTCAGTAAGTTTGCAGATGACACCAAGCTGGGTGGGAGTGTTGATCTGCTGGAGGGTAGGAGGGCTCTGCAGAGGGATCTGGACAGGCTGGATCGATGGGCAGAGGCCAACTGTATGAGGTTTTATAAGGCCAAGTGCAGGGTCCTGCACTTCGGCCACAACAACCCCATGCAACGCTACAGGCTTGGGGAGGAGTGGCTAGAGAGCAGCCCGGCAGAAAGGGACCTGGGGGTGCTGGTTGACAGCCAGCTGAACATGAGCCGGCAGTGTGCCCAGGTGGCCAAGAAGGCCAACAGCATCCTGGCCTCTATCAGGAATAGTGTGGCCAGCAGGAGTAGGGAAGTGATTGTGCCCCTGTACTCGGCACTGGTGAGGCTGCACGTTGAATCCTGTGTTCAGTTTTGGGCCCCTCACTACAAGAAGGACGTTGAGGTGCTCGAGCATGTCCAGAGAAGGGCAACGAAGCTGGTGAGGGGTCTGGAGCACATGTCTTATGAGGAGCGGCTGAGGGAACTGGGGTTGTTTAGTCTGGAGAAGAGGAGGCTGAGAGGAGACCTTATCGCTCTCTACAACTACCTGAAAGGGGGTTGTGGCGACGAGGATGTTGGTCTCTTCTCCCAACTAACTAGTGATAGGACAAGAGGAAATGGCCTCAAGTTGCGCCAGGGGAGGTTTAGATTGGATATTAGGAAAAATTTCTTCACTGAGAGAGTGGTCAGGCATTGGAACAGGCTGCCCAGGGAGGTGGTGGAGTCGCCATCTCTGGAAGTGTTCAAAAAACGTGTGGATGTGGCGCTTCAGGACATGGTTTAAGGGACATGGTGGTCCTGGGTTAACGGTTGGACTTGATGATCTTGAAGGTCCTTTCCAACCTTAGTAATTCTGTGATTCTGTGATCTAAAGAATTTTATGTGCTTCAGTGTGGTACTTCCCCACATTCAGCTGTGGGAAGTATGGTACAGTTTACAAAATGTACTTTTGGCTGAATTACTAGCACAATTTGCTGGATGTTCCAGGGGTACTTTCCTCATTCAAATATTTCCTCATCAGGATTTGTTCATCATTCAACTACTATGAAAGGCTATGGCTGCAAGCCAAGACAGAAGAAATACTAAAGCACAGGGATCCAGGAAGCACTGGATTTAGACTCAAGACTGTAGGTTTACATATGCAGTGTAACCATCAAGAGCTGAGATATGGAAGTAATTTCAATATATACTTTATTATAACACTAAGTGATAATACTCTAAATTGGAGAGATTTGATTCTCTAAATTGTAATTAATTTGATACTCTAAATTGGAGGGATTTGATGAGTGGATTGTTGGGTGGATGAGGAATTGGTTGGATGGTTGCATCCAGATGGTAACTGACAATGGCTCAATGTCCAGATAGAGATCGGTGACGAGCAGTGTCCCTCAGGGGCCTGTATTGGGACCAGGACTCCTTAACACATTCATCAACGACAGACAGTGGGATCAAGTGCACCCTCAGCAAGTTTGCAGACAAGACCAAGCTGAGTGGTGCAATTGACATGCCTGAGGGGAGAGAAGGGATGCCATCCAGATGCCTGGACAAGGTCGAGGAATGGGCCCATTTAAACCTCGTGAGGTTGGGGGATGAAGGGATTCAGAGCAGCCCTGTTGAGAAGGTCTTGGGGGTACTGGTGGATGAAAAACTGGACATGAGCCGGCAATGTGCACTTACAGCCCAGAAAGCCAACCACATCCTGGGCTGCATCCAAAGAAGCGTGGGCTGTAGGTCGAGGGAGGTGATTCTGCCCCTCTGATCTGGTGAGACCCCACCTGGAGTCCTGCATCCAGCTCTGGAGCCCTCAGCACAGGAAAGACATGGACCTGTTGGAGCGGGTCCAGAGGAGGGCCACCGAAATGATCAGAGGGGTGGAATACCTCTCCTATGAGGACAGGCTGAGAGAGTTGGGCTTGTTCAGCCTGGAGAAGAGAAGGCTCCGAGACCTTCTTGCAGCCTTCCAGTACTTAAAGGGGGTTTATAAGAAAGATGGGGACAGACTTTTTAGCAGGGACTGTAGCTATAGAACAAGGGGTAATGGTTTTAAACTAAAAAAGGGAAGATTTAGACTAGGTCTAAGGAAGCAATTTTTCACAGTAGGGTGGTGAAACACTGGCACAGGTTGCCCAGAGAGGTGGTAAGTCGTCCCATCCCTGGAAACATTCAAGGTCAGGTTGAACAGAGCTCTGAGCAACCTGATGTAGTTGAAGATGCCCCTGCTCACTGCAGGGGGATCGGAGTAGATGACCTTTAAAATGCCCTTCCAACCCAAAGATTCTATGATTCTATTTAGCTTTAGCAATTAGTAGGCATAAATTACCAGTTTCTGATAACTTGATTATAAAAATAATTTTGCTTTAGTACTGATGCTTATCATTCGTTTATTATGATTTCTTTCAGGAACTGGATGTAGTTTATTTATTGTAATTATTTTCAAAATGAAGATATTTCGCAAGACTATTATCTGGCTGCATGAAGGAAATGAAAATGTCTGATAGAACTAATATTAATCAGAGTACATCCCATCTAAATGTGTACACATATACATGTAGGCATAATTTTCACATATATATGTGTATATATGATATGCATATTTGTGTATAGTGTGCAAATTTGAACACGTATATGCATCCGTGTATTTACATATATTACATATATATCTTCAAGTGCAATAACTGTAGATGAGTAATATGAGCAATTATGGCTATGAATTTGTCTACAAAACATTGGCATTCAGACATTAAAGTAGTTTCCTTGTAGCTAAATTATTCTAATATTCCAAACTTGCAAAAATGTCTGTTCTTTTTTTCCCAGTGATTTGCCAGTTTCCAATCTTAGGTAAATTTATAGCCAAGAGTGGTAACTTTTCAGACCAGTTTATGCATTTACTTAACCTAATCTTGAATGTCTAATTTCCCAGTTACCTCTTTACTTCCCTAGAACCATAAACAATCCTGTCTTGATGATCTTCTAGTATCTGCTGGGAGGTAAAAGGGAAGTGTTAGGGATTTTGGGTTACTTCAGCTTTGTCAGTCCCTAATTAATTATTTCTCCTGACCTTATGAACTACATATCGAGGTTTTTGTAATGCCAAGATCCACAGGCCATACTTCATACTGCGCAGACAGGCAGAAAAGAAATATGGAAGTACTTCAGAGAAAGGACATAACTATGGTTTCCCAGGTCTTACTCTACTCTGCTGAAGAATGAGACATGGATCGATTGCTCCTGACTTTAAGTGCAAATGTTTAGCCTACAGCCAAGGCAGTAGGTAGTTTGTCTATCAACAGTCATTGCTGTCTCATTTCTCTCACAGCTGGATGACCCAGTTCCCTTTTGCCTGTACACTTCCTTGTCTGATGTTGTAGCCTTGGCACACAACTGAGTGGCTTCAGCTGCATGCAGCCAACAGCCACCGGATATTCTCCTCTGGCCTAATATTACATGGATTAAAGGGGAAGAATGATCTTCTTTTCAGAAGAAGAGTTCTCAGACAGAGCTTCTTTTCAAAGCAGACGTATCTGGGAAGACTAAACATTGATCCAACATGGTATGTCATCTCTAACAATAGCTAAAACCTGAAGGCTAAAATAGAATAAACTAGGCAGACACATAGAATCAAACAGGATGAATGAGGTTGAAAGACACCATAGAGAGACATGGAGATCATATGGTCCAATCTGCCTTCTCAGAGCAGGGTCAGCTAAAGCAAGTTGCCCAAGACTGTGTCTCATTGGGTTTTGAATGTCTGCAAGGATGGAGACTCCACAGCCTCTCTGGGCAACCTGTTCCAGTGTTTAACCACCCTTGCAGTAAAAGTGTGGGGTTTTGTTTTTGTGGTTTTTGTTTGTTTGTTTTTCTTTTTAATGTTTGAATGGGATTTTCTACACTTCATTTTATGAATATTACTGAGAAGAGTCTGGCTCTTGACACCCCCATCAGGTATACATATTGATAAGATCCCCCTGAGCCTTCTCTTCTCTGCGCTGAACAGTCCCAGCTCTCTCAGCATCTCCTTCTATGACAGATGCCCCAGATCCTTAATCATCTTTGTGGCTCTTTGCTGGACTTGCTCCAGAAAATCCGTATCTGTCTTGTACTGGGGAGCCCAGACCTGGACACAACACTCTACATGTGCCTCAGCAGAGCTAAACAGAGGGGAAAGATCACTTCCCTTGACCTGTTGGCAATGCTTTTCCATATACTGCCCACACGTTGTTGATCTTTGCCTCAAGCACACAATTGCTGGCTCATGGTCAACTGAACCCCCAGGTCTGCCACAAAACACTTCTTTCCAGATGGTTGTTCTGATGCAGGGGGTTATTCCCCCCAGGTGCAGGACTGCAATTTCCGTTATTGAACTTCATGAGCTTCCTGTCAGCCCATGTCTCCAGCATGTCGAGGTTCCTCTGAATGGCAGAATGACCCTCTGGTGTGTCAACCACTTCTCCCACTTTTGTATCTTCTCCAAACTTGCATCCATCACCCAGGTCACTGATGAAGATGATAGACAGTGTTGGTCCTGGTATCAGCCTCTGGCGCACATGCTGCTCCATCCTCATGGTTCAGTTCACTGACTTCCTGAGGCATATGCTCTTTCTACAAATTTAGTATTTCTGTATGTATGAGTTTCTCTGTTGTGAACTTTTTCGCACCTCTTTTAAGCAAGGCACTAGCACAGTTAACTTGCCCAGATGTCAGTGATGCCTAGGCTTTTAGACCTGTCAACACAAAAACACAGGAGTGTCAGTAGGGTGCTTTCAATGTCCACTAGTCACATTATTTTTTTGAAGAGCCACTTGATTACTGAATTTTTGTAGTTTATTTAGTGACAAACATCACATAGTCACAGTTGGTAAATCTATTACATTTTCTGTTTATAAGGTGGAAATATGATAGCTTGGATATTGTGGGATACCTTTTGACAAATACTGTCACAATTAGCAACTGCTGTATTGGTTCATGAGAGTCCAATTAATTGTTAGATTTTTTTTTAAATGATTGCACCAAATTTAAATAAATTTACATTTTTAATATGCCAGTTATGAAGAAAATTTTCTCTGGAAACCAGAAAAAAATAATTCTGTAATTAGAAAATAACTTCTTTTCTGTTTCATGGATGCTTTTTACAAGAGACTGACAAAATAATAGAAATCAAAATCAGTTTATTGGCTGAATAATTTTGAAGCTCAAATTTCAACTAAATGGTATAAGTGGAATTAAGTTTATCATATATTTTAAAATAAATTGAAGTGTCTTTTTGACTTATATTCCCCATTTGGAATCCAGGAATTTACTTTCCTTTCTCACTTGAGTTTTGGGACGAAAAAATACATTACATTACATTAGTACATGAACACTTTGCAATGTGTAGGAAACATATAATCATCCACAATAAATACGGATGACCGTGATGGCTCATGGGACTTCCTTATTAAAATTTTGCCAATGACATCGAAACCGAAGTGACAGAAAGAAATTACAACTATAAACACATGATTATAGAGTGGTCAGTATTTTTCTAGAAAATAAAAAAAAAATTATCTGAAAAAAAGTGCTCTATGTCCCATCATTTTTCTACATTTTTATCAGCTTTTTGTTTAATCAGTGAACATTTTTCAGAAACATATTTACTTTTTTATAGAAGTCTGGCTCTTTCATTGATTCCTGTTTAAAAAATTGTTTATACACTCATCACTCTGTGGACCTAACACTATATTACTGAAATACTTTATTTGACTTCAGGGGTTTGAAATGGTACTATTAGAGAAAACACTCCTTTTGGTACTTTTGATGGGTAGAGACAGGGGAGAGTGACAGCGAGAGTCTAACTTACTAGGAGCCCTTTTAAAAATCTTAGCAGAAAACCACTAATTTTCTAAATACTTTCACACGTTTGTTCTTATTTTTTTGATATGACAGTGGTGATTTGGAACGCATTTCCCATGGCAGTGATACCTGGTATGCAACAATAACACAAATCACAGTTTGTTCATGATATCTCTCAACCTGCACCTTTTTTCGAACTGTGGTAAATTTTCATTCTGTGTCCTAGAACCCTAGACTGATCTGAGTTCATCATAAAAATAAGCAAACAATCTTTACCTTGAACTCTTTAAAAAAAAATTTCTGGAGCAGACTCAGTGGCCCCTAATCTTTAATAGTTATGATTAAATAGCAACCATTACAGAAGTAATTAATTCTCTGCTAGTACGGTATTCAGAGACTACTGTCATACAGCCAAAACCAGCAGGCACACCAATCCTTAAAAACAAAAGGAAAAGGTTAATATTTTGAGAATTATGGGATATATATAATTTGGGAACCAGTAAGTCCCTTTGTACTTTTACTTTGTGTAACGTCTTGTTTTACTATTTTTCTTAGAATTACTTTAATAGATACAGCTGGATATAAGCAAGTTGTAATTGCTTTGTTTTGCTCTAAGTTTAAAAGCAAGATCACACCGTTTAGGTGTGACATCTGCTATGTTAGCAGGATTTCTACAGAGACTGTGGACTAACCAATGCAGGAGATAACTATGGTTTTCACAAGTATTTTAAAATTAATGGCAAGATTTAAGTCTCATTTAATATTTTGGAAAGAATGTACCAAAATCACATATATATTCTAATAGATATAACCATTTCTACCTCTCCCCAGATTTCTACTCCAGCTCTCTTACTTCTCACTCCAGTCCCCCCCCACCCTCTGCACTACACGGGTACTTCCAGGTCCTGTCTCCAGGGCCAATACGTTGTGGTCACTCACTAGACTAATCAGTTCAAATCAGAGAGTACTTGTTCACTTGGCCTCCGTTCCTGATACTCAGCTTCTCACCTGGTCTTAGCCTTCTGGCCCACCAGTCAGGAGCAGTCACACTGTTCCTGCTCTCCAACCTTGAGATCTTGCCATTCCTTATTTTAAGGTAATGCAATTCTCAGAACCTTCCAAATCCATCATCTGATATTCAAAGACCGAAAATCTTTTGAGAAGCTACCCTTACCTATGCCTTTGAGATAAAATAAGGTATGAAGTGATTTTATTGTCTTTATGACCTAGGTCTTGAGAAGCTGAGAGAGATGAAAAAATCCACATACACTTATTTCTGGAAGAGGAAACATAATTTTTTGTCTATACTTTGCCTGTTTTTGAGCAACGTTGCTGTAGTGTTTGGAGGTGTTTTGTAAACAAAATTGTGCTTGTTGTACGTTTAGCTGCATGTACTTGCAACAACAGCAAACTCATGAAGCTCAGCATAGTGTGTTTCATTTGTCAATGAATGTACAATTCAGGTGCAATGTATGGCTGAGTGCTTTTGCCACCTAAAGTTTGTATTAATAAAACATGCCCTGTAGTATCTTAATTCTGTTAACATATGGCTCTTTAAGCATCAATTAATTTATTTAAACTATCATTTAAAAAAAAATTCCCTTAAGATTACTTTTTACTACATAAAATGAAAATTGTCTTAATGGTAATAGGATAGAATAGGAAAAACACTGTTTTACTGCCATAACATTTTTTTTTCATTCATTATATGTTTTTGAAAAAAACCCTTTATATTTCTATTTCCTGTTCTGTATTATATTTGAATCTTATTGTCTTTTCTCCTTTCCTTGCAGGCTAGCTCTGCTTTCTCCATTCATTGCTTTTACAGTTCTTCACATATTTGACTTCATTCAACATTAAAGCAGAAGTTCTCTATGTGATGCACAACTTTAGCTATTTTGACTTTTTTACCAGCAGCTGCAATTATCCCTATCTTTTAAGCCACTGAATTGCTTTGATGGCTGGGTTTTCAAATTATTTTTTTTCCTTCCTATCTTTTTTCTCTAAACTCCATCCTTGCAAGTATTTGTAAGAGGTAGATTGAAGTCAGTGTATATGAGTCATATGGACATGTATCTTGTGCCAAACTGTTAGTTTATAAGATTACAGTTCTGATAATTTGAGGGATGGAAGTCTCAGTCAGCAGGATGAGATGTCCAAGCTAGTAATTCATTCATTGAATTTCTGAACACTTCACTTAATTCTCCAGAGTTCTTCTCTTAAAGATGTCCTTTGAGAGATATCTTAAGCTTTCCAAAACCTGTAGGACTTGTTTGAGAGATACTTCATAAAAATGCCCTAAATGAAAATGGTAGTTCTTCAAAGATGAAAACTCAGTGCTGAATCCTATATAGACAACTTTATACTTGTGGGTCACTAGACCCCTTATAGGTTGAAGAGATAAGCTGCTTATTTCAAGCCCCTGTAGACCATATGATCTGTGCCCTTTAAATTCTGGGAAAGTCAGTTGTAAAAATGTATAATTTATCTAGGAAAATTATTCAACTTAGGAAATTGTTATGCAGCAGAGTTCTAGCATGTCTGACCTTTTCCTTAGTTGTGTAGATGTCACCATACAGATATAATGAAGGGCAAACTACCAGCTACTTTAAACAAAATAAAGATACTGGGCAAATTTTAATCCTTGTATACTTCAAAGAAGCATGGGATTTTTTCATCATCTCTGTAGAATCAGTGTTATCAGGATTAAGACACTCCACTTTTCGCAAATAGTTTTTGTCCACTTCTGTTAGACAGATTTTGATGTTGTCACTTGTGGATGGCAATCCAGGTATTGCAGAAATGCAAAAATTGAGTGCCTCTACCATGCATGTCAAAAAACCTCATAATGCCATTGAAGAATTTTAAAGCCTTTTAAAGTCTAGCTACAACTTCAAGAGTTAAGTTGGGAACTTCCATGTAGCTTTCTACATGAAATCAAAATGGAAAGTAAATAATTTCAACATGTCTGAAATGCTAATGAGATGAGCGGCCAAACTTCAAAGAAAATTGTCACCTAATTCCAGAGTCCACCAGCTACATCATTTCTTAGGCAGCTCAGCTGCTAAGAGGTCTGCCTTTCACCAGAGAGGTAAATTAGCTCTCTCTGAAGTGCTACAGCCAGGTAGGAAGGGCAATTTCTCTTTGAAGTTTGGCCACTAGCACTTCTTTCTTAAGGAACCAGACTTCAAAGAGAAATATTGTCTCTGTTCCTTTTGGTTGCTGCATTCAGTATCGTATGAGACACAGCTGCTCTTTGTGTAGTTGGGGGAAAAAACATTATTTTAAACAATATTTCTGTGTACATATTAAATTGAAGCTTCTGATTAGTTTGTCTGTGAGACGATAAGCTGAATAGCAATTTGGAAGAGCTACTAGAGACTTTTAACCATATAATTTACAGGATTCTTAAAAGCAGTTCAAAGAAGGGGTAAGAAAGAGAGAAAAGATCAAGATGGTGATTTTCCTTACTAGCTTTCCAGCTTATTGACATAAGGGAATCTATCAAAGAAATCCCAAAATCCAATGACTGGGCATCTGTTCTAACTTTTACATGTTTTACTCCATACTAATTTGGAGTATGTAATAGAAATGGTGGTTAGAAGCACTTCTGGAAGCCATCCAAACTCCTGTTTTTTCAGCAGGATTATCATCAATAGTTAGATATCCACTGTGGCATTGTCTAACAAAGTCTTGGAAGTTGCTAAAGATGGAGTGCTGCCTCCCTAGGTGACCTGTTCTAGAACTACAGTATCCTATTATTATTATTTTTAAAAACTTTTTTATTTCCAAATATCTAATCTAAAACTCTCAGGCTGCTAATTTTAATCTCTTCCCCTTTAACTTTGTTGTCAGCCACTGCTGGAAAGAGTTAGGCTCAGTCATCTTTGTAACTTCCCTTCAGGTACTTATAGTTTGTTCTTAGATTTACCTTTATTTATTTACCCTTTACCTTGATTTCTCCAGATTAAACAAGCCCGGCTCCCTCAACCTCTTTCGCAGGTCATGAGCTGACCATCTTGGTAACCCTCCACCTTTTTCAACAGTGGGGCCAAAAACTGGAAACAATATTCCAGGTGTGGCTTCATTATCACTGAATAGAGTGGGATAAATGGTCTGCTGGCCCTAGTCCTCATAATGTAATTTAATGTGCTGGTTGCCTTATCTGTGATGAGAGAACACTGTTGGATTATATCAGTTTTGTGTCAACTCTAATATCCACTTTCTTTTCAGCTGGTTTCCATGAAGCAGTAAAACTATCATAACTGCAGCAGGTCTGATTCATACCAAGCAACCCCAATACCATATCCCACTGCAACTGGAGAAAGAGGAGTTTGCCATTAATACAGCTAGCTGGAACATGTCCATTTGGGCAAAGCTTAAGTGGTGCTCATAAGTTTCACACTTTTCCTTTACATGGGGGTGTTTCTTACCTATTAATAATATCCTGAAATTCAGAAGAATGAATAGCAATTGTGATGATGGAGAGAGTGCTAGTGTCTTCAAGACCTCATGAATTATCTTTAGAACATTTTTCTCTCATGATTAAGCAATTATAATCTGTACTCACAAGGAACAGACTTACATCCTTGAAATATTTAAGGGTTTTGTATAGAGTAGATGAGCTGTAAAATTACATAAAATCTTTCACAATTGACTGTTTTCAATTAACTTCATGGAGGGATGTTAGGAGTAACTTGAAATTTTAGTACTTGCTGTACACTTAGGAACATCAATAGGCAACTCTCATTGAATTCAATAGGTCTGGATGGAAAGCTAAAATACTGATATATACAATTGCAAATGAAGATGATGAATGGTGCAGCCCTAAGTCCCATCGCTTCTTTCAAGATTAATATGATACAAAACCAAAACAATAGCAGCACATTTCAAATACTGAAATAAAATATAACTAATTTGGTTCCAAATAATATCCCAGTTTCTTTTTGCTGTGCTGTTTATTGTTTTAACTGTGTTCTCCAGTGATGATGAAAGATTTATAGCTGTGTTCTATTTTTGCAATAATATATCTCCAAAATTTGTTAAGGGTCCTTTTAATCTCTATTATTCTTGTTCCTCTTTTCCTCCCTGGGTGGTTCAGGTTGGTTTGACAGAACCCACTGTCATCAAGAGCCCCTGTGCTCTTTGAAGGCTGGTATGGGTCTTCTGGATTTGAGGCACTTCATGCAATTCCACCAGTACAAAAGACTGCAGTCATGTTCATTGCAATGGTGAAGATGGTAACTGTAATGTGTGCATCTATGCCAATAAAATGAAAAAACACAGGACTGTTCTATTGTACTGCATGCAACAGCTCACATCCATGTTAAGTTTTCTTAGCCACCAAAATAGAGTGGCCATAGGCAAACTGCTATTGATAAGTTTTCTTAGCCACCAAAATAGAGTGGCCACAGGCAAACTGCTATTGATAATGGTCCTTAGTTAAGGACAGTTAACTTCTGTTCCACCTCAAGGAATTGCTTGAGAAAGTGTTACTTAGCCTATGCCAAATCATGGATGGGAACTGTTAAAATGATTCAGCAGGATAGATAATTAAATGAATGGGAATGCTCCTTGGCATTATTTAATTTAGTAGACTAGATATGCCTAATATTTACCAAAATAAATAAGGGTGTGTGTGTTTTTACTTAATTGTATTAACCCTAATTTACACAAACATTTTGATCTTACCCTAGATACTTTTGAATTTTACTTCTTACATGTAGGACAGAGAGAAGCTGCATTGTTTGGCCTCAGAATTACTCTGAAATCTTATATAGCAAAAGAATGCAATTAGATTTTCTGATAGGAATCTTCCTAGCTTTTTTTTAAATTGCATTTTATTGTTTGTGTGTGTTTGGGTTTTTTTTCATTCTAAATATGCTAATGTTGTAGGTAAAGGAACTTAGACAAAAGAAAACAAAATGTTCTGTAAGTCTGATCATTTGACTACTGCATAAGTCAAATATTTTAGTTTGTTTAGGTTTCGTACGTAGTGTTTCATGACAAAGGATGTTAACTGTTACTTCTCTTACGGACATATACTGAGGTAATTGCTGATATAGGAATAGATTCTTGTGGCAGAGTCTTCAGGTTTTTCTGTACATCATCCCTGTAAGCAGAACTGTAGAATTTTCTGAGGAACTGAAAAGATTCTGAATTCATATTTCACCCACTGGAGCTAACAGTTTAAATGAAAAAGCTGAATGATCTAGCAACACAGCAGTTTGTTTTAAAAAAATAGTATTCTTCAAATTAAAATGTTATTGTCCCACCAGTGTGTTAGAAAAAGGAAATTAAAACTGTAGAGCTGGCTTTTCTGTCAGATGCAGCTGTAAAGATAAATGTAGGGAGACATATATGAAGTTTATACAGTTCTTGTAAAAGTGTGGTGGGTTAGCCTTGGCTAACAGACAAATGCCCACCCAGCTGCTCACTCACTCCCCTTCCTTTGCAGGATAGAGGGAGAAAATAAAATGAGAAAGCACATGGGTTGAGATAAAGATAAGGAGATTGCTTACCAGTTCCTGTTACAGGCAAAACAGACTCTATTTGGGGGAAATTATTTTTATGTATTGCCAATTGAGATAGATTAAAGTGGTGAGAAACAAAAGGCAAACATTAAAACAATACCTTTCCTCCCCCCTTTCTCATGCCCAACTTCACTCCTTCACTGCCAAGCCTTCCCCAAGCAGCACTGGGAGGGATGTGGGGGAGGAATGTTACCATCAGTACACGGCAGTTTTATCTTTGCTTCTCCTTTGCTCTCAGATTTTTGCGCTGCTTCAGAGTTCTGGGTTCTCTCCACAGGCTGTAGTCTTTCTGGATAAATCTACTCCAGTAGACTGGAACCAGCTGTTTCCAGCACAGGGCAGCCCCAGTCTCTTCCCACAGGAGCCACCCCTGTGGTCCCTCCCACTACCAAAACCTTGGCACCTATACCCAGAACATAGAGAGATCCTGATTTAGCAAAGGAAATGTATTATCAGTCTAAATGGCACTACTTACATGTCAAAGCACTTTTAGTGTTGTGTAAGAGACGTGAAGCCACTTGAAATTAAATGTAATGTTTTATTGGAAATAACAATGCCATCATTGTTGCAAAGAGTTCACGTTCTAACACCATGTTTGTATAACCACTAACTCTGCAAACAGCAAATGATGAGTAGAGATTTGACCTGGATTATCCATGAACATGCCATCACATGTCTTTTGAATTAACCAGAATACAAATTTCAATTTTTATTTAAGTTAGCCTTTCATGTCAACTGTAGAAGACAGATGATACCTGCTTTGACAATTTTTTTTTCATATTTATTTAAATAGCATATTGAATTTGTACCAGATAAATACTTTGTATGATATGATCCACAGGTTTTATTTTAACCCAAATCTAAATCAAAAAAACCTACTGTCCTGATTCTTCCAGAAGCTATATGCCAGTTTATCTCTCAATTATCATGAAAAGCTACTGAAAAAGATAGACTTATAAATATACTAGACTGATAATCTGATTTTTTTATGACACATTTAGACAATATTTTTAAGTTCTTGTTCATTATTTTGCATTTGATTGCTTTCCCATTTCTGAAGGCCAGGCATTAGTTTGAGATGTTTGCCTTAAAAATACTCAAGGTTAGATCAGTTCACTGTTAATAATGTCAACATTTTATTATTGGTGTACTATATCACACCACTCCATCAAGCGCTTAGGAAATTATGCAATGTAATGTAACGGAGATATTGTTTCTGAAAAGTCAGTACTCTACAGTAGGTGGCTTGAAATGTGTGCCAAGTAGCATGAAAACCAAACCAGAACAAAACAATGCTTCATAAGCTTATGCTTCCCAGGATGAACCTGATAGCATTAACACACTGAGTTTTCATTGTCGGTAATCTTACGTTGAAACAGTCTCTGCCTCGTAACAGTAAAGTTGTTTTTCAGAAGTTCTCTCTCATTAATTCTTGCTTGAAGCCATATAATTAAAACCTCACAAGGTGTTCCTTGGTAAAAGACGAGTATTTTTTACATGAAGATAGAACACAAATTCCACTCCTAACACAATGGACCTTCTAACCCGGCACTTTCATAAAACCAAGATGTTGCCAAGTAAATTGGCTGCTAGCACTATCAGCACCCTGCAGTGCTTTTGTTAATTATCTTGCCATAGCGGCTGATGCAGATAGCAATCTTTCCAAAAGAGCAGGCAGATTTGAAGAGGCAGAATTAATTAAAATTGATTTGTGCAGTCTGTCATGTTGAGCTCTGCTGGGGGAATTTTCTTTCCCCTCCTCTCTCTAATTCATGCTGTAGTAGTACATGAAATAGGTAGTCGCCTCACCTTGGAGTACTAATTATGGTGAATGAATGGGATCTGTCTGCCGTGATAGGTAATTCACAGGATAAGAAGACATCAAAATATAGTTCATTTGAGTATCACCCAGAGGGAATACCTCTTTCTTCCAACTTTCCAGGTTCCTAAGAAAGGAGACTAGAAAGAAAACTTCAAGGTCATAATTTTGCAAACGAGGGCATACTTTGATTTAGTATGTCCAAGGATATAGGGCTGTAAAATTTTGTTGCAGATAGGATATAAAATGGTGATGTAAGACTAGTGCAAGAATGAAAATACGCCAAGATTATATAGAGAAATCCCAATGTGAACAGTGAGTTCGTTTCCTATGTATAAGTTTCATTAGCAAGCAAAACTACTCAAGAATTCCTGAGCTCCTTTATCCAGCTCAAATTTTATGTAGGGTTCTTCTCATATTTATAAAACTCAAAACATGAGCTATAAGTAACCTTGAAGAAGACAACAAGTGTTTCTTTTATAGAAATTTGCATATCATACTGGCAAGTAGTGGGCATGTGTGGGCAGAATTAATGAGTTTTAAGTATTTAAATCAAGTCAGTCCAAGTTGGACTTTCAAGAACTTGCTTTTTGAAAAATCCATATCTTTAAATGTTTTAGACTTGATGTAAATTTTGCAGTCAGTTTTTTAAACTGTGATTTATGTGTGTGAAAGTAATTTTTATTATTTGGCAAGGTGAGACAGGGCTATGGTGAAGGCATAATCTATAGAAACAAGTTTCTCCTTATATTAAACACCTTTTCCCAAAGTTATGTAAAGAAATAAATATGTATTTAAAATAGGAACTAAAGTTTATTTATTAATGAGGGGGTTATTGAGCAGGACTTTGTACTTTTAGTAGATTTTTTTTTAATCCTTTCCTGGATTTTTTCACTTCAGAAAGCTTTGCCTGGGTTTCTGGTGCTGAAGTCACTACTTAGAAAGATATCCTGATTTTATTTTGAAGAAGGATTATAATTTCTATTTAATGTGAGAATTTGGATAGAGTATTTTAAGCAAAAAATTTCTTTCATGCAGCAACTCCTTAATGAATCAGAAGTTGAAAAATATATTTAAGGTGCCCACAACAGTAAAAAAGCTGAGACAGCAACAGCTGAAATACCAGGTGGCAAAAGAAATACATCAGGCAAAATACTCACCTTGACAATGATGTATTGGATATATTTGCATAGTGAACTTGCTATCCAGCTTCTTCTCACCACTTTATTCGTTATTGTGACTGTTTCTTTTCCTTATTCTGATAACAGGTTTTTCCCCCTGTCCTTTTTCCCAGCGTAATTCCTATAAATGCAGTTCAATATGAGGCAAATTCTACTCTTGAATAGCTGTGATTTTAATGGAAATGGCATATTTGTTAAACTTAAATATGGAAATACAAAGAATAATTGAAGATCACTGGGCCTGTTTCTTCTCTGGTTTTCATCCAGTGGACTATAAGAATTCATACAGGTACAAGACAGATTAGAATGTTATTATTTTATATCCATTTGTATGTTTCAAGTGTTTTTTTTAATACAAGATGCAAAGCAATAAAAACATCTCACTTGGCATAAGAAATAAACGTTCATTAAAATAACAGATTTTCCTAAATAATAAAAGAATATATGTAATACATTTTATGAATATAGAAAGTTGAATTGTGCTACTGTATGACTTTATTTCTCTTTTCTAAGTATACTTAGCAAGGTTTTCCTAGTTTCTCTGCCCCAGAAGTTATTACATTTATAGCAGAAGCTCTCAGGAAAAAAATCTGTAGTGCATTGAATCCATGCCATAAAATGTTTGGCTCTAATAAAACTAGAATGGGACAGAACAAGAGTTAGACCTAACAAACAGAGTTCTACTACATATATTTTTAATAACACTGAAATTACATTTCACTGTAAACCCATTACATATTGTTTGATAATTCACTTAATCTCAGCTTTACTATCTGTAAATTAGGAAACTAAATCGGAAAGGAGAAAGAGTTTTATAAACATGGATCATTATTTGCTCTGGGAGACATATTACAAATCTTATCCTGAGATAGTTTGGTTTTTAGCCAAAAAATATCTGATATGCTTTTGAACCTAGTAAACTTTGCTTTGTCCTCTTCTAGATCTCTGTCTTCAGCATATGTGCAGAAGGGGAATGCAATGAGTAGTAATAGTTAAAAACAAAACTCTGCTTTCTTATAGTTAATCTGGTGTCTAGTCATTTACATAATGTCTCCACCTTTTCTTTTTCCCTTTCTCAAACTTGCTGCTTTTCGTGACAAAATAACTCTTTGATTGCAAAAAACGGGAAGTGCTCATCAAGATCCTCACAAAAAACTGCTTACAACTACTCCAAAGATATTTTATGTTCATTTCATTTTTTTGATCTCTCTCAGTATGTCATATAAACTATCTGGCAATTTCACTTTTTTTTTTTTAGCTGTAGATATGAACAATTTGAAAATACAAAACCTCTTAGACATAATCTCCTGAGCATACTTCTGAAATGCCACTTTCAGAGCCAAATTTGCTCCCAACTCATAGAATGCATGACAATATGCTCTACTACATGTATCTGTTCCCATAATAATAACAGGAATAACACCCAGCTTTTCTGTGATGGATTTCTTTAAAGAATGTCTAAGCAATTTACAAAGATAGTCAGTAAAGAGCTTCAGGAATGATTTGCATTCTGGGAAACATGTCAGATGGGAGGAAAAAAACCCTCAATTTTTTAGTCTTTTTTCCAAGAAGAGAGCATGTACAACTTTCACACACACTATGGCTATCTAAACATAAGAAAGAGGTATTTGAAATATGGTTTTTATTTGTTTCTGTTGAGATATTAGAATCATAGGATCTTTGGGTTGGAAGGGACCTTTTAAAGTCATCTAGTCCAATCCCCTGCAGTGAGCAGGGACATCTTCATCTAGACCAGGTTGCTCAGAGCCCCGTCCAACCTGACCTTGAATGTTTCCAGGGATGGGGCAAGTACCACCTCTCTGGGCAACCTGTGCCAGTGTTTCATCACCCTCATTGGGAAAAAAATTCTTCCTTCTCTCTAGTCTAAATCTGCCCTCTTTTAGTTTAAAACCTTCACTCCTTGTCCTGTCGCTACAGGCCCTGCTAAAAAGTCTGTCCCCATCTTTCTTATAAGCCCCCTTTAAGTACTGGAAGGCTGCAAGAAGGTCTCCCCAGAGCCTTCTCTTCTTCCAGGCTGAACAAGCCCAACTCTCTCAGCCTGTCCTCATAGGAGAGGTGTTCCACCCCTCTGATCATTTGGTGGCCCCTCCCTGCACCCGCTCCATGTCTTTCCTGTGCTGAGGGCTCCAGACCTGGACGCAGGACTGCAGGTGTGGTCTCACCAGAGCAGAGCAGAGGGGTAGAATCACCTCCCTTGACCTGCTGGCCATCTTTGGATGCAGCGCAGGATACCTTTTTTTCTGGGCCATGAATGCACATTGCTGGCGCATGTCCAGCTTTTCATCCACTACTACCCCCAAGTCCTTCTTGGCAGGGCTGTTCTCAATCTTTGTATTGATCCTGGGTTGCCCCAACCCAGGTGCAGGACCTTGCAATTGGCCTTGTTGAACCTCATGAGGTTCACATGGGCCCATTCCTCGATCTTGTCCAGGTCCCTTTGGACAGCATCCCTCCCTCCCCTCAGGCATGTCAAACTCACCATTCAACTTTGTGTCACCTGCAAACTTGCTGAGGCTGCACTCGGTCCCACTGTCTGTCGTTGATGAAGGTTTTAAAGAGTACTCATCCCAGTATGGACCCCTGAGGGACACTGATCTCCATCTGGACATTGAGCCATTGACTATTACCCCCTGGATGTGGCCATCTAACCAATTCCTCAGGCATGCGACAGTTCACCCATCAAATCCCTGTCTCTCCAATTTAGAGAGAAGCATGTTGTGGGTCATCATGTCAAAGGCCTTTACAGAAGTCCAGATAGATGACATCCATAGCTCTGCCCTCATCCGCTGATGTGGTCACTCCATCCTAGAAGGCTACTAGGTTGGTCAGGCAGGACTTGCCCATGCTGAAGCCATGCTGGCTGTCTTGAATCACCTCCCTGACCTCCATATGCCTGAGCATACCTTCCAGGAAGATCTGCTTCATGATCTTCCCAGGCACAGAGGTGAGGCTTACAGGTCGGTAGCTCCCAGGGTCCTCCTTGCTACTCTTTTTAAAAATGGGTGCAATGTTTCCCTTTTTCCAGTCTCCGGGGACTTCACCTGACTGCCAGGACTTTTCAAATATCATGAAGAGTGGCTTGGCAACTACATCAGCCAATTCCCTCAGGTCTCTGGGATGCATCTCATCAGGTCCCATAGACTTGTGCATCGTCTGGCTCTTCTGGTGGTATTGAACCATATCTTCTCTTACAGTGGGAGGGACTTTGCTCCTCCTCTCCCAATCTTTCAGTCCGTCCCCTCAAGAGTTGTGGGAAGAGACTGCCAGTGAAGACTGAGGCAAAGAAATCATTGAGTATCTCAGCCTTCTCCTCATCCCTTGTAACTAGTAGCTGGAACACAAGTTTTAAAAATCAAATTAGATTTAAATTAAGGTGTAAAGTACTAAAGTGAAGTTAATTTTCTATTGCAACAATTTGCTCAGAGTGATGGTGGTTTCTTTCTCACTTCAGTTGAACCTAGACATTCTTCCTAATAATATTACAGCTCAAATAGAAATTACAGCCTTTGTGCAGAAATTGCTGTGTGAGGTTCTGATCAGGAATGTTCTAATCTACTCTCAGTATCATAGAAATACTTAGACTGAGAGTGACATCAGAAGTTCATCTTACCCAATTTCATGCTCAAAGCAGAACCAATTTTGAAGGTAAATAGGTTAAATATCTACAGCAATAGAGACTGAACAAGCTCTCCATGCAGTACTGATCCAGTGTTAGCAAACCATATTCCTGCACACTTTTATGTTTCTTGTTGTTTATTTATTAAATACCTATGTGAAGTTATTTCCTTAAGACACAATTCAGCAGTCAAAGAAGGTACCAATAATTGTTTCAGAAGTATGTGCTGAAGGATTAAAAAGTTGTTTTCTTATAAAATGAAATGGGTTTGTATATAGAGATAATTTTTGTCTTGAGAAGAGAAAGTTTTCAGCGTACATTTTTAAAAAAGAAAGAAGTTTGTGCTTTGGATTTTTAAAAAAATACTTCACTGAAAAACAGGATATATGTGTGGTAAATTCTTGTTGGTAATTGCACTTTAATTTTTTTGTTACCAGTCCTTTATAATAATGAGTAACTACGCTCTTTGAAGTCTTTGCATTTTATAAAAAGCATTGATGATTGTCAAAACGATTTAGAGAAGTTGTTTATTCTTCTAACCAGATGCTGTTTCATTTCAAGATAATAGCTACTAGCAATAGTTTAGATGCTTAGTATGCCAAAATTTTTATGAAATTAAAAGTAAATAACATAATAAATTTAATTATGTTTATTTACAGGCAGGATGAGGTTCTTCTGGAAATCATCTAGTCTGATCCTAGTACCCAGAGCAGGATCAGCTAAAGCAAGTTGCCAAGGACTGTGTCCAGTCAGGGGTTGAATATCTCCAAGATATGTCATTTCTCCTATATTTCAGTTTGTGTCCCTTGCCTGTTGTTCTGTCACCAGCTAGCACTGAGAAGTCTAGCTGCTTCTTCTTGACTCCCCCCCCATCAGAGGGATATGCACAGGGAACCCTCGAGCCTTCTCTTCTTCAGGCTGAACAGTCCCATCCCTCCCAGCCTCTCCTCATACGACAGATGCTCCAGTCCCATAATCTTCTTTGTGGCCCTTTGTTGGATTTGCTCCAGTAAGCCCATGTCTGCCTTTTACTTGTCTGGACACAGGACTCCAGATGTATCTCACCACAGCTGAGCAGAGTGGAAAAAACACTGATCTTGACCTGCTAACAACACATTTTTCTTATGCGACCCAGTATGTTGTTAGCCCTCTTTGCTGCAAGGGCAGATTGCTGACTCATGGTCAACTAGTTGTCCACCCCCAGGTCTTTTTTTGCCAAGCTGTTTTACAACCAGTTGGCCCCTAGTGTGTAGTGGTGCATGCAGTTATTACTCTCCAAGTACAGGACTGGGCAATTTATGTTATTGAATTCCATGAGGTTCCTGTCAGCACATTTTTTCCAGCATCACTCTCTGGCATATCAGCCACTCCTCACAGCTTTTTATCATCAGCAAACTTTCTGCCCCATCATTCAGGTCATTAATGAAGATGTTGAACAGTATCGGCCCGTGTTGACCCTTGGGCTACTCCACTAGTGACTGGCCTCCAGCTGGAGGTTGATCACACTTTGTGCCACTGGTCACAATCCTTTGAGCCTGGCAGTTCAGACAGCTTTTAGTCCACCAGCCATTTATCTAATCTGTAATTCATCAGTTTGTCTATGAGGATGGTACCGGAGACAGTGTTGGAAAGCATTACTGAGGTCTACATAAAGATCATCCACTGCTTTCCCCTGAATTAGAAACTTGATATAGTAGTTTTCTATTACTCCTTTCTAGTAAATGGTGCGATGTACAGTGTATCAAGATTGTTTAAGGCAACTTTTAAACTGAAAAGTCCATGAAATTGATTGATAATCCAAGAAAATATTAATGTGTTTAATAATAATAATTGGGGAGCTTAGAAGTTATCTTGTATTGCCAAAGCAACTTTTTAACTGAACTTAGCAAATCTCTGATGATTTTGAAGTATTTTCAAAAACCCCTCATCAAGGTTATAAACTTTCTTCAAGAATTAAGTTTAAAATGTCTTTTTTGAAACTAAAAATAGTCTTTCAGTAGTGAAGATAAGTGTTTGAAGGAGTCTGAAATAAAATTTCAATTCCTGCTAAAGCCCAATGAAAACAAGAAGAAACCTCAAACTCAATGGAAGAAGGAATTCAACCTCAAAAGAAGACAGAAGCACTTCTTACCATATTGACAAGAAATCACAGCACCATTACATTTGTAGTAGATTGCCTATACAGAAGGTGCAATTTTATTTTCATCAAATATCTTCCAGCAACAGAAGGAATTATAACAAACCCTTTAATTGAATAACTTGATATTAAGGTAGAACTCAGCAGATGTAAATACCCTGATGACTTATAACTTCAAACTACAGAGCTATTTAAAGTGATTGGCTTGAACTTCTTTATTTGCTTAAACTATTTCTATCTCGATGATTTAATTTTAAGCAGGGGAGAATCTGATTGTTTAAATAGGGATGAGAAAAAGAGGTTTCACAGCAAGCTTACTAGTGAGTAGGTGTTACTATGTGTTACTTGTATCTGATACATGAAGCGTTTTCAGGTGAAGGTGATTTCCAGGTTTCTGAGTAGTCCTTTAATTATTTCTCTTTTAAGTTAGAGCAAACAGATGCAAGATTAAAACAGTGAAAAAGAAATGGTATTTTTAATTATCTTAACAAGAAGCTGCAACCTACTCAAAGAGAAGGGATTAAATTAGAAAAATGAAAGCTGTACTATCTACACAGTAATAGAGTACTACAAACAACATTAACCAGATTTTTCAGATTATATAAATTCATATTGACCCTTTAAAATCAGTGAAGTTACACTGACCTGCTTCAGCTGAGAATTAGATGTTACAGCATATCAACCATGATCGGTTCTATAGTCCTCTATAACACTGGGTAGATGGTAACTATGCTTTTACAAGACCAAATAGTTTTCAATAGAGTTTCAAGTATGAGGGATCAATATTGGGCCCAATGCTGTTTAATATCTTCATAAGGGATCTGGATGATGGGATCAAGTGTACACTGGTGAAGTTTGCTGATGATACCAAACTGAGTGGGGAAGTGGACTCTTTGGAAGGGAGGCCTATCCTGCAGGAAAACCTGGATAGGCTTGAAGAGTGGGCTAACAAGAACATTATGAAGTTCAACCAAGAGAAGTGTAAGGTCTTGCACCTGGGAAAACATAATCCAGGAGTGCAGCACAGGCTGGGATCTACCTGGCTGGAGAGCAGCTCTGTGGAAAGGGTCCTGGGTGTTCTGATGGACAATAAGCTCAATATGAGTCAACAGCATGCTTCTGAGGCAAAGAAAGCCAAGATGATGTTTGGTTTCATCAAAAAGGGCATTGCCAACAGAGATAAGTCATTATCCCAATCTATTCAGTGCTTGTCAGGCCACACCTGGAATACTGTCCCCACTACACAAAAAAGATGTGATCAGGCTGAAGAAGGTCCAGAAAAGGGCCACAAAGATGATCAAAGTACTGGGAGCCCTGCTATATGAGGACAGGCTGAGAGTAAGCGGATTTGTTCAGACTTGGGAAAAGAAGGCCTAGGGGAGATTTTGTCACCATGTTCCAGTACTTAAAGAGTGGCTACAAAGAAGATGGAGTCTTCCTTTTTACAAGGAGTCACATGGAAAAGATGAGGGGAAACGGGTACATGTCACTCCTGGGGAGATTCCGACTGAACACAAGAGGACAATTTTTCACAATGAGAACAATGAGCTATTGGAATAATCTCCCCAGGGAAGTGGTGGATTCCTCAACATTGGACACTTTTAAGATTCAGCTGGACAGGGTGCTGGGCCATCTTATCTAGAGCCTGCTTTTGCCAAGAACGGTTGGACCAGATGATCCTTGAAGTCCCTTCCAACCTGGTATTCTATGATTCTATGAAACTATACTTTTTTTTTTTATTTATACAGTACTTTATACTGTACCTTTTTGATTTCCTAGTAGTACTAGAAACCTAATCCAAATCTAGTGAGTGGCTTTGGAGAAATCAATTCTACCATATATGCTTCAGTTTTCCTTTCTGTCCATGCTTCTCTTGTTCATTCACATTCATCTGTTTTGAACATGCTTTTTCTCTGACAAGAAACGACAATGGTTCACATATAAACAGGGATTTGCAATTGCGGCAACATGAAATAATTGCTGGAAAACAGAGACCTTGGATCCTTCAAAGCAATCCTTAGATGAACATGTGCAATGATCATGACAGCCCTCTCTCTAGGAATGGAGCATATAAAATGAGGAAAGCAGCTTTAAAGCCAAACAATCTTGGCTAAATTTACACATCTATTTTTTTTAACAAATACATCTTTTTAATATATAAATTTACTATAGGCAAACAAGAAAAGACAAAAATGACGTTCCCGGGATTTTACTCCCTTCACTTTTAATCACTTACAGTTTTTCTTGCTCTGTGATAATGACATCAAAGTGGAAAAGAAATAACAATAATTTATTTAAATAATAGTTTTTTTCATAATAGAAAAAGAAAAAAAAAACAAGGCTCAACCAAGCAGTGAGCTATTGTTCCATACTGAAATCTCTTCAGCACATGTTTATATGAATAGCTTTTAACTGGGGTTAGAATTGTGACTAGAACATACCTAGGTAAAGTAAATATGAAATATATTATTCCATATGTCAACAACTAAATTAAGGTATTCTACCTACATTTATAATAAATCTTCTGGACAAGATGACCTCCAGGAGTTCATTCTAATCTATACCATTCTGTGATTTTGTGATTCTCTGAAATAGCCAAGAATATTTAAAAATTATTAGAATTCCCTTTAAGGATTAAAGGAAATAGAGGATGATATAGGATTCACTATGTTACCTTACAATACAGCTACTTCACCTTAATTACATCCTGTGAAAACTAATTTAAAAAATCCATCAATTCACTTCAAAGACCTATCTTTAACAATAAAAACAACATTAAAAAAAATTAATTAGTATTAGCCTTTCTGCACTCCAGAGTAAATCTCATTATTTCTTTTAGCTAACCATGTTTGAGTTTATCACACCTCTTCATGAATGTATAGTCATAACAACTTGATGCTTAACAGAAGCAACTGTTAAATGGTAAATAGATTTCAGGTTTTCAGATTTCTTACAGGAAAAATTCAAGCTCAGTCTTTGGCGGTGCTTTTACTTACATTCTCTACTTAGTCATGTAGAGCAGTTTGTGCTCCCTCATGCATAAAACGTGTCAAAGTAGAAGGTTAATGATTCTTGAGTTATCAATAATGCTGACGAATTTTAAATCATCAGTTATTAATGTTATGTTGGTATGTTAACAGTTTCAACTACTGAAAGTATTGAGAGAATCATTAATGATAAAAAGATCATTGAGTGAGCAATGTGGGTCACTTGGAATAAGAACTGCAAGAAATATGCAAAACAAATATTTTTTCATAGATCTGAAAATTGTATCACTTTCTTTTCATATATCAGTCTTCCTGGTCTTTGTGAATATACTCCTGTGGCTTTGTTTCCTTTAGTCAGACAGTACCCAAAATGGCAAAGGGCAATAGTCTAAAGCACAGCTCACAATTAAAGTTCTGTGCAATAAAAAGCCACCCAAACATCACAAAAAATAACTTAACTTTTAGGTACACTTTTATAACATCAGATACAAATGTGTGAAACATTAAAGCAGTACAGAAATCTAAAAGCTGAACTTCCAAGTCTACGCAGTGGGTCTCAAGGTGATATGTGCAAATTTATGACCCAGCAAGAGTGTTGTGTTAAGAGGCAGAGCAATTTGGCAGAAACTAAACCCCCTTGCGTTCCAGTTGATCCTCAGGTATCAGAGGCACCGGGGGCGGCTGAGCTGAGGTTCTCAGTGATGCCCAAAGTCAGCGTCAGTAGTCTGGTTGCACCCAACACCTTCGTTGGACTATCATGGGTCAGATGCACTACTAACATCACACAACCTGCTCAGCCGGACACCTCCTGAACTCACACGGCCGCACTCAGAGGTACGGTTGCGTTCAGGGACAACACACTTGGCTGAGCCAATCAATAGTGCGATTTATTGAAGCAACAGATGCACAAGTTCTTTTAGATTGCCGGTGATAAATTCACTGCCTGCAAAGCACGTGCAATAAATTAAATATGACCAGGTTACACACGCGTGGGGTAATAAAACAACTCTATATAGAGATTCCTAAAGTTCCCGGGGATCCACTCAGGATAGCCGAGTGTTTGAATCTTGCCCAAAGGTGTCCCAATGGGGGGGAAGAGAGGGTCAGCCCGTCAGCGGATCCTAAAGGTCAGGAGTGATGGTGTCTTCCCTGACATCCAGCTCTTTTCAAACTATTTTATAGTGTTTTACTTTGCAGGTGGAGCTTGAGTGACTCTAGTCATACATACCTTTATCAGGATTGGTTCAGAATTCTCTTGCTTCGCGTTTAAAGGTACAGACTAGGAAAAATTCAGTGCGCACGCTCATTGAGGGGTGGTTGCACCTTGGGAGGTGGGTAACTTTTGAGAGGGGTGTACGTTTTGGTATTATAATGATACTATGATAAGCAAAGTTCACTCCAAGTACAGCATTTCATCAAAAGTTGACAGGTCACTGACCCAGGGCATCGCACGTGCAGCTTATTAATGTACACACAGTGTACCTTTAGATTCCCTTGTACACAGAGCGTGGCCACAACGTCTCCACTCCACTCCACCCTCCATGCAATTTCTCCCAGAGTCAGCACACCAAGTTCCCCTGATGTTGCCAACATCTAGGGTTGCCTAGGGAATTGCCATGCTACGGACTCATTGTACATTAGCTACGTTTCATCCCGTCTCAATGCTGTTCTTAGAGGGTAAATATAAGTTTAATTTCTAAATTGCTTCTCAGCAATTATTCCACAAAGGGGTATTTATCTGAAAGCTTTTCATGCCTCTATTTATTGAAGGAGAACTGAGATTTACCTTAAAGCAAAGGCTTATTTAATTAGCCTGAACTCTTTATTTAAGAAAATGGCAGCCATAAACATGAACATGTGAATATGTTCTTCCAGCATCATCCCAGTCTGAGGGAGTAAGTGTATCTCCTACAAATCAGTAAAGGTAAAGGTAATTTTACAATACCTAATACTTTTTTTTTTCTATATGTTAAGGTTTATTACACCAAACTATACCAAATTGTCCTGCTGCAGGTTTTGATATCAGACGTACGCCAATAAATCCCCTCTTTTGCAGATTTTATGTGTGTTTTAATAATATTGGCTGGTAGAGTAGATGTTTGTAGTCTTAGATTCAGATGGTTTCAATTAATTCCTGTTGCTGAATATCTAAAAGCATAATGATGTAAATAGTCATCTGATGGAAACGTACACTCAGGACCTTTTTTAAAAAGCTTTTGTCTGAGCTACACGACCAGGTCTGTTAGTTCACACCTTGAAGCAGATTCAGAGTCCCACAATCCAATTGTCTTACGGGAAATAATATCCACAGAAGTGAAGTGTGGATTCTTCAGTCCCTGTTCACCTTTATCCAAGGAGATTTGCCAGACACTTCTGAGAGTCTCCTGCCTGAAGTCCATCTAAAATACTCATTTAGACCATTGGTCATTCACACTAAGGTTTAAACATGGAATTGCTGAAGTCCTCATGTAGCTGATGAGTGTAGCGCTCTCCAAAGACATTACATGAAATCCTAACAGTGTTACCACCGCAGTGATGTGGTGTGGTCCCAATACACATTAGCTACAACTCTCATGGGAGTTAACATGGTTGTTCTGCTTATTGCTCTGCATTTAACTCTTTGCATTTTCTGCAGATTGCTTTGTTGTGTTACGTATACATAAATATGCTTTTTAATCATTTAAAGGGGAAAGAAAGCTACCCTAAGCATCACTGTTTACATTAGTAGTCCGTCTTTCTGTCCTCATCGATTTCATCAAATATGTAAAATGGTTTGACTGCCGAGCTAAATGTGAGGTACCTCTGCTGTTCCTAGCAGCATTCTACTGTTATTACACACCGTGTCTTTACATACCTTGCATACTTAAGGGTTTGCTGAGCAGCACTCTTACTATTCACCAGACTCTTGCATCAATGAATAAAGAGAAGGTTGGTCAGAAGAGAGAAATCTTCCATTAATTGTGTTCTCTGAATATTCTTCCTGGTAAAAATTGCTATATTTTCCCCCCAATAAAAAGGAGAATTTGCAAAAACAGCTTGACTTTCAAGACAAAGCCGACTGTAGGCTTAGATTCCTAGATATGGATATTAAGTATCCTGACTGTAAATACAAGGTGAACTGTATATGAGATTGTGTTATTAACATCATTTTTGCTCTGGAGAGATGGAAATTAAAATCTTGTATGCAAACACATTTCATTTTGTAAGAATTTCTATTGACTATATATATTGACTCTGGACTTTTTCCTTTTTCCTTTAATTTTTTTCTTAAAATAAGTATTTATACTATTGTGATAGGACAATTTTTACTACTTTGTAAAAATGCAAAATCATGTCAGTGTGTGTTATTTAACTTATTTTTCTATGATCTAAGGACATATTTAGTGTTTAATGAATAGAGGCTGTTAGTTCACAAGTGTTGTTTTAAAAGGTAAAATGTATTACTGCATATTACAGGTTTTCTATTCTTGTATCTTATATCTTGAAGCGATTGCTAAATATTTTCATTTCCTTTTCCAAGTTTAAATATTTTGCGGCAGAAAATACAGCTGATGGCTTGCACTGAAAAATGTTTCTAATTAGCTCTTAAAGTCGTGGGGTTAGGGCGCTCTCACAGATCATTTGTTGCTTTATTTCTCTTATCCACCTTCTTCAGGCATCTTGACATTTTACAGTGCATTATTTGTTACACACCTTAAGTCGAGGCTCTTAACCTGATCCTAGAAAGAATATTTTTCACTGAAGAGGGAAAAAAATGCCTTTTGTTTTTGATCAGACAATCTCTAGGCCACCTGCCTTAGAGGTACATGAACAACTGCTGCGCCATACTTCTGTTCACGTCTGTGTCCAAAGACAATGCCACACAGACTTAATGACACTTTTTTATTGGTGCTTATTAATGAAAAGAAAAGGTGACCTTATTATTTTCTCTCTTTTTCAAATTTTTTGTTGTTTTGGGACTGGGGCTAGAGATAATTGGCACACTTCTCAACAGTCTCTAAAGACCAATTAGCAACAGGGAGCCATGTACTCTGCCAGTCTGAGTTTCAATTAAATGTCTGCTCCAGGAGGAGCTAAACCAACACATAGCTGTTGAACAACAGTTACACGAGTGGTATAGCTGAGTCCACTGCTGAGGACAAAGACTCTTGTTTCACAACAGATGGCCTAATGCTCTGGCAATTAATACATTTTTATGACTTTTAAATCATTGTGACCTTTTGTTTTTCTCTGTCTGAATTAGTAGGGCACAGTTTTATTAGTGGGATGGAAGTTTATGGATACATTTATGTGACATCTTTTCAGGAACTCCCTTCTACTTTTTTTTAAACGTTAAATGTATTCTGTTGACAAGAACTAACAGCCCAATTTTAATCAGTCAGGACTGCAATGTACTAATTCTGACTGGGGAGAAGGTAATGATTTTTGGTGAGATCCTGTTCTTACTATAGCTGGGCTGCCAAGGTAGTTTGGGATTGGAGAAAAGTAATAACTAATAAGTATTAATAAGAACTCAGTGGCTAGGATACATGTAACAGAATTCAGTACTTTCATCCTAACTTATCATGTCCTAAAGTTGTATCTTTAAAACATAATGTTCCAAAAATAGAAACTCAAGAATCAAATCAACATGGCATAGATTGCCATGTAAGCATTCTCTTTCAAATTACAGAATTATCTGCAAATTTTGGTTAACTAATAAAATAAGTTGTAATCTAAACAAATACAGTCAACCTAACATTATCGTGACTCTTTCAAGTATTAAAAATGTATCAGACTTTCCCTCTTTTACTTATTTCTTCCCCAAAAGTATTATCAAGCTAAAATAATGATAATGATAATAACAATAACAACAACAACAACAATAATAATAGTAAAAAAGTAAATAAATATATCTCTCTCAGGCATACTTTATCTTGACTTGGTTCTTCAGACATGGCTAGAGAAATTTAGGTATCTCACCTTTTTTTTTCCTGGCTCTTAATAGAAGCACAATGAGTTTCTGAAATAATAATCACCCATTAGTCTAGTAAAAAACTATAGAAATTACAAGTACTCGGTATTTGTGAAAAACAAGCTTACATCTAAAATCGTGGAAAAAGGATGAAAGATATGAAGTATTAGGTGCAGCACATACTGACAATGTTTTTAAGCATTACTTCATTATTTACTCCTCTCATTTTTTTTAATAGGATAAGAATTGGACTATTTGTGTATGCATTTGTTTTTTGCATAGAATACAATATTTTAATAGGTCACTATATTACCTTTTTTCCCTATTTCTATCCAATGTACATTATCCAAACAATGAATTCACTTTAAAGAAAACGAAGAACACTCACAGTTATACATTGACTTTACTTATAGGTTACAGAAATTTTATTAGTCTGCTTAAACTTATATTTGTATTCCAAGAATATAAATTATGAAGGCAAAGCCTTTTCATGTAAAATCCATCTATTTCTTGTGTTTTTTCCCTGATATCTAAGTATTAAGATGATCTGAAATGAATTTTCCATATTAATACATAAATTGGTTTTGATATTACCCTGATGACAGATAACTTCAATGATACGCATTTATTAACAATAACAGTTAAGTGACACTCAGAAAAATCTATAATAATTTTTTTGTTCCATAAAATATGAATTAAAGTTTAAAAATCCACATACTTTTAAAAAACCCCACATTCTTAGAAATTAAGATTTTATTTCTGCCCAATTTTATGAAAAATCTTTAAAAACATAGCAACACTGAGTTGTTAAATTATACGTCTGTCATCCACAGCAGCCTCTTGGGGATGTTATATATACATGTTTCAGACATCAATAGATAATTAGACAACTCGGTCAAGCTCCTAGTTAAAACAGCCAATAGACTTTGGGAGTGATTCAGCTGATCAAACTTATATGTGCTATATGAAATCCTCTGACTTTATTGATTATGTCTTTTTTGGCCGACGAAAGTTTCCACACTTAAATTGCATGCAAAGACTTTAATGCCTAAATTTGTGTGTCCAAAAATGGATCTGCTTTCCACCTGTAATGGTATCTAGAAGTAACATTCTGCTCCCATTATTTTTAACTAGCTAATTTCTCCCTAATTTTGAAATAGCTAATTTTATTCTGAATTTTAAATACTGAAATACTACGTGTAATAGCACCATTGTTTTCTTGGTGGATCAAAGTTGAAGTTTTAGTTTTATATTCATATTTGTTCATCTTGTTCTTTTTGTTATTATTATGTAAGTCTGTTACATGCTTTTTACAAAGTTATTTCTAATCTTGGCTTTTATCTTTCATAGACTTAAGGTTTGGGAGATTTATGGGCATGTGAGAAATCAAGAATTATGCATTCTACTTCACATTTAGGTCTTTACTCTTCATAGCAAGTGATTATTGAACTGAAGAAATAAATTTTTATTAATAGCTTGGTTATAATTTTATTGCTCACAAAGAACACCAAGCTGACAACACCCTAGACTGATATCCTTTGTTTGTCCAGGTGTAAGTACAGAATCATTAAATCCATGCTTTTCATTAGTCCTATTCAGTGAAACTCCAGCTCCATTTAGGTGTATGACACCTTTGGGACAGAGAGTGTATAACCATCTTTAAAGCTAGTTCAGGGTATGGGAAGTTCTAGCTTTATAGTGCATGACTGGTATGGATTTATAGGATTTTATCTTATTTCCTCCATTCTCTTTCAGTCTGTCTTTCTCACTTCCTCCCTTCTTCTTCTACCCTTCCTCTTCCCATTCCCTTCTAAAACAAACTCCATCCCACATGGAACATTGCGCCACTTCCTGCTACCTTAATGAAGGTCAACGTCAGTCTAGACGGGGCTCTGAGCAACCTGATCTAGTTGAAGATGTCCCTGCTTATTGCAAGAGGATTGGACTAGATGACCTTTAAAGGTCCCTTCCAACCCAAACTATTCTATGATTTTATGGAATAAAATGTTGGGTTTTATGTTTGTGGGCCATTTCATTTGCAAAAAAAAAAAAAAAAGTATTGGCAGGTAATTAATTATGTATACAAAAACCTTTTCCCTTAAAACACAAGGTAATGGTGCAAACGCATGATTTTAAATAACAGTGAGCAAAATATCAACATCAGAGGAATCTGAATATCCCAGTCTTGAATTTGTTCCTACTCCAGTATCGTTTTTGAAGCTGCACTTGTTTTGAGCTTTAAAAATGTTAAGACCAAGATAAGCTCAAGTATGCAAAGGCTACATCTGTTCAAAGCTTACAGATGGTCTTTTGTGTTATCTCTGGGCTCTGTATAATTATATGTGACACTGGGCTTCTCAGGGAGGTGTTGCAGTGTACAGATACATTACAATTGAAATGTTCCAAGGGGTTTTCCTTAATAGTTATTATTATCTATTCCTCAGTGTATGCACCATAACCTCATGAGCAAAGATTAAGTTCTTAGGCATCAATTTGTATTTGTGCAGAATCCCTGCAGTTGAAAAAGTCTGTCTTGTTAGGCTAAAAAATACTGAAAAACTTTCCTTCTCTTCCTGCATGATTTAATAGAGAAAAAAGATGTGCTTTAAGTTTTTCAAACCACACTACAGAAAATTATCTTCTTGATATTTGCATAAAATGCATAAGATAAATATTTAAAACGTGTTTTCTGGTAACATTAACACAAATCTTTTGGTTCATGTTAGCTTCTTTAGTATCCTTTGACTTTCAAGTTTATGTCTTTGGTGAGTGTTCTTTCTGCCTTCTCAAATAAGCTAGCAGTCTTAGAAATGCTTATTCCGTTTGACTGCAGAATCTCCCTGGTTTGCCTCACAGAATAAAGATGAAAGGGTTAAATACAGCAATGTGAATGTGAAGTTGGTTGAAGCAGCATGTGGAATTTCTTATGGATGAGACATACACACCTGAGTATTGAAACAAAAAGGAAGAGAACTATCTTGAATTATTTATTCTCCTAGATTCCAACAGCTCTTTTCTCAAAAAAGCACTTTTCTGTTGAATAAATAACAAATACCCAAAGGTACCCCTGCTACAGTTGAATTTTATTAATCCTAATATGAAGGACAGGGAGATTTTGTTTTAAGCAACCAAAACACCATGCAGTGTATGAGGGAAGAGTAAAGTGGCAATATTGTAGGCAATTTTTATAGGGGGAAAAAAAAGAAAAGCTGTAGTATATTGCTTAAAGTATATTAGACTGTTTTAAACTTTCAAATCTCTAGATGCATAACTTCAATATTACTAGTTTATCTATTTATTTAATACATCTTTGGACTACAAAGTGTATGAAACCACTGTTGTAGCAGTGCAATTCCGTGGTAACTAGCAAACTTTTGTCTATAATGTTAATTACAAGAATAAGTAACAACAGGACAATTAGGTAATTGCTTCTGCTTCTAAAACAGCCTGTGAAATAAATGTATAATCTTCTGGAGGTCTGTTCTTTTCACCCAACACATTCTCAGTACCGCTTGACACTAATAAGAGTTATCTGCGTGCATCACAATGAGAACTGAGCAGGTTTAATGGTCATTATTTGTAAAGCTTACTGCAACTTCATCTGTAACTACTAAACAGACTTTTGCCAACTTAAAAGTCTAAGAAAAGCAAATATTGGCCAAATCATGATGTTCTTGCTGCTTTCTGCTGAGTTTTTATTTAGTTCTTACTAAGCATCCCTTTTGTGAATTCTGATTTCCCGGTCATATTTTAGACCAGTTCAGCGCCATTGCAGATATGCATACTATTCATTGAAGTAGAATCGGAATCACAAGTTTACTACTAATTTTTCCTAAAATTTGTCTTTTAATTATACGTTTAAGTGTAAAGCTTTTTTCAAGAGTCTATATTCAGCAAAACCGTCATTAGCATAGCTTTTCTTAATTCTGGCAACCTTGGTGATATCCAGGATATTAAAAACCGCAAAATAATAATTGAGCCTTCCAGTTCATCTTCTTCTGTGGAAGTATTTTGAACATAATAAATACTTGCTTTTAGTTTTATCTTTAGAACCATTACATTTCAATTAAAAAAAACACACAACCAAACAAAAAACCCCACAAAACAGAAGTTGCTGCAATATTTCAGTTGATTTTTAACTTCATTTACCTTTCAGCATGTGAATCACCATAAATGTCATTTTACATTAAGCAACTGATGATGTTAATGGAAACCCTTCCATGTATACCTAAGTGTATTTATTTTTCTCATAACCATGAAGCTGTGCAGTTAAGAGGGACGATGCTGACTTAAGTAAAAAAATTTGTACAGTATGAACTTAATTCTGGTGAGGAGCCCACTTTTTCAAAGAATCACACAGCATTTTGACTGAAAAGTGCGTAGTGCTTTTGAGCATATTGCTTTATCCTACTAATTCCTGTTTAACACATGTTTCTGTAGACCTGTATAAATTTTTGCAGGATTGGGATGTAAAGGTGATATTGGCTTTTAGAATTGGACTGCATAAAGATTGCTGCTCTTTTTCTTTATTTAAAATAAGCAAACTTCCATAACAAAACACAGTATTAGTAACCGATGGATTACTAATAACTGCAGAGAGAAAATACAATAATTTAAAATGTCATCCAGGCAGTTTTCAAATACGTTCCAAGAAGATAAAACAAACAAACAGACAAATAACAGAGAGAAAAACAAATAAATAAAGCATAATCTTTGCAAATATTGACTTTTGAAAACCATTTCTGACATTTATTGAATATGGAAACTCAGTTGTCAGTAAAAGTCAAAGCAGCAAGCGAAAGCATTTTATATTTTATCCCACTTCCCTTGAGAACCAAGTATTTTCTATGGAAAATGGTAGAATCAGATCAGATTTTTAGGACCACTGATAGCATGTAGACATAATTGTTTTTCTCTTGCTTGCTTTTCTATACATTGAGCTAGAAGCTTGAACTTTTTCTTTTGTAGGCAGACCTACAGTGGAAGCCATTATGCAATTGTCATCTTTCAACCAATTATTGTAATATATTTTAAATGGCACTATGCTGAAAGATAAATAGGAAATCTTTATGAACTCAAATGCTATTGTCTGATTTCCTATAGATATATTGCATCAATTCTCTAAGAATGTAGTTTGTTTTCAAAATACCAATTTCCAGATAAATGTCCGTAAGTGTGTTGAGTTTCCACTCTAAGAACCATTTGTCTTCCCATATGGTAGCTAAGTTCAACAGAAGAATGTAATTTCCAGATGACCTTCAAGTTATATAGGAAAACCTTGTTTCCCCTTGAGTATTCTTGTAAACAAGCAAAAAATCAAGGGAAAGCTATAGTCTTAAAATTGAGGAACTGACAGTCATCATGATTAGTCAGTTAAAGTTGATTCTTTTTAGTAGTATGATGATTTAAGTGAATATCCAATGCTCATATCACATATTAGAATAAACAAAATTAGACAACTCCATATCTTATATGAAAAAATGTTGTCCAAATTCAGTCATGTGGAAAAAGACGACTACTTTCTGCAGAAATACCTAAAAAAAGGAAGATATGCAAGAAACCTAAAAATACCCAGCAATGCTCTGCAGAAATACCTTTATAGGAATATCTCTCGCCTTTATAGACTATCTGGGAGAGAGAATAAACAATTTATCAATGAAATCTGCATATTAAACTTACTAGGGTGGAATTCTCAGCATTAGTCAAAATGGGTGTTCAAACGTGGACAAAAACAAGATGAAAGTTATCCTGGGGAGAGAAGCAGTTAATATAACTGAAGAAAACAAACCAGCATGCTCATTGTCAGCTGGAATGCAGCAACACTGGAAAGAACAAGGCTCACTGTCATCACAGGGGACAGCTACATTTCCATGAGCACATCAGGAAAAGCAACAGAAAGACGAATGCAATGTTGGGCTTTTTGCACAGCAGCATCATTAGTAATGACAATAATAGACCCTTACAAATGTGGTCCAAGTGTGACCACATCCTGCGATGTTACTTGGATTGATTAGAATTATTCATGCAGTTGTTATAACTTGGTTCAATACAGAAAGAAGCAAATAAAAGTAGAAAATAGGCATTTAATTGCAAACATAATTGTTAATTTGTTTTAATACAGGCCTTTTTTTCCCTACAAGTAGTACAATTTTTGTCCCTTGATAGTTTAAAGACTGCAGACCTTAAAATATCTGTGGAAATCAATCCTTCTCAGCCTCCTTGAGAAAGGAGGACTATTTAGTGGATGTTTTCTATTTTGGATTTGGATGTTTCTAGAAAGAGGACATAGTTACTTCTGTAGTAGATAATTAAAATGTGTCTTCATTCTCTGTGCCCATATCTGGGAACAGATAGGTTTCCAGCATCGGAAGAAGTTGTTTTCCTATATTACTAGACCACCACATCTACCCTGGAAGTCACCTGGCCTGCAAAACAGGATGTCATTCTAAAGATATAGATGAGAGATTGGCACAGCGACTCATGACTACAAGTAGGAATTACCAGGTTACTCTATGATTGATGCTGCACATGAAGAATTTCTAAACCCTGAAATACTAAAAAAGTTTTCCATTTCTGCCAGGACACATTCTTGGCTTCGTATTGGAATTTTTGTAAAAGAATTTGTCTAAACTACACTATTATAAGGTCCTTTCAAATATGAATATTGAATCTTTAACATTAGTATTTTTCTTCAAGCAATTTTATGTGCTTTATCCAACTCACATTCAGACTAAAGATACATATCATACAAACTGAGTTTTAAATCCTCTCTCCAGAATTTGTCATATCCCAAAGGCAGCTCTAGCCTTCAATCTCTGCACCTAGCTGGTTTAAACAACAGAGAAAGCATTGCGACTTGGAGGGCTCTGGTAACAGAGCCACTCAATGCATAGGTATTTCCCTCACCAAGAGAGCAGCTTTAAAATAAATAAAAATAACTTGTAGCACAGGTAACTTCTCTCACAGATCCAGTTCTAAAGCAAGACCTGAATGTATTTTTTCAGCACTTGCTTCTTCGCATAAGACAGAAGTTTAGCAGTGCAGCCTTTGCTTGGCACCTTCTGAATGAGATATTTCTGCCGGTAGGCACAACCCACAACCCGTCGTGACCTTCAAGAAAATTAATCCATTAAGATTAAATGCAGATTATTTGTTATCAGTTGAAAAGGTAACAGAGGAACCAGAGAAACACCTCTAGTTTCTTGGCGTTGGTGAAGAAAATTGTAGGAGGTGAAAACACAAATCTCACAGGTTGATGTTGTCTAGCGTCTAGTTATCACAGGTTCGGAGTAAAGAGCCAAATGTTACAATCCTGTAAATCTGACTATTTTCAAGTAGTTCAAGTATGTTCTGCAATGGTAAAGAAAATTTTCTAATCTTCTGCAAGTATTTAGCTTGTCTATGTCTTGGGTGCCTCTGGTGTATACCTGTGCTGGAAGGGAGGGGTGGTACAGGAATCTTTTTATTTAAACTGCTCTGTACTGTCTAACAAAACCCAAGATCTCCCCACAGGGTGTCCATGTCACACTTCCTGTCCCCTTCCATGTCACACCCCTGACCCTGCTTGGTGCAGGAGGCGAAGTCAGGGACAAGCAGGTCCCTTCTCAGAGCCACTGGCTGCTCTGTGCAGGGTGGGCAGCCCCAGTATGAAATGTGCCCTTGGCACAAGTCTGCAGCAAGAGAAGAAACTTCTGCAGAATCAGAGAGAAACTCAGTTTGTATGAGTCCTCACTTACTACTTTTCACCTTGTTTAGAGCAGTCTTTGGAGCCTGAAGACTATAAAAAAGCCTTTACCTATTAATGGCAATGAAAACCTCAATGCAAAAAAATACTGCCATGACAATAAATTATTAATGATATGACTGATATTTTAATAGAACTATGTGGTCACTATAATGTCTGAGCAAATGACTCAAGCTGACTGTTCTTGTAAAATGTATTAAATTGGTCAAGTTTCCTAGAAGTTCCTCATTCACTCTTTCTTTTTATAATTTAGAATTCAGCAATCAAACCTGCTAAATAATCTTGTGAAGCACTAATTACTTCTTCTGTGTCCAGCTCTAAAGAGTGCTAAAGAAATAACAGTTTTACTGTTACAATATTATAGATGAAAACTATAACGATACTTCCTTCTACAAAAGTTAACTATTTTCTGTTCCAGCCCTGTAGCTGGAACTACATCTAATAAGCAATAACAAAATAATACATTTTCCTGGCTTTTCATGGAATTTGTTGCTTAAGTCTTAATTTTCTTGTATATCATACCAAAATGAGGTAAAGATTTGTCATGGTTCAACCTCAGCCGGCAACTAAGCACCACACAGCCTCTCACTCACTGCTCCCACAGTGGGATGGGGGAGAGAATCGGAAGAGTAAAAGTGAGAAAACTCATGTGTTGGGATAAAGACAGTTTAACAGGTACAGCAAAAGCTGTGCACGCAAGCAAAGCAAAACAAGGAATCCATTCACTGCTTCCCACGGGCAGGCAGGTGTCCAGCCATCTCCAGGCAAGCAGGGCTCCAGCACGCGTAACGGTTACTTGGGAAGACAAACACCATCACTCCGAATGTCCCTCCCTTCCTTCTTCTTCCCCCAGCTTTGTATGCCGAGCATGACGTCACGTGGTGCGGAATATCCCTTTGGTCAGTTGGGGTCAGCTGTCCCAGCTGTGTCCCCTCCCAGCTTCTTGTGCACCCCCAGCCTGCTCGGTGGGGTGGTGTGAGGAGCAGAGAAGGCTTTGACTCTGTGTAAGCCCTGCTCAGCAGTAATGAAAACATCCCTGTGTTATCAACACTGTTTTCGGCACAAATCCAAAACACAGCCCCATACTAGCTATTATGAAGAAAATTAACTCTATCCCAGCCAAAACCAGCACAAGATTAAAACAGTGATAAGACCGTGTAAAAGAAAGCTGTACTTGCTGAACTTAATGGTTCTGAGTGGTTTGCAATTTTTGTTAGACTAATTCTGTTTTCCCCTTGTAAGTTTATAAATATACATTAGCCTGGCTCTATTTATCTTTCCCTGTAACTGGGAAAACCAAGCACTGATTTTGTTACTGAATGCTTAGTTATCTAAAATTATTGTAACATTATCAGTTCATTACTCAGTTTGGCTAAACTTAATATGTAAAACTGGGTAAAACTTTTTGTTCATTGATATATGTGGTGTTAAACCAATGGAATTATTTCATCCATGTCAGAAGTGGAACCATGGGTTTATACCGCCTGGCAGCAGTGACTGTACATGCAATCGCATGCACATACATCCAACAATATTAATTTTCCCTTCTTTGGGCAGTGAAATTAGAAGCAGTTATAATAAAGCCTCCCGTGAACATAGAGGATACCATCCATGTGGGCTCATCATAACCAGTTCCTGTTTTACATAGCTATCACACAGTTCCAGCTTGTCAAACAGGTGTGAGTTCTGGATAACTTCTACTTTCATTGTACAACAAAGAGCCTGAGATGCTTTTCTGAATACTTTTATTGCTTGTTGGTTTTTTTTCTTCCTGGATTATAGCAAAACACTTTACTATCTCAAATTTACTATGTGTTTCTTTATTTTCTGCCTGTAGGGTTTTACGTGCAAATAAACTGCATGGATTAACCTTAAACTGGGATGAATGTAATTAAAAATATAATATTTCCTGTTGAGAGAATCAGTTTTGAACATCCACATATATTTTAAATTCTATTTTTTTATCATATAATTAATTTTGGCCTAAAAATTATGCAAAATAAAAACAAGACTTCTGAATATTAAACTAAATGTTAAGACCTGTGTACTTCTTTTCTCAGAGTATACAAAAAGTGTGGCTTCTTATAATTAGTAAATACTTGTGAATAATTTCTGGGCAAGTCAATAATTCATTTATTCATTTTCCTGATGTTTTGTCTTTTGATATGTGGCGTATTTTTTCAGCCCATAGAGTCAATCACAAAATTCCTAGCCAGACATTGCTCAAGGAAAAACCTCCTACTGGAATGTCTAGGAATTCTGAGTAAAGTTTGAATACAGATATTTGATTTGTTCCCACAGAAAGCAGAATTATCTACAGAAATAAATGTGTATTTGTATTCAAGTTCTGTAGATTTCATGGAAAGTAGAAATTCAGACTATGGCGGATGTTCATCTTCCAGCAATATAGCACATGCCCCAACTAATCGTGTTTTGCATTCTTCCTGGCAAGAAACTGTTCAGAGTTTTCTCTAACAAATTAGATGTGCTTTAATCTTTTGTTTGATTGCCAGGGTGTAATCAGTTATAAGCGCTTTTATTTGGCAACAGGAATTACTCCTTCTCTCTGTGCCATTTTTTATATGTAGTTATTTATATCTTTAGCTTCTAAAGAAAGAGTTGCCCTAAAGATGTTTTGCCAATGTCTAACAACAGGTATGGTAAAACAGGTATGAAAGAATTTGTTGACATTTAAATACTTTGCATACTTACCACATCTCCAGCTGTTACAACAAACAATTTGCTCAAACACACAATTTAATAGCAACAAAAGCATCGTTGCATGACATCATTATATTGTTTTAGATACAGCTTTTACAATGAGAGAAAAACCTTTAAAAATAAAAGCTGAAAACATGAAAGGGAACTCATAACACAACTTTTAACATACCTCATCCCCTTATAAGATCCAGTTTTTAATGCACATTAGACATTTAAGGATTGGCCATTTTAGAGTTATATTAGATATCCAAATTTTCCCATCTAAAATCCCTCTGTAAAATTATGCTTCTATCTTTCAATATTTTTAAGAAAGCCTAAGTAAATAGGCTTTAGGGATAATTGATAAAAAATACTCAGCTTGGCAGAGACTGTATATTCTGAAACAATTCAGAAGTCGTTCAGAAATTAGCTGTCTTGAGAAAGCTGATGTTAAAACACAGTATTTCTTTTATTGCAAGCATTATCTCCTGATCATTTTAGCTGGTAGAAACAGAAATGAAGTCCATATGGTGAGTAATTACAGGAAACTAGTAGAGCTATTTCTGAAAAGTAAACATATTTACCTGCTGAAAGATAAAAATAACAATAAGACACTGCACAAATGAATGATGATAATAATCTCGGTCTTGCCTCTGATCTTTGTATAAGCCCACTAACAAATTAACAGTGAGTGACAGGGTACAATGAATCCAAAATAAATACCCTAGATCCATCGTTAGAAAAATAACTAGTTCTTATCTGCTGAACTGTCTTTCTGACCAATTAATCTTATCAAAATATCCTCTTGAAAGATCTAGAACCTCTTTCTCTACTATGCTTTTCCTTCTATAATAAAAAAAGAAACCCAGCTATTTGGAAGATCTTGAAATATTTCAGCAAAATATTTATATGTCCATAAATATCATAACTTACTGGTATAAAGAACTGGAGGATGAAACAGCTTTTCAATGTTTTCCACCACGCAAGTATAAGGGAACACGTAATGAGAGTTTCATGCAGACTTAAAGCAAACAAAACTTCTTTTTTAAATGTGCGAGATTAAAAGTAGCTCTGACTGCCCCAGAACGTTATCAAGGCTAAATGTATGTTCAGTAGCCATGCAGCAGTGACCAGAAACAAATGTCACCCAGACACAATCTCATTTTCAGGCATATTCTTAAATATTTAATTACTTCTCTCAAGGAATTAACATTTTCTGTGCTGTTTCTTCCTGCAGTGTCTGTTCCTCACCTTTCTCAGCATTTCAGGCTACACAGACCTTTCACATGGACCATTACAGCCATTCTTATGTTCACATTATTCCAGCTCTGCTCGCTCTCTGGTTTCATTTAGCTCTTTTCCACTACTTAGGAACTCCATTAGAGCCTGAACATCTGTGACTTCCTTTCCTGTGGTTTGATTCAGTGTCTTCCATCCCAATGAATCTCGATCCTTTCTTGCCTCTTAGCCTTTTCTCCTAGCAAGTGGAGAGTGCAGTTGCATCCTTAGCTATTTTCAGCTTTAGCGTGGTATCAGAGGTCCTGAAAGTGTTTTTGGTTGAGCTGGTTCTCGTGTCCTTTGATTTGGGGTTAAGCTGTGAAAAGTCTGTACAGCCGCATAGCATGCGGGGGTTGTAACAAGGGTTTCCAAAGATGCCAGCTTAGTGGAACTGAATCAGGGGAGCTGCTAAAACACCGCAGTATTTTCAGGTTTGGTTAGGCCCAGTAGTCCTTTGGGATCACAGGCACTGTCCTGGGACGCAACAGGCTGTCATTTCAGGCTGTTTTCTGATTAGCAGCTCTGCAGTGGGACTGGGCTGAGGGCCGGAAGGCAGCCACTGGCAGACTAGCAACCCAGTCAGACAGCGGAGGCCGACTGAAGCAGAACGTGCAATTCCCAGACAACATAAAATGCAAGAAAAGGTTTTGCATACCTGAGACTCTTTGTATGATTAGCAAAACCTGAGACAAGCTACCAAGCAAATTTCATGTGAAGTACAAGATTTTTTTTTCTGATTTAACAGGTTGTTCTTGTCCTTGATAAGTTATCTTAACTCTTGTATAATGGGAAATATGTACACATGGAGAAATTAATTGGCAGCCTTTACAGAAAAGAACAATATTGTTTTCTGTGTTTCCATTTATGAACCTTGAAAAAGTTCTGGAGGCCAGGAAGTGTCATGTTTTTCAACAGACGGTAATTAAAACAATGGAGTATAACAGGTTTTCTTATATGAGTAATTTCTGAGGGGATTAGCAAGCATTTGAGTGCCTGGGGGGGTAGGACTTTTTGTTTCCTACTAAATTCCATGTTGCTTTCTCTGTTCTACTTCCTAAGCTGTCGTGAAGAAAACCAGCTCTATCCTGGCTGAAACCAGGACATAAGCCTAGCATTTCTTTCATTATTTTAAAATGTCAGTTTTTCAAACAAATATTGAATATTTTGACAATATTCAAACTTCCATGACCAGAAGTTGTTTTTAATGAATTTTGGTCATGATTGTTTTTATTTCCAAGATCTAGAGTATGTGTAAATGATTTGGGGAAATAAGCCCACACAGACACACAGAGAATTACTCATGCATATATTCTGTATGTAAAGCAGGTAAACCCTTGTGTAACATCTTTTTATAGAATAAGGATTACATCAAATGGTTTATGTAAGTTAACTAGGATTCTGTAGTAATACATTAAAAACCTATGGGATTTAATGAAGGATTGTAATAATTTCTTTAAAGTTTTAAACCACCTTTAGACTATAATACCAAGTTGCAAAAGGTAGCCTTTGGTTTAAAAACTCTATAGCAAGATTTTAATTTCATTAATTCCTCAGGTTTTTTTTTCCATGTGGGAACAGTTTGTCTTTCAAATATGAGTGCTGTTGGCTGAAGGAACACATGGCCGAGAGGTTCAGCTGTCTGTGATCCTCAGCCTAATTTTGAATTGGCACAGCTACATGGCCTTAGTTCAGTTTTGGGGAGAATATTGTTGTTGCCATTTAGTTTTCTCTTTTTTGTCATCTGAATCCCCTACAGATGTATTTCTGGAAAATGCAGATTGTGTCCAGGCTTCAGAAACTCCAACCAGGACAAACACAAGAACTTACTAAATTAGAAGAGTTTTGGCTGGAGGTAGAGACAGAAGAAAGGGTTAGGACAGACAAAATTAAGAGCTCTCGGGTCGGGGTGAGGGGAAATGACAGTCTGAAAGTGCGAAGAGATGCAAAACTTTCATGAATGTCAGAGACTTCTGGGAAAGTATTTCATGGTTGATCTCTTGGGAAGGAGGGTCATGGTCAGTATTGCCTTCTCTCTGAAAGTTAAGATTCTTGCTAGGGCCTATGAAGGAAGTGAACATATAAACAGGACTGCTGTTCTCTGTCCTCCCACTATCTCCTTTCATAAATTAAAGAAATTTAGTATTCCTTATGTCTTTATTATTATTGTTATTTATTTTCTGTTCCTTTTCTCCCCCTATGTTTTCCTCTCTTATTTTGATTCACCTCTACTGCTTCTGGATCCTTTTCTCTTTCTACCAGCACTCTCTTAAGTGTCCCTTTTCTTATCTATTTTATATTACAGTGTCCTAGAGGGTTTAGTTTAGACATGTAATCAGTTTGTAGACAAAAAATTTTGTTTTGCTTTCTTTGCTTTTCCTTTCCCAGGAGTTGAAAATTAATATGATTATGATGCAGGTCTTCTAAACAACCAAATTTGTTCTGAGCCAAATAAAGTACTTTCCAAAATCAGCCTGCAGATCACTTCTCAGCCTGTCATTACTTTCACATCTGCTGCTGCCGATAGAATCTTCTGCATTGAAAATGCGTGCTTGAAACGAGACCTGCACACAAATGGCAGGACATAAAGTAATATAATGAACATAAAAGAACAATTTTACATTCATTTTACATTCAAATGCCATTTATCGGTTCAATCCTGCTAGCTGCTTGGAGTTTTCAGGGAATAAAGGGCAATCTGTACCTCTGAGGAAGTGGCCAGTATCTTACCAGACCAAGATCTGTAAAACGATGACCTTCCCTCCAAAAGCACTGGTAAGAAAAATCTTTCTTTTGCCAAGAGAGAGATGTACAGAAGACAGAAGCATGCAGGCTTATTCTGGTTTGCAAATACAGCTCTATCATACTAAAGCTCAGTAATGAATTGGAAAGGTTAGCCACCTTCGTCCTGAATGTCTTTATAATTTCTAAAAAAGTAAAAAGGGGTTTTTCTCAAACTGAGTTTTTCTCAAAACAAAATACAGATCAGTAGACAAGGCTGCCACTGAAATCAAGGTTGAAGTGTCTTCTCATTTGCTTCCCATGTTGTATCTTTTTTTATAAATTATATTCTTAACTGTGATGTAACACCACGAGCACAACTTGCTTGTATGTTTTCTATCATAGTACTAGCTGGTTCATAAATCATGGTAATAACAGGAATGTTAATATTTAATTTTGCATTATCTTTTCTATCATACGTCTTTGCTTTCATCTGTGTTTAGTATTGCCAAAATTTAACTGGTGGGGGTAACATACTTGATGCTTGCTATCTGCTTCAGGCTTACTTTTTGTGAAATTTCACGACAAAGTTTTACTGATACACTAAGAAAAAAAAATCTGAGTATCACTTATCCCCAAAAACTGCATTGCTTTTGGGTATTGGCAAGTGATTGTTAAACCAGGCCAAATTCCAGTGTCTTCCAACATGAAGGTCCATCGAGACCACAGTCTTTTTGTCCAAAATATAATACTTATATCTGAAAAAAATAATTTTAATATTTTTATTGTTGTCAACTCCATTATAAGAAAATAAATTTATAAAACCATGTGCAGGCCCCAGTTGTGCCCCATATACTGTAGGGTGCAGTTAAGGTTTCTGTCAGGAGTTAAATGTTGAGTGGTTAGTAGTTTGTCAGGCTTTGTTAGTCCGGCAAAAACTGTGCATGAAGAAATACATGAATAAGACAATATATTTTAGTGCAGGCTCCTCCTTGGATGTAGAAAGTTCTGTACAGATTAGATGCTTTTGAGTTCTCAGTTTAGGAAGCTCTGAGTATTGTTTCACTTGATGATATTGATCATCATCTCAATTTTTCAGATGTTGGATTTCTACAGATTGTTTCTTGCAGAGATCTCTAATGCAAGCCTCCCACCCCTCCAATTTCTAATTAGCCTGACTGTAGTCTAATTTATTCAGCGACAAAGTTTTTCACAGTGGTGTGACAAGTTTATAAATATGGCTGCACTGACAATAACTCTAGGTCATGCTTTCAAAGGACAGGAAAATTATTTGCAAGTTCTGAGGATCAGAGGTTCTATGCCCATATTGCAAGGAGTTTTTTATACTAGAGTAAAAAGTCTGACATGTTTCATCTGTTGGCTGGCTAACAGAGATTTTCAGTATAGTGTTGCTAACCACACAGTATTAATTGAAATGATAGAGATCTGTATGGGCTACCTAACCAGTCTGTTGGATGTAAGAAGATGTGTATCAGGAGAACAGTATGTTGAACAATGGAAGTACGTGAAGGGTGATACGGGACAGAAAGCATTTTTCTGTGAATAACACTCTGATATGTACCAAAGACAAAGCCCCAGACAAGAAGGAATAATCCATATACAAAGCGACAAGGCTGCAGAAACAACCTTAGGACTAGTATTTTCATATTTCTGTACTTTACTTGTATCTTTTGCATTCTTTTCACATATCATTGAGTCTGTTCAGATGACTTGAAAGAATAGACTTCCATTTTTATTAACAATAGAAGGTCTCATTTAGGAGACGTGATACCTTGTTATTAAACTGTAAACAAAACAATGTGATAGAGTGGTCTGTATCCCCTATCCTGTCCTTCTGTGTTCCTGAAAATTTAGAGTTTCATTTAAAAGCAAGCCCAGCAAGAACCAAACTGAGTTTATGTGGGCTTTAAATTACAGCAAGCAAATGTAAAGAGAACAAAACAGAAAAAAACTTTGGAAAAAGAATAAAGTCTCTCCAGAAGCAGTGATGGTATCTATAATTAGTAATATTGGTGCTGGCACTTATCCTCAGGGAAGGGCACATGCTGCTTATATCCCCACTCAGCATAACAAAAGTAACCTGGGATTTTATTAGTCACTTATTCATTGTTGTTCAAAATTATATATGGACACTGTCCATTTGATGAGTGGAGGAGTATCAACAGAAGGAAAAGGTATCAGCGTGTAGCTACCAGGGAACATACTTCTCTTAGACCTCTTTACAGAGAACCATACTCGTGCATGAAAAAATGTGTGCAAGCAGCAGAAGAATGCACTCAGAAGTTCCCAACAACAAAGGGTTAGGCAACTTTTAAAAAATTCTACTCTATACTTTCTCCTTCATGTCTCATAATTGCCTGACATTTCTGATGCAAATTTGGCTTTCAAAAGTAGGCACGTTTGTTTCCCACAGATAATACATGATCATTCCTTTCAAGACTGTTTCACTATGTTTATGCACAAGATGGCAGAATTCAGGCTGCACAGGGCATCTTACTTCTGGGATTCCCTGTCTTCTCTGTGCCAAATTTAAAAATCTTTGAAGTCCCAGTGTATTGCTGTACATTAGTTTGAATACAGAAAACAAACAAACAAAAGAATACTCAAAACCCTAAGCAATCAGTAACTCTTTCAGAGAATGAAGCTGATTCATGTTTAGAGTCACCGAAGCGTTCAGACCATCAGATGTACAAAGTAAGCTTTCCGTCCTGCATTCATCCGCCTAGGCTGTTATGTAGCCTGACCTCCGATTAGGTCAGCTATCAGGTGGCCAAGAGGGAATTCAGCTAACAGTTTTTGCAGTTTAGGCTTACAGAGCCTCAGGTTTTATGGATTTCCACAATAAAATATATGTTGTTGATTATATATGCTGTTTCTTGCCCTTTGCCCTGACTCTTTACTTAATCTTTTGCTACCCAAACCTCTAACTCCCTCCTTTCTTCACCTTTATTCTGTACTATTGCATTTACATTTCTTACTAGAGTTCTGTATCCACATCTGGCTCCCTGGTGCCTGCATCACAACGTTGAGACTACTGAGAAAAAAAACACGGTGTAACAGGCCAGCATCTAGTTATTGTCAATACTTATTTATCAGATGGACTTAAATGTAAACAGTGCCTGGAAAGGTTTTCATTTGCAGCTTCACAGATAGACAGGAGGTGCTACTGCTGAAATATCACAAAATTACCTTTTAGTATTAGGTTTTTTTCCTAGTCATAGTTAAATATTGCCCAGTCATATAATAAAACAGATTTGCCCCAGAAAGTTTATTGTCTATGTGATGTGTCACTCAGCTTTTCAGACTTCAGAGCTTTTAACATAATTAAAGAAAACATTCCAAATCTAGGATATCTAAATAACTTACCAAACTTTTTGGCATTGAACCTCACAAGTTTGCAAATAGATGACCTGTAATGTTGTGCTTTCTTCCCATGTTGATGTATATATGTTATCGATCTTCTTAAATATCTTTCCTCCTGCTAAAGCCATAATAATACCATCGTCTTGCCTGGGTCGTTAGCAGTAGTCATAGCCTTTGACTTCTAAAACCAAATATCAGATGTGTTTCTGAGCTTTTATGAGGCATTGCAAAAGGGAACAAACCACCATACCACATAGGTTTGAGTCCCTATGTAGCCCCTATATAGATATAGTCCCTATATCTTTACTGCATTTCCTGTCACATATTTTCCAAATAAAACTACCTTTTTTCATGCTTTCATTTCCAGCCTCAATTCACACTTACAGTATTTCCTGTTCCTGCTGCCATCTATTCTAACAAAAGCATTTTCATATACTTCCAGTGAGAACAATGTGAGACTAATTTTTTTTTCAGAAAAGGAAATGCTTTACTGACTGAAGTAAGATGGATAGGTTGATATACACTTCACAGAATCACAGAATCATTAAGGTTGGAAAAGACCTTCAAGATCATCAAGTCCAACCATCAACCCAACACCACCATACCCACTAAACCATGTCCCAAAGAGCCACATCCACACGTTTTTTGAACATTTCCATTGATGGCTCCACCACCTCCCTGGGCAGCGTGTTCCAATGCTTGACGACTCACTCCGTAAAGAAATTTTTCCTAATATCCGATCTAAACCTCCCCTGGTGCAACTTGAGGCCATTTCCTCTCATTCTATTGCTGGTTACTGGGGAGAAGAGACCAACACCCACCTCACCACAACTCCCTTTCAGGTAGTTGTAGAGAAAGGTAAGGTCTCCCTGCAGCCTCCTCTTCTCCAGACTAAACAACCCCAGTTCCCTCAGCCAGTCTTCATAAGACTTGTTCTCCAGACCCCTCACCAGCTTCGTTGCCCTTCTCTGGGCACACTCCAGCACCTCAACGTCCTTCTTGTAGTGAGGGGCCCAAAACTGAACACAGTATTCAAGGTGCGGCCTCACCAGTGCCGAGTACAGGGGCACAATCACTTCCCTACTCCTGCTGGCCACACTATTTCTGATACAGGTCAGGACGCTGTTGGCCTTCTTGGCCACCTGGGCACACTGCTGGCTCATGTTCAGCCAGCTGCCAACCAGCACCCCCAGGTCCTTTTCTGCCAGGCAGCTCTCCAGCCACTTCTCCCCAAGCCTGTAGCATTACATGGGGTTGTTGTGACCCAAGTGCAGGACCTGGCACTTGGCCTTGTTAAACCTCATACAGTTGGCCTCTGCCCATCGATCCAGCCTGTCCAGATCCCTCTGCAGAACAAGACTTCAAATCAATTCAAAATAAATTCCAATATACAGAGGTTTTACACTGATTAAAATACTTCCCCCAATGTTCTTCCCCAAAATGCTGCCTTCTAAACTGACAGTGGCCATTTAATCAGAAACCACCAAAGCAAATTGTAATATTACTCTATGATTCTTTGTTTAGCTAATTTCCTAACAAATAGATACCTCCCACAGATTTGAAAGTCAAGTTGGAAGAATGCATGTTACACTTCTTAACATTTGATCATCTGTTTGAGCTGTTATTAATAATTATTAATAATGAATAACAAACCTTTTAAAGATATAAACATTGAAAAATAAATGTCATCTTCTTTGTCTTTTGCTTGATATCTCTTTCCTACTCTTGTTAACAGGCAGATAATAATCCTGACAGTATAGCAACATGTTCTGTGTGGAATTTCCAGTTGAAGGTACACCCATGTATTTCACCAGGGTCACATCTGATATCCCTGTTGTTAACATGCCTACATTTTTAATTTATCCTCTTTAGTTTAGCTTAGTTTGACATAATTTGGTTTTCAGTGTTGTTATTATTACTTGAGCTTCATTTTTGTTTTATCTGGTTTGGTTTAATCTGAGTCTTGCTTTCGGTACATGAGGAACAAACATATAGGCAATTTCAGATGAATAGCTCTCCCAAAAGATGTTAGGATTAAGCAGACAGTGGGAAAACAGATTGATTAGAAAGGGAAAAAGGAAATGAAGTCCGTGTTTTAGAGCTCAGTAATGAATAAAGTGGGAACTGCCAAAAGTCAAGTTTGCAGAGGAATTAAACTGAAAAGCACGGTTTCTCCAGCTATATGTATAAAAGAAGAAAAAAATTGAAGAAGTAGTGGGAACACTATGTAATGGGACTTCAGCAGAAATTAAAGAAAAACCTTGTTTGCCTTGATTTGCAGTAAAGATAATAATGGAGAGCATGGAGCCGAAATAAAATAGCCTGTAAGGCAGAGATAAAGGGAAAAATGGAGACATAAGACAAAACCAAAAATAGATAAATGAGTTCAAGGTGGTGGTGGGTGGATGGATCATAAAAAGATCAGTTCTGAAGGAGGAGAGACTGAGGAACCAGAGCTTGTTCAGCTTGAAGAATAAATGGCTTCAGGGGGACCTAAGAGCAGCCTGCCTGTACCTGGGGGAGGTCCCTGAGGAGAGAGAGACAAGCTCTTTGTGGAAGTGCACAGCCAGTGGAGAAGAGGCAATGGTCATAACTTGAAACAAAAGAGATTCTAACTTTTACTAAGGGGGAAAAAAATCACTGTAAGGACACTTAACTCATGGAAGAGGCTGCCCAAAAAGCTTTGCAGTCTCTGTCCTTGGAAACTTTTCAAGATCTGACCAGATAAAGCCCTGAGCAACCTGGTCTGACCTCACAGCTGACCCTGCTCTGAGCAGGAGGTTGACAAGAGAACTCCTGGGGTCCCTTCCAGCCTGAATGAATCTATGAAATGGTGAACAACAGGGAATGTATTGCCCCAGAAGAAAATAAAGCCTGGTAAAAGAACATAGTCTCTATCTCTATTTATATCATATGATGGGAGCGAACAGAAGGAGGAAAAGTGAAGAGCATTACTGGGTCAACAGCAAATACATATACAGAGTTCGAGTAAATTCAGCCTGGAATTAGAAGACTTCTAACTATTAGAGTCACAAAGGCTTTGGAACCACCTTCCAAATGACAGTAGCAAGGCCCAAGACTAAACTAGTTTTGTCTTGGAACTTGATTCCTATATGGAAAGGATGACAGTATGTGTCTGCCTGCTACAGCATGTCATCCACTTCTGCAGCTAGGCAGACCTTCACAGGACATTTTGTTCCTAAGAAAATGTTGTTTCCTTTGTTGTGACCTAAGCTTTACTTCTCAGGGTTTTCTAGAGTTTCTCTGTAAAAACTTGACACAACAGGCTTGTAACATCGTCTCTCTGTAGTCATTCAATTACAGATGTTGTTAGGAGGCAAGCAGAAGAAACCCATACATATATCAAACAGAAAGGTAAATCTTGTTTCTGTCAGTCACCCTCTGTTCTTGTCATGCTAAGTTGAGCAGTACTCATATAGGCTTGTAGTACTTATATAATACTTATAGTATAGGCTTCTATAGTACTTGATAGCAGTTGCAGGGGCTACTACTGCATTGCAGTTAGTGTTCAACGGTTCAATCCTCTTTGGCTGATATTAAAAATATTTTTTGCCATGTCCTTCCCTTATAATTGAAAGTGAATATGGTAATTTGCAGCATTTTGAGAGTTCTGTAATAAAATTCTGTTGTGTTTTCTTTCTACTGATAAATCTGCTTTCCAGGCTTTCACAAAAAAAAATATGTATATAAATACTTTTAACGAATAAAGTTCTAGAACTTTTAAAGCAAGTCCTTTCAAAACTTGAGATAAATGCAATCAAAAGATAAGGAGAGAAAGAGAAAGAGCAAATTAGAGTTTTTCTGTAGAATTATTCTTTTCAGATTTCTGTGCTGTACTTATATGTGGAGAAATTTTTTAAAGAACAAACCTAAACCATCTGGTAGCGTAATACATGGTTAGTGCTTCATGTCTGTGTACTGGGCACATAGAAAAGCTTTGATTTACACAATGTCTTTCTGAAGCAAATGAGATACACAATGCATAATTCATGATAGTATGTCTAGGCAATGGATGGCAGTCTCGATTCTGATGTTAGAACCATTTTCCTTTTTCAAAAGATTCTGGCTCTGTAGGAGCATGATTACAGTTAAGTGCACAGATGAGTGTCAGATACAATGAGAGGTTGTATCTCTGTCTTGCATCTCTGTTCTGAACATGTTGTTTTAGAGCAGCCATAAGCTGCAGGCCCTCATGCCACGTAATGAAGCATGGATCACTGACATTACTAGTGTGACTTAGAGAAAAACAATAAAATTTGAGAGAAGTTTGTGCTGATGCTTTGGACATTAAAAAAAAGAAAAAGTTGTAATTGAGTTAAAAAATCATAGCTTTAGAAACGTTAAAAGATCACAGCTTTTGAGTGTAAACCATATTACTTCATAAATGGGTTATGCACCCAGTTCATGCCACTTACTAACTCTTACATTCCCTTTAGTCTGAGGAGCGTATATGGGACTTGAAATGGTTGGAGAGATGCATTTCAGGGCAAGCATGCTTTGCACTTGAACTGCCTCTTGGCTGGCGGATCAGTACAGGGAATGATTCCCACCAGTGTACTTTTGGGTTGATCCTAAGACTAACTTCAGTGACTGTTGACGTAACACTGAAATGGCACTTGAGAGGGTTGTCCCATCTGTTCAAAAAGTGTGATGCCTTTCACTGTGGAGAGAAGGGAATGCTTTCCTCACACATATTTCTAGGACTATATATTTTCTCAGTGAATCTCACTGTGTTTCCTCTCTTGATCCCTCTCCTCCTTAAATTCTTTTTCATAATGTGTCTGTTCGCTCCACTGATGGGAACACCTCCTATAACAAATGTGCTGTTTATGCCATCTCTTGGATTATTAATGGAGTTGTTACATAAAATAAATCCAGCCTGTGAAAAATGTAGTAGTCTAGCAGATTAACATCCAGACTCGATACACTGCAATGACCTTCAATATCTTTTGTCATCAGCTGCAATGACACGGTCTTCATTACTTCCTAATTGTCCATAACATTTCCTTGTATTTTTCTTAATAAAGATAGCTTTAAAAAGCAGCCCAATAGCTGAGATAGTTCAGAATCATCAGTAATGTAACCTTCTTCTTCACAAAGGGTTGCACAAAGACAACCTTGTAAATCCTTTATTTAAATTAAGTGAAGAATGGCATGTGCAGCAGTGAACATGTTTCTTCCCAGCCACCTCCCAGATATGAACAACCTTGAGGGGCAATTCCCCAAGCCTATTTAGTCTTTGGCTTCTCTCATGAAATCGCTTACAAGATTGCAAATTATCTTTCTAATAATAGTGAGGCAGACAGCTTGTACATGCATTCATTAATACCTTTCCCACTTGTTAATAAAAACCTTTGAAGTCATCAAAGTTAGCTAATACAGGTAACCTTGTGCTTCTAACACGTAACATTTTTGTATTAGCTATCTCCCTCTTAACACTCTACTCAAATACCATTATGTATCCTGCTTATTTTCCCTTTTTATTTGAGGAAATCTTTGAGGCATGGCTGTTTCTTATTTCTACAGCATCTAGAAAAATTAGTCTCAGGATGTTGACTGGGGATTCTCTTCCAGTAGAGTAACACATTTCACAGCATGCAACATGTAACCTAATTACTTTCCTAAGATGCACCAAAGAAAAAAATAATTTTACATTATATGAAAGAATAATCCCAAAAGAGACCATCTTTTTCATCCTTTTGCCCCAACTGTTCCTAACAGTTATGTGAAATCCTGGTAAATACCTTCAATGATGGAAATCTCACAGCCTCTATCTAATTTAGCACTTAACTGTCCTTACAGTTAAAAGTTTTACTAATGTCTAATCAAACTTAAGGCTTCAGTTTAAGCCTCTTACTTCATGTTGTAACCCCAAGGGACATTAAGAACAACTTATTCATTTCTTGTGTGCAACATTTATGCAAATGTTCAAGGCAATGCATCTTGCTCTTATTGTAAGTCATCCATAGTGCCCTTCCTCTTCATTTATTGTTTTGTCTGTAGTTCGTCTCTTTCCCATCAAATGTTTATACATTTTGGACTCTGAAGGCATGGTGTCCAAAATTCTCCATATATGGCATTTCTACATTTGAGCACTGAATTAACTTCTTATTCCTAAATGCTTATTTTTTAGTATGAATTTCTAAATCCTGAATTTATAAATAATGGTTAGTAAAGCTTAAATGTCCTTGCTTCTTGTGCCTTTCAAATTATGATTGCTCTGATTGAGATGAAATTGTCTTAAGAGGAGGTTCTAGCTGTACAATTCTAGAAGTCAAGCACCCTGAAATTACTTGGATTAGCAAACTGATCTATTAGCTATACTTGTGTACATCCCATCCCTCTGGTAGATTTATCTTTGTTTAACTGAGATCAGAATCTTGAATAGAATTTTACAAAACCAATTTTTTACTTCAATTAATGTATGTCAACCATTATAATGTGAAGTGGGTATTTGTCAATAAATCTAAATGCAGTGCAGTACACTATTAAACATTAATCTCTTTGTAAAGCAGCTGCTTAATTTTGGTAGTCACACATGCCTCTCACATTAACTGTCCTTGTCCTTTGTACAGGGTAACACCAACTAAACTCTGGCTATCAGGCACTAAAGTAACTTAAAAATACATACTTGTTTAATGGAGCATTAATAGATCTGCTTACATCCCACAAAATCTATAAATTTGAAATGTTTTTCTTACTTGGGACATTAATGAGGTACATGGAATAAGTAGATCAATCTGACTATTTTGTTATGCAAAGAGCAGGCCCAATTATTTTACTCACTCAAAGTTTAGAAAAATCTATATTAAACCAGTATTTACTAAGGGTAATATTTACCAAGTTTAATGCCTCACCAACCAGATTGTTTTTTTGATAAAATGACAGGTTTGTGGATGTTACTTGGTACTCACGAGAGCACGTCTGGATACCTAGTCCACTTTTAGGCTCCCATCAGAGGGACGACACTGGTAGACAGGAATAAATTCAGCAGAGGGCTCCCCATGCCGGCTGGGGTCTGGAGCAGTTGTCCTGTGAGGAGAGGCTGAGGGATTGGGGCTTGTTCAGCCTGGAGGGATGGCTTCAGGGGGACCTAACAGCAGCACCCCCTGACACCTGTGAGGGGATTACCGAGAAGATGGAGCTGGGCTCTCCACAGTGCCTGGTGGGAGGACAAGAGTCAACACGCATAAGGTGAAACAAGAGAGGATGAGACTCGCTATAAGAGGAGGGGAAATCACTGTGAGGACACTCCAGCAGTGGAGCACCTTTCCCAGAGACATTGTTCAGTCTCTGTCCTTGGAGTTTTTCAAGACACGACTGGATAAATCCCTAAGCAACCTGATCTGACCCTATATCTGACCCTGCTCTGACATCCCTTCCAGTTGGACTAGATGACCTTTAAATGTCCATTCCCAACCCAAAGTGTTCTATGATTCTATGATTCTGTGAATGCAAACTAGGGAAAATTTAGTCAGTATAATTTTTTAACTTCTTGGAAAATATTATGGAAATGCAGTTGTTCAGTTGCCTCTGTGTTTTGGGCATTTCCTGCAGGTTAAGTTTAAATATTCCTTGTTATTGGAATACTTTTTATTTTGCGTTTAATTTTAATAAGATTAATAAGATTCATGGAACAGGTTAAGGAGTTTATTGTGGTATTTCAGTACATTTGCCTGAGATGGTGAAAGAAGAATTGTTAAGCACCTACAGGCCATCATAAACAACTGTATTTTCTCTCTGTCTCAGTCATTGATTTCTTGTATGAGGCTGAAAAACTCAGCTGAATGGGACTTCTAACAACTGGGTATCATTCATTTCTGAATACTTAAAATGGCTGATTTGCAGAAGCCCTGACACATAAAACCTGAAGTTAATCAGAGCTGTGTTTTAAAACTTTGAGGTTATTATGAGAAGTGTTCTGAAAAATCATACAGTTGATGTTACCAGATACTTCTGACAATCTTGTCTTTATTTTCACAGTTGTAAAATGAAATTCTACGTCCATGTCACATTATAGAAATGTTGATATCAGTGTTTCATTATCTCATGAAACTTTGAAGAAATAGTAAGAAAAAGATGTGTGGAGTATGTACCCCATTCATTGGATGGGACAGGGACTTTGGGCAAAACAGCTTTATGTGATAATGTCATAGTGTGTGGAAAGTGGAACATAATCAATTGAACAGGACAGCTCAATATTTCTTAATTTTTCAGTCTTAATATTATTTTGAAGTAAATTACAATTATTTGTTATTTTAAAAATAAATTATTTGAGGCTGTATTGCAGTTTTGATTAAAAAATCCATTCTTTGATCAAATAATGGCAAAACCTAATGCCAGTTTAAGAAACGGGCATCCGGATTGTGCAAGAGAGGCTTGCTCCATTGTCTCAGCATTGAAAGGAAGCTTCTTAATAACGAGATCCAAAACTTCTTTTTCCTTTTCTTTCTATTTTGGTTTCTTTTACACCAGGGGAGATTCAGGTGCTCACACCTCATTCATATCCGCATCACTACTTCGCAAGTCAATTCACTGTATTATCTTTCACTTCAATGCACATCTCATCTATTTCTCCAGCAGAATACACAAGTATTCTCAAGGAGAAGAGCATATCAAAGAAAAAACAAAGAGAAGCAACAGAGGCCACCACTAGCCACCTATCACAGGTCATTATTATTGCTGCTTTGCTATCGCCTTGTTTTTCTCTCTGTCTTGTCTCTTCTCCCGGATGGAGAGGGCACATCTGGCCATAAAAAAAGTTTTGTTTAAGGAGAAAAACACTTTTATATCAGAAATTCTTGTGACTTTTTTCCCCACTGTCATCAACCACCTACAATCTGTGCAACGGTAGTGAAAGGCATGCTTGAAACAGTATTCTGGAGGATACATAATTTGCAGAAAGCTTTTTCTAGAAATGACAAGCTAAAGAAGAGATACTAAAGCGCATACGTATAATCTGCTACCCTTCCATTCTCTCATATATAACTCAAAACTTTTGACATGATTAGTATAACTGAGCTATTCCTTGTTGCTTTATACTTCTGGTCAGCTCGGTTTCAGTACTGGAAATGAAAGCTTTCAAATTCTGCAGCAAAATAACTGAACATTTTTGTAAGTATGTTTATTTAAGCAAACAGAAATCAAACCCAGTGTCTCTTAGCCTAGTAATTCATATTAGTAAATGTGTATTGAGATTGTGCTTCTAGAGAAGCATAGCGATACTTTAATTTCAAGGTGTGTTGCCACCTATTGCAGCAGTCAAAACATGTTTTCTGACAGAAGCTTGCTTTCTCTACATTTACAAAACTGTTTCTAGTTTTAAACCAACCAGAAACAGTATGCACTTAATCCATTTACATTATGTCACCTTGAATCTTTTCTTCCTGACAATTTAATGTAATCTGCTTTTCAGTTTCATGTGGAAAGGACTGCCATACAAAAATGTATCACTCTGTGACAGGTTTCACTGTAACGTTTACCCAGTAGTAATATTCCCTCCAAAGTGCTATGCTAGTTTAACCTCTCTCCGTTACTGAATTCACCAATTACCTAGGAAGCAATTCAGGGCTAACATAAGGTATTAGCTCTAATTTTGTTAATTTGAGTTTATGTAGGTATGCGTCAGGGAGACCCTACATTGATATTGAGAATAAACCATAGAAGTGTCAGACAAATTGCAGCTCATTAGTTTTCCTAGGCTGTGAAAATGTCCTTTCTCAGCAGTTCTTTGGGAGCAACCATTCCCAAGGAGGATAAGTAGATGTGAAATTGCTAGCCTTGTGCCTTCCTGTGCTGGACTGAAGTAAAAGCTGGTGCATGATGTGGAAACATTCATGTGCCATCAGCAGGAAAAAGAAAAAAAATAAAAAAAAAATAAAAAAAAGCGCATAAAAACCCAACATGGTAGGCAGTCCCTCAGGAAGGGGTGGTCTTCCTTTAAGGCGTGTGCTCCTCTGAGGTTGCTTTTCAGATGAATCAGGAGAAGATGTCAGCTCATACCCGGACATTCTTCAGTTTTCCTACCACCTTTCTAATGCTATGCCCATAAAAGCTATGCAGCTGAACAACATGCAGCTGAAAGTAATTTGTTACAGAGATAGCAGAAGAGGAAGATGTAATCCATATTACAATATATTCTTCAACTGGTTTTGTGAAAGATTTTTTTATATAGGTAAATTTTAAAAATATAATTCAACATATTTAACACCATAGGACAGTGTCCAGTAAGAACGGAAGGACAGAGGGTTGACTTTGTTTGTGATACATTAATATTATCCTTCAGGACTTCTCCTCAGTTGCCTGCAACACCACTGAGATCGTTCTAGTGCTTTCCCATCCAATCAAGATCCAGTTACAGAGTTGCCATCTTTGTTTCTGAAACATATTACAAATAGGTAAAGAGCTTTTTCTGCCGATACCTTCTTATCTTCATTCTTCTTCACCATCTCACTCCCATTATTTAAAGTTTTTTTATAATGAAATACATTTTTTAATGAGAATGGAATATTCCATAATCTCAGAAAAAAATTCTATTGTATTGTTTCACCAGTTTTCTATTTTCTTTGATGTTATTTGAAATTATTTTCTTTCACCTATACTTTCTCATCTATATGTGATCTTATTTCTGCTTAACTAGTAATTATTTTAAAAACTTTGTATAAATATTATGATCTATATTGAAGCCTTCTTAATCACACTGAAGAGAAACTGCTATTATGATCAGTCAGGCTAGTATTATGATTAGAAGTCGGTTCTTATAGGAAGAACCACTTATTTACTCATGTTGAACATTAATATATGTATATATTTATCATCTAAGGAATCAGAGATCACAGTGATGGGAATATCTAGAATACTGACACCAAGGGTTAATTTTAAAACTTAAAATTTACTAAGTTCTTTCATTAACAGCAGACTTGCTAATGGTTAATTCAAGCTCATTGGAATGGAATGGAATGGAATGGGAATAGAATAGAATAGAATAGAATAGAATAGAATAGAATAGAATAGAATAGAATAGAATAGAATAGAATAGAATAGAATAGAATAGAATGGAACAGAATAGACTATTTCCGTTGGAAGGGACCTACAATGATCATCTAGTCCAACTGCCTGACTACTTCAGGGCTGACCAAAAGTTAAAGCATGTTATTAAGGGCATTGTCCAAATGCCTCTTAAACACTGACGGGCTGGGGCATCAACCACCTCTCCAGGAAGCTTTTTCCAGTGTGTGACCACCCTCTCGGTAAAGAAATCTTTCCTCATGTCAAGTCTGAATGTCCCCTAGTGCAGCTTTGAACCACTCCCATGCATCCTATCACTGGATCCCAGGGAGAAGAGATCAGCACCTCCCTCTCCACTTCCCCTCCTCAGGAAGCTGATTATACCAGCTGGTTATGCCGTGTTTGCTGCACCCCAGGATGCAGTTTGCCCTCTGGGCTGCCAGGGCACACTGCTGGCTCCTGCTGAGCCTGCTGTTGGCCAGCACCCCCAGATCCCTTTCTGCAGGGGTCCTCTCCAGCCACTCCTCTCCCAGTTTAGATTTGTACCCAGTGTTACAATGTCCTAGGTGCAGAGTCCAGCATTTTGACTTGTTAAATTTCATCCCATTGTCACTGCCCAGTGCTCCAATCTGTCTAGATTCCTCTGCAAGGCCTCTTGTCCCTTAAGAGAGTCAACAGCACCTCCCGGTTTGGTATCACCAGCAAACTTGCTGATGGTGCATTCAACTCCTGCATCCAGATTGTTGATAAATATATTGAACAGAACTGGCCCTAGAATGGAAACTTGAGCAACACCACTGGTGAGCGGTCGCCAGCCAGATGTAGCCCCATTCACTCCTACCCTTTGAGCACAGTTGGACAACTTGCCCAGAAGAATGCTGTGAGGGACAGTATCAAAAGTCTTATTAAAATCCAGAATAACTACATCCACCACCTTCCCTTCATCCACTAGGCAGATGACCTTACCACAGAAAGATACCAAATTAATGAAACAGGACTTCCCCTTTGTGAACCCATCTTGACTGTGCCTGATGATTGCATTACTCTTTAAATGCCTTTCAATAGTACGCAGTAGAATCTTCTCCATAATTTTTCCAGGAACTGGAATTAAGCTAACAGGTCTGTAGTTCCCTGGGTCTTCCCTCACACCCTTCTTGTAAACTGGAATAACACTGGCTAGCTTCCAGTCAGCAGGGACCTCCCCAGCCTCCCAAGACCTTTGGTAGATGGTCAAGAGGGGTCCTGCCATAACGCTCACTAGCTCCTTCAGTAGTCTGGGATGAATCCCCATGGAGACTTGTGAACATTCAGCTGATAGAGCTGGTCCCTTACAATTTCAGTGTCCACAATTATTAATCATTACTACATGTACAACACTATTAACACTTATATATTAAATTAGCTGTAAGCAATTAATAGTTTGAGCTGATGCAGTATAGTGAGCATTGATATCTGTGGTCCTTGGTAGCTCTTTGTCACTAAGGTCCAGGCGGTTGGGCTTGAGAGCTCATCAGATGTTTTCATGCAATTGCCCCACTCCCAGAAAGGGGAGTCTCCTCTGTTCCTGGTTCTGCTTATCTTGTTTTCTTTTGACTTGCCACCTTTCATGTGTACTCAGGAGGATGTTGTGCCTATTTGTAGTCCCTTGTGCTTATCCTGTCCTCTTTCTGGCAAATTTGTGTTACTTGTATGCCTCCTGTGACCAACTACACCTGTCTTTGCCCCTTTGCTAGTCACATTGCATCTGAAATTACTGTATATGGTATTTTCTGCATACACTGGATGCTTTTCATTTCTCTTACCCTGAAAGCTGGTTTTGCCCATCTCTCAAGTTTGCATTCTGATTATGGCCTGTACTGCTCACTGATGAGTTGTTCACAGTTTCTCGTTTTATCCTGTGCTCACGCTCGCAAGGTTTCTGCTATCATTGTATGCCTCTACATCGTTATTCTAATGTGACAGTTCATTCTACTGAGTAAATTGTGGAGTAACTACAGAGTAATTGCACACTATCACTACTTGTTGCCTACCACAGTACTTAAAAAAATATTACAACGGGCACAATGTGCAGTTTTTCAAAGCTAAGCAAAACTGAAATAAATTAGGCAATAATCATCTGGTTGCTCGATGATTGCTAATACAGCAAAACAAGCTAAAACAATGATCCTGGGAAACGTGAGGAAGCCCAGACAAACCAAGACAGACAGGCCCTGGTCCTCAGGCCTTGCAGAGCTATTACAGAATTAGTACGTTATTACTAGTGATGACAACATTTTATTTACTGAGCTACAGGGCTACACATTTCTTAAAAGGTGGATTTAATTTCATGCTATAGCAGCTGAATTACATAATCAATAAGGAAAAGAGTTTAAACAACATATTTGATGCTAAATATTTGTATATAACAGCAGAAATACTAATGAAAATAGCACACTTTTTAAAAAAGGAGAAAGAAAAGAGATGTTGGATATCCAAAACATACACTTTTTGCTGTTTTCATTGAAGTATGTGATATAAAAACTGAATCAAGCTTTAAGCTAAGAAAGGTTGTCTCAGACAGCAAAGAAAATATAGCTGTGTGCTACTGCTGATAGTATCTGTCCCTCAGATCCCATAAATTGTTATTCCCAGCAAAGTAGTTATATATTAAAATTTACTGACTCTGTGACAATCAGTGACCCTCAAAGGCGACAAGGCTTGGAGCTGATCATTTTACAGGTGGGTTGTATAATAAATAGGACTTTCCACAAACGCTCCACTGCCTCTGCAGTGTCTCTGTGCTCTGGCGCAGCTGCCTAATTGAAGATTTTCATTTATAACAATACTCAGCCGTAACGCAACCTGGAGTTTTCTGCCAATACAATTGTTCAGGTACTGAAATGATCCAAATTAATTTTTCATAGGGATGAACTGCACATAGCTGCCCCTAAGAACTGCCACTGTTCTCTTGCTTGAGAGGAGTGTTTGAGAAAATACAAAAAGGCAATTGTATCTAAATTTAAAACAGGCTCAGTTGGTAAAGTTGAAAAAACTTCAGAAACACTGTATGGTAGCTGTGGGCCAGACTGAGGCGTAGGACTGGGTTTGAAGGGAGAAGTCAAAAAGGGAATTGGGCAGAGGGCCAGGTGGCTTCTTGGATGCTCAGCAGGTCTGGGCTCCCCAGAGCCCTGGAACTGGGCAGGGGCTCCCCCAGCATCTAGGCATAAGCAGAAAAAGAAAAAAAGAAAAAAAATGTAGGGAGTTATTCCTCAGAGAAGTCAGCTGGAGCTTTCACTAAATTAAGATTGAGATTTTATCTGTTACAGTTTTGTCTGCCCCTGATGGACTGACACCTTATCACCTGTTATCCATCTCATTATGGTAATATCAGTCTACAAGGATATGTGTTTAAATGATGTTAAAAAAATTTTCCTGCAGACTAAAAGTAAGAATGAAAAAGATATATAAATGTACATTTCTGTCCAGACACATTTTCAATTTTCTGTAGCATTGTCTAAAATGGATAATATTTTTTATTATCTATTATTTTTATCTATTGCCTTCCAATGGATGCAAGTTGGAAAACTGTGGAAGGGACCCCCACTTCACATTTCCTTCTCATCTTCTTCATTTGCTCTCTCAAGAAAAAGAAATAGACTGAAATTGAAGAGAACTGGAAAATAAACTAATAATCCAAAATTATGATCTGAAATATTTGGGTTTCCTAAGAAGAAACTGATATTAGTTCAAGTAAAATGCAACTTTTCCTTTTACTTCAGTGTACAAAATATTAATTTTAAGGTTATTATAAGCAGGAACTAAACAAATGTAATCAACATATTTCAAGCTTTAAAATTATGTTTCTCTTTTTTTTTCTCAGAAAAAAAAAGTTTTCCAAGAAGTTGTGTTACAATCAGACATACGGAACTATAAATGAAAAGAATCTCTTTAAAAACTTGTGGTTGGAGGTAACCATCATTTTTTTTCTCTTATATCTATATCCAACTATAACTAGCTATAGGGATCTAACTATAGATAATTCACATCATGTTATAGTACTATAAATATTTACCTTCTGAAACATGGAGAATTTACAAAGAACAGAGGTGATCCAGTAGGCTCAGAGCATCAATGTACTACTTCTGTTTTGCTTAGATTTTAACCCCTTACTGAACTTACTCTTCAGCTTCAATTCCATACAGGAAGAAGAAATACCAATTTCTTTTATCCATATGGCTCAATTTCCTTCTTACATAGTTTAGGAAAAGGAAGTTCAGTGAAATAGTACCACAGGTTTTGATTTTTGTGCAGTAAACATTGGAATGTTGGTGTTTGGTTTTTGTTTATTTTTGTGATTTGTTCCATGTACAAATCAAATTCGTGAATGACAGATGTTCCCCTACTTCAGTTCATTGCCTCTCTCACACCTTACCAGATTACGTTTGGGCTAACCAAAGTCACTGTTTACGCTTATTTAACAATATTGACTGAAGTAACACTGTATCGCTACCAGTGAGGGCTGATTTCGCTACAAATCACGGTTCCAGCACCAAGATCATCAATCAGCTTCAGGCTAGATCCATTATGTGGATATTCAGCATAGAAGAAATATTAACAGCTCCACAGAAGAAACGTTACCATCAGATTAGCTCTGACTCCCTGCTGGAGCAGCAAATTACTCTGAAGTAATAATTATAATACATTAGTAGAGCTTTAATTTCCAGTAAGTGCTGGCTGTTTAAAGGATGGCAATCTCACCATGGCTCAGAGAACAATAGATCATGTTATCAGCAAGAACAAACCTACATGAAATTAAGAAAAAAGATAATAAATAATTCATTACAGTCTCCAAATTGAAACAAAAAGTCCCTAGAACTTTCATAGCTAGATTTTTAAAAATCCTGTTTATTCTGTTTGCTAAACCCTTCCTTGAATCAGTGAGCAAGGAAACATGTTTCACCTGCAAATAAGGCACGATTATGCCAGTTCCAGCCCTCTGCTCAACAGTCATTTCTGGAACATGCTCACCTCTGTTTTAGGGTATATATAAAGCAAGAAGAAAGGAAGTTGTGCTGTGCCTGAATTATTTACCTTGAGTTAGCATAGCACATTGGTTTTGAGGGAGCTATACCAGTTTACCATAGCTGAGGGTCTGGACTTCTATGCACATACTTAAACTTGGATATGAAAGGATTTGATTAGTCTTTAGAGAACCACTATCACTTTGAGAACCAAGTACAGCTTAAAATTTTTTGTGGGTTTTTTTTTCCTTCTTGTACCTCTGGGCTAATATTCATCAATTTAAAACTTTTCAAGTCAGAAAGTCTGTGCTCAAAAACATCTCAAGGCCTCATGATAGCATTCTGAGGAAGTAATACGAACTTTTTACATCACATGGTGGCTTTGAAATGTTCAGTACAGCTCTGATCAATGCTATTGTTTCAAATGAGTTACCAGACACTTTTGAAAAGTTATATTATGTCTTGCCATTTTAATGATCAATTCAGTTCCTTTACACAGTCAGAAAAATCTGACGAAGTTCCTGGGACCTGGGCCTGAGGAAAGCCGGTAAGAGTACGTATCATGGAATCAAGTTAAATAACCTCAACCAGCTGTCGCATGGCTGCCACCTTTGCCTCAGATGAGACCAGAAATGGCGATGGAGGCAGTCTGTCTCCTCTTCCTCTGACAAACAGCTTAGTAACTACAGTCAGATTTGCTGCCTCAGCAGGGGGAACCATCTGCTTCCCTGCACACAAAAAGACTGACAAAAATTGTGGCCCAAAATATGTTTCCAGATAGGGAGCCAGCATGGAAAAAGCCATTGTAGATGAGTTCCCATACTCTCATTCAAGAACAAGAACGACCGTTCTCAAATTTATCTCACTTGACTTTGGAATGAGAAAATTGGAAAAACAAAATCACTTGCTGTTCCGTAGCAAAAATATCTGTAAGGATACTTGTTCAATAATACATAATCTACTTTAAATTCAAATCCTGTTTTACTCAGGTATAATTTTTCCTGTAGACAAGCTGATTTTGAAGGTAAATCTGATGCATTCAAGGTTAGTGAGTTCAAGAGCTGCTTGCTCTCTTTCTGTCTATCATATTGACATTTTTTTTTCTCCCATTATTACCTATATCCCATGATGTATTCTGAGCATTGTGCTCCAGTTTCACTCAAACCTTGATTTATGGAATCCTTTGTAGTTTCATTATAATAGTAAAGAGATTAATATATTTAAATCCTGTAGATTTATGATTTTATTTCTATCTCTCCAGAATGTATACACTTGAAGGTTTCTCTGGGTTTTTTATTTAAAAAAAAAACAAACCATATTGTCAAATACAGAATAAGTAAAAGCTGTGATGTCTGGGTTTAATCTTTTATGGCATAGTTATAAATACTGTATTAAGAGTAGTTTGGGCCCAGATCACTAAACTCTGTGCAGTTTACATTACAGAATTGAATTAATTTAGTTCAGAAAGGAGTAAGCTTCTCAGTTCCACTGAAACTGAGCTATCTGAGGTATAAAAAAAGTTGAGCGTTCCCATTTCTTTTGTGTACTGTCACACTTTCAAACTAGGCAATGAACTGTAAGAGATTATCACAACACGCCAGGAAACGCTTCTTCCTTTATATATGTGGTCAAATCAGAATTATTGGACAGCTTATGCTCAGATTAATTCTTATATGGTTTAATAGCCCTATTATGTTAGGAGAAATCCTTCAGCTTTAAAATATGTATGTGAGACTTCAGTCTGGAGATTTTGGCTTAAATCATCAAAACTGCATTCATATTTCCATCTATCATACTGTCCCACCCAGGAACAGAATAATTACACATAAATAGAGTTTCTGTGAATAGAAAAAGTAGAATAAACAGAACATTCTATGAGCTGAAAAGAGAGATGGACAACCCTAGAAAATATTTCTTACAATCCAGTAGCTATATAGCAATTTGAAATATTTCTGCACCTATGTCGTCCAGCATGAATTCATCACTGATGATTTTCTACATAGATATGAGTTTGATATTCATTAGATCAAAATAAATATACATTTCCAGCTTCATTTTCATTAGATTAGAAAGAGATAACACAAAATTAAAATAACCTTTACTTCCTCTCCTGCAACAGTGGATAGCAACCAAGTTCTGAATAACATACCATTCATTTCAAATACTTGTACAGTAAACTCTACTTAACTCCTGGTAAGTCTCATGATATTTTAATACAAAATTATAAACCTGCACAATCATAGAAATGCATATTATCACAAATGTGGTAACAGATAACTATACTTCCAAAATGCATAATATATAGCATATATAATTTTAGCAAAACCATAGTTATTGCCAAGTGTGACACTTGGAATTCCTGCAAATGTATAGACTGCAAATATTTTACTCCTTAACTTCAGGAAAACTGTATTTTATTTCTTTTATTAGTATTTTTTTTCTACCTGAATTGTGTTGACTGAACTTAGGTACTGTTTACATGAGCAGCTATTCTATTGAATCCATGAACATAGTAATTTTCATGGAAAGTGCTCAAGTATAGATGGGTGTTGGTATCTTCTTTACTGAGTCACCCACAGCTAGCACAGGATGAATGACTATAGCAGGAGAAGAATATACTGTAAAATAAAATGTTGGAAACATTTGGCAAGATATGGTCCTTATAATAATGTATAATCCTTGAACATTAGTTTGAAAATTGTGTATTTTTATGGCTTTCCTTTTTTTCTCCTGGCCTTAACTTTATTGAGAAATAAAGAAAAAGAGAAACAAAAAGAGGGAGAAAAGAAACCCTGTCCTCCCGCCCACCTTCAAAGAGTAGAGAAAACAACCTTTTTGGTGTCAAGGGATTGTTTCGTAGGCTTCCACTGCATTTGAGCTAAAACTTTTCTGTATGAGAAAAGGTGATTTTTACTATCCCTCAACCTTAACATATGTTAATGTTGAATTTCATATCCCCCTCACAAATAGAATTTTTTAGAAATCTATACAGTTCTGTGCAGTGGAGTGGTAGAAAGTTTAAAAAATCAGTTACGACTCATAGGACCTAAAGCCTTAGATTCCAAAGCTACTGATCTCATCTCATGCTAGATGCATCAGGATCACCACAACCTGAATTTGATAGCTCATTGCACACTTGCCCTGATGTAAGGCAAAAACTGAGTAGGAAAATTGTCATGCTTACTCTCCATGCTGTCCTCAAGGTGAAGGCAGTGGATTTCCTCAGCTTGGTAGCATAATCTAAAAGATAATTCCAGGTATATAGAATACTAATCTGCTTTTTCCTTCAAATACCTGGAATTTCCTCATCCTTTCCTCTCCCTCCTACAAATGACACTAATTAGCTGCCAGTCTGAGCAATATGCAGCCACAGTTCTCAGCATTTCATCTGCAGACCCCATAAAAATTTGTTTCTGTACATTTCTGTAGCAGTTCTTTCTATAAATCCAATTCAATATTTATTCTCATTTTGCTAGAGAGTATTTTTGTTGCGTAAGTTTTAGATGAGCTAAAGGTGAAACTGCAAAAATTGATTTCCATACTTTCACATTCTAACAGTTAATTATTCCTCCTTAAAGATTACTGGTAAAGGTATGAAATAAGGTACAGCTTACCAAAAATGAGAATAAAGCACAGGTAAGTACTTATGGGCCCCAAGAGAGGCATAGGCATGGATTTAGCTCACTAAGACCTGAATGCTCCTCTAGAAGTATCTTCTTCTGCCCATTGACTACAGACAGGACCTGCAGTGATTACAATCTTGTATTAGGCTTCATAATTAAGAAACAGAAGTTAATCTCACTCAGTGCCTTGTGCAGTGCTGACCACATTGTTCGTGTTTCATTAACAGCCAAAAAAACAGGAAATAGAAGAGGAAATAAAACCATTGGTAGTTGACATTACAGATGTATATTTATATGTCACAAGCGTCAAGCATGTGGATGATCTTCCACATCAACCCAAGCCAATCTAACTGCTGGCTGCAGCATGCCTGCCTTTACTCGTGGCTCTACTTTCCAGCCCCACTGCTCACCAGACATTGAATTAAACCTTTTCAGGAGCATCAACAGAATCTTCCATACCCTTCCCCTCTCAAGAGCAAACAAAACTGATATAAAGAACTTAGTATTTTGTTATATACTTGCCACACCACAAAAGGAATCATAAGTGATTTGTATTTTTTTTTCTATGTGTTTTCTCTCCATTTATTTTAGGTGATTAACGTACGTTTTCTTTAACTTACCATTTATCACAAAAACTGAGCAATTCAGGATCACTTCATGACTACGCTTGGGAGCTTAGCCACTTTCCATACATATTTTAGATTTAGTTGGATTTAGCATACTAGCTCGACTATTGCCAGGAGCTAATCTGAATTACACTGTGTGGTCGGGTGCTAAAGGTTAAGCTTCAAACTGCTGAATCTGGCAGAGTTATGAAATCCTCCCTTGATCTATCGCTGTCGTTAACCAGCAGGGTTCCTGCCTTTCAAGACAGTTGAGTTACGCTGGCGATCAGTCTATAAAAATGTGCCTGTAAAGGTGAATATTCTTCTCTAAAGGTGCTGGCTGGTTTTGTTATGTGCTCTAAGATTTAAATGTCTTTCTCTGAAATGTGTGCTCCTTCTCTTGAAAGACAGACTTGAAAGTCTTTTTTCTGTTTCACTATTTAGTTAGTATCACTTTGCGTTTTGGCAGAAGTAGAACATTTTTCACAGAATCACAGAATCACAGAATCACTAGGTTGGAAAGGACCTTTAAGATCATCAAGTCCAACCATTAATCCAGCACCACCATGTCCCCTAAACCATGTCCTGAAGCGCCACATCCACACGTTTTTTGAACACTTCCAGGGATGGCGACTCCACCACCTCCCTGGGCAGCCTGTTCCAATGCCTGACCACCCTCTCAGTGAAGAAATTTTTCCTAATATCCAGTCTAAACCTCCCCTGGCGCAACTTGAGGCCATTTCCTCTTGTCCTATCACTAGTTACTTGGGAGAAGAGACCAACACCCTCGTCGCCACAACCCCCTTTCAGGTAGCTGTAGAGAGCAAGAAGGTCTCCCCTCAGCCTCCTCTTCTCCAGACTAAACAACCCCAGTTCCCTCAGCCGCTCCTCATAAGACTTGTGCTCCAGACCCCTCACCATCTTCGTTGCCCTTCTCTGGACACGCTCCAGCACCTCAATGTCCTTCTTGTAGTGAGGGGCCCAAAACTGAACACAGGATTCAAGGTGCGGCCTTACCAGTGCCGAGTACAGGGGCACAATCACTTCCCTACTCCTGCTGGCCACGCTATTTCTGATACAGGCCAGGACGCTGTTGGCCTTCTTGGCCACCTGGGCACACAGCTGGCTCACGTTCAGCCGGCTGTCAACCAGCAACCCCAGGTCCCTTTCTGCCGGGCTGCTCTCCAGCCATTCCTCCCCAGGCCTGTAGCGTTGCATGGGGTTGTTGTGGCCAAAGTGCAGGACCCTGCACTTGGCCTTATTAAACCTCATACAGTTGGCCTCTGCCCATCGATCCAGCCTGTCCAGATCCCTCTGCAGAGTTTCCCACCCTCCAGCAGATCAACACTCCCACCCAACTTGGTGTCATCTGCAAACTCACTGAGGGAGCACTCAATTCCCTCATCCAGATCATCAATAAAGATATTGAACAAGACTGGCCCCAGAACTGAGCCCTGGGGAACACCACTTGTGACCGGCCGCCAGCCAGATTTAACGCCGTTCACCACAACTCTCTGGGCTCGGCCATCCAGCCAGTTCCTCACCCAGCGAAGAGTAAACCCGTCTAAGCCACGAGCCACCAGTTTCTGCAGGAGAATGCTGTGGGAGACGCTGTCAAAGGCTTTACTAAAGTCCAGGTAGACAACGTCCACAGTCTTTCCCTCATCCACTAGGCGGGTCACCTGGTCATAGAAGGAGATCAGGTTGGTCAAGCAGGACCTGCCTTTCATGAACCCATGCTGGCTGGGCCTGAGCCTTTGGTTGTCCTCCCTGAATCTGTTCCAATCAGTGCTCCCTTTTCAGAGCTCTGGGACGGGTGGACTTCGTTCAGGATCCCCCAGGCTTTCTGAGGATGACTTTTCCTCAGTAAATAGAAGGTTGGAAGTATCATTTTCTAGTGTAATTTTGAAATTGTATTTTTTTTTAAATTGTATTTTGGTACCTCAAATAAATTTTCTTGGAAAACACTACCACAAACAAGCAAGACATAAAATAGAAAATAAAAATATATTAATTATACAAACATGTCAAGAGCAGTGAAACAAAAAGCATTCTATTTACAGTTTTCAGACTGCAGCTTATTTACAAGCCTTTAGGGTGTCTGCTGTCTTTGAATGCTGCAATTACTTTATACATATTGATATGCTTTGAGAATGTGACAAGAAATTAGAAATATAACATTTTTTTTGATAAAAGAAAAGAAAGGGGGAAATAAGTAATAAATAAAATAAATAAAAAATAAGGGGAAGTAAGCAGTTACCATAGTACAAGTGGGTTTTTAGTTGTTTTGGGTTTGCTTCTTCCTAAGTAAGAAACAGAAGATAAAAACGGGAATGGTAGATGAACAATATCAGAACAGAAAAAAGGGTCACACACAAGGCAAACGGTGAAGAACTGCCAGCCTCACGGGAGTTTGCAAGGCCATGGAATCAGTAGTCAGATGTCAAAAATATCTTCATTGGCACTGATTAGGATTATACCTAATGAGTACGTTATTCTTTAGAAAACATATTTTTTTGATTGGTATGAGGGGGGCAACACAAACTATCAAGCAGCTCTGCTGAAACTGTCAAGCAAACTTTGTTTCTTGATTTATTCTCTTGGTTTATCTCCTTCAATGGCCACAAATAAACTTAGAGATATTATAAGGGAGTATATTTAGGTAAAACAGAATTGATAGGTCTTCACTGTAATATATGGCTTTATTTAAAATATAATATGCCCTTTCTACACATATATATGTATACTAAGATTATTATAAGGTTACTATCCTTATTAGAAGAATCAAAGTCCATTTTAACAGTGACAGGTATAATATCCACAACTGAAGCACAACAGGTACACAGTGAACAATAAACAAGATGCAAAATATCTGTCTTTCATAGCCCTGTTATCCTGGTTTACTCTGTGTATTCATTATACATGTGGTGTAGCTATAATCTATAGAAAGCACAGTATATTGTATTTTATTTGATATTACAACTTCATTCATATGTATATCATAGTGACATTAGGTATTGTTTATTTAAGCTTTTTCTGATTTTTTTTTTTGAGAGGGGAATTGAAAGGAACTTTTTCTAACAGTTCTTGACCTATCTAAATTATGCTTACACGCCATCTTATCTCAACTATATACTTGTCTTACATCTTACAACAAATACTGCTTTCCTTTATTTAGCCAAAAGAAATTCTGATTTGGACTTCATCCAAAATAATTTTTTCCTTCGTATAGTCTCCAGTCTAATGAGCGCAATTAATTTTTCCCTTTTGACCAACTTTTTGTTTCTCATGTCTCGTCACCGCCCCCCCCCCCCCAAAAAAGGAAAAGGTTATTTTTATTTTCCAAGTATTTCTTCACTCTTTTTTCATCTTAACTAGAATTATTAGACAAAAACACAGAGAATGAAGGCAGACAGTCATGATCCCAGTGACAATTTAAAGTGTAACTCCTCCTTGGATACCTTCACTTTACTGAAAATCAGACAGATTAAGCGTAGCAGAAATCTTTCACTATGGAGACTAATGAATTAAAGCAAGACACCTGATGTGCTAGATCAGAGAATAGCAATTACTTCTTGTCTGTTCTTTTAATCTGCAGAGGGGGAAACAGCTGGGAGCAATGTGAGTTCTAACGCTACAGAAGGAAATAGCAGGCAGGTGGTTTAGGGGATGTTTTGAGTTGGTGGGGATACTTGGGGATTCTTCTGGGGTTGTTCCTGTATGTTGCTGAGCATTTCCGTGGTGAGTTGTGGTGGTGGAGGTAAGCTCTATGTGACTGTTTCTAAAGCTCTTTGTCTTGTGTGGTGGGAGTGCTTGGGCTGCTAGGAGAATTGGGGGTCACTTGGTGTCTGTGCGTGTAAGTGTTTCTTAATGGAGTAGTACCTCAGAGCAATGAAAATGCTATTACAGAGGAGCTTGAATGGATTTATTTGGCACCCTTGCAGGAGAGTTTAGGAAGGATTTCCTTCAGAATTTGATACTTTAAGCTTCTGGTTGAAGGCTCTGAGCAAAGAGGATTCAAAAAACCTCTGTTTAGTTCATATGAGGTGGTTAGTTGTGTTTATGGCATGAATTCTATTAAGATGTTTTCCTACTAGCAACAGGTTCTCTTACCTCTTTTTTTCTTTGTTTTTATATCTATAAGAAATAAATAAAAGTTATAGGTGTGGGCCTCAGATAAGTATTATAATTTTTATGGGCATGTTATTCTAGTGGCTTCTGCTTCTTTTTTTTTTTTACATTAGGAGGATTGAATGTAGTTCTGCAGACTTTAGATCTGTTTAGCCTTATTGCTTTCATGGAGACTGTACACCACATGTAGCATCAATCCTAAAAGGGTACTACTGTTAAGTACGTAAGCAGTTGTTTGATGTTTGCCTAGTTTTTTAGGAAAACACTGTGTTTAAAAAAAAAAAAGCCAAACAACAAGTCAACAACAAAATGCAACTTTTTCTTTTAACAAAATACTGATCAAAACCCTAAGGTCTAATGCAAGGACCCTGGTTTCTCTGTTTCTAAAAAGCCTATGTGGAATTCTTGTTATGAAGGATAATTCAACCAAATATTTAAGTGTGTGATTAAATCCTTTTGACTTCAAAAGTAAACATATGCCTAAGTAGCTTGAATACTAAAACTTTTCTTTTTAAAAGAAAATCTGGATAAAGTTAGTAGTTTGACATTATTAATAGGATGGTACTTTGAAAATCAAGCCTGTACCGATGTGGTTGTCTGTGTACTTAAGAACAACTTCTTGAAAGCGTGAAGTATTCACTCACTCTCTTGGGCTTGTTTTGGCTTAATTATGGAATATGTTTTCATGTCAGCCTAGTGGATGTTCTGGGAAAAATGTAAGTCCCTCCTGAAAATTTAGGCTTCCATTGTATGCATAATTTTAGACTTCACTGTTTGATTCTGAAAAGGTGCTTTGCAAGGAAAAATTGGTGTTCTCAAACCTTGACATGCTGAGTGAGAAAGGCATTAGGGATTCTTTTAAGTCATTTCACATTTGTTTCTTCCAGTGTGCTTTCAGTACCTGCAAGAACATATCAAAAACAGTAACATTTTGGAACTTGTTTTTTTTTTTCCCCTACTTTTCTTCTCTGAATGAAAATACTATATCCAAAATTCTGGTTTTGAATACAGATATTTTATGATCTCAATTTTTGTATTTCATTTCAATTGACAAAAAAAATGCAGTTAAGTTATTCTGTTCTCACTTTTTATTTCTTTCATGTCACTAAATTCATAAACACATATCCAATTTATACTAACTGGCACATCTTGGAGTTGTTTGGTTTCATCCACATGCCATCCCTTGTGAAACAGCCAGAATATCATCTCTGGTCAAAAAACTATTGTTTTTAAGTCAAAACTTGTTAAAAACTTTGGTGGTAATTAAAGAAATGAACATTACTTTGCTTTGTGATGGCATCATGTGCAACTCTGGTTAACTAATGATTTGGTTTTATTGTTAATTCTGTTTCATGTTATACAGTTAAGAACAAAACACGGTCCAGTTTCTGTTGCTGGTCACATAACCAAATTATGTCAATCTGGAATGTTACTGGAAGAAAACAGGCCCTCTCACAAGTGTGTTAAATATCATTAATGACAGATTAGTCCTACAAGGTATTAAGCTCTGCTCACATGACAGTCTTTGGCTTAACTGGATTCTTTCCAGCTGAAGACTTGAGCTGTAGACAAGAATTTGTAGGATAGACAAAATGTAAAAGATGTAACCTATCATAAGTGCTTTCTAAAATAAAAATTAACCATATATGAAATGTCTGAGACTCTAAAATCTTTATACAGCTTTACTAAGTCAGATGGTGATCATCAGTCTCCTTCTGGCCTTTGAGAAGGAAAAAAGGGGAAGTTAGTGGCAAGTACAGAAACACTTTGGAAAAATACCTAACTACTGGCAAGGATCTAAAATTATTTCTTCCTTTGTTTCCACACAATTGTAGAGGCAGATATTGTAAAATACACTGAATTTCTTCGGATCACTGTGGGTTTTCCCCCCTTCCTCCTTTTCTTTGTCTCTCAGAAGCAACATCTTTTCTGGGTAATTATGGAAAATTAGGAGTACAAGAATCTTTTTGTTTGTGCCCAGTAAGGTTTTTAAGCTCTTATACAAGCATTTAGTTTTGTTACTTAATTTGTTACCCTTGGAGTGCCTAATCCAATGATACAGTCAGCTGGGCTACAGACAGCTCAATTAGTATGTGATAGGAAACAGGCTTTAGAATTGTCCATAAACAGAAATGGATAAGTGTTTTGTTAACTCTTTACTATATTCCATCCCTGCTGAGTAATACCTATAAAAGAATAATCATAAAGGGGTAATTAGGAAGGATAAGAGGCATAATTTCATTAGATATCCGAAGTTTTCATCTTCTTAACAAACACACACCCTACTTGTATGTGTGTAAAAAAAAAAAAAAAAAGAAAAAAGAAAAAAACCAAAAACAAAAAAAACCACCAAAAAACCCAACAAAACAAAAAACCACCTCCAGAGGATAAGTACAGAGTTTTCTTCTGTTTTGTGGAACCTAGAAATGGAGATTTAAATAGGTGCCAAGTAATACTTCCAAATGTTTTGGGGAAGCAGAGATGTATATGATGTCACATATACGTATCATAAACTAATACTTAATCCGGCCACCTAGCTGGCCAACCTACACTTCAGACAACATCTATCGGTCTTCATTATCCCTAAGCTTTACGGCATTTCCTACTGATTGACTTCTACGTTCAAGACCTGGTGCGCTCAGAAGGAGAACTGTTAAGAGCTTCTCTTGAGCACTTTGTAGTGCAACTCCAATATGGAGCTTCCTATAATGTTCAAGTGCAGCACATTAATGTTGGAGCATAAATTTAGACCGTCCATAATTTTTCCACAGGCTTGTTTGTGCTAAAATACACAGTGCTTGGCTTACATTTCTAGATAACTCAGTTGTTTAAAGTTGTTTGTCTCAAGTTTTCTATAACACCACAGTCTTAGAAGGTAATATATGTTGTTATATCTGTTTCTTAAGGCATTCAAATGATTGTTTTTTTAATCAAATATATTACAGAGAAATGCAAAGGGGGGAAAAACCAAACAACTATTTTTTCCATGTTTCACCTGTAATCAAATTCCTTAGGATGGTTTTGATGTGTAGCATGCTGTGGTATAACTGTAGTACTTCCGTAATAAGAAATATTAAATCCTGCTGATGCTTAAACATTTTCAGTGTCCCAGCACACAGTTAGATCAGCTGCACTCTTAACTACTGTTGTTGTACTGTGTGATGTTGCATAATCAGAATATGATGCTGCTATAGCTATAGGCCTTTCTTTATGGTTGCTGCTGAATGACTGCATTCAATATTCTGTATTCCACTCCAGGGAGTACTGCAGACGTGCTTTCTACAGCTTCTGCAGCCTTATTAAAAACACTTGAATCTTCTTTCCATTCACTGTGGGTTTTAACTGGTTGCATATATAAGGTGATAAGCACTGCACTGAACAAAGAAAATTTAGAAAGCTTCTATTCTATTACCATGAATATGAACAATTTTGACGAGGATCTAGAATATATTGAAAGTGACATTGAATTTTTTTCATGTGCTTATTCACCCTGCTCAGGATCAGAGAAGGCTCACTACAGGAATGAGAGAGGTAAGAAAGCAGTCTCCTCTCCATTTCTATTCAATCAACAGTTTGGGTGAAGCTGCCAAACTTAGAAACCTTCAGGATCAATCTAGCAATGACTGTGTCATGTAACAATCTGTCCATTATGGACTTGACTGAGGCCACAAATCCTTTTCATACACAGTTGTCTGGCTGGTAGCCATCAGATGTTAATGACAGGTATTCTCCTCTCCTCTGTCAAACTGGGATCCCAGACTAGGAGAAGGAAGGTTCCCATGACCTTGTCCATTTAGCTTCTGTCAGATTAGTGCTGTAATATGATGGATTTGGTGTGTGGTGTGGGGATTAGATTCTACTCTCCTTATGCAGACTTATCTTTTTTTTCCAGAATGATCTAGTGATTTAAAAAGTGAGGCAATGTCATAATTTGAAAGGAGACAGGGAAGACAGTTGAATTCAACTCTTTAGGTTGCGAGGGATCTAAAGATGTCATTCTTGGATGCCTTCAGCAAGTGCTGGAGGTTTTTAGGTCTGTTCTTTTTAGTTTCCCTACTTGGTTACTTCAGTCAGAGTTTTGTAAACTTTTGACACACTTTTCTCTCCCCCTATCTTTTTTTTTATTCCTAGTTTGTCTTCTGCAGTAAATGTTTCTTAGGTTTTTGTACTCGGAGCATAAAGGCCCCCTTTCCCCTTCCCTACAGTCTCTGTTGCTTTTCTGTTTTCTTTGGTGAATGTAGAGGAGAGGAATACCCCAACTACTTGGCTGACAGTGGCAACATCTCCAGATTTTTTGGAGCCTTTACCCAGTAGTTTTCTCCTCTTTCTTTTACCTCATCAATCTCTAGAGAAGCTCTGGGAGAATACTCTTTGTTCCTGCTTTGCTGGGAGTAAGCTTTCTATTTAAAATGTGCTCATGTGTGCAGTTAAAATGTCTATTCTATCAAGAAAAAAACATTAAGACCAACAAATGGCTTTCTCTTTCCTCCAGACCTCTTCTCTGTTCTCCTATGGTCATAATGTAGTTTAGATGTATCTGAGTGGTATTAAAGTTTGGCAAACTGCCAGAGCTAGCTACTGTAATTCTGCTGTGTTCTCCAATATGCTGCACTTCTGACCATGTTCAAAAATGCCTTGGATGTCAATCTAAGAGAGTTGAGATAATAAATGCCAGTCATTATGTTGAATAGATGAAATATCAAGGTGGAGACTGCTAAGATTTCAGTTCTTTGGATGCCTAGTTTCCATATGTTCAGTAAGAACGGTTATCTTAAGTTTCAGTTATGATTTTGAAAATATCAGGCAGTTGTTCTGACACTTTCTTTTACTTATGCTTGCCTATTTCTTCTAGGTTGAGTCTGTAGAAGTAGCCTTTTCAATACACCCACGCATTCTGTTTGCATTCCTAACATCTAACAACTAACCTCATCATTTATGGTGAGCTCCAAGTCTCATGTTATAAAAAAAAAAAAAAGAATCCTCTTGTGAAGAATTCAAGAATGAGCCTGGGGTTTCTAATCCTCTGTTAACTGGGGACATCTTCACACTTTGTAATAGACAAGTTACATTTTATCTTCTATCAGCTTGCTTAGTCTCCAGGTATAAAAATGCAATTCTATCTTGGGTTTCTCCCAGATCACTACAATGTTTTATAACAGAAACAGTGTGGTTTCAGTGGGAAGTGTCATTCATTTGCTAGCTATTTCCTTTTCCAAATAATTAACTGCATAGACCCATGAGATTTTTCTACTTAAAAATATCTGTGGTGGTTTTGAGGAATAACTTTTAAACTTTATTTCCGATTGCTTAATTAGCTTCTAAATCAAGATATTTGCCCCTTAGAAAACTACCTAGTACACAGCTGGTGACATAAAGCTAAATAATTAATATCCTTATATGTAATTAGATCTTTCCTAAAGGAGTATTATTTTTTTAAATTACATTATTCTTGAAAACTGAAGTTAATTAAGCCCACCTTCATCTAATGCCACACAGACACACACACACCCCCCCATTTTGTGTGTGTTTGTAAAGAGTAACTCTGTTGGGTTAAAGGAGTGAGGTTTCTTTCCCATGTACCGCTCCCCTTACTGGAGCCATGCTGGCTTGAGCCTATCAAGTTATATTTATCCAACTGTTCTGCCATCCTATCTTTAATTAGATTCTCTATCAGTTTATTCAGTAATGGGACAAATCTCACCAGGCTTTAAGTTCTAGGTTCTTTTTTAGCAGCATTATTTAAAAAGAGGTACTGCATTACTATTTTCCCCACTGTTCACCAGCAGTTTAAGTGTTTCTCTAAGGATGTTCTGCAGGTTACTCTTCAGTACTCATTTTTTTTTGTGGTAGATACTGCAATTTTTTCTCAACCTTTCCTGACTGTCACCCAATCCTTAACTTTCTTTTCCTGTAGATGAAACTTTTTTGTCTGATATCAAGTCATAGGTTTTAAACTAGCAATTTGAAGAACACCATGTGTGTCCATAAGGGATACTTAATAAGTAGTCTTATTGGCCAGCACCTGAAATTCACCATGGAAGGCTTAGCATTCTATTGTAGAAACATGTTGAGCCTATACTGGAAAAGTTGTTGAAAATAACTGTCTTCAGCTATTTATCTCTTTGCACTTCATTGGTAATTATGCACTTAAAAGTACGCATCCATTCAGAAAACTAAATGCACTGTGAATACAGTCAAATAAAGATGAAACAGAGGTTAGTTAAATGCAAGGCCAAAATTTTAACTTCTTAATATAAAAGGAGCAATGCAAATGATCTGATTTACCTAACAACTTCAGTTATATATGGTCTCATTCATGTGCATAGTAGAAAAAAAAATATTTCATATTGACTCAAAAGCACTTCCACAATAGCTACTTATTAACATTTTATTTGCAAAGTAATTTTGGCAAATTAATTTTGAATCAATTTAAAAAAAACCCAACCAACAAAGGGGGATGTGTTTCAGTAGACTTAGTGTTTCAGCTTGGTTTCAACTGATGTGGTTCACATGGCTCTACAGCAAGTATCTTTCCACTGGTACTTGCATTTAACAAGTTAACATCTATATCATACACAGTCTTTTGGTGGAAATAAATGCCTTAATGGTTTTCCTTAAGATTTTACTTTTTTTTCTCAACCATATTTAATTTGACTTTTGTATACATCGACGGACATATTGACACCATGTTAATATTCAGTAGCTGAATAGTGTGGAAAAGGCAAATAATTTGTGTGGGGGATGACTTGCTTTATCTTTATATGGACCAGAGGAAGAAAAAACATATGTTTTGGACTGTAACAATGACTTGCATCTGAATGTCCTGTTGTGGTGGGTAAATATTGGCTGGCTGCCAGTTGCCCACCCAGCTGCTCTCTCCTCCCTGCTATGCGAGGAGATGGTAAGGTGGAAAACTTGTGGGTTGAAATAGCGGGGCAATCCCTTATGAATTAACATCATGGGCAAAATGGACCTGACTTGGAGAAAAACAATGTATTTGCAACCAAAATAATCGGGAGTAGTAAGAAACAAAGACAAACGTTAGAACAATGCTTTTCCTCCCCTGTCCTTTCCTGGGCTTGGTGTCGCTCCAGGCTCTTCAAATCCTCCGCAGGTGGCACTGGTGAGAGTCGAGGAGATTGTGATCACCCCGTAGCAGCCTCTCTCGGCCGCCCCTTCCCCCTCACGCCTTCCCCCGCTCCAGCGTGGGCCCTTCCCGGGGCTGCCGGGAAACGCCCGCCCCGCCGGGGCCTCTCCCGGGGCCGCGGGGGCGTCTCTGCCGGGGCGCCCGGAGCAGCCGCTGCCCTCCTCCCGCTCTCCCCTCGGGGCTGGCCAGCCCTGGCTGCCGGGCAGCGTTGTGCCCTTTCTGCCCCAGGCTTTCCCCGCGGCGCCCGCCCGGGGCTGAGGGGCTCAGCTGGGCCCTGCGCTGGGGCCGCCGGAGCCGGCTGGGACCGGCCGCGTCCGGCACGGGGTCTGCCACGCAGCTGCCGCCAGCACCAGTACCCCAGTTACGTTGTTTCCTGTCTCATGTGCTTTGTGTAAACTCGGCCGTGTATCTTAACTTTTTTTTTGGTAGGGCAAATATTTCCTTTTTTCAGGGATTTGGTTATGGAGAGCTGGAGCGCTTTTGCTTCAGTGAGGGAGAAAGCAGTTGAACTCTTTACCCACGTTACCACTTTCCGATACCACTTCTGCTGGCTGCGAGCAGCTGAGGAACAGGATTTGGGTTGCTGGGCCTACCTTCTGCCCCTTGTGATTTTTTTTTTTTTTTTTAAATCTTGTGGGGTGTGTTTTTTGTTGTGGTAAGGTTCTTAAAAACAACTCACATTGCAATTATGCAGGTTTAAATTCAAGGCCTGTTCAATGAAAACAATATTTTTACTAGGCAGGTAATAAAGCCCTTTTCCTTTCTTAAAAAAGCATTTTAGGACTAAAAAGCTTGTATCAAATTGCAATTAGAGAAGTAAAAACCTGGATGTACCTTAATGAGTAAATGAAGAGTCGGATAATGATGATGCCTTGTAAGAGCTTTTAATGAAGAAAATGCTCTTAAATCATCTGATGATTAGGGAAGAGCAGCAGTAATCTGTGCCCCTTTGATGTCCTGGCAAGGTAATTTAGTGTATTTTATTTCCTTGCTGTGAAACTGAATAGCCTCACTCTGTGCCCACGCAGCAATCTGAAACATCTGGAGTCTGCTGTAGTCAAAGTCTTTTTTTTGAGTGTTCATCCCAAATTGAGTGAATGGAGAATGTGTGCTTTCTACTGCTGACACAAACATATGAGGGGCTGTGGACGTGGTTAGAGATAGGATTACTGCAAGGCATGTTTTGTAAGCACTTTCCTTTTCAGAAAATATTTATACTTGTATCAGAAAAGTGTTTTTTCTAGGGAGTGATCTAAAAGTTGCAACTGCCTGTCTCAAAAAATCTCAAAAAAATCAAAGTAACTCCCCATACCAAATGCTTATGTGCTGCCACAGTGCATGAACATGCCTTTAAAACCACAGGTTCTGAAGTGTTGTGGCCATTTTTTTCATAAAGGAAAGAATTTTCAAGTCTATGTCTGCGTACTTATGAACAGAAGGAGTGGCATCTCATTCCCATGAAGAAAAGTTATACCTATGTGTGAAGCAGAGCATAGCATCTTATACTATGCCAGGCATGAACTGTAGCCTTGTTGCTGATGGACATTCTCTGTTCTGACCACAGTTTTTTTTTTATTCAGTACTGATCTCTGCAACTGTGCTGATACAGCTGTGATTGACTGCTAGTACCCCCAAAACAGTCAAGAGATGGCCAAGTCCTTTCCTACCTGAGGACTTAGCCATTTGTGGCACTTTATAGGCTTCACACCTTATACATTTTGTGACTTAGATGTGGGAGAGTCTAATAAAATGCAACTCACAAACAAAATATTGTTGTCAGAACTGAAGTGGTAATTTAAATTCAAACTTTTTCATCTGAGTTACAATTACTCCATAAAGTATGTCATGGGTTCAGCTTTTGCAGTTGTTCTTGCAAGCTTCAGTTTGTATGTCGCATAAATGCTTGGTTCCAGTGGAAGGGCACAAGTGGTGTCTGTTGGTAGTGCCTATTTCTGATGGTATTTGATATCCAGAGGTGCGGTGATTGCACAAGGATAGGCAAAGCACCAATCTACATGTGGTCAACACCTTGCTCATTACGGAGGGAAGGGAGAGGAAAAGAGGCTTATATCCATTGCTTCAGCATCTTTTGTGGATCCTGTTCTACAGGGTGTGAGGCAGAAGCAGCTTCTAGGACTATGCCTGACAGCAAAGTGCTGCTGAAATTAGTAACTTCCAAAAGTTGCTTGGGACCGATTCTTTACTGTGTGGTGTTCATATCTCTAAGAAGGCCTATTCAAATTCATATAATGTAATGGTTATGATGGCAATGAGTTAGAAACATAAAAAATTAGTAAAATTCCCATTAATATCTCTAAAATATTTTCCATTATCTCTGTTATTTTTAAGTTCTCTTGGTATAAAGCCCTTTTTTATGACTCTTCAGTGACTGATGTAAGCAAAACCCTCAGCATGAATGAGGGTCTGCAGGCACTACTGTCACAAATGCTTATTTCATATATATAGTACTACAGCCTCCTGGCTGCTGATTGTTGTAAAATTCTTCTAATTCTAGCTGAATGTATTAAAAAAACCAAACAAATGAAAAAAACCCCACCTCAACCTCTAGAATAGTTCATATCAGACTACCAGAAAACCAGTGACTGACACCTTTATTTTGTGATGAAGAGATGAAGTCAAATAGATTTTTCAAAGAGGGATCACTTTTTTTGTTAATGAAAGCTTAAATAGATGGAAAGACATGAGTAGTTATCAACAGGGCCAAGTGCAGGGTCCTGCACCTGGGTTGGGACAAACCCCTGTTTTAGTACAGGCTGGGGGATGACTTGGGGGTTACTGGTAGATGAAAAGCTGGACAGGAGCCAGCAATGTGTATTCACAGCCTGGAAAAAAGGTATCCTGGGCTGTATCCAAATATGGCCAGCAGGTCGAGGGAGGTGATTCTACCCCTCTGCTCTGGTGAGACCCCACCTGGAGTCCTGCGTCCAGCTCTGGAGCCCTCAGCACAGGGAAGACATGGACCTGTTGGAGAGGATCCAGAGGAGGGCCACCAAAATGATCAGAGGGGTGGAACACCTCTCCTATGAGGACAGGCTGAGGGAGTTGGGGTTGTTCAGCCTGGAGAAGAGAAGGCTCTGGGAAGACCCTAATGCAGCCTTCCAGTACTTAAATGGGGCTTATAGGAAGGATGGGGACAGATGTTTTAGCAGGGCCTGTTGCGACAGGACAAGGGGTGATGGTTTTAAACTAAAAGAGGGTGGATTTCTACTAGATATAAGGAAGCAATTTTTCCCAATGAGTGTGGTGAAACACTGGCACAGGTTTCCCAGAGGGGTGGTAGATGCCCCATCCCTGGCAACATTCCAGGTCAGGTTGGATGGGGCTCTGAGCAACCTGATCTAGTTGAAGATGTCCCTGCTCACTGCAGGGGGTTTGCACTAAGTGCCCTTTAAAGGTCCATTCCAACCCAAAGATTCTATGATTCTCATATTCTATGATCGTGTGTGTTGAGTCAAAGTGCTCTGATGCATTGACTGTGGTTAGAGAGAATATGGAAGTTGCAGTGGTAAAAAATACCCAGTACTTTAGCTTTATTAATGATTTCACTATCAGACCTGCTTCTAGGGCAGTATTTAGATGGTGGGTTTGCTGAAGTACTCCTGTTTGGTTTATTTGGGCTTTTTTTCTGTAAATAGAAAAAGAGGAAGAAAACCCAAAAAGCAGAGAATACACAAAGCTATGGATTTAAACACCTGGGATTTTTTTCTTTTCATTTTGTGTTATGTGCTTTCAGAACAGCAAAACAATGGCTGCGCAGAGTTTGGGCTGAAAAAGCAAAAGCTATGTAATGGGATTACTACAGCTATCACAGTGTGATTCCATTGTACTGCTTTGTCAGTGTCCCACTTTTCCAATAAATCATCATAACCAGCTGACAATGCAAATATCACAGCATGTTGTCTGGGAATTATTCTGGTTAGTTTGTAACTTGCAAAGGCTGCTCTCACTTTCGAGCAATGAGTCTGTCTCCCATAGCTGTTATTTTTTCCTGATACTCTGTGTCATAAGAGATAGCGGGATTGTGGTGGCCATAATTCTGGTTCAAAGGTGCCGGTAATAGCTTGTGTTTGTTACCTTTTCAGGGCTTTCGGGAGTATGTAATTAGTACAAAAGTATGTTTTTTATAACCTTCTCCTGCAGAATATTTATAACTAGATTTTTTTACTCATGTAAAGCTTTGGTTTCAAATATCTATTAAACCAGTATAGAAGCATACAGTCTGCATATGTTGTCAGTAATGTGTCTGGAACATGATAATCTCTGTGGAGGCAGAAACTATCTTAAATTGTAATCCTTATATATATATATATATGTGTGTGTGTGTTCCTCACAGAAATAGCAAACTTCCTGCTCTGGAAATTATAAACTCTTTTAAACCTATAATATATTTTTTGTCTCTTACTGCAGTAATGATTTCTGTATAATAAATCATGGTGTTCTTTTCAAGTGATTTATTCTTCTACTGTGTTCTGAAAGTCTGTATTCTCTGGTGTGATAAAATTGTGAGACACTGACTCCAGTGTAAAGATTGGAAAGATGTGCTAAGCTTGTGGAAAAACTCAGAGAAAGATGAAAGCATGGAAATGTTTACACTTGGCACTTTTTGGTCTTGAGGTCTAGTTCAAAGTTTAAAAAAAATCAGTATGTTTGAAGTCATCACAGCATTGTCCTATAGGGTGACCACAGTGAAGGACCTACCAACACCTCTGTCATCCTTGTCTATTGCAGAAAAACCTAAAACTTCAGACACAGTACCTGGTTCTTGTTTGTAGTGTGATTGTGTTAACTTCCTGCCCCACATCTGTTAAAATGTTAGCTCTCATTACTGGAAACACCCAAACATCAGCTTTTTCAAAATAGTTCATCAATTTAAACTTACACTTTTGGGGTCTTGCGTACTTCATTAATATTCATTACATAATATATTAGCTGGGAATGCAGGTTAAGCACCTAGACTCAACCCCTTGCTCTACCACAAATTTCCCAAGTGGTCCAGGGTAAGTAATTTAGCTTTCCTCTATCTTAATTTCCAATCTATTTAGCAGAGATAATGTTGTTATTCCCATTGTGAGAGAATACTCACTTATCACTGTGGAAATAAACTTACAATGGATTCTGAAATGCTTAGGAAGTGTAGGGTGGATATATATGCCAGAAACTAATGTGGAAAGAAACAGTTGTGTCACCCAGTGTGGCAAAGAACAACCGAACAGCCTTGTCCTGGAGCATGTTTGGTATCTATGGAGACTTATGTTAGCTTCATATTAATTGCAGGACCCTTGCAGCATTACTAGAGTAAGTTTTAGTTTTAAGTAAAAAGCATACTGGATTTTTCTCAATTGATTATAATATCACCTTCTGTTCTTCATAAATGGCAATTTTAGCTATGAGCATGTACTTTGTAGTGAAGGGCAAATAAGAGTTTCCTAAAACTATGGAAGTGAAATAATGGGAAACTACATGTATCAAGTTGCTATATTGCAAGTCATAGAATCATAGAATAGTTTGGGTTGGAAGGGACCTTTTAAAGCCATCTAGTCCAACCCCCCTGCAATGAGCAGGGACATCTTCAACTAGATCAGGTTGCTCAGAGCCCCGTCCAACCTGACCTTGAATGTTTCCAGGGATGAGGCATCTACGACCTCTCAGGGCAACCTGTGCCAGGGTTTCACCACCCTCACTGTGAAAAATTTCTTCCTTATATCTAGTCTGAATCCACACTCTTCTTAGTTTAAAACTGTTACCCTTTTTCCTATTGCAACAAGCACTACTAAAAAGCCTGTCCTCAATGATGTTTTCTGCTGGAAGCGTACTTGGTTTCTTAATGTGAAAAAGGGATGATTATTGCTTCATAAAAGCAAATAGTAAAAAACCATTTGCCAGGGAGTGGGACTTTTCTGTCTCCTGCTTTTCTCAAGATGCATTCCTGCCAACATACAGATAAAATTATTTGAAAAATCTACGAAGAGCACATGCTTTTCTATCAAAATATACAAATAAGCTCAGTAGGACAAGCAGTTTAACAGAGAGAACTAGTGAAAAGAACTGGTAAATAGCCTCTGCCTCAAGACCTGTCGTGGTTTAACACAGCTGGGAGCTGAATACCACACAGCCATTCACTGACTCCCCTTCCCTCAGTGGGGTGGGGGAGAGAATTGGAGGGTGGGGGGAGAGGGCAGGTAGGGAAGTAAAAGTTACGGGTTGAGATAAAGACAGTTTAATAGGACAGAAAGGGAAGGGAAAATAGTAATAATAATGACAAAAGAATGTACAAAACAAGTGATGCACAATGCAATTGCTCACCACCTGATGACCAATGCCCAGCCACTTCCTGAGCCGTGGGTCCTAGTTTATACACTGAGCGTGATGTCATGTGGTATGGAATATCCCTTTGCCCAGTTTGGGTCAGCTGTCCTGGCTGTGTCCCCTCCCAGCCTCTTGTGCACCCCCAGCCTCCTTGCTGGCATGCCAGCATGAGCAGTGGAAAAGCTCTTGTTTTAGTATAAACACTACTCAGCAACAGCTAAACCATCAGTGTGTTATCAACATTATTCTTATCCTAAACCCAAAACATGGCACTATACCAGCTACCAGGATGAAAATTAGCATTATCCCAGCTGAAACCAGGACAACTTGTCCCTGAAGGACTGCATATAAAAGCCCTAATTTTTAGAAAGTGTTATGGGTGCACCCAAAACATTTTAGATAAATGTTTTACTGGATGAATACCATTCCAGTGGTGCACACCAGCAGTACAGTTTATGACAACTACAACAAATGCCAAGATTCAGTTAACTATGTTTCAGAATCACTGGGCTAGACTGTAATTACCTACTGTAAAGATAGGAAATTGTCATGCCTGGTAATACTGGAAACAGCATCAGCAGGAATTTGTACCTTGAACACAGCAGAAAATCGAAGAGTCTCATGTATAGACAGCCTCTGCTGTTGCTCACTGATAACAGTGTGCAACTTCTTTTAAGGACAGGACTTCATTCTAAAATAGGCCAATAGGAGCAAGGAAATATATTGCTACTTAATGTGTAGATAGTTATTACTGACTATTAGAAAGCTTTCTGTATGTACAGACATTAACTTATGCATCTAAATTTTGGGGTTTCTGAATTTTTATCTCTTCTGCTTTATTGCTAGACTTGTTGAGACTAATGTTCTACTTGATACTTGTATTGTATTGCATTTCTGGTTAAAGCACTTCCATCCATCCATCTGTATATGTATCTATTAATAGTTAAGTGCTAGGAACCCTTCTGGAAGGGTGAGGTATGGACAGAATATTTGCCGTTTCCCAAGGTGTTGAATTCAGGGATGTGAGACTGTAGAGCTTGGCAGGAACCCTGATTTTCTTCATGTAGCTTTCCTATCCTGAAGACATCTATGTATTTCTCATCCTGAAAGTCATCCCAAAGAAATACCTGCTATTGCAGCAATCTAGAAAGTGGTTGGAGGCAGTCTTAATCATTCCTCGTTGGTTGTTCTTTAGCAGTAACTAGGAAAATTCCTGAATTCTGGAACAAAATTACCTCTATTATGGGGAGGGGGGGGGCGGGAAACCCTAAGCCATCCACTAAGCTTTAAGCCTGTTCTCAGTGGTGTTCCTCCAAACACTACTTCTTGTTCACAGTTCAGCAACAAGAGTAGTTTCAGGGACCATTTTAAGATATTAGATAAGCAGCCTTCCATCACTATTCTGTTGTGAAGCCTAAAAAAAAAAAAAAATTATTAGCAAGGATTCATATAATTTCTTCAGTGACTTGAACATCTGAGAATATTCCCAGGTCTACTTAAATTTATTATTATAGATTCCTTATTCCCTGTCCTGTTGAACAGAGGTGGAAGGAAAGGTGCCTTAGGTACTGCTCTAGAGCATAAGTCTTTAATGTCTTATAGCTAGTACTAGAAATTGCTAGGGGTACTTTGCTCCTTCCCTGTAGCTCTAGCTGTCTGTAGCATTTCTGTTGATGTGAGCATCTGTATCAGTAAGCGTAAAGAATTCTTACACCTGTAGTATGTTGTTCAATAACTAATACAGGATCTGTTCACAACTGTCTACATTATGATGCACAGCAAAGAACTTAAGTTTCAGAATAGCTTAGTCCTTGATTCATGGGTAGAAAGCTTTATAAATTATTTGCTAAATGTTTAATTTGAAAGGTGCAGAGTGATCCCTGAAAGATCTAAATATTTTCAGTTAGGGGAAAACAATTTTGGAAATCAAATTAGAAGAGTTGGAAATAGAAGTAGGTAGCTGAAACTTCAGATCTTCAAGACTGTTAGTTTGTTAGAACTACAATAAAGTCTTCAAGCCACAACCAACATTTAGCTTTCTTCATGCTGGATGGTGTTGTACAGGTACACAGTAAAAGGTTGCTTCTGTTATGTAGAACTTCTGGTTTTAATTGGCAAACAAAAACCAAATTAATGTTAGAAAGTCTTTCTTCTAAGCCCTTGTCTATTGAGCTACCCACTGTTTTGCATTCTCAAATTAGAACATATATGTAAAACCTAGGGAATCAGGTTGACATTGCATATTATCTTGCTGAGGATGTTATGTACTCTTATGAAGCACCACATATGGGTATCTTAAAGTTAATTGGCTCTTCAGAGCAGAAGTGCTTTGCCTTTTCACTCTGGACAAAATGTTAGGGTAAATGCCTGAATTTGAGATAGTATGGTTTTCTATTCTTGGTACTTGTTGGTCACATTGGGATGGATTTCCTCTTGTAAATACTTCTGTAGTCGAGGATCATAGACAATATAAAAATTTCCTCAAGCTGCTTCTGTTTTCAGATTTTTTTTTTTGACCTAATAAAAACTTATTTGTTTTTGTATTAAATAATGAAAACATCATTTTACTAGAAGTTATTACTTTTAAACTGAGCTTTAAGTGATCTTCTAACTGAAAATATGTCTGTACACTTTAGTATTGAAAGTATTAGAGTTTGAGGGTAAGTTACTTTGTCATTAAAGAAATGACATCTGTGGTCTATAGCAGCTGAAAAAAATGTGTTCGTTCCTTGGGAGCCCTTGGTTTGGGTTCTCACCTGTGTTTGTGCATCCCTGTGTTCCTCTAGGCTTGTGGAGATGGGCCTTTGGGTTGATGGCGCCTGAGAGCAGCTTGAGTAGGGTATTATTTGCAATCCCACTCCTGCCATCGTGTCTTTGAGCTCCTTTGTGGGTCTGTGAATGACCTTTATCACATAACCTAGCAATAATGAATCCCGTATAATGTCTTGTGAATAACAGGCTGTGTTTATTAGTTCTTAGTTGTAACGGAGAACTACTGTTATCCAGTTGCAATGTGTGCAAGTCTCCAGAGAGGAAGATGTTCTGAGTTGAAATAATTCTAAGTTACTGTTAGGTTGTTTTGTTGAGAATATTATAGAATCATGGAATCATTTAGGTTGGAAAAGACCTTTAAGATCATCAAGTCCAACTGTTAACCTAGCCTATTGTGGTGGGTCGACCTTGGCTAGATGCCAGGTGCCCACAAAAGCCGCTCTATCACTCCCTCCTCTTGGTTGGACAGGGGAGAGAAAAATACAGTGAGAAGCTTATGTGTTAAGGGCAGGAAGAGACCATGCAGCAGTTATCATCATGGGCAAAACAGACTCAACTTTGGCAATACATTAAACTAATTTCCCCATCAAAATCAGAGTAGGATAATGAGAAATAAGACCAAATCTTAAAACGCCTTCCCTGCACCTTTCCCTCTTGGGCTCAACTTTGCCCACGATTTCTCTACCGCCTCCACCCCTCAAGAGGCTCAGGGGGACAAGGAATGGGGGTTGCAGTCAGTTCATCACATCTTGTTTTCTGCTGCTCCTTCCTCAAGGGGAGGACTCCTCGCACTCTTCTTCTGCTCCAGTATGGAGTTCCTCCCATGGGAGACAGTTTTCCATGAACTTCTCTAATGTAAGTCCTTCTCACAGGCTTCAGTTCTTCATGAACTGTTCCAGCCTGGGTCCCTTCCACAAGGTGCCATCCTTCAGGAACAGACTGCTCCAGTGTGGGTGCCCCATGGGGTAACAAGTCCTGACAGCAAACCTGCTCCAACCCTTTCTCCAAGGGTCCACAAGTCCTGCTGGGAACTTGCTCCAGTGCAGGCCTCCCATGGGGTCACAGTCTCCATCAGGCATCCACCTGCTCCAGTGTGTGGTCCTGCATGAGCTGCAGGTGGATAGCTGCTCCACTGTGGACCTCCATGGACTACAGGGGACAGCCTGCCTCACCCTGGTCCTCACCACGAGCTGCAGGGGAATGTTTGTTCTGGTGTGTGGAGCACCTCCTCTCCCTTCTTCATTGACAGTGGTATCTGCAGAATGTTTTTGCTCACTTATTCTCACTCCTCTCTCTGTCTGCAGTTGCTGTTGCACAGGGGTGTGTTTTCCCCCTTATTAAATATGTCATCCCAGAGGTGCTACCACTGTTGCTGTTTGGCTTGGCCTTGGCCAGCAGCCGATCCATCTTAGAACTGGCTGGCACTAGCTCTGTTGGACACAGGGGAGGATTCTAGCAACTTCCTGCAGAAGCCACCCCTGCAGCCTCCACTGCTACCAAAACCTTGCCACACAAACCCAGTACACCTATTGTTTGTCTTTGCTTTGTCCTCAAAATACTCTTCGTAAGTGATACTCTTGAATTCTGTTCTTCAGAAGACTCAGACATGTAGCAGGCTCATGTGAAACAGCTGATGTGTTCTTCCACAGATGAGTATGGAAAAGAGGAATTAAATTTACTTTGGTCTCTTTATTCTTCCCTAGCTATCTGGCATGTTGGTTATTTACAGGGTCATTCTGTGTTTTCCTAATTGTTGAGTTATTCTGGCATGACAGTATTATTTTATGGAGAAGTTTTGCCTGGGATAATGTCAGCAGGAAAAAGAGTTTAGGCAGCTCTGTGATTTAGCGCTTACAAGGGATCAGTCTCTAGTGCACAAAACTGCCTGTCACTGTCTAAGCAAGATGAAGCTGAATGGGCCATGAGAGAGGTATAGATGTTCTTTATCAGGGAATTTAGACCTTTCTGAAAGGTGTCAACTGATTGGGGAAATGTAGCATGAGGATGTATGCCCTGCAGATGGAACTTATCCTGCTGTCTTGTATTAGGTCTCTGAGGTCAGTGACAAGGTGATAGTCTCTCAGAAAGGAGCTTATTAGTTAAATACCCTTTTGGCTAATGTAGTGTTTTAAAAAATAATGCTTCTAGATTCAGAAAAGCAAAACCACTCAGCTGGTGTGCTATCACATTATTTTTAACTGTAATCAGTGAACTGTATTCTCTTGTCTGTTTCTGATGGGCTTAAGAATTTACTATGGGTTGGTGAATGGTTGGTTCCTTGTTGGTTACACACAAGGAAGCACATAATTTTATAAGAAGGTAGGTGTAAGCCAAAGTAAGTACTTAAAAAGACTTGTTGGAAGCCCTTTATGTGCTGAGCTTGAGTAATGAGATTTAGGCAGCTGGGGGGAAGTAGAGATGTGAAGCTTTCACTGATGGGTACCAGGTCTGTGATATGTGTTGCAGTAGCTTTGAGGATATGTGGAACTGCCTCTGTTCAAACTATCTATGTCTTGCTATTGGTGTGAGAAGCTATGGTGAAAGTCTTGAGGAAAACTAGCTGGTATCTGAACTAAATCACTTTATAATTTTGTTTCCTAGGTCTCCCCTTCTAGGAGGTATTCTGCAATTTTTACATAGAAAGGAAAAAGAGTTGTTAGAATAGCTACTTCTTATCCTATTTAAATCATCACAGATGATTAAATTTAGTATGTTTTCAATGATTTACAGTCTTATGTCAACAAAAAGCTGGAGTCTTGCTGTAATCTCAATATCCATATATGCTGGTAGATGCTTATTAATGGGTTTCTTCTTAACTGTCATCTTATACTTTGTCAACAAGCAGGGATGAAAGGTAGTAATGAGTGTTGCAAAATGAGAATATGAGCAAAGAGCTTGATGTTCAGATCAAAGGATTTTTATGGCTGTTTCTTTTTCTACAACTTTATGGACGCAAAATATATGTCTTTCAAGCTTAACTGAATGCAAATTAGCCATTATTCTAGCACCTTTATAGGTTGTCCTGTTAGTATTTTAGCTCGGAAGTAGGCAATCTGTGACTGCCCATGCAGTATACAGGCAGTTATTTTTCTTCAACTTGATGGCTATATCGCTGCTTTCTAAAAAGTTGTCAGATTTTCTTCTGAAGTTAGGTTTAATTGAGTTCAGCTTTTCCAAAGTTGTTTTCAGTGTTGAGTTAAAAAGCTGTTTCTATAAGACCAGAGAACTAGTCAACTCAATAGAAAATTTTTCATAGAATCACAGAATCATTAAGGTTGGAAAAGACCTCTAAGATCATCAAGTCCAACTGTCAACTCAACACCACCATGCTCACTAAATCATGTCCTGAAGTGCTGTGACTACATGCTTTTTGAACACTTCCAGTGACGGTGACTCCACCACCTCCCTGGGCAGCCTGTTCCAATGCCTGACCACTCTGTCGGTGAAGAAATTTTTCCTAATATCCAATCTAAACCTCCCCTGGCGCAACTTGAGGCCATTTCCTCTTGTCCTATCACTAGTTAGTTGGGAGAAGAGACCAACACCCTCGTCGCCACAACCCCCTTTCAGGTAGTTGTAGAGAGCGATAAGGTCTCCTCTCAGCCTCCTCTTCTCCAGACTAAACAACCCCAGTTCCCTCAGCCGCTCCTCATAAGACTTGTTCTCCAGACCCCTCACCAGCTTGTTGCCCTTCTCTGGACACGCTCCAGCACCTCAACGTCCTTCTTGTAGCGAGGGGCCCAAAACTGAACACAGGATTCAAGGTGCGGCCTCACCAGTGCCGAGTACAGGGGCACGATCACTTCCCTACTCCTGCTGGCCACACTATTCCTGATACAGGCCAGGACGCTGTTGGCCTTCTTGGCCACCTGGGCACGCTGCCGGCTCATATTCAGCCGGCTGTCAACCAGCACCCCCAGGTCTCTTTCTGCCAGGCAGCTCTCCAGCCATTCCTCCCCAAGCCTGTAGTGTTGCATGGGGTTGTTGTGGCCGAAGTGCAGGACCTGGCACTTGGCCTTGTTAAACCTCATACAACTGACCTCAACCCATCAATCCAGCCTGTTCAGACACCTCTGCAGAGCTTTCCTATCCTTGAGTGGATCAACACTCCAGCCCAATTTCCTATATTTGAGTGATTTACTGTACTAAAAACAAGTCTGAGAAAGTTTTGCTATCTATTAGATATAATAAATGTATCTGGCTATAATAACTGCTATTAACAGTTTCATGTGCAGATGCAGCATTTTCAGCAACTCAACTTATAAAAAGGCAGTGCTGCTGTCTTGAAGTATTAAATGAGCAAGAATAAATTCCATCTTTGAGAACATCATTTAAAAGGCTGAAATGGTGACTTCTGAACAAATTCCAGACACTAATAGTTTTATAAAAATTTTAAGTTGGAAAATTTTTACAGCCCTTAATTTTACAGAGAATGTTATATATGTAGTTTATTAGAATTTTCTGGAAATTGTGTTTAAATCAAACCAGACTTTTTGCAATTTAGTATTATATCCCTTTAAAATACCATCTTTTTTGTTTCTCATATCTCATTAAATACTTTGGAAATGTTTTCAGAGACCTATTTTAAGATATCATACCTGTAATAAAGAGGAAGCGAGAGTGCTGTAGAAAAAAATGTCTTGAAGAGATCTGAAAAGGCCATAGTGTCAACCTCCCTGCTCAGTCGTTCACATCTGAGATGTATTGCACTTGGATATTCAAACAACCACTTGCAGCATATATACGTTTTTTCAGTTGAAATCTTGGATTAGCTATGCACTGTAGCACGCAAATTCCAATAATTAGTGTTAGTGTACTTCAGAGAGAGCATAATAGGAAAGCATGTAGTACAAATGTAATTACAAGCTTTAATGATAGTTTATAAAAACATGTATGTGCTTTATGTTGTTTTCTGTTTTGATTCTTGTATGGAGATTGTAACAAATTAAACAGTCTCCAGACCTCTTTCTCTGCTGAGACCACATCTCATACCTGGTATGGAGCTTTCTAATTCTCCACTACTTGCCTTCCCTTGGGTATGAGCTTCTATTCTGCAAGAATGAGTTTTTAACATTCTGAATCTTTAAATGTTGAAACAGTTCTCACCGTTACCTTCTTCCCCCCCTGTGTATTTTATGCACAGAGTAGCTTGTAACTCAGCATAGCTCATGTTTCAAGCACTAGCACTTGTTTTCAGAGATAAGCTGTGCTCTGACTATGAGGGACAGCTGCAGTTGTGCCAGTGTTGGCACACTGTTTGTAGTGGGTTCTGGAGAAACAGAAATATTTTTGCCTTCTCAGAGGTAAACAAAAAGACTGGCAAAGCAATGTTTTGTTTGGATATAAAGTAGTCATACAAGGCTGTTCTTTCCACGTAATAAGATTCACATTTTCAGTAAATGGAAAAACTCATGTATTAAGGTTAGGAAAATTGAAGTATGTAGGATACATAAATCTGCTTCAGTGCTAGGGAAGGTATAGAGTCGGACAGGATCATCTCTTATGACTTGTCCAGCTATTCATAGCTGTAATTATACAGATACATTTTCCCCTGCCATCACTATTGATGCATTTTGTTTAAATTTTTTTTTATTCCATAACATGAATTAGAATAGGTTTTTCTGTTTCGCTATGCAATTATTTAAGATTTCTTGTGCCTGAGACAAGAATGAATACCACTCGGAGATTTTATTTTTTTGTTTACATAGCATACCTAGTTAAATTTGTCTGGTTTAGTCATGTCATTATTTTTGCTAAAGGAACAATTGTAGGTAGATAAGATGCAGGTGGTCATGCCATCAGGTATATTAATGAGTGGCAAATGATATTGAGATCAAGGATGAAGTTATTTTCTGATAACACGTGATTAATGACATGGTTATCACTGGGTTAGCCCATTTAGGACATGCCTATTACATTTTACATTGGTCTGTGCAAAACCAGAAACTTGTTTTGCAAGGCTTTTTTGACCAGTAAACTGGATTATTTGTGTACTGGTCCCATTCTCTAACTGTAGAATGAAAGCGCAATCACCATTAACTGAAGGGAATACTTCAGGCTCACATTGTAGTAATAAGAGCTGAATGAACAAGAACTTAAATTAGAATCATAGAATGCTTTGGGTTAGAAGATATCTTTTAAAGATCATGTAGTCCAACCCTCTTGCCATGGGCAGGGACACCTTTCATTAGCTTTCATTAGATCAGGTTACCCAAAGCCCTGTCCAACCTGACCTGGAACACTTCCAATGATGGGGCATCCACAACTTCTCTGGGCAACATGTTCCAGTGTCTCACCATCCTTACCGGGTTAAAAAAAAAAGAAAACCCCCCCCCTCCCACCACAAAACAACCCCCAAAACCAAACAAAAAACCAAACCAAAACCCCCCAAACCCACAAAAATTTCTTCCTTACATCCAATCTAAACCTACCCTAGATCTACCTTCTTTCAGTTTAAAACTGAAACACTTGTTTTGTTACTATAGGCCTTGGTAAAAAGTCTCTTTCAGTCCGTCATATAAGCACCTTTTATACAGTGAAAGGCTGCAATAAGGTCTCCCCAGAGCCTTCTCTTGTCTGGGCTGAACAACCCCAACTGTTTCAGCCTGTCTTTGTAGGGGAGGTGTTCCAGCCGTCTGGCCATTATTAGATTTACAGATGTTATGTATTAGGAGATAGTTAATGAAGAATTGTCAAATTATTACATTGAATGTATAACAAAGACTATAGCTATGCTTCATTATTATCTAAGTTATCAGGAGAGTCAATGCATCTCAAAGAATACCTTCATTATTTGGACACGTGTACTTGTACTGCATTGTGAAAGAGAAGAGCCTTTTTTGCCTGCTTCTTTGAAGTCTTTCTCAGCAGCACAAAATCTTTCTGGATTAAATTCTGTTAATGATTTTTTTTTAATGATTTGGAAAATAGATAAATAAGGTAATCATGATACAAGGTCAATTGGTAAGCAATAGAAACTCATCTGTTGACAATGTTGGTGTTTAAGTGGTACAAATATATACAAGTTCTTATGACCTTGGTTTGGATTTAGAAACCAGGCAAGTGTATTAAAATAACACACACAGTTAAAATGTGGGTTTCTTGTGCAGAGTTCCTTCAGCAACATTAGTCCATTTCAAGGTTGTGGAGGACGCCAGCAGGAGAAATTATGTTTTCCTTAAGGTACTGGGATAAAACTTAAATGCTCTTTCTACTACTGTTAAGGCAACAATTTCTTTCCTAAGAATTCTTCAACAAAAACACAGTGCTTTTATCTTTTGTGGTCTAAGCCTTACTGGAGACTTGAGCAGCTACCTTTTTCTTGTATAATTTTCCTCTAACACTTTATAGAATTTTCAGTAAAAACTTAGGTTTTGGGAAGTGCATTGATACTGTTGATTGCTTAGTTCAAAAGTTACTACTTGTCCAATGGCATCCAGGAGATACCATGAAGAACCAGTAATTCTTGTAATGGGCTGCTGGAAATTTTCTTAAGTGAAGCATTAGTGTAAATTTATTTTCACATATGTTGCATAAATCTGTTCCTAATGATGTTTTTCAAATTGCTTCATTAACATGGCAGCGCATTGTAATGCTCTATTTGCTTTCTGTCTGTATTGCACTTATGGAACTTTTTAAAAATAGCTGAATAGTCCAGAAAATTGATACCAGAGTCCTGGGAACTATTGCTTAGTCAATGAAATCTTCCAAGCAACCAGTTTATACAGCATGTAACAGCAAACCATGATTTTTCAAGTGATTTCTTGTTAGGATGCCTTTCTTTTTGCAAGTTCTTGTAATGTTTTTATTAGAAATAAATCATAGAAGAATCAGTTCTTTGTCTTGCTGATATGTCTGCTTTCTTAAAGCTAGATACTAAGTCTGAAATGAAAAGTTTTTTTATTTTTTAAATGTGGATATTTTTTTTTGCCTGTCACTGTGTTTCCATGCAACAGTCTATGATCTGTAAACATAATGAAAGGCAAACAAATTAAACTAGTGTGTGATTGGTTCTGAAACAGCCCTACCTGGAAGGAGGTAACAAACAAACTTAGGAGTCCAAACTTCTTTTTCCTAAGTTTTCCATAAGCATACTTGTAACAGTGTTTTAAGAAAAAACCCATAAGTTTCCAGGCTGAAGAGAGAACTACAATAACAATTACGCAACTAAGAAAAAGCTTTTGCTTGTCAAGGGTAAAGAAATAGGCATATGATAATGAGAACCTATTCCAAGCATGTATGATAAACTATGTGAGGTGAGAAGAGAGAGTTCCATGGGAATAAATGAGGATTATAAGAAAAATAAATAGTGTCTATGTACACAGCAAAGCATGGAACTAAACTGAAAACAGGGTACAAAAGCTGAGTGTTACGTTAAAGAGAAAACATCTTTCAAAGAAAGTAGCAATTCTCTTGCACTTGCTTTCTGCCTGAAGAAACATTAAGATTTTTTTCTAGTCTTTTGAAATATTTCTGATTTTCTGTTTGCTATAGTCACTAGTGAGGCAGTGTAGATGAGTTTGACTTCCTGACAAATCAGTGCTTCTTCTCACAAATCTATTTTGTTGTTTAGTTGCAGAAATCTATGACATCTCTGTCTAGTTAGTGTCAGAATGAGGTGCTAGCTGCAGCTTTAGGGAGATTTACTGTCAGCTGCTTTCTTGACATATAACTTGCTCCCAGTATTTTACTTTGACGGTGAATGAGAATAAGGTAACTTCTCAATTCCAACCCATGCAATAGACAGTAGAAGAAATCAGATTTGGGGCTTTTGATATCAGTAGACTTAGATAAATCTGGCATACTGAAGAAAAATCTTATGCTGTAAAATGAAATAATACAATGTTGATGTCTTTAATCTGATAGTAATTCTCTGGTTTATCAGTGAAGCATGCCTAATTGGACAGCTTTACTTATTCAGTGTCCTCCTTGCAGATCTTCGTTGTAATAATGCCTTTTTTCCCCTAGTTCCCGTCTGGGATTGGTTTATTTAATGTCAGACCTTTTGTAGCACATAACTTCCTGCTTCCCAGTCAGGATGCCAAACCTTCTTGTTTGCCTGCTGAGAGGGTCCCATCCTTGTTATTCATAAAGGTGCTTATATGAAATTATAATTCAACATAAGTGATCCCATTCTTGTCAGTACTCATATCTGTGCCTGAGCTAATTCTATGCAGAACGAAATATCTTTTCTTACCAGGAGTCTAAAGGGAGTTATATGAGCTAATTTGGTCTTGTAGTTGTACTAATATATGTTTCTGTTTTGCTCCAGTCTAAGTTCATGTCTACTTATTTTAACTACAACATTGCCTATAACTTCTCATGATTCTGGAGTTGAAAATGAGCACCTAAATAAGCATTTACACTTTATTATGACGCAAAAATTCTGTAAAACTTGTAGGAAGTGTGTAGAAATGCATACTCTGAAATTTGGAACTGGAATAGATTATGTCAAAAGTGAGGATTGACTCATGGATCCAAATTGAACTTGCCTTTATTTTTATAATGGATTGACTTTTATAATGACTGACCTGAACTTCAGGGCTGAGTACCACCTCTCTTCAGAGAAATTTAACTCTCTAACTTGCTTTAACGACAGTATTGTAAACAGCCTGATGAACTGACTGGTTCATCAACATGTTAATCCCCTTCAGTAATGGAGAAATAGCATGACTGTACTGTTATTGAGTGCTGTTGTTGGTGAGAATGGTTTTGAATACATGCAACAGCAGGAAAACATAAAAGATCATTAAGCCTGGAGTGAAAACATGGTATATAGTGGCATGTCTGGATCTTTCACGGAACGGGATTTGACTAGTAATATGTGTGTATAACTGCTTGTGTCACTTCATTTCAGACACTTGTAGGTGTGTGTGCATGTGTGTAGGTTTAAAGGAAACAGCTAAACTAAGAAAACTAACAAAAAAACCTCACTGTAGTTTAGCAGCACTGCATTGGTAGTTGGTTGAGATTCCAGTCACCTGCTGTTTGCCCTGAAGTTTTTCTTCTATTCTCTGCGCTTCTTGAATTGAGGCTGTTTGTAATGGTAGACTGCCTCTTTCCTAAAATGAATGTTCAGATTAGTTAACCATCAAAGGCTCTGTTTCTGCCAAAATACGTGTATATAATTCTGCATTACAATCACAGAATAATTCAGGTTCAAAGGGGCCTCAGGAGATCACCTAGTCCAACTTCTTGCTCAAAGGAGCATCAGCACAGAATTGAGAAAAGGCCTTGAAAACCTAAAAGGATGGAAACCTCAAAACTGCTCTGGGAAACCTGCTCCATTGCTTAATTATCCTCTTAGTGATTTTTTTTTTTTTTAGCCCCCTTATATTAAATTGCAGTCTTTTTTTTGTTTCAGTTCATGTTCATTGTCTCGTAGTCCAGATGTCTGCCCCTGCAAAGAACTCCTTTCCACAGGGCAAGAGCTTGGCTTAGTCTTCCCCTACTGAATGTGACCCAGTTGTTATATCTGCCTTGTGTCTGGTTTTGAACCCCAAGTACAGTATTCTAAACACTGTTTCACTAGCACCGAGTAGGAAGGAGTAATCGCTGCCCTCAGCCTCCTGGCTGTGCTCCTGTTAATGCAGGCCATGATGCTGCTGGCAGGTCATGCTGCTGACTCAGGCTATATATAAAAATATTTTTAGTCTCTTGTGAATACAAACTTTCCATGCTGGCTCTGGCAGTAAGGTCAGAATCATTTCTTTGGAATTAACCGGTGTGTGGTATTTCAGGTGAAAGTAGGAAGAACCATGATGCTCTAAATTGGAGCATGATACATTCTCTGATCAATTTGCTGCCTGAGGCATAGGTGTTCTGGCTAATCTGTACTTTGTTCTAAAAAGGGAAAAAAATTTTTTTTTTACTATATTAATGTTATTGTTGACTTTAATAGCTACTTTACCAAAATTATTCTGGCTTGTATAAGCTGAATCTTTGACTTTTTTATCACTACCAAAAAAAATACATTTTGCACTTCTTTTTACCTCAAATGTTAAATACAGTAAGAATATATCCTGAGTTCTTTTTCTTGCAAGCAAATAAAGAAAAGCACTTGGCCAATATCTAATTATTTGGGTTGAATTATGTCTTTAGGGATGTGATGCATCTCTTTTTGAAGTTATATTCATACTTGGAAATATTTATTTGAAATTGCTTCAAGCTTATGGAAAAGTCCTCTAAGATTTAATCAGAGGTAAATTGAAGTTCTTTGCTTTAGGTATCTAACACAAAATGAGAATATTCCTGCCAATTCTTTTTAATTACTCGGCTAAAGAATATAGAACAGTACCCGTCATAACATTCTGTATAATATGCAAAAACAAAGTGCTATTTGAAGACCTTGTTCACAGTAGTTATAATCAACAAGAAAGCACTTTTTGCTCAACTTTTGAGGTTGCTTGGCCCCTTTCAGGTTGCTACTTGTAATATGTTTCATGTGTCCATAAAAGAAACTGAGCCAAAGACAAAAATAATGGTTTAGAAAGAAGACTTATATACAGTTTGGGGTTTTTGTCTTATCAGCTCAGCTAACACATCATGTCAATAGATTGTTTCTCTGAAACTTCTTGAGCCCAAACCAACAAGGGCAATCGTAATGTGGGATTTATAAGAGATTATCCTTGAAATTAAAAGGACAGTTTATTACTCTAATAATTTGCTAAAAAAATAAAACTCCATATACAAAACTGTTTAATCTGAATTGCAATTCAGTAGCGGTTGTTGAGCTAGATATTCTGTTCATGATTTTAAGTGATAAAAATCATCATTTGCTAAATCTATTTGTAAAACTGTTTTCATTTTGCATTTAATTTCTTTTCCGAAATCCTTACATTCATACTGACTTCTTTTTGTTTCTTTTGACAGTTGCATTTATGCTAGTGTGCCTCATTCTTCTTATTAATTGTATTTCGTTTTGAACTTCCGATGGTTCTTTTCTTCCCACCAGTAATTATAATTATAAATCATTAAGTGGTGGAAAAATTTAGGTGTAAAATTGATATACTTTATCAGGGAGCCAACAGATTTTTACATAACCATGTTTAAATGACAAATCTTGCTTACCTTGAACTTTTAAAGGAGCCAAAAATCACAAAAGATTTTGGTAGTTTACCTGGAATCTTTAATGTCTAAGTTTTCTTCTTTTTTGGGTTAAATGAGGTGATCTTAGAATTGGAGAGAAAGATAAATAAGACTTTTAATCCCACAGGATCTCTTCTAATACTTTGCCTTTCATAGAAGCCTAATTTTGAAATCCTGCTGTAATTTTACTGTAGTTTGTCAAAAACTACAAAGCAATATTGTTTCTATCTGCATTTTACTTTATCTGTACAGTCTTTTGTGTTGCCTATTTTTAGCCTTGTGATCTGCTTGCATTTTTCTGTCTCGCTCTGTCAAGACTTTTATACTTAAGGCTTGGTTTCCTTTAGCATATCTGTCATCTTCAACTGTTGTAAAGAGGCAAATATAAAGGAAATATAAGAGGAATTACAAGAGGAACTTGTAATAAAACATAGGATAAATGACTGAATTTTTGTGTATAATCATGCTCTCATATAATGGAGCCACGTTCATTATATCAGATTCTCTTTCTCCACATCTTTGCTTGCTGCTTACATGAAACAATATTGAAATACTCTGCAACTTTCATAAAGATGCAACTACGAATTAGAAAACTGATCTGTGATGCAAGAAAACACCTAAGTATGTAGAGCATGGTGGTAATGTTCAAGCTTAAGCGGAGCAGAGGGGAAGTTAATCCTCGAAATTACAGAGGTAGTTTAGGAATATTGATATTGAAACAAAGTTAGTCCAACAGGTTTAGGCTACTTTCTAGGTTTTAAAGTCTCTAGAAACTATTCAAGGGTTTGGATTTTGGGGGGCTTCTAGTGGTGGTGTTGTCTGCCCCCATCCCCAACCAAGAGAGTTGGAAACTCTTCAGGTTTGTTTGTAAGCTTATTTTTTTGTTTGAGAGATTCTTGCTACTGGCAATTGTGCCTGGATCATGTTTCCTTGCAAAGTACTAAGTTTTGTCCAGCTCTTAATGTTAGTTTTTAAGCTAACCGTTCAAGTGCCACTCACATTCCTTATGGCTGCTAATTAAATTAAAAGAAGAAAAAAAAATGCAGTGCTTGATGTCTGCTTCAGGCAGTCTGTTTATAAAGCGCACAATGCATTTTTGTGACTCCAGAACACAGCTGACGGTAGTTCCAATACAGCCAAATTCAAATTTGGAATGTTCCCTCAAGTCCACGAACAATGTCTAATGATGACATTACAACTAGAAATGCCAGCTCAGTGCTATACCAGGTTCTCATAGTCTTATATTTCTATCACTTGTTTAGTTTTTCTATATAACTAATGTCTCCTCTTTCATCTGCAGCTATGTATATTTTCTGCTTATAATTCTAGGCTGTGTATGTTTTTCTTGTGTGTCCCCTTGTCAAAAGCTGCTTTATATTCAGCTTTGTGGTGGTAGTTGCTATTGTTAGGGCCCCAGTCTGGTCAAATGTCACTGACAGCCGACCAAAATGATTGAAAAGACTACATGCGGTTTTGACACCCATCCCTATGGGAGCCAATGATGAATGCTACGATGTTCTGACCAATACTACCTCTCTCTTTGCTAATGCACTGCTTACTCACGGGTGTAAATGATTAGTGAGTTAAAGGGTATTTTCTTTCTGTAATATTACTAGAATATTTTGTTGCAATTATTACATGGTAAAGTTTTAAAATAAATTTTACGAGTGAATTAAAATCCCCAGACATGTGTATGGTATGATTCAAGAAACTGTAATATTAGATTGCTTAATGTATTTTGGACTTGAGGAAGCTACAGCATTTTCACTTATTTTGCTTTTAATATAAAGAAAACTTTAAAATCCAATGTGAAGTTTGAAAGAAAAAAATCAGCTGGCAAAACTGAGTAAATATTTTCTTGTTTTTGCAAGTCACTTGTTCTCTTAATCTGTATACTAATTAATACATTTGTTTGATGTGGGAAACTTATAAAATTGAAGAGGAATTTTTAGCATATTTGGTTTCTTATGTAGGCAGTATTACACATTGAACTATGCAGGTCATAGTTCAAGGCATGGAATTCTGTCATCTGCAAAGAAGTCAGAGAAAATAAAGGAATTAAACTGATTTCACTGCTCACTGAAGTTATGTAATTATTGTCAAGCTCTTAATAATTTCAGAGGTAAAAGCATTGCCTCATGAAATGTAACAGTAATAACAAGTAATATTTCATCATCACAATAATAATTGATATAAATGATATAAATTTCCTGTTTGTAAAGTAATTGAGTAGCAGTAAACGTGAGGTAGACTAATAGCTGCTGAAAGGAACAAAAATAACTGTGAAATCATTAATTATTTTATTAGAATACTTCTGTTCCTGCATAATAATAGGAATTAAGATCAATTTAAATGTAAAAAGGAAATTCTGCTAATTTGCATGTTATCACCAAGGTGGGCTTCTCTGCCTACAGGTGTTGGTAATAAGAATATAAACCTTACTAAAATTGTCTTTATACTTGTATTATAATGTGCACATATACCAAAGAATTCATATGCTTGTTTCAAGGTGTGCACTAGGTAAAGTTAAATGCCATAATGTTTCATTTTGGAAGGAAAAATCACATTCTCTGACATTTTCAGTGTGTGCCTGCATGCTTCACGATAACCTGGCAAAATTGTTGTGAAACATACAGGTCAAGAACAGAATTGTATCAACAGCTACTTACCATGGTTTTAAATATGAAGATAACAAATTCTGCCCTGTCTCACCATTTAAAAAGATTGCTTTAGAGTAGGTAGAATTTTTCAGACCCGTTAGTGAGGAATAGTGAGTGGTGTAAATGTGTGTGTAAGCTTGGCAGAAATCAAGCTAGAAGTAACTGCTGATCTACAAAATCATGTGATCAATGTTCATCCAATACACTTAGTTCTTTTTTTTTAAATGTCATGCAGAGCAGACCCTTAAGATTTTTTTATTTTTTTAAAAACTGAAAATACTGGCTTTCTCCTGTGCAAGGCTTCCTAGCCTTTCCAATCCACATATGGATTTATGCTCAAAACTGCCAATGAACTCCTACTTCAAAAGAATCACCTTAGTTTCCTTTCATCACCTTAGTTTCTTTTATTTCCCTTAAACTTATGGTAGGAAGTAGCTTTGGTAAGTCATCTTCCACTGTATGGAAAACAGAAGGTAAACTATTTTTTCTTAATAGTTCTCAGAAAGGACCTAATAGATGATTACAGAATGCCGAAAGGTACTGTGACAGAGTAGCTATATACATCTCATGTGGAAAAAAGCTCCTTGATGCTGGTTTTTGTACCATGAACCTGGCCTACAATTCAGTCATACTTGTAATACCAAAAAAACCCCAACCACAGATTACATCACTTCTGCTCACAGGCCAAGTATGACAAAGCCCATCCAGAGCCTGTCCTGACATTCTTAATATTAAGGTATATACTTAATATACCTATGGTATATTACTATAAGTAGGGTATATTAACATATGGCTATCACATTTGTGACATATTGCTAAGGATGACAACCTTCATCACTTTTATTACACTTGTTTTTTCAGTAAGTACTTTTCCATTTTTCTCCATGCAGTGCTTCAGTAGAAAAGATCCCAAAGATCATCTTTCATCAAATCTCCCTGACTTCATATAGGACCTAGCTCACCAGTTCCTTGGTTAATGAAAAAAACTTGGTCTCTATCTTGATACACTTAGTATATGAATGTTACTAAATATATGTGTAATATAGCTAGTAATTCAGTGTACTGTGTATAGCCACAGTATAGTGGCTATAGTATAGAACTATACCATTGGATGGGGTGTCATGTAGCTTGGGTGACTGTAACTAGCTCTATTCTTCTTGTGCTTGTTGATGGTGAAAGGATAAGAAAGACGTTTGTGATGAGGGTAACAAAGAACTATGGTTGCCACAATACCCACACGGCTTCATTTGTTCTAACAGTGGTGGTATTGGCATTTTTATGCGTTGGGAATATTGCTGAATAATTACAGCCTGAATAACTGGAGCGAAAAGGATTTGTTGCCTGTCAGGATACGTAACTGGATTACATGTGCACACACATTTCTTTACACATATATTTTTATATGTGGGAATATATATGTATTATGTATATGTTAAATCACCTTCTCATTTGTTGCTTATAAAATACCAGGCATGTATCGTGTTAGTTGGCATTGCAGACACCTAACTTTTGGAACAGAATAACTACTTTGTTCCTGAATTTACAAGCTGATGAGGCAGGCAGTATCATACCTATAGATAGTACATCTATGCTTGTACCCATAGGATTAAATATTTGTCCAGTTAGTTATGGTGGATGACTTGTTGAAGGCTAAGGAAGAGCTCTGAGCAAAAGGGAAAAAATCTTCTGTAGGGAAATACATAGCAAAGTGAAAGTATTGAGTACCTAATAAAGGACTACTAAATCTAGCTTTGCCTTCCCTCATAAGCACACTCATCACTTTCTCAAGTACTTCAGTGTAACTGTGTTCCCTTTTTGCTCTTGGCCAGAGTGCAGTACAGTTGTATGTGTTGGTTCAGCAGGCTCTGTCACTGTTTTCAGTGTGACATAAATCTAATCTTAAGATGAGCCTGTGGCTGAGCAACGTAGCAGTGCTGATCTCTGAGCATAACAGCACAATGCAGTAGCTGCCTGTTCTACACATCCACATAAATGCATGGCAAAAACTTGGCTGCTCTTTGGCTATGGCATGTCAGATTATTGTTTTGTGCTATGTCAAAGTCATAAAGCAAGCGTCCAACATTTCTTTTGAACAATGTGCTAGCTATAGTTAAGTGTGTGTATATATACACGCATATGCATGCATGTACTCTTTCTCTTTGTCTCTCTCTTGTGTCATGACAACCAGTCCTGTGTACTTTTGGGTAAAGCAGAGTAAAAATCTTCTTTTAGGTGTAATGTTTTAAAGAGGAGAATTGATGATTTGACTTCACTATATATTTCTTGCTCATTAGTTGGTATTAGTGATTATTAAAAATAGAAGAAAATTGAAATCTGTGTTATGTAGTTTGGAGCATTGTTGGGATTAACAGTGTAAAAAGCATAATTTGGTCTGTGTCCCCATCTACTTGATTTATAAATCTGTGGCTTTGCAGGGCATGAAATCTCTGTGCTAGACTGTGGTGTTGGCTGTCTGATCTGAGAAGTTTAGGAAATTGTGCAGAGTTCTGCAGTTGAGTTACCAGGCTGTGTTAAATTTCCTGGGGATAAGGGTGAATGCCCTATGTCCATAAAGTTTCCTGAGTTGAAACTGTGCTTCCTCCTCCTCACCTTGCTCCTGTTTATACAACGTGGCTAGTCAGCTGCTGATCTTGTGGGGAGAGGTTGATAACAACCTTAGGCTTCCTAAGGGAAGATGTCTGGTCTTGCTCTTGCCATTTACATGGGATTCATGGGATTCCCCTCTCGCCTGATGTTGGTAGCCTAAATGTTCATGTCTAATCTGTCTGTCTAAGGCTACTCTAAAGTCACATGTGTTGTGATAAGGATTGTCCCATCAGCCTTACAGTAGGCATCAACCTTACAGTAGGAAGACTTGTCATTTTGGCTATGCTTCTCTCTCTCCAGACTACAGACCTCGGGTCAGCTAAGATGGAAAGCTGAGCTGGTACAAGCCAGCTCTTACTGCCCAACTGACTTCAGCTTATCATGTAGGTAAGGCCCAGATGCAACTATGACAGCTGGGTTGATTTCTTGTCTCAGATGCAAAACATCTGCACGGAAAAACTTGTGAATTAACCCATTGTGATACTCTCACTAAACCAGACGGAGCAATCAGCTACCTTATTTCCTTTTTTGTAGTACCTTATGCCAATACAGTAGGAGAAAATTCTTCTAACAGGCACTGCATGGATGTTGAAGTGCGAGTAATACTTTCAAAGCTGTAGCTTCTTAACCTTTCATTTATTTCTTTTAAAATTGTATGTACCTGCTTTACCTGTTGCTCTAAGGCCTAAAGCTACAAGCTGCTGCTTTGGGATATTTGGATTGCCCCACATATTATCAGTTACCCATAGATGCTTTGATCTGTTTTTTGGAGCAGTTAGCAAGACCGGGGTCTAAGGGGGAGAAGACTGAAAGGAAAAAATGCTCTCAAGTGATGCTGCCTCTCTTGTACCCCATGAACAGCTTTTGCTAGTACCATACATTTCTTGAGAAAAGATGATTTGTCTCTGCCTTGTGGCATTAGGCACAAAACTAGCAAAGAATTAATGGTCAGTGTCATGATCTTTGCTGACTTCTGTTTCTTTTAGTTTGTACTGTCTGTCTCAGCCCAAGCCGAAGTGGTGACTGTGTCCTTTTTTTTTCTTTGATTTCTCCTGCTACAGTTGATTATTGACTCTGCTTTGTTATAAAATGAGTGTTTATGATGAGTGATAAGATTTTGTGAAACTAATATAGGTTCTGACAAAAGAAACTAATGACAAACTAAAATGACTAAATGGCTTTAATTTTCTGAAGATGCTGCTGAAATCTTCTGCATATACAGCCTTTCAGTCTAGGAAATCAATAGTAATCTGGGTAAATACGTATTGGCTAAATAATTGAAAAAGTTAGTTCTATAGTATCCTAATCAGAAAATGGAAATGTTGTATATTGTTTAATCCCATGTAATACATACAACTTCTTTGAGCCAGGAAATGTTAGGTGACATCCTTTTGAAAATTTTACAGTAATGTTAGTATTGGTGATTACACTGGATACCTCTCAAAGATGAAAAAAATTACTTATTCTATCATTAGATAGAATAATATTTATCATTAGATTAATTGGCTTTAAAGGCAGAATTAGGACTGTATAGAAAAAGTTTGTGTTTGCATGAGAGACAGAATTGTATTTTGGGAGACGGAGTTTGGCGATTTCTTCTGATTTTTGTGGAAAACAACTCTTACAATACAGAGTCATTTATCCTTATAAGTAGAACAGATGCAAGTTGGGGAGACTTGATGTTAAAATATAAAGTCACCTTAATGTGGTTGAGTCATCCCTATGTCAATTGTAGTACTTTAAAAAGAAGTTGAAGTACTTGGCATACTTCTAATCAAGAAAAACGAAATGTTAGCATAGGTTAACATCAAATGGAGAGCATCTACTATGTAATTAGTTTCTTCTTTCTGAAGGTTCATTTTGCTTTGTTTTGTCCACATTTTAATATTGCCTTTAAATTATTTTTAAAATTAAAATTGTTAACTAGATTTGTTTTTGAATGTTTTGAGTTTATTGCTTTTGGTGACTGCATCTTGACTAGTTGTTGTCTTATTACAGAGTGAACAGATTTACTAGAAGTTACAATTCAAAAAAGAGACTGTGAAGTGACAAAATATACAAACTTTGTGTAGTGGACCAGGCTAGCACTTCTATATCTTTGTCTTATAATTGCATCAGCATATTTAAATTGCCAGCCAATGGAATGACCTATAATTCTATTGTGATCTAAACACAAGGGAAGAGCAGCTGGAACACAGTAGGTGGCCTGAACCAGTATGAAAACAATTAACACATATTTCTGTGGTTACTTAACCAAACCCTGAAACCACAGTAGGACCATTATTTCTGACGCCACTAAATTTCTTAAACTGGTTTTAAGAAAACTCAAGGGTAACTCATTACACTGAGGTTGGGAGAAAAGCAGTCAAGGAAATTTCGGATGAAACGTTACCTACCCAGTATCTGTTAATTCCCCAAATCATTCTCTGACTTTAATGATAGCATTATAACCCTGGAATTAATTTAGTAATTGATCCACATAACCTGAATTACAGTGCAAAGTAATGGAACTCTGATTGTACATGAGCTAGACCATAATCAGTGATGCATGCATTCAGGAAGAAAATCTTGTCAGAGGTAAATGATCTCTGTGGGCTCTGGATAGTTAAAACTACAAGTTGACAAAAACAAGGAAATGACCAATCTTGCCATTTCTGTAACTAATGGAAATCCAACTTAAAAGAATTATGGGGGGGGTGTATATAAAGAAATTCTGTTTCAGCATAATTTATTAGCTTCCTTCACAGAGTCTATGACTGTCAGGTATCTGATAGCTTTTAAATCTATTGGCCAATTCCTCCTAAATTTGTCAGGCAGCGGAAGCCTGAAGGCAATAAAGAAGTTCCAGAAAGTCCAGTGAAATTCAGTAGTAGGAAAGGACTCAACCTGTCTGTCTGCATGGAGGGAATCAGGCAGAGTGGAGCCTGCCTTTTCACCACTGAAGAAAATGCAGCTGAGTGTAACTGTGGGTGTGCCAGGCAGGCGGTGAGTACCAGCAGGGGCTTGGATGTAGATACAACTCTTATTTTAGACTGTCTGTCCAAAAAGGGAAGGTAGGAGTTGGAAGGAAAGAAAATGAAAAGCTTCAGATGGCACAGAGGAAAAGGAGAAAAATAAGAATGCCATGGGAAAGGGAGGATGAAGGGAAGTGAGGCACATGCTTGTGGCAAATGAAGCTTCATTTGTCCACAGAGGACCATGCCTATTGCAATGTCCACTGCAAGCCCGTAATTTTGAAAGAAGACTTAAATACGCTTATTGTTGATCTATTGTTGCATACAGAGAAGTCATGAAGCTCTACCATTGTGTACAGAGATAGTATGCCGAATCTTGAGCTGCGTACATCTGATGTCCACCCTTTCTAATGCAGATTCATACCAAATCAATGTATTTCCAGGGGTTCATTTGGAAAAATGTGAATTGGTTGCTTAAGGGAAAGAAGATCATAGAAGATGGATAACTGCTGACAGTACAATACACACAAATGATGTTTTACCTGTTGTAGCTCCAGGAGATAAATGGTAAGGCATTTAGACCTGCCCTGCTTCCAACCTCTTCAACTATGCGTTTGAATATCCTACAGAGTAGAAAGCATCTGCCTCTGTGCGTTCTCTCAGCAGCTCTAGGAAGTATATATGAAATGTGAACTATAGGTGCTAGAGACAGTCTGAAAAAGCGTCCATGTACATTAAAGCACTCGGACCATCTGAAAGAAACACAGTGCAACAATATGTTAATCCCAATCCCACTAATAATTTAGTATTATTAAATCCGTATTATTAAATACTGCTTAATAGAACTCATTAAAGATTCAACGAATGGGCCTGTGTGAACCTTGTGAGGTTCACAAGTCCAAGTGCAACTGTATCCTGGCCCGCATCAAAAGAAGTGTGGCCAGCAGGTCAAGGAAGGTGAATCTGTTTGCAGAAAAGTTACTTTCTGCTGCCTGACTGCACAGTAACTACAAAATCTGCATATGACTTGTATTATCAAGGATAATTTATATGTTCAAAGAAGAGATAATATGCTCTATTTTGAAAGACTGGCAGTAGTAAACTTGACAGGAGAGGTTGCAATGACGGTGTTGCTGTGTTGCTAGTAGCAACATCTGTGTTATAGGTACTTTAATTAAGCTTGAGTTTTGAAGCTTATTGCTCTCGCAGTACTCCCTGATGTTTTGTGAAAATGGGCTGGGATTATGAAAACAGTTAGGCAGTCAGTCTCTGCCCCTCCCTGGTCCCAATGTCCTCTTCTCCAACTTGAAGCCTCTTGTCCCCTCTCATGAGGAGAGAGGTGACACCCTGCTAAAAGACAGTTAGTGGGGATGGGTAGGAAACTCTGGGCACACTTAAATACCCTCATAAATTACCTCTAGTGTTTAGTTCACAAGCTGCTTTGAAGATGGAAGCCCAGTGAATTGATGTGGCTCTATCTACTACATTTACAAAGTTATACATTGCTGAAATTGTCATCTTACCTACAGAGTTCAGTCTGGCTCATTGTCAGAGACTCTCCTGGTTTCCAGAAGTTCGACTGGAAAAAGATTTTGTAAATCCTCTGTACTAGCAAATAGAGGTCCCATTGTAGCTGAAATCTATACTACTAGTCACTCTGCAAGACAGAAAATACTTCATCTCCACTAGAACTAAGATGTTAGGTTATTTTGTGATGCCCTGTTTCTGGGGAAGAACATGTTGGTGAACTCAAGCTACAGTGCTCTGGTTTTTAGTTGGTGGTGTGTTTTTTGGTTTGGGTTTTTTCTGTTGTTTGGGTTTTTTTCAGTCGGGTGTTTGTAGGATTTAATCTTCAAGCTCTCACCTGTTCAGTGTGCAAGTGTCAGCAATGCTAAATGAATGATTGTGCTTAACGAAATGCAAGACTGAATCTTTAGACTCTTCCTGTTCCATTCTCTGGACTGTATATATAAAAGTTGGAATACCTGTTCATTTTCTGTTTTGTGCATTTAGTAATTGTACTGGGATTAGGGAGAGAGGGGAGATAGCATCCTTGCCATAGGTCAACCGTAACATCTTTCAGTTTAAGGTCTGTCTTAGCTGAAGCCTGGAAAGAGCATTGTTTGACTGCAGTTCCCAAGGCTTGCAAATCACATGCAAATCCAAAACTCACATGTTATAAATTAATTGTAAACCTATGAAAAGAAAAATCTTGCCTTTTACAGCCCCATGCATAGTCTGCATGTTATTTATAAGCTTTCACAGTTCTGATTTTGCATGGAAATTCAAGTGTTGGAGGGTCTGAATCCAGCCTTATCCTGTTCCCTTCTCTGGATGAGCAGGATGGAGGCCCGTTACTGGGAATATATTTGCATGTGTACAATATGTCTCCCTGTAGCAGCTGGGCTCAGTCTGCCCAGTAGCTGCCCCTGGATCCCAGTCTTCCCAGTTGCTGGCACCTGGGCATGTGAGGCCCGCAGCCTAGGGGCCAGCAACAGCATGTATGGACCCCTTCGCGCACACCAGCATGCACGCGCACTTGCACACCTTGAGGGACCCTACAACAGCCAGCCTTGTATGCACTGGCCTGTAGCTGGCCCTGGAGCCTCACTCTTCCCAGATGTGTTAACCAAAAGAAAGAAATGTGCACATAAGTGTGTGTGCACACAAATACACTCATTTCCACACAAATGTGGGCACGTGCACAAATATCTTGCCCCTAGAGACCGCCAGATTCAATGGAGTCCAGGACTTTGCTGGATTCACCAATACCCAGCTCCTTCCATGGTCTTCCCTTAGAGACATGCACACATATACACCTACTCCATGCCCCCAGCTCCCCGGCCACTTCACCAGCTCCCTGGCTGGTGTGATCTTTGGAGGTGCTCACACACTCGTTTGCATACCTGCACTAGCTCTGGTTTCTGGCACCATGGTCATGTGGGTCTCTGACCCCTGGTCCCACTCCAGCTGGTGCACTTACTCCCTCACCACCATGTGCACATGTACAGGGTCCCTTATCCAGAAAAAAGTTAGAAATAGATTCTAATAAGAGGGTACAGACTGTGCTGATCAGAGGCAGAGCGTGGCCAGACAAGCATACTGAATAGTCATGACCAGTTTACACACCAGCCTCTTTCATCTCCCTATCTCTCTCCTTTCCTGTGCTTATTCCTTCTCAAAGCACCTTGACCTCTCCTTTTCCTCACCTTTTCTTCTTCCCATAAACATCCCATAAGTCTTAAGGAATCCCGAAGTGCTTTTCCCCTGCATTGCATAATGTGTCCCATTCCCCTGGGTGATGATTCCCTACTTCCACCTAAGAGGTGATCTCTAGAGCTGCTCAAGGTGACTCCTCATGGTGGGTTTCACACCTGAACAATGAGGCTGAGGCTCTGCTGGGACAGCCCTAGTAGGGGCCCAGACAGGGTATTTGTTCCTTGGGAGTCCTTGGTTTGGGTTCCCACTGGCGTTTGTGCATCCCTGTGTTCCTCTGGGCTTGTGGAGATGGGCATTTGATGGGTTGGTAGCTCATGTGACGGGCCTGGGAGTAGCTTGGACGGGATATTATTTAGAGTCCCCATCCTGCCATTGTGTCTCTGAGCTCCTTTATGTGTGTGGAGATGATCTTTTTTTATCACATAGCTTTCCATCGAGTCTAACCTGAATGACAGCCAAATAATATCAGAAAAACAAAGCTCCTAACTATAATTTGGGGACCAATCTGCAGTGTGAATATGGGCATGTATCTGGAATTTTAAAGTGATTTTAAATATTTATTGGGCTACTAGAATTAAATGGCACTGAATATAATTTCCCTCCATGCTGGATGTATTTTGATGCTTAACTTTAGACATTTTAAAATTGCTTGATCATTTGGGGAAATTTTTGCTCATATTCTGTAGTCTCTTTTTTGTTTGTTTTCCCCTCTCCCCACTAGCAGCACACATAGGATCAAAATGATGAATTGAAATTATCTAGGAGTAGATATTATGACACAAAATAGACATTCACTATATAAAAATATTTTTTTAAAATAATAAGTTGTCTCTGATTTTATTGTAAGGAAAGAAAAATGTAACAAAACAATTGTAAAAAGGGGTACCATCTGTTGTAATTTCTGCTATCAAAGACTGATCAATATTTCCTATATCTTGACTTTCAGGGGTGAGACTTACCAACTGAATCATTCCTGATTTTTTTTTTTTAATAAAATGTCATTACTCAGGTTATTTATAAAACTTTTGGTCCTGGTGAATTCCCATTTGCAGCAGGTATCAAATAGCTTTTGCATTTCAGAAATGAGTCTGTGTTTTGCTTTCTGTGTGGCAGATAAGATACTGTATATATGAGCTTATTTTGTTTTTTCAGGTGCATGAGATAAGAGTAAGATTAATAGAATTCCTTTATGCAAAACTGCAAAAATAATAATAAAAAATTAGTGGAAATTATGACTAGTAACGGGAGAAGTAAATTTACTGTGTAAAGGGCTTTCAATTTGCTAGTTAATCTGTGTAATGGGGACGTAGAGTACCCTGTCACTTTTCTACACAACATAGTGCTGTTCAGTAAAGGTAAAGGGGGAGGTTACAGAATATTGCTCTAATTGTTCTGTGTCATCATTGGCAGTGAAACTTGTGTACTGATGAGGCTGATCCAAATGACTGTGAAAAATTCACAGATGTGTCAGCACTTCTGTTGTTTTTTGATACAAGTTGGATGAATATGTGTATGTGGGATGGAGCACATTGATGAGGAATGCTGTAAGTTCATATTCTTTGCAAATGTTAAAAACTATTATTAGATATCCCTTTGCTAATTCCTGTCTTGTCTTACCACAGCTCTTTTAATTTACAACTTGTATTCATTAAGGTAGATTTAAATGTATTCTTTTTCCACCCAATATAGAGTATAACCAGTGAAGTCTGCCACACCACCATTACAAAACCAAGTGCTTGTACAGCCAGAAATGAACCATGCACCAATGTTGTTAAGTAAAAAAATTCTTTAGTGCCTATTGCATTTGTTAGAGAATAATGACATTTTCCACACATGAAATGCAGGACCAATTCTTTTATTTTGTTCAGTGTAAAAATAGCAATTGTTAGGAAACAGTCCAAAGTTTTAATTAAAAATTGCATGTTGCGTCTTTCTCTGTTCTTGAGGGGGAGGAAGAACTTAATTTCCCTATTGAAATTTTTGTTGCTATATTACTTAAGAAATGAGCAGAGGTATAAAAGCCTGTGTATAGTTCTTGAAGGCATAACTGTGATGATCAAAAACTATGTGGGGAAACAATTCTAAATGAACTTGAAATTCAAGTTCTCAGAATACAGAAGAACCCTGAAAACTTTGTATCACTCTGAAAAAAGTAATTAATTACTGGACTATTGAAACGTTAGCTTTCTTTTAATGGTAATTGTGGACCTGGTCCATAACTGACAACAGTTATTTGAGACAGAACAGATACATTTTGTTTTAAAGCTGCCAAAATTATAGTAGATGCTAGCGTGAGTCATTAGTTTAATGGCTGAAATGCCAGCATCAAGTCTGTGAAAGGTAATGAGAGTTCCTTTTGCCATGTGTATTGCCAGTTGGAGCTGTGGCAGGATAAAACAGATTTCTTGCAGGTACCTGAAGGTGGAGAATTTGTACAGGTGCTCTTAGGAGTGTTGTGCATTGGCCAGATCAGTAACTGTCTTTCAATTTGCCACACTTCTGAGCCGCTGTTGTTCATAAGTGAAAAACATTCACAAGGCTCCCTGCATCCATTTCTGTACCTGCAGGCTAGAGGTGGCAGGGTTCTGTGTGAGGTGTATGTGATCAGCAGTCGTGTTACCATGATGTATGATAATGGATTATCAATGAAATGAAAGTAAACAAAGCCAATAATCTAAAAAGTGCCAATTTATTGCAATGATTTTAAGAGCTGGGTAGTCAGATTAAAGAAAAATAAAATCAAGTCCTTGTTTTAAGAGCCTCAATAACTGATCTCTTTGGAGTTTTCATTGTCTGTTTGGTAAATAATAATAGGGCAAGTTATGCATCTGTGAGACACTCAAATGCAAAAAGTGTTGAAGTGAAGCTAAATGCTGTAGGTAACGATGTGAGCATAAATTGACAGGAGAGGATAAATACCATATACAGCTCAGAGTTGTATTTCACTTCTTGTGCATGTTAAGAGAAAACCAGTGGACTTTGGGACTGATGGGAGTCCTTCTCCTTGCTCTGCTAGAGCCAGAGGGGGTCCTCTGCTAAATGCCAGACTGCTGCTTTTTTCTTTCCCGTTATTCCTAATACGCCAGTGTATACACCCCGGCACACTGAGCATGGCTGGCCACAAGCAGATCAGTACACACAGCGGAACATTGCCTCTAGCTGCTCAGGCACCACATACCAACGAACAGCACTTGTATAAGCATGAGCAGTCCATGGCCTAATCCTGTTCTTACTGGCTAAACAGGCTCAGACTCATGCATGGAGGTCTCCGACAGCTCTCCCTTGATCCACATTCATACCCGTATCCAGTCCCAGACCTATAATCTCTGCAGTCTTCATTTCCTTGCTTGCTAGTCAAACTTGGAATGTGCTAGCATCTCACATGCATGTGCACGTACAGAGTAAAGAACATACGAAGAAAGAGTTTGGAAAAGAGTTTAATAAGAAGATAGGAAGAACTGCCATGTTCAGGTGCCAGACTTGTACCTGCTTGCATGCAATCAGCTGCTTTTAACCCCTGCTTCTCTCCTTCTTGCTGTACATGCTAGTTCTGACCCACCTTGATCTGTCCCTTTTTCATCCTTGTCTCCTCACAGATAAACAACATGCCCCCAATTTCCTTTTTCCCTTTAGGGCCAATGTTACTACATCTGTTTCCCATTTTGGTATTTCTGGTGTTACCTAAAGTAATCTCAGACTCATCACAGTCCTAGATGTTTACCAAAGTTCTGTTGCCTTAACAAGACTCTGCTCCCAAAAAGTTTTCTAATGCACCCTGTTCAGCTATCCATGAAATGTGTCTCTCCCATAACTCCCCCTTGAACCATGTGTGAAACCCAGCTGTTCCTCACAGCACTAAATGTAACTTTTATAAATTTCTTGCTCTGGGCTCTCCTGTGTCCAGCAGATTCTCATGTGATGTTCAGGAGTTTCTCTTGTCCTACTCTGTTAGCTTAAGCTCACTTCAGGTCCCCATTACCTGTCCACATGCCTTAACATTGCACTTGCTCTCATTTGTTCCAGAACATAAGAGTTGTAGCCTCCTTGGGCTCAGTTTCACCTAGTTTTCAGTCCAGCTAGCTGGAGTAGCCTGTACTTAGGCTGAAGGAGACAGTCAGGCTCTCATTGAACCAAGCAATTTTAAATGTCTTTAAACTTTTTTTATATTCAGTGGTTGTAATAGCAAGCATCTTTGTACAGAAACATTTCACCCTTCTGCTTAACTGCTGCATGTGAATACATGTGAACTGGAAGTCTGACTCACTGCAAGGTGGGGTAGGAGGTCTGCCTGTCTAGAAATAAAGAATCAGGAAAACATAGCTGCAGTTGGCAGTTTCTATAAATGCGTAGGAGACAGATCCCTTCTCTTGTTCACAAGCAGGCGTGAACTTAAACTTCCTCTGTAAGTCATCATCCTTGTTGTCAACACTCAAGAACTCTTCAGAAATAACAGAAATTTGATTAATGCTAGAGGAGACCAGCAATGTTGCTAAGTGCTTCAGATATTTCTGTAATTTTAACTTTGTATGGGAAAAATTGTCTGACTTCACTTACCGACTTCTTGATTTTGATAGATTCAAATGGATTTATTCCAGAATAGCAACCTGTTAGGCCTTCAGCAACTTTACAGTGCCCTGTCAGTAAAGAAAGGAAAAATAGAAAATCTAGGAAGTTGTGACACATCCTCCCTACCCTCTCTTCATGCAACATCAGTTGGAAGTGGGGAATTATTTCTGAAGAAATATTTGAGACTGGCCTCTGTGGATTTTATATCAGTCAGTAACTGGCAGATAATGTGACACTATAGGAAACTTGAGCTCCTTAACTCTATCACAAAATAGTGCCACCAATATAGTTCATACAGAGTAGCTCTTTCTATGCCATAGCCCAGACCATTCTTAATGAGTACCTGGCCTTTCCGGTATATGATGATTAGCGTTGCCAAACAGGCAGAAAACACTGTAAAACTGAAGTAAGAGCATCTCATTCTTTCACATAGACCCCAGCTAATCTTCTCAGGTAAAGATTGTCTGTTGTCACTTGCCTTGGCTGGATTTGATTTGTTGCTTTTGGATAAATGTGATTTCCGCCCCCCCCCCGTGTTCCTCAAGCCTGTTGTTCTCCGATACATTCCCATTCTGTTCTATAGCCATTTGTCTCCCTCCTCAGCAGATGCATCCATAGTGAATTTATAAATTCACTTAGCTATTGCATGAATGGCACAATTAGCTTTATATTTGCTAGTTGCTTTATTATGATCTTGGATATATTCTTGACATTTTATTCTTTAATTTGTACTGGTTTATATTTAACTATATTTTTCTCTTTTCCATGATTTAATCTGTGAAGTAATTACCACTAAATGAAAATGAATTATACTGTAGTTGAAGAATATGAATGGCAATTTCCTGAACTGTAGTTCATAAAAAATAGGTAAGTTACTGAGCTCACAAGACAGCTAGTCAGCCATGATATGCAAAACTCATTATAAAGTTCATGATTAGAGCTATGAACCCAGAAACAGTAACACAGTATTTAACAGTGGGATTCTCATTAGAACTGAAGCTAATAATTTGTCTAACTCAGTATTAACTGACCTCGGCAATGATCCACCAGCCAGGAGCCCCTCTGAGAGGACTGATAATTGCAGTCTTCCGTATTCATAGTGTTTATCACTTTTGAAAATGTAAATATAAAATTTCGGTAATATCAATAATTCAAAACAGTGGGAAGGAATATGAAATGTTAAATTCTGCTAATGTGAAGATCAAGCTTATTTATTGTTAGTCTTACTGTCTGATCTTGGGAGATATAGATTATTAACAACTTGAAAAAAGTTGGTTATTGACAATCTGTAAAATGTAAAGTACAAGCATAAAAAGGTTAAACGGCAAAATGTAAGAGTTGACGTATTCCTTCACAGTTCTACTTTGATCCTTAGAAGTGCAATAGTGGAGCTGGTGTTTGACTTGCTTAAGAGCTCACAGCTGTTTTGTGCAGGACAGTGAAAGCGCTATGGGTGCCTCACATTCAAAATATTATGTGCAAAAGGGAGCACACCACACATACACTTATAACCAAGAACTTTTACTACTAGCCTAATTACAACTGTAATCAAATCTACATACAAAACCCAATTATTATTATTAGTCTATTTGCAATAATATTTATAGTCCAAAATAATATAGAAAAGCCATATTAATACTACTGTTAAAATGGCTACAGAAGAACTTACTAGTACCTACCCCTGTTCCTTGATGTTATGCCCACGCTTCCCACATCCCTGACACTGAGAGTTTCAGGCTTCTGGGAGCAGAGCAATGGTGTGGCACTGCAGCACATCAGCACCTGGGAAATGTTTGGTGCTGGTTGTGAAAGCCACTTATTCCTTAGTCTGAGGGTCTGTGAGGAGTTATTTTTATAATGGAGGGATGACTTTTGAATCTCCTTGAAAGATTTCTGAAAGATTTCTTCTGAAATTTCCTGGGTCTAAGGATCAATGTGAAAATAAAAGCATTAAAAAAGTCTGGAAGGACTGTGAAACGATAACGCCTGTGGCACTCAAGTTGTGCGTATATTCCCTAGTCTTTAAAAGCTTGTGTTGTTCATCACTTGTTTGTGTCTTGCTGACAAAGAGTATGCTTGTTGAATTTAATTATTTGGGGTTGGTCTTACGAAAAGAAGCTTTCATATTTAGGGCCAATGTTGGCTCTTATTTATGAAATACAAACTTCATGTGTTTTATTAGTGGTAGGAGAGTGAAAATGAACTTTCAAATCATTGCATAACACCTTAATTAGGATTTCAAAAGAATTTTCATGATTATAATTCTAGGAGTTTTCATTTTAAATTTGAACCAGCTCTTAATAATGCAGTTTTAGCTAGTCTAAACACTTGAGTTACAGGAACTCTGAAGAGGTGATTTAAAGAAGGAAACAGCTTTCTGTGTTTATTGCTTGTTTGGTTTTATTTCCCTCATGTTTGTTCTTCAAACTAAAACTCTTCTCTTTAGTCCTGTTGGTGGTAGTCTGTTGAAAATTTGGAAGTAGGACATGGAGAGTTGTGTACATATTTGTTCTTAGAAGTAGCTTCTTTGTGTCTTGGGTATTGCACAGGTCGTCACACCTGATATTAATTGTGAGGTTTGCCATACACTGTAAATATAGCTTTTTTTTTCCTAAACTCCTGTCTTCTGAAATAAAAGAACAGATGAAACATAGGTTTCATTTTAGAGTACCATTCTTCTGATGTCTGCAGTGGAGGATAAAAGTTTGAAAATATTTTCTGTGCCGGACAACTGTAAAGACCATCTGAGAAGAAAAAAGCCTTCACTCTTCTCCTTTCTTAAAAATGTGGTCTCTGAACAAGCAGTCTGGTTTGGAATTTCTTTATTGTGGTTATCTGTGGAAGCTTATTCTGCTGCTATCCCTTTTATATAACTAGTGGGTAAAATGTCTTCATATTTGGAAATTATTAGCTTTCTACATTGTGTATTTTCTTTGATCTTAAAGATGGACTGTGATTGTATCAAAATGTTGAAAAAAGACCTACCTTTCAAAATATCCCTAAGCATTTCCTTTTTTATTAGCAATTAATACTACTGCTTTATATATTCCTATTTATAAGTAATTCTATGTCAGCTTCAAATTTTTATTTTAATACTGATGAAGATCAGGTGAATTTACCTTGCAAATCCTGCATTAGTAGCAGTATCTGTGGGGTTAGATTTTGCCATGCTGTTGTAGGATACAAATGAAAAGTTCACTTTTCTGTGCCTGTGACTTTTATCAAATGTTAATTGCTACCCTCTCTCTATATTCTTGACAGGGTCCAAATCAGTCAGAATCTTGGAGTATATCTGCCTGCGCTTTTTCTGTAAAATAAATGCACTGAAAATACCAAAAGGCTTATGACTGAGGTTTAGTAGAGCACTTAACCAGAGAAAGGTGTAGCTTTTCAAACAAATTAAAATTCAACTTGTGACAGCTGGAAATGAAAGAAACTGGAATCAGTGTCTCCCTGCTCCTTCTGCCCTTGGTAGAGCAGCGTTTTTCCCCATGGCCTTGGCTCTCCAGGCGATTTCCAGTTACATCTTCAGTTGCATCAAACTTCACACATCTACCTCTAGGTCCTTCAGAGAATCACTTTGTCTGCTAGCTCTGCAAACTTGGTGGTACATCTGCTCCCTGTATCTTCTCGGGAGTCTCCCAGTGTGCACTCTTTCTGCCAGTTTCTTCTGGGCTGTGTTGCTCTTTGCCTGTCTTATCTTGCACTCCAGAAAGCTTTCCCCAGCTGAGCATCCTCACTTGCTCTCAAGGCCATTTCTCCACCCATCTAGTAGGTCCCTCTTAACACAACACACAACCTCAGCAATTCCTGCTGTGCACATACATCCTTTCAAACCAAATGGAATGTGCACTAGATAATGAACAACCAGGAAAAAATACTGTGCTTTACAACATGTAAAATAGGTAACAGACAAACAGGTCCAGAGACTTGTTCATCGTCACTCCCATAAGTTCCTGAAGTGCTTTATATCAGTTTATGCTGCAACAATGTTAACTTCAAGTGGTTTGGTGTAGCTTACTCTTTCTGGCAAGTCTCTTGTGTAGGAAGTGTAAGGTTATACCTTGCACTAAGGTCCTTTGGGAGAAGATTAAATGCTGAGGGAAACCTCAGGCAACACAGGAAGTGTTTCAGTTAACATTTTTATAATTGTTTATTAGACCACCTTTCTTTGATTCCCCCCGCCATGAAGATGTAAATGCTTTTGCCTCACAGGACACTATTTTGTTCTACAAAACTAATTTTACTAATATAACATGGAGGATGCACTTATATATGTATTAGGAACACTTGGAAACAGGCTCTGTTGATGCCTGCTGGCAGGCATTGGCAAATGTGTGCATGTTTTTGTGTTGTGCTCAATTTTAGCAATAAGTACAGACTGTCTTCTGATGTTTTATGGCCTGCCGTTATCTTTTCACTGCAGATTGAGTGCCTGTGTCATAACTTGCTGAAACCATGCTACACAGAATATGAATACTCAAGTAGAACATGTTTTAACAATAATTTTATTGTAAAAACCTCTGTGTCTTGTCAAAATAAAATTATGATAGGCCATGATCAGAGCTCAGTCCTTTCCTTTGGAAGAGAACATGGTAACTGGCAAGATTTTTCTAGTCTGCCTGCATTAAAGTTTTTTATTTGTTTCTGAGTTTCCATATATCCTACCTGCATGTTGGAAAGGGGAAAATATGTTTACAAATTGTTAGGCTCTGCTCCTAACCTGTGATCCATTAGCTACTTGCATCTCATACACATTGGAGGTGACTGGGTGTGGTCCCCTGGACAACTTATGCCATTCCATTAGTGAGGTTTTAGGCCTTTGCTAATTAGCTTGGGCAGAAGGCAGTGTTGGAAAGGTAGCGAGGCCAGAGCTGTGCAGGGCATCTCCAGCTGCCCTAGTGCTTTTTTTGCCAGTTGCAACACCGCCATTGAGCATCCGTACAGCAGGGCTATAGGAGATTAACCCGCTTCCTATTTAGGAGTGTTGCTCTAAGCAAAGCTAGTTAATGTGGTGGTAGAGCGTTCACGTGGACAACATAAGTGCTGAGTTTGCTACTCCATTTCTACATTAGGAAAGCAAAAATGAGATGTTTGTATAAACAGACTGGCCCAGACAGTGAGACAAAGACCCAGGATATCACATGTAAACTATTGACCCTCCAGTGACTAGTGCTATAGACAAATTTTCTTTCTAAGAGGCATCCCATCCCCAAACTCACATGCTAAGCACTGCTTAAAATTAACAGGTCCAATGAGGTAAGAGATCCAAGGTAGGAACAGGTACAGTTTGTTCATAGTTGATAATACAAGAGTTACAGGAAAGCAAAAAAACCCACAACACCCAAAACCCCACCCCTCTGAGATGCAGTTAGACTTTATTGGTGTAGGTGGTTTGTTTTATGTCCTTTTGAGTTTAACTACATAAACCTTCAGATGCAGTTTCTTAAGGCTTATCTGAGCTCCAAATCCAGTAGACTGAATAGAAACCCTGGTGAAATGTTATTGTATTAAATAAGCTTTAAGGTGCTGCTGCATACTGTTTGTAATGTGTAGGGGAATTTGTAAAAATGTATGCAGAGAAGAACTTAGAAATCTTGTCAGACGTGATTGCATAAGAAAAATGAGTGCGTAATTGGAAATTTCTTTTGTGCAAAATTCTATTATGCATTAATACTTTGTTTCTCCTTTCTAGATGGGTAGCTAGAGTTATACTAAAGTACTTGCACGCTCAGATGTCCTGACCGGGATTATTGCATAGTGACTGTATAATAAACTGGTATTATAGGTGTACCCATAATTGAGGGCCTGAACATCAAGCTATACAGAGATGAATAAGGCCATGACAGAATGTGGGTTTAAGTTTCAGAGACTTGAAACTAAATTCCCTTGCTAGGTAAAGTACTTCTCTTGCAAGTAATTATTTTTCCTTCATAAACATATGAATGGTAACTGGAAAATTAACTGGGTCTCACTACTATGGAAACCCCACACTTCAGGATGCTCCTATAATGAAGTTACATACAGAATTGCTGATAAATATTGCCAGGAGCAGAACCAAATCAGCACAGCAATACAGCATTAAAGGAGTACCACCAATTGGATGCATATGTAGACTTTGTTACGTTGTGAACAGTAAGATCTTGCAGAATAGACGATTAAAAAAATCTTGGTGTTCTTAACAAATTCTGAGATGAGCTAATGTCTTCTATTCTGTCTAATTTTTCAATCTTAATTTGCAGTGTCAAATACAGTTTAGGAAGGCAAAAATATTCTAAGACTGTTAAACCCTGCTACTGTACACTAACAGGAAAGGGTACAAAGGCATGAAATTCAAGGGACACTCTGAGCCTCTGGCTGTAAATGTGTGGTATACATATTACAATAGTCCACCCTCGGGGAACTCTAGCCATGGATTATCTTTATTTTAGGGTTCAGTGATGGAAAATTAGTAAACTTTTATTTTAAACATTTCCTTCTTTATCACAACTTTTGATTTTAGCACAACATGCAAAATCATGTAAAATCATTAATGCAATGTTTAGTTTAGGTGAATGCTAAAATTTGTGGGATCAGGACTTTAAATAAAGCATTGTACAGCTAGTATACAATCTCGTGTTTTGGTAACAGACTAATTTGCACAATGCACTTCAGTTTAATAAGGAGTTAACTTTATACAAATATTGATCATATGTACAAAAAGACCCTCAAACATTTGTGTCTTGAAAACTGTACAGTACCCTGCTGTTTTCTAGGCTTCAAAAATGACAGATTTTTTTGATTGGGGGGAGGGGTATATGAATTAGATTTTGGGGAGAGAGAGTCTACTTTTGTTCAATAATAGTTGGGGCAAATGGAGGCTGATGTTCAGATCCCACTGATCTTCAAAAAACCTTCCCAGAATGGTAGAATAAATTTACATTAAGGTACTCTATTATCAAAATCTTCCAGATGTTTCTACTTCTATGACATTAAGACTGGACTATGGCAGAAGAGCATAAGGTTTTACATTTAAGTGCAGGGTGAAACTTCTGCCTATTTGTTGGATATGGAAGTCAGAGTCTTCTGGAATAATGAATTATGTTATTCTAATTGTTGCAGGTAATATATGGCAGATAAAGTGCAACATATAAGGTTTAACCTCCTTGAGGTACACCTTGAGGTACACCTCATTCTGTTATTGCGGACCAAGTGCACCCAGGTCCTTGAGGGAAGGCAATCCCATGAAGGTGTTTGCCTTTTCCGGAGGGATGAGCAACCCATTAGCAACTCAGTTCCATATGTGGGCTAGGGTGACCTTATCTCCTTCCAGAGCCCACAGGGGCTTTGTGTGGGCATGGCTAGGTCAGTTAGCAGATTCTCCAGTGTTAACAAGCCAAGTAGCTTCTGCTAAGGCAAAGAAGCTCCCATATTTGCTGAGGATATATGCTGCTTTCCAAGGCAGGCAAACACAATTAGCTTGGACGTAATTTTGCTGTGCTCCTTCGAAGCTGGAGACAGATCAGATGGTTGTTTACAGTGCTTATCTCTGTTCAGCTGCATCTTCCTTGTGGTCCTCTGGGGTACTGCAATTGTTAGCTTAATCCTGTAGAAGGAACAATTCCACGAAGAAAGAATTACTTTTTTTTATTGGTTGCTGATTTCAAGGCTGTAGATTTTGAGGCTGAATGAAGTGGATGGGAACATGCACAGTTCTGTCTTCTGCCTTGGCATGTGACCCAGAGCATGCATGTTTTACTGTTCGACTACAATCTTCTAAAAGTCTCTGAGAAACCTCAACTTTCACTTACCATTTTTAAAAATAAAATTTTATAAAATGTGTCTTGTTTTGTGTGTTTTTTGTTTTAAATTAAAGATTTTGGCAGCCATCTTCAACTGGGCTAAGCTTTTTGTAACCGTTCTGAGGAAACATCCAGGCACTACTTGAAATTCAAGGCGTTTCTTCAGACAGGAAACTCAACAATGAACTTGCATTCATGCGTTTTGACCACAGAGAGTCACTCAGCATCTTAAATATTACTACTGCTGCTCTGCAGATGTGGGGAATTCTTTGCATACACCCAATACAAGTTGTATTCTTCAGTTTACTAATTTCAGCAAAACTCTTTCCAAGAATCTGACCCAGGTAGAATGGAGAAGTTGTTCAAGGCAGCTTGATAAGTTTTTTTTTTTTTCTGCAAGTCTTGGAGCAGAGGAGGAGCTATGCTTGTGGACGTAGCAGATTCTGCAGAGACTTGAACACCCTGCTGTATTATTATGTATCAGTTTTTAATTTATCAGGGAGTATGCAGAAACTGATTTCTGTGGAATTCTGCCAGCAAGCTGGATGTGCTGTTAATTTCTAATTTCTGTTATCTTTCAGAAATACCCAGTAGGTGGCACAAGCATAAAAGGAATTTGTACAATCCTTTTCTTATCGGAGTTCTTTTATATTTGATTGATTTGAAGGATTGCAATTCAAATTTAGTCCAGCTCGTTAAAGTGCTCCCACTCCTTTATGCATTTGTATCTCAAAATTTTATCTTAATTACGTGTGCCTCAGTTTTATTTTTATGCTCTTCTGCTACTCCTTGAATACCAGTTGGATTCTGTGGTAGACCGTAAAAAGAAAAACAAAATATTTTCTCTCCATATTCATAAGGGTCTTCTTAGTACATCCCTTGGGAACAGCAACAGGTAATCCTCTCTTGTTGCTGTATACTAGGACCATAAAGTAAACAAATGTTTTTAATCTAAAAAGATAATTGTCTTTCATGAGGAATCAGAAGTTTTATCTTAACTCTCCATTCTGCATCTTTTTTGTAGATCACTTCGTAATTTATTTTAAAATTATTTAGACTTTTACTTTCTTTACTATACCATGAAACTTACTACTACAATTTTTAGGTTACAGTTCATATTTTGTCTAAGAGCAGGAAGTTATTCCTTCTGAACACATAAGAAACTGTTGTCCTTAATCAGAGGAAAACCCCTAGAAGTTTCATCTCTAAGTCACATGTGAGGCTGATTTGAGACTTTAGGAATGATGGGGAGACTGTCACTTCCACTTTTATTGTCATTTGACCTTTCGTAGTGAAATGCCTACGTGTTGAATACGTTTTTTTCTGTTCTCATTGTCTTCCTTACTAGTTTTCCCGACAAAGCTAAAGTATTTAGTTTTCTCCTAAAACACAAGGAAGTACACAGCGAAGAATTTGTGTTATAGTTTTTTCTATGGAGCTGAGCACAGATACAACATTATTAATTACAAGGAACTGAGAAGCTGTAGCGTCTTATAGCAGTTATACAGTCAAGGCATATTGGCTGGCTACTGGTTTCATATTTATCTATTTGTGTCATTATCTGCATTTTCTCTGATTATCAATTTGAGAAAAAAATAATTCTTCTCTTAGTAGCATGAAACTGATAAAGCTTGAGAGTTTGTAGTAAAATGTGGTGGAAAAAAGCACACTATCAAATTAGCATGTCTTTACAATGTAAGTGCATCATATTTATACTGTACTTACACTATCCATGTCTACTTGCTTCAGAAGCTTCTTTGTCTCCAGGTATATTATTAGATCTCATTCTTCATGCAAAGGACATTTAGATATGGTATTGATATCTCATCGTTTGAGATCAGAGAGCTAATATAGTTTTAAGGAAGCCGGTCATTGAGAGAAAATAAATGGAAGAAGGTCACTGAAGAGCTATTGTGGAGTCAGCCTTTAAATCTTTCTGCAAAAACTTTTTATCGTATGGGTAAACTTCATGGGCTCCTGTTGTAACTGGAAAGCTTCAGAGATGAAGCTGTATATGTGATTTCTGCTGCCCCCCTTGAGTAGAAGGCATAAGGACTACTCAGTTTAATTGCAGTATCAGGCTTGTAAAAATGTGTTGCCAAAACAGAACCCAATCTCAAGTATCATGTTGCTTGGCTTGTAAAAATGCGAAGACAGCTATCATACTCTTCTTAATTTACTCTCTTGGCCTGTAACTATGATAGTTCCTATAACATTGTGTCAGTAATGCTTTCCTTCAGGATACCAGTGAGAGACACCACTGTGGTGGGAGCGGTTGCTGCTGCATTTTTCCTTTCTTAACTTGCATCTGAATGTCAAGTGATGGTTCCTTGGACAAGTATACCTGAAACCTTTATCTGGCTTACGTTACTAGATGAATGGTCCTCCTTTAATAATTAGGAAACACGGGAGGTGGTTCTGAATATGGTAAGTTTTAGAAAGTAATGTAACGGGGTTTTTAAATTTCTTTTGTAAGCAATATAGCTACTTGAGTAAGAAGAAACTAATTCTAGGTGACCCAAGAACCACTTTAACAGATTCTAACCTTCAGCTTTGTTTCCTTGTTACTTTTTGCTTTTAAAGAGGTGTCACACAATTGACTATAATAGGTTTTCTACATTATTTGTATTTGCCTTAAACTCATAACAAAATCCCCACTAAAATAAGAAAAGTCAGGTGCATTAGTAGTTATAAACCTCAGTTTCACAAAAACGAAACTGTAATAGGATTTAATAATTTTAATTTCTTCAAAGATGCTTTCTAGAATGACGAAATTAGTTCATAACTTGTTTGCTCAAGTAATCCCAAAAATGAAGCACCTCTATACCCAGAAATGTTTCTTGCAGAGTGTAAAATACACTTATGTGAAAAAGGAAAAAATTTGAAACCTAAGATGTAGAGCAACATAAATCAATGTTTTGATTTAATGTTAGGAAATTGAGTTCTTTAACATATGTGTATGGAAGGGCTTGTTAATACAGAAAGATTTCTTATTACTATGAAGAGCTTTAATTCAAATGGAAAGATAAATACCCAACTAAAGAAAAGTTTAGTAAACTGAACATTGTTATATTGATCTCTTTCATAACAAATATGTGTAAAATTGCAAGGTTATTATTTAAATATATTTTCATACTCATTTTTTATGCACTTCTTGCAAGAGCTCTGAAAATTACATGGTGTTTGCTAAGAGATTGTGAAACAGCACATCTGTTACCCATAGTCATCAATCCTTCAGGAATTAAGTAGTTTGGGTTTTTTTACAGATTCCAACAAAGTGTTTTTACCAGTCACTAACAAATCTTCCAGCTAAAGCTTTTCCTGACACAAGGATTAATTACTGCTAACTTACCTGTTAACCCTTCCAAAATTTCACTTCATGTTGTGAGAAAACAATGGTAATAAATGTTAGATTGACAGTTTTTTCCCTGTCAGAGAACATAATGCCCCACCTGTCAGTGCAGCTGTACAAAGCTTTGGCAGTTTTCCAAAAAATTGTATTTGCAGTGCTCACGTTTTTTTTTTACTTTTCTTTTTTTTAATGCTGGGGTTACAAATGTTTGAGATCTTCATTTTTTTTCAGTCCCTCTGTGTGTGTTTCTGTAACACTTTGCTCTCCTGGATAGTCACTGTCAGAAAGTATCAGTGTAGTCCTAGGGAACTGGTGATTTGGGGGGGGGTCTTTTGCATGTCGTCTTACAGATAGGGCCAAATCTAGCTTGAATAGTAGGATGTAAATGTTAAAAAATGCCAACAAAATTTTTATAGATAGTAGCATTTGAACTTAATCTAATGTGTACATGAACTGTATATTGTATGTAACAGAGGATTTTGAAGTGGAAATGTTTAGTAATCAGTAGGGCAATCTGATTTACCAGCTTCATTTGTACCTGAGGAAATGTCTGTCAAATAGAATCTTTTGTAAGAAGTGTTTTTTACTGAATTTTCTCGACTATCTTTTCAAAGCAATAGAAAATAAAATGAGTGAGTTCACTCAAGAATTGTTGTGTCAGTGTGCTGACAAAAGTAATGTTAATACTTCAATTTTCATAAATTTATGGTGTCCTTGACACTGTACAGACAAACTAGCTAAGGTAAGCGTTAGCCCAGGATTGCTGAGTGCAGAGATCTTTGCCCTTTCCTTTCCCTGGTGCCCAACATGAGGAACCGCCCCAGGAACTGCCTGGTGACAGAGCCCTCCTTCAGTGACTGAACGCCGCTGGCCAGGCACAACAGGAGTAAGGTGGAAGCACCATCCTTTCCCACCAGTTGCAGCTCTCACTGGCCACTCTGGTATATCACAGAAACATGGTGGGATGTTTCTCATGACTGGAGTGCTGCAATGGATGGCTATAAGCTCTTCCGAAGGGATAGGCAAGGAAGGAGAGGTGGTGGGATGGCTCTGTATGTTAGGGAGTGTTTTGATTGCATAGAAATCAATGATTGTGAAGACCAAGTAGAGCTTATGGGTAAGGATGAGGGGGAAGGCCAATGAGGCAGATATCCTGCTGGGAGTCTGTTACAGACCACCCAACCAGGATGAAGAGACAGATGAGACATTCTATAAGCAACTGGCAGAAGTCTGGCATTCGCTGGCCCTTGTTCTTGTGGGGGACTTCAACCTACCGGACATCTGCTGGAAGTATAACACGGCAGAGAGGAAACAGTCTAGGAGGTTCCTGGAGTGTGTGGAGGATAACTTCCTGACACAGCTGGTGAGTGAGCCCACCAGGGGAGATGCCTTACTGGACCTGCTGTTTACAAACAGACAAGAACTGGTGAGAGATGTGGTGGTCGGAGGCTATCTTGGGCTTAGCGACCATGACATGATAGAATTCTCAGTTGTGAGCGAAGTAAGGAGCGGGGTCAGCAAAACTGCTACCATGGACTTCCGGAGGGCTGACTTTGGCCTGTTCAGGTCACTGGTTGAGAGAGTCCCTTGGGAGACAGTCCTGAAGGACAAAGGGGTCCGGGAAGACTGGACAGTTTTCAGGAAGGAAATCTTAAAGGTGCAGGAGCCTTTAAAGGAGCAGGTGGTCCCCATGTGCTGTAAGAAGAGCTGGCAGGGAAGAGGACCAGCCTGGTGGATCAGGGAGCTTTTGCTGGGACTCAGGGCAGAGAGGAGAGTTTATCAGCTCTGGAAGAAGGGGCAGGCAACTCAAGAAGAGTGCAAGGATCTCATTAGGTCAAGCAGGGACAAAATTAGAAAGGCAAAAGCCCAGCTAGAGCTCAGTCTGGCCACAGTCGTAAAGGATAATAAAAAATGCTTCTACAAAAATATGAACAACAAAAAGAAAGGCAAGGAGAATCTCCATCCCTTACTGCATATGGCAGGGAACATTGTCTCCAAGGATGAGGGCAAGGTTGAGGTACTTAATGCCTTCTTTGCCTCAGTCTTTAATAGCCAGTCCAGGTATCCGCAGGGTATTCAGCCCCCTGAGCTGGAAGATGGGGATGGAGAGCACAATGTGCTCCTCATAATCCAGGAGGAAGAAGTCAAAGACATGCTAAACCACCTGGACACCCACAAGTCTATGGGGCGTGATGGGATCCACCCGAGAGTACTGAGAGAGCTGGCAGAGGAGCTTGCCAAGCCCCTCTCCATCATTTATCAGCAGTCGTGGTTAACAGGGGAGGTCCCAGAAGACTGGAGGCTTGCCAATGTGACACCCATCTACAAGAAAGGCTGGAAGGAGGATCCTGGGAGCTACAGGCCTGTCAGCCTGACCTCTGAACCGGGGAAGATCATGGAGCGGTTTGTCTTGAGGGTGCTCACAGGGCATGTGCAGGACAACCACAGGATCAGGTCCAGCCAGCATGGGTTCATGAAAGGCAAGTCCTGCTTGACCAACCTGATCTCCTTCTATGACCAGGTGACCCGCCTAGTGGATGAGGGAAAGACTGTGGACGTTGTCTACCTGGACTTTAGTAAAGCATTTAACAGTGTCTCCCACAACTTTCTCCTGGAGAAACTGGTGACTTGTGGTTTGGATGGGTTTACTCTTCGCTGGGTGAGGAACTGGCTGGATGGCTGAGCCCAGAGATTTGTGGTGAATGGCGTTAAATCCGGCTGGTGGCCGGTCACAAGCGGTGTTCCCCAGGGCTCGGTTCTGGGGCCGGTCTTGTTCAATATCTTTATCGATGATCTGGATGAGGGGATCAAGTGCTCCCTCAGTAAGTTTGCAGATGACACCAAGTTGGGTGGGAGTGTTGATCTGCTGGAGGGTGGGAAACTCTGCAGAGGTGTCTGGACAGGCTGGATCGATGGGCAGAGGCCAACTGTATGAGGTTTAATAAGGCCAAGTGCCAGGTCCTGCACTTCGGCCACAACAACCCCATGCAATGCTACAGGCTTGGGGAGGAGTGGCTGGAGAGTTGCCTGGCAAAAAGGGACCTGGGGGTGCTGGTTGACAGCCAGCTGAACATGAGCCGGCAGTGTGCTCAGGTGGCCAAGAAGGCCAACAGCGTCCTGGCCTGTATCAGAAATAGTGTGGCCAGCAGGAGTAGGGAAGTGATTGTGCCCCTGTACTCAGCCCTGGTGAGGCCGCACTTTGAATCCTGTGTTCAGTTTTGGGCCCCTCACTACAAGAAGGACATTGAGGTGCTGGAGTATGTTCAAAGAAGGGCAATGAAGCTGATGAGGGGTCTGAAGCACAAGTCTTATGAGGAGCGGCTGAGGGAACTGGGCTTGTTCAGTCTGGAGAAGAGGAGGCTGAGGGGAGACCTTCTTGCTCTCTACAGCTACCTGAAAGGGGGTTGTGGTGAGGTGAGTGTCGGTCTCTTCTCCCAAGTAACTAGTGATAGGACAAGAGAAAATGGCCTCAAGTTGTGCTAGGGGAGGTTTAGATTGGATATTAGGAAAAATTTCTTCACTGAGAGGATGGTCTAGCATTGGAATAGGCTGCCCAGGGATGTGGTGGAGTCGCCATCTCTGGAAGTGTTCAAAAAACGTGTGGATGTGGCGCTTCAGGACATGGTTTAGGGAACATGGTGGCGCTGGATTAATGGTTGGACTTGATGATCTTGAAGGTCCTTTCCAACCTTTGTGATTCTGTGATCAGTTTCCTTCAACACAATGGCAGAGGCTTCAACCAGTGTCAGGTTTTTACTAGCATCCTGACTCTGAACTAAAATAGAATAAAAAATTAATTAAAAATAATCAATTAGATGGAAAAGATTCATTGTAGCCAAATTAAATCATTGCTAATATAAAATAGTCTTCTAGTAGATGAAGGACTGTCTGTCACTTTCTTGTTGAATGTGGTCTTAGTGAAAGTGCCAAGAAAAACTCATTGAATGATGTGGCAATGTCATAATGCACTTCTAAAAATTGCTTCCATAAATAAGTCTGGAAGAATTTAAAAAAAAAAAAAACACCCAACAATCCAGGTGATTTTGAGAAGTTTAGCTGGTTTTAGAGTAGGCTCTCATTCCTTTGAGTGATGATAAAGACAGAATTTTTTTTTTCCCAAATCTGATCTCATATAGCATGTGTCGTAGACATCAGAGACTTTTCATCTCTTCCCATCACTCATAACAGGAGGAAATTATGATACACTAACAATATACTGAGACAAAATTACTATGTTTAGGTTGAATTGTCCCACTAATTTTTTTCTTTCTGATTGTGAAGTGACTGAAATTTGTATTTAACAGACATCAGGAGATCTAGGACGTCTAGTTTATCAACAGGATGCTCTATAGAATAAGCACACTTGATGGGCAACTGCCACAGCATGATGTGAGTATGTAAATTTGGCTACTTAGGATCAAACGTTGGTCCTACCAATGGGTCTATCTTGTCCATTAATCTTTAATTCTGAGAAAGTTTATAGTGAAATACACATTAAAAAAAATGAGCAGCTATTGCTTTTTCCACTAGCATGTGAAACAGAAAGGTGTGCACACATGTTCTGCAATTAGATTACTACAAAAGTTTCCTATTCATACAAGAACAAAATTAAAAGACTGACAGGTAGTTTAACTGAAGAAAAACAGAACTTATGCTCACACTGCAATAAAAGTTTTTAGTGAAGTAGTACAAGATAATACCTTTGAAATTGCCTGAATGCATCAAGAAGGAATCTGCAGGTCAAGTGCTTGAGGATTTCCAGTCACCAAGGATGGAGCAGCTGCTCTACAGGCCAGGCATTTGGTTACCTGTAGCGTAAGTTGTGTAGGGTTTGCACATGTTCTGTTACGCATGCCTTTCATGTGAAAGTTAGGGTCTCACCTAGCTCCCAACTGGTGATAACAGCTAGAAACTGAAATGGAACTCCCAGATAATTATTAATTGCCTACCTATGGCTGGTCAAAATGCATCTGTTCCTGGCTCATCGTGTGCTGCCCATCACTAGTGAATGATGGAGTTAGTTGCCAGTCTCAGTGTCAAAAGTGCATTGCTGTTGCTCCCAATCTGTATGTGAGATTTGATTTGACAGAACGAAATATACCATTGCCCAGAGAAGAGAAAGGAATCAGAAATAAGGCTATTCTCCAGTTCTTTGTTCTGTTTCAGTTCCATACTCCTGAAGATAAAAACATTAAAGGACTATCACCTCCTCCCCCTATCAGGGATGCTGTGAGCATTGCTAATGGGTGCATCACTCAAAACCAAAAGGAAACTTGGGTTGGTAGCTACACATTAACAGAACTGCAAGACATGCCTGGTGTCTCATTAAACACTTCAGCTTGACTTCCTAGCCTCAGACAATGCTGTTACTGGCAGAGATGCTTGCTTCAGTGAACTAGGAAAACGGAGAAGGACGTGATTTGCTTTGTTTGTTTCTTCTACTGTTCCAGCTGGATTAAACTAAATTTATTCTCAACTCGGTGACTTTCTGCATTCATAAAAGGACTGTGGTTCTTACTCTGGTGAGAAACAAGAATGTTACCTCTGTTCCAAAATCTTTTTTTTTTCCCCCTTATGCGTAGTATGTTCCTTCAGTGTTTGGTAGTTAAGTGAATCATAAAGTTTTCATGCTCTGCAGTGGGTATATTCATCTGTAAAACTGCTACTATGCTTGTCATAAAATTGTAATAGGGCACAGCACTTACCACAGCTGTGGACTTTTTCCCAACCATCTGAATCTCCAGGTGTGTCCTTGAATTGACAATAACAAGGTGATGTGCCACTGTTATGCCTTTACTATATTTTATAATCTCACTGTCTGGGAAAATTTTTTTGTGGGAAGGAGTTAATGCAGATACATGTTCCTAACTTTTCCCCAACATTTATGTGGTTTCACATGTTAGGAGTTTCAAGTGAAAACATATAAAATAGAAATACAGATTATAGATAAAGCTCTACTAACTTTGTGGATAAAAATAGTAAATTTCAAGCAAGTAATAACATCTTTTATAGTTCAGATTAATAAAAATACTCTATAAAAGTCTAAGCAAAGCTTTTATGTTGTTGAACATAGTTTCTGGCTGCTTAGTGATTTCTGTGTTCATGTAAATAATAATAGCCTGTAATTAGAACACCTGAATTCTGCTTTATTTGCAAGAAAGGAAAGAATGAAAAGTGCAACTTTTCTGCCTTATGGAAAATTCACAGACTTGTGTGTGTTTTCAGTCTCAAAAACAAAACAACAACAAAAAAACCCCAAACAACTTGGAATTCCATTATCTTTGTTAATGTTTTGAAGCAAAAGTAGTCATCAAGGGTGAAATTCACCTTATACAGAAGAGAAGCAGCAGAAAGCCCTTCATTGCTACTACATTTTTAATATAGTTGGAGAAAGAAGGCAGACAAAAAGAATCTTGGGTTGCATTTAGGACTGCACCTATTCTCTCTCTGCTACATCTGTGTAGTTGTGGCTGTTGGCATCACAGTTAAATGGACTTCTGCTGCCTTTTTTTCAGATCCTCCAGAGAACATTTGGGCTACTCCATTTCATGCCACTGCTCAATGACTTCCAAATCCCATTATCTTGTACGAATAGTTTTATAGGTTTTTATCTTCACAGGTGTTTTTTCAGGGATGTTATATTTAATAAACTCTAGAACACAACAAACTAACTTGAAAGAAATTAAACAGATTTGGGGGCATGCTTTTTTGGCTTGATTTCTATTAGTCTGCTTAGGCACTGGATGTTTTGGGAGGTTTTGTTAGAGTTTTTCTTTATATTGATAACTAATACTACAGGTGATGTAGTGAACCTGTTTTTTAACTATTCAAGTTACATGTTTATTGTCACCACATCACATTTGTATAAATCCTGCATTTTTTTAATTTAAGGAAATTAATTATAAGAGATTTTTTCATTTATAATATAGACATCTGGGGATGGGAATGCTCTCTAGTGATATACTATTTCTCTGATGGGAAGGGGGAAGAATCAGTGTTTTCTCTCCTTTTTCTTTTGTTCTTGCAAGTGTACATATTCATCCACAATCTGCCAAGAACAGAGTATGGAAACATGTTGATTAGTAAACTCTCATCCTGCCTGTGTTTGCTATTGCTGCCCATCAGGTTAGGATGAGCTTGGATTTTTGAGACCAGATTTAGGTACTGAATCTGCAGAGTTTGTGTTCCTGATTTACATCCACCAGCTTTTGGAAAGATGTAGGCTTAACCACAGAACTTTAGTGTACAGCTACTTCAAAATAAAATCTCTTCATACTTGCACATGATACTATATGTAAAAGTCTGTTGCATAAGTATCTTGGGCTTAGCTTTTATTTGCAGACAACAGCATTTTTACTTTATCTTAAATTACTACAATACCTATCTGTAAAGCAGCTGGTACCTAAATGGTGTAAGAGCTGAATTTCTTCACATTGTGAATCGCTGATACTCAGTAAAGTGGATTTTGCTTGTGAATGTGGGGTTGTTTTTTAAGCTATGAAAGTTAGTGATGTGTATTTTCTTTTAAATGGTGAAATTTCGAGACTATAGAACTGCCAATGTTAGTTGTTAAAAAGTAAAATCTTTTGAGATAACCTTTCTTTTGTTTATGGTTTCATAATTTCTTAGCAGAAAATGCGGTCTATTAAAACTTACAAATCACAGTCATTAGGTATTTATGCCTACAATTGTTTACCTGCTCTGGTTGGTGAGCACAGTAGTTTCTTCATTCTTTGCTGTTATGATGTTGGAAAACCTGCTTTTCCTGAGCTGCTCCAACCAAGCAGTAGACCGATTCCTTTGAGAATCTATAGCTCTTGTACTGGAAAACTTGTGCTTTAACTATAGCATAATTTTGAAAATTTGTATATAGACTGGAAATTGTTAAAACCATGTACTAATCATCTTTTGACCAGGTGTAACAACACAATGTAATTACCAAGGAACACTGCAATCAATATCCAAATTACATGACCAGAAAGTCACCAGCTAGTTTCTGGTAACTCTGTTGTAGCATCTCTGGAAATAGCTTCAGAAATAAACTCACCAACATATTTTACTCTGTTTGAAATTCTACTTCTCAAAAGCAACCATATAAATTTTTTAAGTTGGAGTGTTTATTGGAGAAAGCTTTACAAAACAGACATGAGGCCTAGCACCTCCAGGAACAGTCATAGCCAAAAAAGCTGCTGATGTAATAGCAGAATAAAACACTGTTAACACTGTTGTTATGTTTAAGAGAAGTGTTAGAACATTTCTCACTGTAGAGGTGAAAGAAAAATTTTAACCCAGTTAGAAGATATAACTGGACAAGCAAATACTTTGAACAGTTATTTAATTTTATTTTTTCAATTTTAAAATAAACTAATTAAAAGGCATTTAAAAATGCTTTTCTGGTATATAAATAATACCAATTTAATTATATGTATGTGTCATCTAGAAATTATGAAGTTTGAAAAGTTATGATATAATGTTATAAACGAATGAAAATATCTGTTATTATTTGCAATTGTACAAAGCCTTTGTACAGGAGCCATCACACAATTAGGGTTTCTTATTTTTAGGATAGGGCAAAAATGCCATGAAATCGGTGAATGATGATTTTTTTTTATGATGAGCTCTGTGTCAACACTGTAGTATACTCAGCCTCGTTCTGTCCCTGGACATACCAAGTGTTAACAGCCATGTTCAACAGTTTACATCTGATTAATTTCAAAGATTGTACTTGCATTATTTAACTTAGCAACCTACCTCATTTCTGCAGTCTGTTAATATCATAGCAACATAATAGATCATAACAGATCAAGATAATCGGTTTTTGTAAAAAAAAAAAAAATTATTTTTTTTATGAGCCCAGGTTGTTCTTTTGTACCACTACCCATGGCTACAGCGTTGTAGCATGTTGCACTGCTAACTTATTTTTCAGCACTGGAATCTAATCCAAGACCTGTAAGTGGACAGACTGTACGCACACTTTGGAACATTTGGAAAAGTTCAAGTGCGCTGCTCGGGAAGACTCCTGGGCTCAGATAATGTCAAAGACATTCTGTGGCTTACAAGAAAAAAAAATGAAAGGCAATGCACTGAAAAAAACTTACTATGTTTGGCAGATGTTTTCAGAAGCAAGCAAACAATTTTGGTTATCCCAAGCTACAGAGTGATAATAATGATCTCAAATCCCGAGAAGTTTGCAGAATGTGACACAGAGTTTCCATTGTACAGGTGGTGTTTTAACATCTGATCGGAGAGCTTGTTCCTCTACATGGGCAAACAGTGTCATAGCTTCAGCCATCCCATTGAAACTGAAGCAGACTGTTTGCTGATTCATTCAAACCTCTGTTGAATAGTTCTGAGGAAGGTTCAGGATTACATTGTTATCCTGTTTTCAAAATAGTGTTTGCTACTGTTAAAGTAAAAATAAATGTTGGGGTGAAAAGTATTAGAATGTGCTAGATAACAGCCACATTATGAATTTGGCTTGAATCTGTCATATTACAGTAATAGAACTAGCAAAAGCATAGTAATGTCCTATATCAAATGAGAACATATGGCTTCAGTATATTACATTTCTCTTAATGCTATTTGATCTTTATGTAGCCCATGTGCTCAATGGAAATACTGTTAGAGTGAAAACAGAGGCAACGTTATTTTTTTATTTTCTTTCAGACTTTTAATATTTTCATCAAGTAAATCAATTAGAATTACTGAAAGGCAAGGAAAGAAAAAATAGCAATGATAAATATGCTAATTTTAAAAGAAAACTTGTAATAAAAAGATCTGTTATCTAGTAGAAAGAAATTAGATATGTGTATGTGCATTCATGAGTGTGAGTAGGTGTCTACAGAGGGAATGGTGAGAGACTAAGGAAACATCCATTTGTTTTTCCACTTAGACAAATTATGTTCCTACCGCCGTTAACCAAGTAGACATATGGCATCATTTTACAGAGGAATTTATGTGTACAAAGTTCTTCATCAGTTCCCTGTTGTTCCTGCGCATTTACCACAAATCTGTGAGCTATTCCAAAAGCAAAATACTTAAAAATATTTTGAGAGGCCATGATGATTTATTCTGAGAAGTAAGCTAGATAGCTTTAGAAACAATCTTCAAATATTTCTTTGCCTTTTTTTTAGTAGGACTTTAAAAGAAACTTCTCATTTCTCATAAGGAATATATAAGATATGAAAGGGGATAAGGAAGATGAAAAATAATCTAAAGAAATAATGATTTTTTTTTTTGGATCTGGAGATAGCAATAAACTGTTGGCTAGTATCACAACCAGTCCAGAATGATCCTAGGTAATCCAGTCATCCTTATCCTTGTACTAAATGACATCTTTATGGGGGAGGGAGATTAAGGCAGACAGGCTGGAGTCCAAAAGGTGATATTCAGAAGGGCAGTTATAGATTCTTTATGTGTATTCCAATGATTCTTTGAAAATATTGAAAGTCTAATCAATAAGACTAAACACTTTTATATGCCACATTGGGCTCTGGATGTTTGAAACCACATTAATTCCTGTCTGAAAATTCAGACAAAATTCAGATGTTTAAGAGACCATAAAATAATACTCAGTGTATTGACAGAGTTCTTTGTCTTAATTCTTAAATAAATCTTGAACAGTCAATATTTAATTTTTAAGCAATATTTATAGTAGTAATTTTATTACAGTTTTCTTGCCTCTTCTCTGTGAAGAAACAGCTGTAGGATGGAAGTAAATGTCAGAGCCAAAGGCTTATTTGATTAAACTATGGCAACAGCATTAATCTTCAAAAGGAAATCAAGATAATAGAGGGGGCTGGATGAACCAGGAGATTGATAATTGGTTAGAAAGCTTTTGACCTTTGAGCCAGTAGTTCAGATTCAAGCCAAGTCAGTAGTGACTGAAAATCATTACCCTGTGATAGCAATGCAATTGCCATGTGAAATGGATGATTGGTTTTATCCCAGTTCCTAGTGAACTAGTATTCTCATTGCAAAAATAGCTGCTCCCATTGTCAGGGGTTTAAGGAAGGAAAGGGCAAGGAAACTTCTTTACTTTCTCACCATCAGAAGTATTTTGGGAGGTGAGACTCTTCAGTCCACTGACACATTGAAAGCATCACAGCTACTATCAGCCTCCTGTTAAGGAATAAAAAAACTTATAAATTCCTGTTTTGTCCACATGACACATCTCATTGACATTAATAAAAGTGAAAGTTTCATGTGTAACGCAACTCTAAACACCTTCTTAATGATATTACTCATAATGAATTGGATTGTTTTCACTATTTTCACTAGGAAAAATTGTGTTGCAATAAAGATTTATTTTTCTGTCAGTTTGCAATTCACAGAAAACTGTAAAGCAAGTAGTTTATATGAATCTATTTGACCTTGGAATTGTGCTTGACCTGTTTTGAGTCAATGGATGATTCATACTTGAATGGAGCTACTAAAGATTTACAACTGCTTGTCTAGGTTACATTGTGTTTTTTTCCTCCTTAATTGGATGACCTGATGTTAATAATTAATGCCACCTGAAACCAATATAATTTAATCCTGTAAGAAATCATTTAGCTTGCTGGCAATCTCAAGAACCACAGAGTGTCATATTAAAATGATGGAGAATTACATTACTCTTCTGAATAAAACTTGGTTACGTTTACCATCTTCTTCACCATCCATTTCCTTTCATTCTTTTTACCTGTGAAGAATGTGGCTACATTGCTCCCACAGGCATCCTTCCTGACTTATTTTTAAGCCTACCTGTTTCATCAATCTGTTCCGAGTTATCTGCAAACCAGGAGTATGTTCTGTTGCCTTAACACATTCTTATTGCTGTATCTTTTATGCTTAAATTAATAATGTTTCAGTTATTCTTGCCTATCTCACTATTTTCCTTTCTTTTAAATCATGTTAAATTTAGAGCTTGACTGCTTGCTATGTATTCTCACTGTAAGGTATTAGGTTCCTTTTCTTTAAGAAACACCCACCGTGACCCACCGGTGCACCCCTGCCCCACAAATACCCAGCATTTAGTCCTAGTCCTGCCCCCCAACTCCCTTAGTATTTAGACTAGCTAGTCTAGCTAGAAGAGCTCACTAGTAGAGTTTCTTGTGTACTCTTTAGTTCTATGGTAAACAAAGCATAGGAGAGAATAAAAATAACATTGGACCATTTAAAACGCAAGTAATGTTCATATCATTAGAAGTTTTCTCACACGAAAGACGACACTGATTCAGAGGTTGCTTGCATTGCTTTCTCCATGGCGAGAAAGCTGCTTTAGAAACCCATTGGATTTGTACACGGTCTTTTTGAATCCTTTCAGATGTGTCTTTATAAAAATACAAAGTGCTAAAAGGGGCAACAAATATGATCATTTTATGACATAAACTGTTGGTGGTTTTCGTGTAACCGGTGCGTCTCTCGTAGACTGCCGGCAACGGCGGGAAACGGCCTCCATCTACTGCAGAGAGAAGAAACAGGAAAATGGAGGGGTGGCTGCAAAGGCTTACCCTGTGGTGCTGTAGGCCGTGGAAGCTTTATTATTGAATTCCATCACAGGAATCTCTGGCTTCAGCAAAGGAGTTAGTGCTGCTTGTTTTAATATTGATTTGTAAATGAGTAAACATAAAAGCATTATTAGCAGTGCCTCGTTGCATATTTGGGTTTGAGAGCATATTTATCAAATAAGCCCAGATGGAAATGTTCTTCTTTGCAACATTGGCTATTATGGTTTTGAAGAGAGGTTAAAAATTACATGGCATTCTTGTTTTTCCAGTGTGTGTTCGCCAAATTTCTGTAAACACACTAGTGCAGTAAAATGTAGAAATTATAATATTGGAAAGTACAGGGGAAGGTGAGGGTTAGAAAACCTTTTAATCTATGATCAAGTACTCTCTAAGGGACCTTGCATGTGTGTGACAGGCCTAAATTTGTATCCTGTGTGAAAGCCTTTTGTTCATGAAGAAGAAATGTTGGTGTAAAGGGAACATGAAAAGAAAAGCAGGCCTGGATGCCAGCTTCGCAAAGGGCTTGAAAAGGGGAACAGTCCCCTTCATCCGTCATCCACAATTGTGATCCATCTCCCCCATGGCAGGGGCAAGGGGCTACAGAGAGAAAAGTACGATGAAATTCAATCCACGTGCAAAACCAAAAGAGAATAAGGAACCATAATTTCATGCGGTACAAGTTAGGCAACTACCAGTTCAAGGTTCTAGTTTGAAAAAAAACCCTGTAAATCCAACTGTGTGATATTTCACCAAATGAGCAGGTTCTGCATCGCTTGGTACTTCCTGCAGTTATGTGTTCAAAAACTTCTCTGTGAATGTGAGTATATTCCAGTGTACTCAAATGGCACTGGAGTTCCTGGTCAGTCTCCTCAGGTGAAATGATTAATTCTACCTGAATATTACAGTTCTCATGCTGTACTTTTTCTCTAGGTAAGTAAACGGGGTATTTGCAGAAAAGATTTTTCAAATTTGATCAATGCAACTGAGAAAAAATCGATTAGGTTTACAGAACAACTCCAGTCCTTATTTACAATAAGAGTCATTGTGATCTCTTTCTCCTCGCCAAAGCTTTTGGTAAGAGATACCAAGCAATAAATAACTAGGGCTGTACTCTGCATGTTAACGATATTTCTAGGGAACCAGAAACTTGCAGTGCTAACACCAAAAAGCTGGATTGCTTTTTTTTTTTCCCTTGGTTTTCCTGACTTCCTAATTAATTTCTGCATCAGTAGACTCCAGACTCCTACAATATGTGTAGTTCTAGATGCATGCTTCAGCTGCTGTTTCTGACTGATACCAAGTGTTATTGATCCATGAAGTTAATATTGTTGCTATCAAATTCAATTCAATAACATGAAGAACTAACACTGAGATAAAGCAGGTTGTTTTGTTTTTTTTTTTTATTTTCTATTAGAAAGCAGTTTCCAAGACACAAAAAGCTTGCACAGTGTTGGGATTCTTCTCTCCTTGGACTCTGTTTGTTTCTTTGACAGGGTTTTTTTTTTTTTGTGCTTGCCTTACCAAGAAAGTCAAAAGGAATTTTCCTGTTAAGTGGGTAGGGTTGGTTCTGGCAATGGCCTTTCTCCCAAATATGACAAATTTAAAGGGTAGATGAGATTACCATGTCCAACTGGTCTGAGCATTTGAGTAGTACCAGCTGTTGGAATTGTAATCAGTCACTCCTATGGTAAAATAATTCCTGGTGAATCAAATGACTTGGGCATAACAAATTTGTGGTTGAATGGCACTAATAACTGCAAAAATAAATGCAAATAATTATTGAATAAATACTCCTTCCACTGAACTTAAAGGAAATGCTGTGATTTCTTTTTTTTTTTTTCCCCGAATAATACATTATAGCTTCCTAAAGTACTGAAAGTAGTTATGTATTAACCCAGTGGGGCAGGGGGAGTGAAATTATTGCAAAAAAAAAAAAAAAAGTTACATTTTTATAAATATACAGTTCATGTTCTAGTATACTGTTAGTTTTTGGTTTAATGTTTACTTGAAGCATGGAGATTTGAGTTATTAATGTCTGTATAAATGGTTTATTCCCATTTGCGTGCATAACTCATCTGCAGTTTCTGTGTTTGTAAATTTCTAACAGCCTTAATTTAATATAATCTGATGTTTTGGGAGAGAGTGGGTATTGTTCCTCTTTAGTAGCCCCTTATCTTGGATAAGAACACTGCCTGGGGTGTGAAAGATTGAGTAGATACTCACCAGCTTAGCTGTTTGTTTTCCCTTGAGTTTTCTCTGGTTTTATGATATTATATCTGGATGCCATCTCTCCTTTAATATCCCTTCAGCCTTAGGTTTGGACTTCCTTGTTTGTTTTAATTTCCTTTTTCTCTTCCCACCTATTAATTTCTCTTTCTGTTCACCTGCATTCAGAAATTCCAATATACAAAAAACTGAACAAAACATAAAAGCACCAAAGAACCCTCCAAGTTTTAGTCCTACTGAAGCAAGAGAAAAAGTTTTCTACCATTTTTGGTTTGTTTGGTTTTGTTTTCCTAATGATCTAAGCATTAGATCAAGGTTCAAATAAGAATGTATTTCAGAGGTGTAATAAGAACCAGTTAGGGATGTGCTGGCTGTGAAAGTTGCTTATGTGAGTTTTAGACTGTGCACTTAAGAGAAAAATTATCGTCCTACCATATATGATACTGATTTATACCATTATGGTAGTGACAAAATCGGCTGCAAAATCATTGTGAAAATAACAAAACATTATATGTGATGTCCCTAGCTCATATTATCACTCCTCCATCCCTTCCAAAGAAATCTTTGTATGTTTATTTTCACACTGTGATGAATGATAGCTGACACAAAGGAAACCCAGCCAAGGTAATGCATACAAATCAGAGCCATAATATGACGTTCTGCTGTAATGCCTACTGGCAATAAAAATCCCACAAGTTTAAGACAGCTATAAGGAATGTGAGCAGTTTAATTCTCAACGTTTGCTCAGTGGGGTCCATTAGCTTCAAGGGATATCTGTGTCCTGCTCCTTGCCTTGCTAGATTCACAGAAAAAAGTGCTGTGTGGTGATCTATTTATTTTTTTAAATGCTAGATTGAGTTTCCTTATTACACACTGCCTGTTTTTTTGCTGTTGAATTTTTCACTGATGAGAAACAACTGTTGACAGTGACAACTTAACTCTCATATGTTTTTACAGACTATAGTGATCCAATCAGTTGAGGACTGCGGCGAATGAGGCCAGCTAAAGTCTGAACGTCACTTCTGTAAGGTCTTGGAAGATGTGGCATCATATTCGCAGGTAGGCTTTAAAAAAACCTCTGTAGTTATCCCTATCATCTCCAAGAAACTTGTCAGAATTGCAGTCAACTAATCCTGTTAAACCTAATGGATTCTGTTCTCGCCTTTCAGTTATTTATTTTTCTATTTTGTTATTGATATATTAAACACAAATTACTTTTAGGCCCATGAAACTGAGCTGGAGAAATCCAGGAATCTAGTCCCTTTGCTGCATATCTCAACAGAAATACTTGATGCAATCTAGAGATTGCACTATTGCTGACCAACTGGCTATTTACAAAGGCCTGTGCTGCATGTTACCTTTTTCAGGCTATTTCAATTTACATGCAGATTGGAAAAAATAAAAGTACCTTTCCAGTCTGTTCTGTACCTCTTAAAGGATAACAACTAATATTCTCTTTCTGATTTTTATTTTTATGATGCTTTTTTCTTGTAATAGCGGGACGTTTTTTTTGTCAAATGGTATTTGTCTCATTTCAAAGGCATACCTTAGCGGTGCCACTTTCACAGGGGTAAAAAACAATGTCATAGAGTAGGCTTCCTCATGTGTATTAATGGGCCATCGTCTACTTCAGCTGTTGCTTATAGAATCCACTATGAAGTGGTTTTACTATATTCTTGGTGAGAATCTAATGCTGGGGAAGATGAAAAAAAGTCAGTTACAGACAGGTATGAATTTTATAACTTTGAAGTTAATTATTATATATTTTGAGGTAAAAGCCTAAATGAGTTTGAAGCACAGCTTCCATAAGATGGCAAAGATTGGTGGGTTTTTTGGGTTGTGAATCTATGAAGCATTGTACACTGGAGAAAAAAATACAGGTCACATGGATTATTAAATTCACTAATACTCCACGTGTCACAACTTTGTTGAATGCTTGCTATGAACACTCATTTGTAGGCAGATGTAAAGCAAGGAAGATCTGAATGCTGATTTTCCTCTGACGGAGTTATACAGAAAAGGCAAAAGCTGTGGAGGGTAGTTTAAGGCTAGCTGTGGTTTAGTTTTAGTGGAAAATAAAATCAAAACCTGTATATACCGTGCTTAAAAAAATATATTTTTTTTTATACTGAGACATTTTTCTGCTCAGATTCCATTTTATGCAATCCTTGATTTCAGTGGATAATGTACTTTATGCTGTCCAGTGCATTTGTGTGGCTGATTCAATAGACAGGTTCTTTTATATGTTGGCTGCATTTTGGTAATCGTGTGATATATCTTATGTAAATACTTAAAAGTTTGAGATTTATTTTTGCCATAAAATTCTGATAAAAAATTCAGATGTAAAGTTGGAAGCGTCTGCATACTAGTGTTTTGGGTTTTTTTGTTCATGTCTGTCTTTACTGTTCTTTGGGACAAATAGTACTATAAAATTTTCAGTTATGTATCTTCTTCTGCCAACCTCAAGGCTTCTGACATAGTCAAAAGGAATTAGGAGATTGAGATTATATCTCAGGGCCTCTGTCGAATATATAAAAAGAACTTTTCTGATGTTAATGCTATCAGCACCTGTTGACTAGGCTCGCTGGAATTGTGCCGAAGGAGCTTGGGATACAACTATCACTTTTGCTTTGTAAAATGGTTTTTGGATGACATATTACCACACACTTTGCCTTTGAAATGTTGGGTTTTTTGACACCTGGATTGTAATCGAAATTGCATATTGTTTCAGGGCATTCAGGTAGATGGTATGAAACCGTAATGAGAAGGATAATAATGTGGAATGATTTTATGAAATTTTATCTGAAACTTGGTGAGATCAGCACTTAGTAGAATACCTTCTGAGAACACCAGTTGTTGGACAAAGATGAACCTTGGCATGCTTTGTTGTGACTTGAGAGCGTACCTGTTGGTGGAAACGGTGATTCAAAGTGCACAAAGGTGGACAAGCACAGAGGATGAATGGGATAGAGAGGAGACACTGAGAGGGGAATACATACTATAATAAAAAGGTAGCTGCATCTGTATTTTGAAAAGTCTTGATTGACTGGATTTTTTTTTTCTGGAGATTTGGAATCTTGGGCTAGTTGCCTTAAACTGTGACTTGATATTGATAATGAGTTTATATTTTCACTGCATATATTATGAAATGAAGTTTTAAAATGCAAGATTATAAAATTAGGCACTAGGTAAAAATCTGACTTAAAATTTTAAACAAAGTGATCTAAATTCTCAGTGTTACCATATAAGCTCTGCAAATTACGTTATTTTAGATGCGCAAATGTACATCTATACTGTGTAGGAGCTCAGCTTTTCATATGGGTTAGGTAAGCCTATATGGGTTTGATATGTTTATATTGATATATGTGCATATAAGCAGAGATGTAGAAATTGGCATATTAATGAACATGGACTAGGTATTAAAGTAACAAAAAGCTATATGTTCACCTCATTCACAATGGGTTTAAGTGCTCAAATGTTTGTTTTAGCTACATGAATTTCTGTTAAGATGAGGAAAATAAGCTCTAGATTTGTGAACTTTGAAGAGCTTAATGCACAAAACAAACATTATGTAGCTGTCTGCCCTGTCCCTCACAGCCCATTCTTTCCCCTCCTTTTTGCTGTGGGTTTTTACAGCTGAACATGTTGTTTGAAAGTGTGCATGGCAGGCAGTAATCCAGGTCATCATTATATCACTCAGTCTGGCAAAACAAGTGATAAACATGGGAAAAAAAACCCTTTTTGTTGTTATCAAAGAAATACTACAGGAGAGATGAAGAGGCAGCTTGGTTGTGGGACAACAATCCATAATTTACCTTGCAGATGTCTCTGAAATTTAAGCAGCAGGCAGAACAACCACGCAGTCGTAGATGCTCTGGGGAAAGGATAGCCAGAGCCTCGTAAATCATGGTAAGGATTAAAAGCAATGAACATTCATCATCTTAACCTCATAAAGCAACATTGCAAAGCCAAGGATTACAACTTACTGTGCATGTAATCTCTCTTCAGGGACAATGAGTGTCATCTTTTTAAAAAGCTTTTCTTAATTAACATTGGCACCTACCTTTTGAGAAGGGATGAAAAAAACATTTTAAAACTGATTTTAAAAGAACTGTTACTAATAAAAGAATACTTAATATTTCCCACAAAGGAAGGAAAAAATAGATGACTTCTTGTCTGAGCCCATTGTTTTTTTTCTAAGACAACAGTAGTTTGTTTCTAATCCCTAATCTGGTTTTAATGTTAATATTTATGAACATGTTTGAAAACTTTGCTTAATAAACACAACACAAAAAAGCCACTTACTTTTCCCATTCTAAAATGATGGAGCCCTGAACAACCTTTTTCCTTGCTTGACTTCAGCTACTTTTTTGAGTATGGTGAATATTTGCTTTGGAAATTTTCCCAGTATCCCTGTAAATAAATTCTAACTTATCTACCAATTATCCACCAATGTATTAAAAATATTTTATTCTATACTCAGAATGCCAGAGTGTAGAGGGAATGAAAATATTTGAAAGGGAAAAGAATGTGGGCAATGTGATTAGGAGGTCCTTTCATAGTCCAGAAAACCAAGAAAATCAGGGAAGCAAGACTTTCTGTCATTCTGGTTTTTTGTTGTGGTGGGGTTTCTTTTTGTTGTTTTGTTTTTGTGTTTTGTTTTGTTTTTTTTTAAATAAGATATCTGACTCCAAATCCTAGGCATTTCTATTGGGAAAGGAATACGTGAAAATACTGTTCAGCAGAGTCCTGTGTGGCGACAGTGATGATCAGCTTTCAGTATGTATTACAAAGAAAGCAAAAGGGTGTAAGGTTCTTGTAGGTTTGATCCAAACTAATGGAGAGGAACTGAAGGAGAACATGGAAATAGAGGGCAACTTTGGTGAAGCTGTTTATGAAGCAATAGAGTACAGGAGAAGGAAAGCAGCAAAATTAAAATGATTTGCTGCTTGGAAGGAGATTTCAGTGAACTCAGATAATTGATAAGATCCTAAAGAAGGTAGATCTAGGAATTAGAAGAATTGGTAGTTCTTTGAAAAAATGTTTTCAATAGTAAGAAGAAAGTGGTGAGATGAAAACCTGTCATCAGTGTTTACTGATCAGTGTTTTTATTGCTTCATTGTCTTTTTCTTTATAGGTGATTAGGTGGACATCCGTTAATACCAGTGGCAATGGTATGAGATCTTATATGGATCACTTGGTTAAGTTATTTATTTTCATGTTGTTAGAATGTGATGAAACTTATCCCAAGTTACTTAGCCAACTGAACCTTTCTCAGATGTATTATCTCAAACGTATCCCAGAGATGTTTCATAGAACATGAGCAAGATGGATGAAGTACCAGAAATTTGAGTAATAAATGCAGTAAGTACAGGATTCAAAAAGAGGAGATTAAGAATTACAAATTAAACGTTTTAAGATTAATTCCTGGGAAAAATAAACTATTTGTAATCTAGGGAGTATAAGAGAGTAACATTGAATATTGACTTGTCAGGAACAATTTGTATCCTTTTGTAACAGGATAATTGGACATGTGGTGATAGTAAACAGTAGATACTATCTACCATACAGTTAGTAAGATTTCTCATAAGGTCTCAATAACATGATCTAGAGTTATGGTCTAGGACTACACAGAGTATATGCAAAGGCAGTGAGAAAGCAACACATGGAGAGCAGTTTTCAATTCTGAGCAGTCTGAAGGGATTTTTTTTTGAGTACCAATTTTCAGTAACTTGTTAGTAGAATAAGAAGTATGATTACTAAATTCGTATGTAATATGTGGGTAGTAGGCTTAAGAGACAAAGTATAGCAGCATCTGCTGGCACCTTTTCAGTTTCGTTATTTCCTTTAGACCAAGTCATGCTGTCATTATCTTTAGCATGACTGTATTTCTGTAGGATTCAGCTTTTCTAAGTGTCCTTATGAGCAGTCCTTGTCCTTGTTCAACACCTTCATCAATGACCTAGATGAAGGGTGGGAGTGTACCCTCAGCAGGTTTGCTGATGATACAAAACTGGGAGGAGTGGCTGATACACCAGGAGGCTGTGCTGCCATTCAATGGGATTTGGACAAACTGGAGAGTTGGCCTCATGAAATTTAACAAGGACAAGTGTAGAATTCTGCACCTGGGGAGGAACAACCCCATGCACCATTACAGGTTGGGGGTTGACCTGCTGGAAAGCAGCTCCATGGAGAAGGACCTTGGAGCCCTGGTAGACAATAAGTTATCCATGGGACAGCAATGTGCCCTGGTGGCCAAGAGGGCCAACGGTATCCTGGGGTGCATTAAGAAGAATGTGACCAGCAGGTTGAGAGAGGTTATCCTCCCCCTCTACTCTGCGCTGGTGAGGCCTCATCTGGAGTATTGTGTCAAGTTGTGGGCTCCCCAGTTCAAGAGAGACAGGGAGCTTTTGGAGAGAGTCCAACGGAGGGCTACAGGGATGATTGAGGGACTGGAACATCTCTCCTATGAGGAAAGGCTGAGAGACCTGGGGCTGTTTAGTCTGGAGAAGAGAAGGCTGAGAGGGGACCTTATCAATGACTATAAATACCTGGAGTGGCTATCAGGAGGATGGAGCCAGTCTCTTTTTCAGTAGTGCCCAGTGATAGGACGAGGGGCAATGGGGACAAACTGCAGCACAAGAAGTTCCACCTCAACATGAGGGAAAACTTCTTTACTGTGAGAGTGATGGAGCACTGCAACAGGCTGCCCAGAGAGGTTGTGGAGTCTCCAGAGAAGGAGACCTTCAAAACCCTAATGGACATGTTCCTGTGCAACCTGCCCTGGGTGATCCTGCCTTGGCAGGGGGGTTGGACCAGATGATCTTCAGAGGTCCCTTCCAGCCCTTAGCATTCTGTGACTCTGTGTCCTCTCAGCTACAAATAACCAATACATTTTGTGACCATTGCTCCTTCTTGTTCCCTTTATGGACATTTTTAGGAAAGCCTTTATTAAACCTGTAGTCTTTGGAGTTGTCTCTTTCATTCCCTTGATTCCAAATATTTATTCTTTCAGTTATTTCCAGGTTCTGACATGTATTTAGGGAGGGTCAGACATGTATGTATGCAATATTAAGTTAATTTAGAAAACTAATTATTTATGCACAAGTCTATTCCATTATTATTTTTATTCCAGAATACAGCTGCTTAAAGACCTTTGCATTAATTCTGGTCTTCCTGAAGCCTGCACCAGAACTGCAAGATTTTGAGTAATCCATTTTTTAACAATGGAATTGGAAAAGGGTGTTTAAGCATTATTCCTCTGGGAGCCCAGAGTAATAACTTTATAGGAAGCATGGCTATTTTGAAAGCAAGTGTACTAAGTGTTTGAAAACAGTTATGAAAATCCTTATTTCAGTTTTCTTGTCTAAGAAAAGAAAAAAAACTTTAAAACCTCTAAAAATTGAATCCATTGCATAGATCAGCACTATAAACCAAATTATTCTATGGTCTCGCTCCATGGTCCTCAGTAATATTTTGATATGATTCAGTGCTTTGAATATCTGGCTTTGACACCTCAGCGTATTTGAGCTTTTGAAAATTATGAGATTATGTATCTATCAGGTTTTAAAAAAGAAAAAGTAGATATGTATGACAAAATAGGTTTGAAGACAACTCTGAGGGTTGGAATATAAATACTGACATTTTCTTTGGTAGTTAGCATGATCAATGTAGTGGGAATTTTGTTTCCCCTTTTTAAAATTTTTGATTTGTTTTCTGATTTTATTTTCAGATCTTAATATGTTCTGTTGCATTAATGCTGTACTTAGTTCATTCTTATGTACTTCATTGCCTGTCCCTTTGTAATTTGACAAAACTTTCTGGTGACATCCAGTAAGTAGATGAAAAGGCCACAGTCCTGAAAAGGGCTGTGCTGCTGAAACAGCTTTTCTGTTATGAGTTGGGAGACACTGCTTTTCTACTGCTCTATTTACTGCTAAAAAAATCAATCCACAAAATAGCTTAGTACTTAACAATCAGCTTTGAAATTAATGAGTCTCTGTATAGAAATGCTCTAGTGTTGAAGAATGATGTTTGAGAGACGTCCTTCAAAACATATATACACCTTCTATGTGCTTTAGGCATGTATTCATTGCTATCATACAGGATACAACTATCATATAACATCTTCAAGTGAAAGATAGAGTTGGCCCTCATGATTGCCATGTTTCTGTCTTGGAAATTTAAATCTTTAAATTTAAAAAAAATTGAGGTGTGCATAGTTTCAGGCTTCTGGGTAATTCATACCTTTGGATTGTCTACAGACCCAGACGGACATCATGTTATAATCTTTATATTCAGTCATTATTTACAGAGAGTCTTTTCTAGAGAGGGCTTCCTGAGTAGTGACAGAAGATCACAGTCACAAGGATATTGGTTTGTCAACTGCTTCAGGCCAGACTATTTGATAGCTGCTTATAAACAATGCTGTAAGGTTTTACAGGCCTCAGGCAAGACTTTCTGTCATCTCTTCAGGATAGCTGTATCCTCTGATTATCTCATGAAAACTGTATTGGAAATGTCTTCCTGGGCAGCTTTTCTGTGGTGATTTTGTTTCTAATTTGACTACTTTTCTTTCTCTGCTTTTTTTTTTGTACTTTGAATATGTGAATGTTCATTTAATTTCTAGTATTCCATTGGGATGTTGATTACAGTAGAAATCTAGCCAATAAAACAGAGGATGCAGGGAAGCAGAATCTGCTTATACATCTACTATGCTAGGCAAGAATGATGCAGTTGATATGAAACTAATTACTGTGCTTGGATACTATTTGTACATAGTTGGTTTTTTTCTGTTTATGATTTCACATAAACTTGAAGATTATTTCTTTCCCAACGATATTCTTCTTTCATACCATAAATGTGAGCTACGTGCACAGTTTTTCGTCCTCATAAAACACATCATACTACATCCATGAATCCTGGGATGATCACGATGGTCTGTGATTTGTGAAAACCTTTGAAGTAAAATAGTGAAGGAAACAGCTGATTTAGTGAACTGGCAAAAACTGTTCTTTATTTATGAGTGTTAATTTGGCATTGTTATTTTTAATAAAGCCTTCTATAAACTGTACTGTGTATGACAAACATAGAACATGTTATTTTAAGAAAGCAGAATGGTCAGGTGCTGGTTACTACTCCATAGCTCAGAGTGAGATTTTTGTAATATTCTCGTGCACAAACACATGCACGTTTCAAAACTAGTTATTGATTTGGGATCTTCAGATTTTAGTGCCAACTTGAAATAATTTTAAAATATAATAATTTTCTAAGCATAGGTCAGTTTTTACTCTTTTTAACAAGTTGATTGAACAAACATTCAAGTTTCAAAAAGTATACCTGATTGAATTGTGACTTCCAAAAATGGAAGCAAGCATGCCTTCAGAAACAAGGGAGTGTGAAAGAACAGTGAGATTTACGGGATCAAAATATGGAATCTGTACAATGATAATAGCCCAAATATTAAGCTTGCTATTTTGAGAAGGTGTTCAAAGAGTCAATGGAATTCACTTACATAAGTTCTCATCTGTTTGCAGCATGAAGCACTTGCTTCACTCAATGTTTGGTACTGTCAAAATTAGCACATTAGATTCTTCCCAGTCTTAAGCCCATATTTAGATGGATGCTATCAAGAATAAAGTAGGAGTTCAATGTACATTTCACACAATTTTTGCCTCTCCAAGGAAACTGCCATTAATTGGAAACTATACTGATGCAGCATTCTTCATTCTTGCTATTGAAACATTGTTCTTGTTTGCCAGGTGGCAAAGGAATAATGTGTCTGGTAAAATTGCTATGTTGGTTGCATCTGCTCTGAACGTGGAATTGATATTAAATCATGGAAGTCAACTGAGATAATTTTAAATATTTCCTTCTGCTCTCTGTGCTGTCAGCTTATATGTTCAGAACCTATGTGTCCATGAAGGGCCATAGAGAGTTCTGTATTTTCTATACAACCCCTGTAGGGTTTTCGGGGGTAATATGCATATTTCAATATTCTATTAGTTTGGGTGTATGAGAGTCTATAAAGGTGTTGAAAGGTGTTTCCAGAATTTTTTCCTGCAAACTATTTCTCAGCTAGGGAGTATGTTTGATAATGGATGTCAAGGCTGCATTTATTTATCTGATATGGACATCAGTAGTAAGCATATGGGAGCCTCCAGGGAGCTAGGTTCTACAAACCTTTATTTGCATTGGTAAGCCTGGCATCGATCTTGCAGTTCTTAGCGGTATTACTCACACAAGTAATTTGGAAGGAACAGAGCTGAGGTTTTCAATTATAACACATCATATCCTTTTAAGAATTACTTAAATATGCATATCTGGAATGGGATATTGCAGAAATTCAGATTGTTACAGTCCACTGGATACATACAACATGCTATAAAAATTTCAGTCAAACTTCATAGAGGAAAAACAGATGTGTACCAAACGCTGTAAATTAATCAAGTGCTAATTGTACAAGATCAGGAATATCTGTCACCTCCAACATGAAGTACAATTATTAAAAAATCTTTCACTATATGGGGAAATTAAGCACATAGAGACTATAACCATTTAATACACTATGCATGACTCATTCCTAAAATCAAGGAATTTTAATCAATGTAGATTAAAAATCAATGGCAACACTGTAGGATTTTTTTTACTTTCACTACACCTGGGGGAAACATATTTTTCTGATGTAAATCTGAGGTCTAGCTGAAGTAAAACACAAAATAAGGCATTTGAATATGAAAATCCAGCCGAAGTGTGGTTGAGCTACCTTAAACAATTTCAGGTTTTTTTAGACTGTAATATTTAATCATATAATAGAATGACTCAAAATGTTATTCTCTTTTATATCAAGTAAATTTTGCTTAAAAAAACCCCAAAACAACAAACCTATAAACCAATGGAAAAATGAAGTGAGTGTTATGGAGAAGTTACTTGTAAGTAATTATTGTGTCTCTGTTTTTGGCTGCCTATCTTGGGACATCATGCTGCCACCAATACCTCAAAAAGATCATTCAGCTAGCTGCTGTTGTAATATAGGCCTATTGAATTTGTTTCACAATGACTGTGTCAAAATCCAGGCAATCTAAATTCACTAATGATATAAAAAACAAAACAAAAAAATCCTCATTTCCTTTCTTATATCCATCATTCACCTGACTGAGCCAAAAATCTTCATATGTGAAGACTGCTATTGTAAAAGATATAAATGGAATCAATGTGATTTGTTACCTAATTGTAATATTAACACGTAATACTTCTAGTTTGCTGATGAGTTGTCTAATTTACAACATTTTGAATTCTAAAAATTAGAAATGAGAGCTAAAAAAATAAATTGCATGGTAGAAATACACAGATTATGAATAAATTATGTCAAAGCTCTCTAATCATATAGTCTCATAGGTGGAGGAGAAACAGTAGGTGTCATAAATCCTGGTGAAGTAAAGATTTTGGTACTGTTTCATATGGTATTATAATTTGTTCTAGATGGATTAACAAAGAGAAAGCACAAAGCTGGTTGCAGAACTGTTCTGCATAATGACAAAATGTCTTACATTCAGAGTGAAAGTGTGTGTCATGAGGATTTTGCTATGGTCTCAGACCTGGCTTTATTCAATGTTGTCATTAATCTGATGAATGATGAAATAGAAATAAGTCTTGCTTATCAATTTGTAGATAAATCTGCCGTCTACAAAGCTGATGAGAATTAGGAGAGTTTAGAGGCTAGGCTCAGCATTCAAAATAACATTGAAAAATGGAGAAGTAATCAACAAAAGGTGTAGTAAAACTGAGATAAATGAAACATCCTTGTGCAGAAATCACCAGAGACAAAATACAGACTGAGGAACAACTGGTTAGGTTGGGGTAGGGAGTGGGGGAGGAGGAGGGACTACAAACTGAAGATGATTCTGTAAAATCATGTCAGGATGGAGGATGCAAAACTTGAGACATGATTTGATGACTGGAGAAAAGCAAATCTTGCAGACATTTTCAAAAAAGGCCAAAAAGACAACACAAGGAACTACAGCATGGACACCCCATGTTAGCTTCTGGGGGAATCGTGAAATCCTCCTAAAGCCCACATCTGGGCCTGTGAAGGAGAAGGTAGTGATTGGGAACAGTCAGCATGGATTTACCAAGAGGAATTAATACCTGACCAGTCTGATTGCTTTCTGCAATGAAATGATTGGATTGTGAACATGGGGGAAGAAACGGGTGTTATTTACCTTGACTTTAATAAGGCTTTCAATAATCTTTGTGTTGAACATTTACACTCTGTTAGTGTTGAACATTACACCCTGGATGGGTGGAAAACTAGATGGGTAAAAAGCTGGTTGGATGGTTGGGGCCAGGGAATGTTGGTTAAGGTGTCACGAGCTACCTGAAGGTCTGTGACAAATTAAGTATGTCATGGGTCTAACCCGGGGCCAGCAGAGGTGACATCTCAGATGTATTCATGGGGGCACAGACAAGAGATTGAGGGAAAAGGATTTTTTCCCCCTTCTGTTCAGTACTTCTGAGACCTCAACTGAATACTGCATCCAGTTTTGAGCCCCCTAATATTAGGCATCAGTGAACTGAAGTGAGATCAGCAGAGGGATCCGCAAGCTGGCCAGGAGCTGGAGCACTTGTTCCTGTGAGGAGAGACTGAGGGGTCAGGGGTTGTTGAGCCTGGAGAAGAGTGTGCTTTGGGAGTTGTAACAGCAGCTTGCCCATACCAGCAAGCTGGTTAGCAAGAAAATGGAGTTGGGCTCTTCACAGGTATGCATGAAGGAGAAGGAAAGGCAACAGGTAAAAACTGAGATAAGTGGGGTTCAGGCTGGATATGACAAAAATCTTTTCACTTCTGAGGACAGTCAAACTGTGGAACAGGTTTCCCAGGGAGGCTGTTTAGTGTCCATTCTTGGAGATATTCAGGACCAGACTGGATAAAGCCCTGAGCATGTTGGTCTGACCTCACACATTACCCTGCTCCGAGTTGAAGGTGGGACAAATGATGTCCCTCCAGCCTGAATTACCAAAAGAACAGTTATCAGCTTCACTGCTTTTCTCTGTAAGATGTATGTCAAATCATGTTAAAATATAACAGTACATTTTTACACATCTTTGTGCAAAAACACAATCTTTAAATTACAGCAGCCCAAATCCTAACATTCACAGTGTATATATTTAAATGCTTCTAATAAAACACTGATATGAAGCCATTTTTTGCAGCTCATTAAAAGAGCTAAAAGCTAGCCATTATAACTTTTCAAAGTTTGGTTAACTGAAATTGAAGAAAAAAACAGCTGTAGTTGTAAGAGAGTTCATCCTCTGTTTTCTTACATAAAGAGCAAATTTTTCTGTTAACTATGTGTGAAAATGGTAATAGTCTACTCTGATATATATGTATTTACAGCCTGAGGAACAGAGTCAGCATAAGGAATGTGGTCACTTCTCTCCATGTGCTGCATTAAATGTCCCTCCTGCTCTTACAAGCATACTCCCTTGTCTTCTCTGCTGTGCTGCCTGGTCCACTGAAAGCAAAGTTCCTTGATACAAAACAATACCTTTTTCTGTGTGATTTGTGCTGTAGGAAAAGTAGTGGTGTGCCATGATTTATTCTTTCTCTGGACAACCTTCTGTTATACTGAGAATTTAATGCAGAAATCGTCTACTCCTTTGTGTAGACTGAGAAGTCAACTGATGACTGACCCAGGAATAGGTGGTCCTGTTCATTTCGCATGTTTCCGAGTCATAACCATTCAGGTTCTGCCATGCAGGCAGGGTAACCTGGCATTGTCTGAAGCAGAGTTTTCTGATGCCTCTTTTTCAGAGCCTTTTGACTTTTTTTGCTGGAATGCAGACAAGCTAGAGAGGTGAGATTTAGGGTAGGCTGCCAGCCAGCCAATATGGAGATGAGGCTGAAGGCTTTAATTTCTGCAAGATTAAAGGCTTTAAGTGAAATAAGTTATAAAGGGAATAATCTCTCTCCTGTATTGTCAAGGTTCATAACTACCCTACAGGTCAAATCTCAATTTTAGTCTGAGTGGTCCCTGAAGCAGACGTGTCATCTTATGTGTGGACTGAATCACGTGAACCAAGTAATTTTAGAGCAGGATAAACAAATGAAAGAAATTGAATTTTATTAATGCCCTCTACACTGTTTTTTAGTGTGCTATTTTGCTCCACAGTCCTGTTGTATGTTTTGCTTTGTCATACTTTGCAGACCATGTTGTGAAACCACTGAGAAGCAATAAAAGCTCTTTGTAATTGTAGACTATATAAGTTACAGTGATATTTCACTCATTTCATCAGGTGGCAAAGGGACAACATAAAAAAGCTAGAATAGTATTTTAGTTTGTTTTAAGCTTCTGTTGGATGACTGTTACCAAGCATAATGGATGTGTGTCTGAAACAAGGTTTTGCCTTCACCATTGACAGTATTATGGTTATACAGAATAAATCAGTAAGGAAAGCTTCACAGACCCTTTCTATTCTAATTGCCATGAAGGACGTCCTTGTTATACCAAACTAGGGAATATCTGATTTTTTGACAGAGCTCTCTTGAATTCTCTTGTCCAGCATGTATTATTGGATGTTGAATTTGTGCTACAAATCAGACGTTTTTATTATTCATTTTAAGTAGCATTTTACACTGATTTATTTCTATTAATAAACATGGTAGTGACTCTGTAAATTTAACTACATTATATATTATTATATTAAATACTATGTTATGATATTATGCAATTTGTGAACTTTACAACTAAGGTAATTGATACTGTGGTAACAAGTATGTTAGAGAAAATGGAAAAGATTTAACGATCCAGTAAGGATGCTAGTTTGAATTGATTCTGGTTATAATCTCACCTATGAAGAAGTTTGAAATCTGCAGTTCATTTTGCATCCCATAACTTTTGATATCTAGATCAGCTTGTTGACTTTGAGCTAGACAAGTGGAGTACTATGAAATATTATTGGCTGAAGCTCACTTAGCTTCACCTGACATACAGTAATTTGCATAAGCTCTCCCACGCAGAACTGGGCACTTTTGTAGTAAATGTTTCCTCGTATTGTTTGCTGTTTTTTCATTACTGAGGTTATGTTGTTTCTTTCTTAAAGCTGAAATATCTGTATCATGCTGAGCAAAGTGTGTGCTTGCAACTGCTACAGATCCTTGAAAAGTGAAGAATAATCTGTCAGTGAGGTTTTGGGGTATTTCTAGCGAGAAGAATTCTCTGATACTTTCCCTTGTCTCTACCTCTCATTTCAAATGGAAAGCTCAAACAGACCAACCTGAAAGCTTTTTGTTCCTTACTTAGAAAAGATAGAAGAAAGATAGAAAAGGAATATTGAAACTCTGTAATACCTTAGGTGGAAATACCTTTTACAAAATGTCAATTTATAATTCACATATTGAATTTAGGAGAGGAGTAAAGTGTTGTTTCGGTTCAAAAGTCATATAAAATTTCAGGATTGCAGATCAGACTGGGAGGGGAAATCTTGAGAAAATAAAAATCGTCACAGTAGAAAATTCGTCTTTTTGGAGTCTGTATTGAGTCATATGTTCTTCCACAGTGGTGGGAACTTTCAGGGGCACTCATATGATAATGTAATGACTGATTATGAAATAAATGAAAGATGATGAAATTGGAAAGTAGAACGTAGAAGTGCTATGTGCTACAATAGCACTGAATTATCCCAGCACTTCCTTAGCTGGAAACAAGGAATGGACTAGTGAGGGACTAGGTAAAAAGATATAAAACCACAGTCATTTTCTATGAGGTATGAAAGAGTTGTTCTGTGACTGAGGCAAGGACTGGGCTAGAAAAGGTAAATATTGAATTATGTGAAAGTGTTAATACTCTGATGAGGAAGTCCTATGCAGAAATCTAAATGAAAAAAGCACATATTAAATGAGCAATACAATAGATGTCAGGTCGTTTATTTCTGGATCCCACCAGGAGGATCGGTAAGAAGCTTAAATATGTTTTGGGAACAAACATGCCAGCTTTAGAAAAAGTTGTGCCTACTTACATGATCAGCTGTTGGTATGAGTAAGAGTAACAGACCTCTGTGAATGAAATGGGATATTGCACACATGAAAGTGAGACAATAAGATAGCCTGCAATAGCCATGCTTTATTGTAAGAATAATCTCTTTATTTAGAGGAGGAGGACTCCTTTTACAGTATTATGTATTTTACTCCCTACTGTGCATTCCTGCTATCCCCCCATACATGTACAGATAAATTATAAGGTGCTTCAATATATTGCTTACAGCTGAGTTTATGATAAATGTTGATGTCTTTCAATATACTTTTTCATAAATATATTACATTTTATAAAATTTGTGCAGGGTGTTCAACTCTGTTTATGGAAAGAAGGTATATTTGTTACTGATTCATTTGTGTGCCAATGGTGATAATAAATTTGCATAAGTTAAGAAATTGAGATGGATAGATTTAAGGATAGGATTCATATGGCTTTGTAATACTGGACTTGTGAAGCATGTGCATGCATTTCTCGGACTCTCACAAATGATCTATATAAAACCTTTTAATGAATTTTTAATGAATTTTAAAACTTTAAAGACAGTCTCTAGTTTCTTTGAACAATTCTTAAAGAAAGTTATTAATCAAATTAAGGTAATATTTTTCCTTGAAGTCAAAACATGAGGTATAGTTTTGACAGCTTATAAGGCTACTGTGTGAAATCTCCTTCCCATCTCTCTTTTTTTCTATGATGCATTTTAAACAAGTAACATTTCTGATCAGTTTATCAATTCTTTGTTATAGTTGGTCCTTCATAGAAGTATGATGCCAATTTTTCCCATGTATTTGGTAGTGTTATTCTGCTTTTAAGACTTTGATACATATACCATTGAGGTGGGTAGGGGGGTGTGTGTGGCAAGGCAGGGCCAACATTTTAATATACATATTTAAGACTGACAAATTGAAATATTTCCTTTAATTCAGAGATATCTTTTGGCAGTTGGTTATAAAAAGAGTTGAAAAGTCTTGCACAAGTTTCAAGATCATATATATTGGCCATGCATGGGATTTTGTTGTTCAACCTTGAAGTATTATTTGGTGACAGAAAGTTAAGTAATAGTCTATGTAGTCAACTGTGCATATTATATTATACTTTCACAGATTTTTATAGCAGCAAACTTGTTTTTTATAGTTCCACATTTTAATAATAAGAGTTTTCAAGTGTTTCTTAAAGCTACGGTGGAATTTTTTTCTATGTTCCATGACTTTTTATATTTGTCAGTCCCCTATGAGGAGTTGAAAAATTACTACTACACCAAGTCTGATAAGCTTTGTTATAACTACTGCTAAATAATGCAAGATAATATCTAGTCAACCTGTAAAGTGTAAAATTGTTTTTCTTTTCAATGGCTTTGTTGCCATCATAGTTATTATCATGACCCATGTAAAGAGAGAAGCTGATTTACTAAAATTGCATAAGTAATACTTACATCATGAACACTGTATTTTTTTCTCACTATGTGATGACAATAGGTTCCAGAATATGCAGTCGGTATTTAGCACCTGCTAACATTATAGGATAAAGTCCTCTTGACTCATGGATAGAATTAAATGCCATGAGGCTTGCTATAGAAAGTGCTTCCACAAGGAATCCTGGAAGTACAGTTAAGATTTCCCTTTTGTATTTAAGTAGCAGCTGAAGTATGTGGTATCATGTGGTTTTAATTTACATCTACATAAAATGTAAATCTACTTTTGCTTGACATTGTAGATTCATAAAAAGATCAAAGTAGGAAGGGGCCTCTGGAGGTCACTAGTCCAGCCTTCTACTTAAAACAGGGTATGCTATGACAGTCTGTGTTGAAAACCTTGTTAAAGTCAAGGCAAATGATGTCACTGCTTTTCTTTTTCTCTATAAAGCTATTAATTTATTGTGAAAGGTAATTACAAGCACAAGGTCAAGCACAATTCACCTTGATACTAGCCAGCATGGATTTACATTTCTGGAAGTAGTTACTTCCAGAAAGCATTACTCCTTAATTTTCCAAAGAGACTGAGGGGAGCCCAAGAAGCCCAAAGCTCCTAAGATCATTCCTCATGTCTTTTCTGAAGTTGGGCATGGTGTTCACCTTTCTTCAGTCATTGGGGAACTCCTGCAGTTATGACACCTTTTTAAGGATGATAGAGTGCAGTCTTGCTATGACATGGGCTTCCTTCCTCAATGCTCTTGAAGGTTTCTCATGCATCCGGTCCCAGGAATGTATCGATGTCCAACTTAGGTAAGTAGTCTCTAACTTGATTCTTCTCTTCTGAGGACAATAATTCTTCCCCCAAGACTCTATCCCATTGGACACAGGGATCTACAAGACATGGGATTTGCCAGTAAAGTTTGAGGCAAAGGCGGCACCTGATCCTTTTCCTCACAGGGTCATCTGTCCCATTCTGCAGAAGGTCCACAGTTTCCTTGTCTTTTTCTCCTGATGCACCTGTAGACGTCCATCTTGTTGCTCTTTTCATTACTTGCCAGTATCAACTACAGCGAGTTTTGACTCCCTTGGTATGTACTCAATATGCCCAGGCAATGTTTTCTTATTCCTCCTCAGTTGTCTATCTCTACTTCCATTTTATATATGCTTCCTTTTGTGTTTTAAGTTTGGTCAGGAGTTCAGGCAAGTTGACTTCTTGTCATGCCTGCTCATTTTGTTGCATATTCTTATGCTTTGAGGAGGATATCCTTTTGAAAAGTAATCAGCTCTTCTGTGTTTCTCCAGCCTTCAGAGTGGTCTCCATTTGGATCCTGCTTATCAGTTTCCTAACAGAGATGAATTTTTCTCTTCTGAAGTCCAGGGTTGTGTTTCTATGTTTACCTTGCTCACTTCTCTCAGGATCTAAAAGTCCTCCATCTCATGGCTGCTGCTGTCAAGTCTTCAATGACTCGCATCTATAGCCAGTTCTTATTTTTGAGTAATGAGTCCCACAGACTGTCTCTCATAGCTGTCCCATCCAGCACCTCCATAAACCATGGTCCTCAGTACTCTCCAGAAACCTCTTTGATTGCCTGGGGCCTTTCGCACTGCACTTCCAGCAGATGTCAGTGATCAAAATCCTCCAAGATCTACAATTGTGAGGTTTCTTCCAGTTGTCCAAGGAAAGCTTTGTCCACCTGCTCCTCTTAATCAGACTGTCTGAACATGTGCCCCCACAACGTCTCCTTTGTTGGCCCTTTCTTCTGATCCTGACACACTAGGGTTCCCTGGACCTGCCACCTCCCCGATAGCAGGGTTCCGTACATTTTTTTTTTTCTGCTGCCTCCCTCGCCTCCCATTTCCAAGCAGAGTGCAGCCTTCTCCTCTTCCTTCCTGCCTGTCCTTTCTAAAGAGCCTGTCTCCATCCATCACATCTTTACAGTTGTGTGGGCTGTCCTACAGTATGAATTGTAACTTCTGTGAGGGCATAACTGCAACTGCTTCCAGTTTCTCCTGTTTGTTTAATAGGTTGTACAAATTAGTATACAGGCACTTCCAACAGCCACTCCAGATTAACCTATGTTTTCACTGGCATTGAGAACCACTTTCACTGCCACACATGCCCTTACCTCCATATGTCCATTTACCTGCAGGTTTTGGTCTTCATCCCCTGATGAAGCTAGATAAAAAATTTCATCACAATTAGTAAACTTGCTGGCAAAGATACTCTTTCTTGTTTCCAATATGTGGCTTCCATCTCTCCCAGACAGTCCTTGGTCCTTGAGGAAGATTCTGTGATTCCTTAAGTTGAAACCCTAAAAGCAGCACCAACCATCTAGCCAAGTATTAGTCTGTAGAATATGTTCCAGATTGCAAGTACACTCAAGTGTTGAAACTCAGAAAATAAAGGTGGCTCAGAAAAATGAAACTGTTTATCAAAACAGACTTAAATTCTGTCAGTGATTTCCATGTTGTCTTTTTTTTTTTCTTGTTCTGACTACATTCTTTAGATTACAAGTAGTATTTTCTGTTACATCCAAAAGAGGCCCTCGTATCGTTTTCTGGATCTGCTTTTCTCTGAAACCCTCATCCTATAAAGATTTCCAAGGGAAACCTTTCCTTTTTTCTCTTCCATTGCACGACTCTGAAAATACCCTCTACAGTTTCCTCAGTAGCTTAAAAAACACCAGGCAGCACAGCACAGAAAAAGCAAGAGCTGAAATCATGCTTTCCTTAATTCTCACTGAGCCTGGATGAAAATTTCAAGAAAGGTCTATGCATGAACTTCTAGACGCTACCAAAAGGAACTGGGTTGGTATATGTTTCAAAGCCATGAGCTGCACATAATGCTCACAGAATCTTTTCATTAAAATATGTAATTGCCTTTGTACAAAAAAATGTTTTCTGTAAATGTATTTGTTTTTCTTATGCCACTTTCCATAGGTGGGTTACAATTATAAAACATACATCTGGGGTGTACAGGAAGGATAAAATCATAACTATATTCTCATATTCTGTTGTTTATTTTATTTAGTGCAGCCTTGGATAAATCTGTTCTGTTTTGGTTATTTTTAATGATGACTACATTTCTTCAGGTCTTCTACACCAAATAAAAGTTTAACTAGCAGTTATACTGCTTTGTGTTGTTCAGGAGTAGTTTACTTTTTTTCTCATGTTTATGTGACAAAAGAATTATGAGTTTATCTTGAAACGCTGTGAGGAGCTGTATCTTATAAGCAGAAGGAAGGGAGGGATAGGTTTAAGAAACTGTGATTCTCAAGCCATTATTTGACAATCAGTTCATTAAGAAGTCATTGCAGGGAAAGCCTTTTGGGGGGAAGGGAATTATTAGTTTTCATTTATATTACTGTGGACATAAAGGGGCAATGCAGAAGACCATTTTGGAGGGAAGGGAAGTACATAAGCCCTATATGTTGATACTGGAAGAAATGTTTGCCACTATCACTGTATTTGTTTCTGAAGTTCACTATGGTGCATGACATGGTTATGCATTCTGGATTGAGATGAAAGAAGTCCCACTGTGAAAGGATTAAAGACTTATCAAATTATAACTGCACATATGCTGGAGATGTGAAAAGCTAGAAGAGTAAAAGGGAAATATAAAAGTCTGTCTCTACTTTTGAAATCTCTATGTCATGTTATACACTAATAATAATAATAATAATAATAAATTGGCAAAAGGTTGGTGCCATGTAGCAAAACCTTATGTGGAAGATATGGAGTGGCTGTTAAAGGGGAGAGGTCTGCTCTGTGTATATTGCTACCTTTTATGAGAATAGCTCTTTTGTTGTCAAAATCTGGTATCAAAGAAAATAATTCTGCAGCTCACTGAGCTGGCCTAGGCACAGAGACTTCACTGAGTTGTGAAAGTCTGGAAGTAAAATTATATGCAAGTAATTGGCAATAGAATTTTAAATTGAGTTTTTATTTGGTACAATCTTTGAATGAAAGTATTTTCAGAAAAGATATTTAAAAAGTAGACAACTGGTACTGCTTGCTATCTACAATTGCACAGGCCAACTGAATTATCTTTTTCCTGTCTGAGATTTTTTGCAAATTATTCCAGAAGCTTAGAGAAATACAGAGTAGGTATAAATTCCACTCTCTGCTCAAGTCCAGTTATTTTACCAAATATTTTATATTTCTTACCACATAGACCTTAAAGTATGGTTTAGAAGGCAGATCTCCATTACTGTAAATGCTTTCCAAGGTCTTGCTTGTTCTATATTCCTCTGTTATATATATATATATAAATATAATCATGTTATTTTTGTAGAATATAAAATTCAACAATACATGAAAGCTCTTCTTATAGTATATTCTATCGCCTAAATATGAGACATTCTGCTGGACTGAAACCTCTCAAGCAACGTGTATTAAATCCATCTTTCAGTACTTAAAAGGGGCTTATAAGAAAGATGGGGACAGACTTTTTAGCAGGGCCTGTTGCAATAGGAAAGGGGTAATTGTTTTAAACTAAAAAAGGGCAGGTTCAGATATAAGGAAGCAATTTTCACAGTGATGGTGGTGAAACACTGGCAGAGGTTGCCCAGAGAGGTGGTAGATGCCCCATCCCTGGAAACATTCAAGGTCAGGTTGGACGGAGCTCTGAGCAACCTGACCTCGTTGAAGATGTCCCTGCTCATTGCGCAGGGGGTTTGGACTAATGATCTTTGAAGGTCCCTTCCAAGCCAAACTATTCTATGGTTCTCATGTTTCATGCAAATGCTTTATCCGTTAGCATGATACATGGAAGGGGCAACACTCTTGTTCGCTCTTGTGACAACGAGTTTAAATGAAAGTTGGCATCATTGCTATACTTGTGTGGAGCTCATTCTCTAAATGTAAAGTACATCTCATCTGTCCTGGTATTGGCTGGCATAGAGTTAAGGTTGTTGCTAAGTGGTCAAGGACTGTCCAGCTTCTCATGCTGGCTTGGCAATGAGGAGGCTGGGAGGGGACACAGGTAGGACAGCTGACCCAGGCTGGCCAAAGGGATATTCCATACCATATGATGTCATGCTCAGTATGTAAACTGGGGGAGCTGGCTAGGGAGGGCTGCTGCCTGGGAACTGGCTGGGCATCAGTCAGTGGGTGGCGTGTGAATGTATTGTGCACCACTTGTTTTGTATATCCTTTTATCTTTATTATTTTTTCCTTTCCTTTTCTGTCCTATTAAACTGTCTTTATCTCAACCATGAATTTTACTTTTTGCGAACAGCTGTGTGGTGTTTAGCTGCCTGCTGGGTTAAACCGCAACATCATCTCAAGGAGTCTTTGGATGATGGTAGACACTAAGTGGTCCAGAGCATTTGAAGCAATTCTATATGAGTGCAGAGGCACTTGGGAAATGTAACTGTTAAAAGTATACATCCTGACTTTAGGTATTTATAGACTTATGCTTGGATTTGAGGGTAAGGCTATTTAACTTGAGAATTCTTTCTAAATGCAGTCTTGTTTCTTAAACTTTTTTTTGGTGAATTTTGGTGTTAGTTCTATATTTCGAAAAGGGAGATGGTAGCATGATTCAAGTTGTTGCGATAAGTCTATGCAGTTAAATGTTCATAACACTGATGTTTGTAAGGGGAAATAAACTTGAGAATGTGGTTTTAAGAAGCATCTTTATTAACTTTGTCAGTCACTTCACGTGAGGTTTAGTTTAGCATCTGCCACTGACACATCCTGTATTTTACATAATTTTTTCTTATTCAATTCCAGGAGGTTTTTGCTCACTACAGTGATTCATAGCTGCTTATTTGTTTGCTAGTACGCTGTACTCAGTCAAATATATTTTTAAGCTGTTCTTGGAGCCCACTTTCCTATCTTGCTATAGGGACATATGTATTTGCATGACACCTGTTTGTTTTGTATATTGTAGCTGGCTTTTATTATCGCCTCAAAGGAAGAGGTGCACATAAGATATGTTAGACAAAGAAGGAAAGAGAGGGCAAGGTGGAACAGAAGCAAGTGAGGTGTCAGGAGCAAAAGGGGAAATGAAGGAGAAGATGGAATAAGCAATTAAACCTTTGGGGGCGTGGAGGGGGCAGGGGGAAGCTGACAGAGGAAGAAAGGGTCAGCCAACTCCTACCAAAGCTGGACTTCTGTATTTTGAAACATTCTATGCAACTAACCTCTAGCACAAAATCACACCTCATTAAATGCTGTAAATGGAATTTACCAGGTGTAATCGTCATCCTGTCACAATCTGTGATTCAGGGACTCAATTATTGGTAAGGAGAATGTGTTTTTTTCCTCCATTACTTGATACCATGAAGCTGTTAGCCCAGGTAAAAAGCTCAAACAAGTATAGGGCAAGTAAAAATATGTTTTTGATTGCTCTTTCCTTTATTAGTAGGTGCTTGAATAACACAGTCTTGAGTCTGTCATTGTTCCCTATACGACTTCAAAAGCAAGCAATTTTTTTAAGGCTGTATTAGGGTTCTCTTAATATAGCAAATGTAGGGGTTTTTGTTTGTTAGGCTTTGGGGTTTTTTCCTGTTTGTTGTTTTTGAGGGGTTTTTTTTTTGGTGGGGTGTTTTTGTTTATTTTTTTTTTTAGGAAAGACCACAGAGTGAAAGAGCTGAAATGGTAGATTAACTGTTCCTTACATGCTGATGATGGTATTTTTCAATTTTTAATAGTAACATTAGAGAAAACATACTTTAAAACAGTTAAATTCAGTGTATGTGTTTGTATATTTTTCTGTTTCTTTTGCAATTATTGAAGCTGTTTGCTTCCCAAGCCACTGCCTTCCTCTAGAAAACTAAACTGTGCGGTATTATTGTGATTGCTCCAAAACTGGTTGTGAAGTCAGAGCCCACATTGAGATGTCAAATAGGAAACAGACCTGATTCCACTTACTTCTGGTCCATCAATGAGTGTAAGAGAAAATGTGTTTCTTTAATTTTTCTAATGATTTCACTATATGTGAACATACAGTCATACTGTTGCCTTATGTCTGTCATTGTAACTAATCTTTTGGGTTCTTTTTGTTAGAAACGTTTGTCCTTATTTTATTATTAGTATCTCTGATTTATATCTATCATCAAATAATTCTTTAGAAAGAAAAAGTTTTAATTTTTTATATTTTTGAAAGGAGGTATTCTAGCATGAATACATACATTCATTTGTTCTCTACTTCTGGAATGTCATAGAAATCAGTTGTTTTCTACCTTATCTTTGAACATTTTTATTGACAGGAAACAGAATTAGGTACAGTTCCATAAACAGTCCTTTTGAGTGGTATTACAAATCTAACCAAAACAAAGCAAAGCTTCCCAAACAAATGTGCAAAAAACTAATTTCCATCCCTCTAGTATAGTGTTAGTATAAGGAGATAAGGTAAGCAAGAATACAGAATATCAAAACTATTACAATAGCAGGCAAAATCAATTTATCTTTATCAGAGAAATTATAATTGTGATGCTTTTAGTCAAATATTGTTCATACTCAGAATTTTCCATTCAGACCTGTATTCCTCTTTCCTATGACTTTTAATATACCTATTTCATTTGAATTTCCATAGTACACTACAAAATATATTCAGCATTGAGTTCTTTGAACTTTGTGCAAGGGAGTATCATACTACTACAGAGAGTTGTAAGCCTGTAGTTTCCTGAAAAGCCTAGGGGAAATAAGCATAAAAACATCCAAGACAACCTTTTCCTCTCAGAAACCTAAAATAAAATTTTATGCAGAAATAAAGTTGGACAATGGTCAAAACTTGGAATATGAAAGGAGGAAAGCTTTGTAGCCTGTGCCATACACCAGCAGAACTGGGTTAGCACAGAGTTCAGAGAGTTTTAATTGAAAGTTGAAGGTCCTTTCTAGAAACTGGCAGTTCTTCAGCCTGAGGTGAATTTTATTGTGGCAGTTAATTTCCAGATGTATCTACAGAACTCAGATACATCCAGAAGTTGTCTTTCAAACTGTGCTTATCCTTTGAGGAAACACTTTTGAATGAAAAATAATGTCACCCACACCTCCTCCGGATACCCACACAAAGGTACATCCTGTGCACTTCTTGTTACAGGTCTGTAATGAAAAAGCCTGGTTTTCTCTCCCTGTGTCATTTTCTTTGTAGATCCAAGAAATACTAAGCATATAATAAGCACTGATTGCAACTTCTTGGTCGATTTTTGCCTATTAATAGCAACAAGGAATCCAAACTCTGCATTAGATATCATACGAGATGCCATATGTGGCTAATAAGATGGGAAAGCCAAAGCCCACTTGGAATTGAACTTGTCAGGGGTTGTAAAGGGAAACAAGAACGGATTTTACAAGTATGTAAACAGCAAAAGGAACACTAGGGAAAATCTGGGTCTGCTGCTGAATGCATCTGGGAAGCTGCTGACAAAGGACTTGTCTAACGCAAAGATACTTAATGCCTTTTTCCCCTCAGCCTTTGCTGGTAAGATCATCCTTCAGGAAGCCCAGGCCCCTAAAACCAGAGACAAAATCTGGAGCTAGGAAGACTTGGCCTCAGTGGAGGACCAGGTTAGAGAGCACTTTAACAAACTAGGCATATATAAATCCATGGGGCTCCATGGGTGGCACCCACAAGTGCTGTGGGAGCTGACTGATGTCGTTGTAAGGCCACTCAGTTACCTTTGAAAGGTCATGGTGATCAGGAGAGGTTCCTGAAGTCTGGAAGAGAGCAAATGTCACTCATCTTCAAGAAGGCCAAGATGAAAGATCTGGGGACTACAGATTGGTCAGTGTCACCTTAGTCCCTGGGAGTGCAATGAAGTAAATAATCCTGGAAACCATTTCTAAACATGAAGGAGAAGCAGGTGCTCAGGAATAGTCATCATTTGTTTATGAATGACAAATCATGCTTAACCACCTTGATAGCCTTCTACAATGAGGTGACTAGCTTGGTGGACAAAGGGAGAGCAGTAGATAGTAAAGTCTTTGACGCTATCTCCCATAACATCTTTAGAAAAACTAAAAGTACAGATTAGATAAGTGGATGGTGAGGTGGATTGAAAACTGACTGAATGGCCAGGACCAGAGGATGGTGACCAATGGCATGAAGTCCAGTTTAGAGGCAAGTCACTAGTGAAGCACCCCAGTGGTCAAGAGTGGGGCGAGTATTGTGTAACATGTTCATTAATGAGCTGCATGATGGGGTGCAATACATGCTCAGCAAGTCTGCAGATTATACAAAACTATGGGGAGTGGTTAATGTACCAGATGGGTGTGCTGCTATTCAGAGGGACTTTGGTGGGCTGGAGAAATGGAAAGAGAGGAATGTAGTGAAATTTAACAAAGGGAATTTCCAATTCCTGCAACTGGGGAGGAGTAACCCCAGGTACCAGTACACATTAGGGCTGACCAGCTTGAAAGCAGCTCTGCAGAGAAGAGCCTGGGGATCATGGGTGGACACCAAGTTGACCATGAGCCAGCCAGTGTGCCCTTGTGGCAAAGGTGGCCAACAGCTTCTCAGGCTGAACGGGGAAGAGTGTTGCCAGCAGGTAGAGGGAGGTGGTCCTTTTGCTCAGCACTAGTCAGACCACTCTGGGAGTGCTGGGTCCAGTTCTGGGCTCCCCAGTACAAGATAGATATGGACTTAACTGGAATGAGACCATTGAATGGACACAAAGATGTGTAGAGCATCTGACATAGAAGGGGAAGCTCAGAGAGCTGGGACTATTTAGCATGAAGCAGAGAATGCTTGGGGGGACCTTATCAGTTTGTATAAATACCTGATAGGAGGGAATGAAGGAGAGGGTGACAAGCTCTTGTCAGTGGTACTCAATGACAGGACAAGAGACAATGAATACAAATTTAAAGATATGAAAATCCATCTGGACACAAGAAATTCTGTGATTCTGTAAAAACATCCATCCAGAAAAGGAGTAAGAAATCATTCCTATGCATGCAGGTTCTTCCTCATCATGCCATTATTACTTAATTTTGATCCAAACCAGAGGTCTTCTATATAGTCCATGGTGGACTGTGGCACACACTAAGAACTTGATGAGCTCTGACCCAGTATAAGACTAAAAGTCATTGACACGAAGAACCACAATCTGTTTCTTTATTTATTACTATGATAAATGGAGGTTTTATTACAATAGTAAAAGATGGAGCCACTGCTCCATCTACACATTGAGGAAAGAAGAAAAGCTGAAGTATGAATAATACAATTTATGATTTATAGCGTTCATGCCACGGAAACATGGCCAAAGCTTCAATCAGTCCTGTACATAAGAATAAAGCATTATCCCTCTTTAGTTTTATTTCGGTAGAGATTGTGTTGTCAGGAGCAGTCTAAAATGAAATATAGCAAGAGCAGTTCATGTGTGTTCAGGTGATTTATAAGTGACACACGTTAGTGTAGCACGTGGATATAATTAAATTAATTGTAAGGATGTTCTACCTTGTGCATCTTTATGGCATACAAATCTAAAACCCCCAGTGTTAGTTACATAATATGTGATTTATATTTTTCCTTGTCTTTTTCATAAAATGTACATACAAGCCACAGTCATGACAAAGATTAGACTTTTTACAGGGCACAGAACAGTCTGGAATTCCTTTACAACATCGCTCTCACCACAGCCTTGAATGAAAATTGTAGCTTGTTGCTCCATTGAAATAAAAAAATCCCAAACTTTTCACATCTGATGCTCAGCATGTAGGATTTGGACAATTTCCAAAGGATCTGAAAATCTATTGTAATCTTCAGCAAGTTACAAGCAAAAAATGAAAAAAATGAAAGACCTGCAAGAAAAGAGCTTGAAAATAAATCAGAATTAATTACGTGAACAAATGAACGGATTGACTAAATTTAAAGACACAATTATATGACAAATTATGCTGAAAATGAAATTGCACACTGAAATAGGCAGCCTTTATGGAGCTGCTTCTATGTTGTACTTGCTGATCATCACAAAGTGAAAGGTTTTTTAGGAAAAGTAAAGGAACTATGTAATCTTTTGACAATACATCAAGAGATAGATGCTAGATGGCTTAATAAACAATTATAAACTTAAATATTTTGAGGAGAAAAGGAGGTATGTGTTTGAAGTGTCCAATTAAAATGTAGGCTTTGTAAGACAAAAATATTCTTGAATCTTTCATACCTAATATCATAATAATATCAAAACATTTACTAGAGAAATTTATTATTTTATACTTGATATCTTCAGAACTTGCATTATTTAGTTTTGGGGAATTACTAGATTCCTTTTTTCATTTAATGATTAAAGCATCTAATATAAATGAATCTAGCATCTTCTTGTCTCTGAAGATCAAAATCAAGTAATGAAAACCAGACTTTCTTATAAACTCTCTTTTGGATTACAGTGCACCTTCTTATGCCAGTCAAAGCTATGCATATTGCATATATGCTTCAAAAAATACAAGTGTACATGACTATTGTACTTTATAATTTTTCCTGTTCTTAGTAAAAAAAATCTAGAATAAAGTTGCAAAACTACCTTTCTGTGGCTTGTACATTTATTTCTGGGACAAAATGTAATTTTACCCACATGATCTATCTTGAGTTATGTATAGCTCCAACAGACACCAGTACTAGTTTTTTCTGAATTGTCTACAAGATTCCTGCATAAATCATATAGATATTATAGGTTCACCTATTCAAGCATATATTATAATCAGTGCCTTCACACCTTCTAGCAAGAGGAGAGCTTTTTGGAACAGTGGTTCATTACCCATTGTTAACCAGCATAGCTCTTATGATGTCACTCATATACTGCTTGTGCTTTGAGTTTTGTGTCCACATAGCAATTCTTGGAAAAATAAATGGGTTGTAAGTTATGTTGAAGTTACATGAGAAATACGGGTGTGATTCAGAAAGTTTCTGTGTTCTTATTAGCAGGATATTCTGAATGTGAAACTCCATGGTATATACCAGTATGCTGAGTAGAGTTTTGGGTTTTTGTTTTGTTTTTCAAAAAAGCTGTATTAAAATAATTAGAAAATGTGGAGTTTTTTTAAAGGAGAAAAAAAAACCAACAATAAAATCAGCAGCATTTCTTCATATCAGTCTTGACATATTTTCTCTGAAAAACGGGACCTCTAGTATGCTGTCTTCTGATGATAGGGGCATCGAACAATGAGCAACCCTAACGTAAATACTCAAGAAAATCTCAATGAAGCAAAGCCCAACATGGTGTTCGTTGTTTCAGATTCCCATCTCAAATTATAATTAGTCACTTCTGTGGTATGGTATCAAAGGAGTGGCATTCTCCTGGAGCTGCCTGGTAAAAGTCTGCCTGGTGCAGGCTGGGAAAGATACCTACTATGGAGTTTCTCAGGGCCTTTAAAAAGTGGCATAGTCTCATTGTTAAAAAGTGATTTTACACTACTGAGAAGGTAAGTCAGGAAAAGGAACTAAATTACAGGGAACACTTCATCCTTTAGTGACAGAACTATTTTCCATTGGGGAACTTCCACTTTCTCAGATGTGGTACCTGGAACAGATAAGAATTTAATTCTACTGCTAAGGGTGCAGTTAATAATACAGGTAATAATTACAGCAGTGAAGTTAATGATCTCATTTTGTGTAGGCCTAGATACTGTAAAATGCTGCTGACTGTTACCTGGATACATCAGATACTGAGTAATGGAATTTCCTTAAACTTGTCACTCAGAGAGAGAAAGAGGAAACACTGAAGATAAACTTAGGTTTGTAGTACAAGAATTGTATTTTGACCATAAAAGCAGTCATGTGGACAATAATGGTTTTCCTCTATATATGTAATTTCAGGCTAAATATCTTCACAAATACCTGTCTCAGTCCTATTTTGGGGAAAAAAAACAACAGTTGAAATGAATTATTACAGGTTTTTAAGTGTCTTAATTTGATTATTTTCATTTTAGAACTTGCCTTATGTCAAAAACTGTCATTTATTCAGAACTGGAAGGTAATTCTGGCCATATTCATATCTATATATTTTAATTTTTATCTGATTCTTATCTTCAGGAACTCCCAGAGGTTCTCAGGCTATGTTCAAGTATTATCAAGGCTGATATATAGAATCATATGAAATAATATGTTATTTAGGTGTCTTTAATATTAAAAGATGGATGTGGAGGTCCATGAGATATGCTTGTCTCAACATGCACCGAAATTTTTGGATGTCACTCTTTGAGGAAAAAAAAAGTAATTTGGAATATTGTAATTTCTGTATGAGTAAACAAGACCAGAATCCTATCTAGCTCAATATGCTACTGCCAAAATCAACCTCTCAGAATTGTGAATCTGGCTTAGAAAGGCATGAGGTTAAATTAAAAATCAGAAGACAGAAAGTAAAAGTAATTAAATAGACATTGCACATGCATATATATTTTATAGGTATACATTATTAAACTTTACATATGCTGTAAAATAAATTTTAGAGATTTTTGTAATTAGCCTTTGATTTGGAAATAAAATTTAGATTTCCAAATATTTTTCAATTAATTCTTCAGAAACTGTTCCAAATATGTAATAAATATTTGTTGCCAAAAGTCATTAGATACCTTCAAACTTTTTTCAAGTGGTATACTTATGTACCATTTTGTTGTATTAAGTAGGAAAAAATGTTCTGCATTGCATGAGATAGCAATTTTCTACCTCAGACATTGATGTTGTATATAATAAGAAAATTTCTATCCAAGTGAGTTTATGCTATAGGCTCTCAGTTCAGTAAAGCATCTTTGTACAAGTAAACCATCATCATCCTTGTTCAGGTCCTACTAAAATAAATATATACTGTCTGTTAGACTGCTTTTTCTGAATTGATCCCATTAAAGAGAGGCACCAGGCATGAGGAAAAGCAGCAGAAAGTTGAAGTGATCTGGTCAGCTGGGCAGAAATGGAACAACCCCCCTATAATCTTAAAATTTTATTCTGTGCTGTGGTTTGAACCATGTGCCTATTCCTTCTAAAGTGAAAGCTCAAGGAGCAAATCAGTGTTTTCACCTGTAAATAACACAATAAATAAAAGGCAGGAAGACATTCAGTCTTAACAATTGAAGGAGGAAAAAAAATAAACCTATATTTATCAGAGCCATGCCTAGATTTCTGTTGAGAGCTTATACATTTCTTCTTAAGGATTTTTTTAATTACATTCACCATTATATTAAGACAAGAATTAACGCAATAACCATAAATGCCAGATACATGACATACATTCTATGTGTGCCGAGTATATATATTAAAAACTAATGCTTTTATTCCTAATGGTGATTTTCTGAGAGACTTGAGAGGGAGTATGGGTGAATCTGAGGTGCTAGTGGGTGCGTGGGGCTCAGGGGAATTTGTCATTTTCTCTACAGAATCCTAAACGTGAAAATTTTTGGTGATGGATGTTTTTTAATTGTCTGAAGGATTATTATGGTATAGGCATATTAATTTCAGGCTATTTGCTTATCTGTACTGCGAGACAGGCAGTACCAGCCCAGCCAGGCAAGTACCACGGTCCTCCTTGCTTACGCTTTTTCAGGCCAAAATTGCTCTCTTCACCAAATATAGCCAGAAGAAAGCGTTCAGCAGATTTGTTGAACAAAGGTTCAACAAATCATTTTACTGACTTGCATATATCTACATGTGATATATATATGTATATATATAGGTTATAAGTATCCTGTTGTGCTGAGTGCGGGTGACCAGGGAGCGGGGGCTGTGTGGGGGCCCTGGTGCCGGACGCGGCCGGTCCCCGCCGGCTCCAGCGGCCCCAGCGCAGGGCCCAGCTGAGCCCCTCAGCCCCGGGCGGGCGCCGCGGGGAAAGCCTGGGGCAGAAAGGGCACAACGCTGCCCGGCAGCCAGGGCTGAGGGAAAGGCTGTGAGAAACAGCCCCGCCAGCCCCGAGGGGAGAGCGGGAGGAGGGTGAGGAGGAAGGGGCGGCAGAGAGGAGCTGTCAGGGACTGACTGCAGCCCCCTCCATTCCCCATCCCCTGTGCCGCTCGCGGGGTGGAGGTAGAGGAGCCTGGGGAGAAGGAGGGTGTGGGGGGAAGGTGTTTAATTTCTTGTCTTTTTTTCTCACCATCTAATCCTCTTTTTAACTGGCAAAAAATTACATTAATTCTCCCCAAGCTGAGTCTGTTTTGCCTCGCTGGTAACTGGGAAGGGATCTCCCAGTATTTATCTTGGCCCACAAGCCTTTCCATCTTATTTTCCTCCTCCCATACTGTTGAGAAGCAGGAGTGAGAGAGCGGCTGGGTGGGTGTCTGGCAGCTGGCCAAAGTCAACCTGCCACACCTATGTAATGAAAACTAGTAACGGGAATATAAATATCAACCTGACAAATGTTTTAAAAGATCATTTTAAAAGACTAATTTCAGTAGTACATTCAATATACATGCTTTAAGTGATGATCTTAGGTCATCTATTTGTTGGCCAGTATCTTCTGTTTCAACACTGAAACTAGTATGGTAAAGTAGATGTGATATGGTATGCTGTGTTCTGAAATTTCAAATACAACAGAATGAAACTGTAAAGCAGCATAATTTTCATTTACAAGACATTTAAATGTTCTGGTTGGCTCCATGTACAAGGAAATACAACAGAACTTCCCATTTTGAAGCAAGATAGCGGTGCCACAGCAGAATTAGGACCCATCTAGAATGATGCTGTTATAAGGACCTATAACTTTGGATAGTGCTTTCATGGTGATACGGGAATTATCTGACAGCTGAGGGAAGTCTTGTTGAGAAAAGCTGTGTTGTAGTTGAGGCAGCTTCAAATTAAATACTCATTGGGTCTTCCATTAGCTCCGTTGCTTCATACGTTGTTCAATAAACAGTAAGTTGTGTACACGATTCTAACAAGGCTGTAGGTGATGAGGGAATAGAAACCACAAAATTATGGAAAGAACAGGGAAATTATATAGGTATTTGTTCATACTGGGTAGTTCATACATTTGTGCTGTTTCTTGTAGCGTACCACCAAAAACTCTGCAAAGAATCTTCCAAGTTATTCCTGATGAGCTCTTAAATATTTAAATATTATGTACCTATTCAAGTCCATACCTATTTTCTTTCTGAAGAAATAAACCTTCCCAAATACTAGAGGGATAACCAGGAAGTTATTGAATAAAATATTCCATACTTTTTATAATTAATTAATACATTCAGTAATTATATGACATCTTAATCAAAATTAGTGTTGTATAGTGTGACAGATAAGTGCATCTACATTTTAACAAAAAACAAGTCCCCAGCAGTAAAGCCAGAGCTACAGTAAGAAATTAAAACAGCCACCTTGACCTGCTGATCACTTGAAAATTACTGTTTATAAAATATCTCCCTCGTACAAGAGTCTAATCTATAAACCTGCACATTACAGATAGGATGCTTTTTTCCTCTTGTCTTTTTAATTCATGAGTAGACATCCAGTAGACAGTAGACATCTGAGGCACACTCCTACCCGCTGTTGTTATTGGATAAAGCCCTACAGATAGAAATAGTTATGCTGAAAATGAGGTATGGGTCATAGCTCAGCCTTGTCTGCAGTGACTTGCAAGTAGAACAAAGAGCACATTCAATGATTCAGAAGGAGAACGAGTTAACTGATGGTATAACAGCTTTTTGTGATTGTTCAGCATCTAATTAACATAATGGTGCTGATCCATAGCTAGTGCACTTAAGCACTACAGTGATGATGATGGCTAGCATAGAAAATGTAGGAACCTCAGAAACAGTAAATTAATGAGTGCAAAACTTATTAGAAAATTTGTCTGGGGGAAGGAGTAATTCAACATTTTCATTAAGAAAAAGCTATGAATCTTTGTAGACACATCACACATTTTTCACTTGCAGACTCTTAGCATAGTATGGGTACTTCATACACATGTTTTTGTTTGGTTTTTTTATTGCTGTTAATAGAAATAACCAGCAAATGTTTTGTTTTCACAAAAAAAAATCTTAATTTTTTTTAAACATTGATTTATTTCATGAAAACTAAATAATATCTCACAAATACTGACATTCAAAAAGCTTTGTGGGGGAAAAAATTCTATCTAGAAATCATTTAGCAGAAACATTGTCACCTTTTATATATACAAGCTAGACAGTTACTTTGTATGGTCTCTAAATCACAGTGAATTGTGCAAAGCAATTGAGTATCTTATTAACATGTACTGATAACATTTGACATTCACAATTCAACAGTATATTTGGGTAAAAAAAAAGTTTATTTTTCTGTGTTTTAAAGAATTACAATTTCCTACCATAATGCTGGTCTACTTTTATAGCAGATCATAGCGTTACAGGATTTGTAATACAGTGGTGCAAAGACATTCAGGCTTTAAAATGTAATTTGTAACCAGTGTTGAAAGTATAATCAACAAAATACCAGATATAGAGACAAAAGGATATTATTCACAATGTGTTTTACTGAAATCATATGAATACTAAATATATGCGTAGTGTTGCGTGTTTTTTTTTTTCCTTTCCATTGTGTAAAAATCCCTAGAATTAATTAACCTCAGTATGCTGAATGTCGAATGTAAACTTTCTTTTGCTTGAGGAACCCTGACATCAGAATAAAGACCTCAGGCAGGAGAAATTATTGTCTGTGCATTATGTTAAAGCTTATGCACCACCTGGTGGTTTTAGGAGGTGGTTATGTTGCCACACCAGTTGCATCTGAACAAATAACTGGTTCATCGGGTCAGAGTCCAGCTCTGAACAGCCACAGTAGCACTGTATAATGTGGCTATATGTCTGGCGTTGCTTGATGAAGACGAAAGATGATGACAAAAGCATCTACTTTCCTCCTAGCTCCTAATGAGCTCTGTATTCACACACAGGTCTTAAGTCTAGTGCTTTTGTAAATAATTTGCTTTATTTATGCAGTTACTGTTATTTATAGAGCCACACTCATTCACTGACCTTTCCTCCTCAGTCTCCTTTCCACAATTTAACTTGTCCAAGATAGATTAAATTAATAATCTCAAGCTGAATTTTTCCGCTAGTTTCTTATCTGTGAACCATTGCATGGAGCTGTGTTTTTTTCCCACAGCTACTATTTGTTCTTGTCGTTTATTCTCTCTGCTTTTTGATTGCATACCTCCTTATACAGTTTTTAAGAAGTGCCCTATTTCCTTTCTTAATTATCTGGTAAGCGAGTAGGAGGACATGGGCATGGATAGCTAACACGCTTAACATGTAACATGATCAGGTAGAGCCGTGAACTTTTATAAGTGCTAAGCAATCAGCAAAAAGAAATGTGCAATATCGTCCCCAGTCAAATACACACAGTTAGAAAACTGTTGTTTTCTGTTTTCTAAGACTACGTCAGTGATGTTTCTGTGTACTGGCCACATCAATCTGTGTACTTCTCACAGTAAAGCTCATTTTTCTTCCTCTCATTTTCATCCAGTTTTTTTTTTATTTTCAGTATTCTGTGATAGAACCCTGTTACCCAATTTCTGTTCCGCAACTCCAGCCATTTGAAATTTTCCAAAGCCTGATTTTTTTTTTAATTGAAGTAAGCTATTTTTAAAAATGTTCCACAAGAATAACTATTGTTCTTTCCTAAGCATACAAAAAAGTCTAAACAAAAAAAAATTGGAAGAACATCAGCTTACTTGTACTGTACATTCAAAACTGAAACATCATTTCTTTACTTTTAGGTATGTTTTTTTTTTAATGGAAAAAGTGAACTCAGAATTAGTTTCACTGCAAATCATTCACAGTTATTACTTTCATATGCTCTGTGCAGAGTTTGGTGACTATTAAAATCTCAGAAACATGGAAATGTATGAAAGATTATCTTCTAAGCCAAATCATAATGCCATATAATATTCTAGCAGTTACTTTTTGGTGCTACAAACCATTTCAAAATAAGGCTATTAAATTATTTTATAACTTCCTCACAATTTATTTCAAGATTGACAGAAGATACACGATAAGTTATGTGTCATGCTGGTTGTTTACATCTCATAATAAAAAAAGTTTAAATAGTCTGGGCTGGTGTACAACAAATCTCCTATGCTACAATTTTTTAAAAAACTATAAAGTCTATCCTAGTTACAAATAAGTTCTGTTTCTTCTTAACATTTGCAATGCTAGTGTAATTTTTACTCTCCTGTGTGTGTGTCCCAGATATCACAAGTGTCAACAAATGGGAAAAAGGCAGAAACTAAATATAGGAGAGATGCTTATATGATGCAGTTTGCATAAGCTGTAGTGGCTCAGTTAAGGGTCTAACTCAGTACTATGTCTTTAATAGTGGATCTAAGCAGATAGTAAGGGAACAGCGAGAAGGAGGAAAGTGGGTACTTTTCTGTTTTCCAAATACTTTTGGACACCAGATGTTGCCAAGTGATTTGCTTGCATAATAACCTTTGAATATATATATACACACACCACACCCCCCCACACCCCCTTTTCCATTCACAGTTTTCTTTAGCAAGGAGTGCTATCAAAGAATGAATTCTCATTGTTTGCTTTGAGCCTGGCTCCTACTACCTTCACTGATGATCATTAGTCCTTTTTTTCTTTTTAATTTTTTTTCCATAAGATATGGGATTTATGGGATATAGATATGGGATTTTTGGGATATAGATTTATAGTATGACAGGTTAATGTTCTCTCTTAGTTTTTTTTCCTCTATTCTGTTGCTCCCAATTCCTGGCAGTGATTTGGTTTTTTTGCTAGCAAACACCCATATATCTTCTGATGAAACTCTCTTAACCCCAACCTGTTCCTCCTGATGGTAAACTAGAGTTCGTAGTTTTATTTGTGGAAGTAGATTTATTTTCCTCCACGTGCAATTTTATATTAATTTATCATGACTTTCACGTCTAATTTTGTCATTCTGATATTTGGGCCCCTAAGATCCTTCAACAGTTCTTTCTAGTTGTCCTTACTCTCTTAAATGACTTCACCAGCAAACCAGCTTACCTCACTACTTGCCTCTTGTCCAGACTATTTATGAGTACATCAGACAAGACAGGTGCCAGAACTGGTTTGAGCACAGGCTCTGGAGCAACTCGTTGATGACTGCCCTCCATTGCATTAAATAGCTCTTTACTTCTATGCTCTTAATTCATATCTTTAAATGGTCCATGCAGTGGCTGCTTAGTTTTCTTAAAAGCATGAGGTAAGGAAGTTTATCAAAACCTTTGGGAAATCTAAGGAAGACACAAGAACTTGGTCACTTTTAACCAAACGTGCTGAAAAGTCCGGTGACTCCAAAAGCATTGCAGTGTTGGCTTCTATAAAAGGAAGGACAAGTCTACTTCCCAAGTAGACAGTATTCACCCAAATATCCACAATTTCTTTTTTCTTCTTTTTTTCTTTATCCTTTATAATACCTATTAACAAGTCTGAAGTTCCCTAAATCCTTTTGGAATCTTTTTGTAAAATAACATGCACATTTGCCCCCCTTCAGTCTACAGGCATCAAGTGTTTTTCAGTGAAAGGTTATACATCATCATTAGTATTCATTTTTACTTTCCTTGTGTTCTTTTTAAACTCTTGAGTGAATATCATCTGATTCTGGTAGTGTGGTGGTTATGTGAGTATTACATGTTAATAAATGTTAGTATTACATTCCTTTAAAAAGCCATCATATACATTTTCTGTCCATTTACCTTTAGGTAAAAGGACCCAGATCCTTTCTAGCTTATATCCATTTTATGGATTAATCCATTAATCCATTTTATGGATTCCAGGGCTAGGTTATAGGGAAGTAGAGAATGGTATGTGGAAAAAAGTAGAAATCCCCCCATACATACACCCAAACCTAGAGAGAGAAAAAAATATGATGCAATGCTCTCCTCATGTCATTATTGTAGCTTTTTGATATGTATACTAGATACTGTCAGTTACTTTTAATGACATGCAAGCTGATATAAATAGAAAACTGATTTGAGAGTCTAGTTATAGCTAAGAGAGCCTATGTTGATGTGTGGGGATAAGTTAATTTCCCGTGCATTACTCTGTCCTTTGATGGAGTCATTTATTGTATTCTGGTGTAATTTTCTTCCTTCAGGTGTAATCTAGGAATGGAAAAGGTTTCTTTATACACATACCCACACAAAAAGAAATAATATTTAAATTTTTTTTAGTTAAAGAGTTGAGAAGTAGAGAATTAAGTGAAATGCTAGTATTGGATCCAACACATTCTGCATGTAAATGTAGAAGAGAAATGAAATTGTTCTATCTTATTGAAAGTGGATTGTCTTCACAGTCTCATGAAGATGAATTCACTGTTTCATTTGTACTTTGTACAACAAAGCATGAGAATCTTCAAGTGAAATCCCGGTTATGATGAAAAAAAAAGAGCAAAAATCTAGTTTATGTGGTATTTAACTAAAACCTTAATTTGCAAAATACAAAAATACAAAATTTCTTGGTTTTGTTCATAGAAATAATTGTGGGAGGGGGAGAAAAAATAAGTTTCAATTTACAATAACTGAAAGCAAGTTTGCAACACTAACCAACAATTAACTTCCTACTTTGCCTCACTAGTGTGTTAGAAAATGTTTTCTCACTCGTGATGTTTTTCAAAAAAAGCCCTATTTAGGAATATAAAAAGTGGATGATTTGTAATCACATATATTTATTCTGAATTACAATTTCGTGGTTGTATTCCATGACTTTAAGAATCGGTTTGTTAGGATTCACTTCAGAGATAGGCTTTCGCTCATTAAGCACGGAATGTTTAAATCTGGTAACTGATTTCAGATCTGAAGTACTCCATTTTGCAAAGTAAGTAGAGAGCAAATACGTAAATCTCTCAGTAATCCTAAAGGCTGTTTGATACATTAGTTATATAACAATTGATGTAAAACTGTTGCAGGTGGAAGCTCTGAGAGAAACAATATACTGGGTGTAACTAGCATAAAGGGAAAATGAGACCTGTCAATCCCTTTAAGCAATGCTTATTTTTTCGTGAGAAACCTTTTCACAGTACAAAACTGCTATGACTTTTACTCTATGTAGACGTGTGTGTATATATATGTACCTATTGATATCTGGATTTTTAAAGTTGGATACATGTAGTAATCCCAAAGTTAAAGACCAAGGTTGGAAAGTAGGAAAAAAAATATGCAGACAATACCTAGCCACATTCATACTGTATTAAGCACATATATGTTTCTGTAGTTATACCAGTTGGGCATCATATCCAAAGAAACATGCACATTAGTGCTTGCTTTATTTCAAAGTTTTATCTAAATACATGGCAGTCATAAATGAGCTGTGAACAGAGTGAGTTTACTAGCCTTTACTGTATGAACATATCATCGCTTTCAAGACTAGATAACGTTTATAATAAAAAAATAAGTAAAGGTAAAAATGAAGTTCCATGGTAATCCAAAGATTGATAAATTCTTTTAAAAGCCAGCAAGAATATTGAAAAACTTAAACACCCAGGACAACCTGTACTACTGTATTTTTAACTATTAAATTTTTGTGTTGGGAACTGTCATTTTCTCCATATTTGTACAATGCCAAGTAAAATTAAATTTGACTAGAATATCATTATTAAGAATTAGCATTACTGCCATAGATATCCTTCTTGATCAAGTGAAAAAAGTGTGCATGTGCTTCTTGTGTGCATGTACTTTTGGTAAATATAGTTAAGATATATATTGTTCATTCTTCGGGAAAGACTTTATACAGTAGAATGACTTCTATCTCAAATCCATTTATTAGCATTAAAAAGAGATTTGTACCATAATAGTTTATCCTTTTATATGTTTTTCAGTGTTCAGTGACAGAAAAACAAAAAGTATTTTTTTAATTATAGTTTTCTCAAGGAAAATCTTAAATATGCATAAGTATTTTTGAAGGAAACTGAATAGATTATCAAGACCCAATATAGTGCTTTGGACTTGCCAACACCCTATGGAAAATTAAGTTTTGAGGATCAATTCACGGGCAAGGCTAACACAAAAAATAGTGGTTCAGATTCAGAAATGCTGTCCTCTGCATTAAAGTTTAGGGCATTTGTGCCTATCTATATCTATGAAAAATCTAGCCTGGAGTTCTATACATAGCAAAAAGATGAGAAGGAAAAGTTCTCTTGTGCTTTACAGTTGCTGAAATGAGACACAAAACTATCTGACCATTCATGCTTTGGTCTGAAACATTCTCCCATATGTATAAGAGAGACAAAGATCAACACAAAATGTGTTTAACTGCTGATATTTGTTGTCTTCCTTTTCTGAAACAACTTTTATGCCCTTAAATGCTTGATTATCTTTAAAACTATGGGGTTGTTTTACATGCACAAGAGGACAAAAAAATAAAATGTGTTTTTAAAATGTTCAGGTACCCTTGTTCCCTCTGAGGTATTTTCTTTTCTCCTCCACCATCTATCAGAACACTCATAAAACAAATTGGATTTTAGGATTAAAGGGAAATGAAGGGTCAGAAATAATGCTCTGTGCATAATCTGGCTGTTTATGTAGTCCAAGCTGGGTAAACAAATCAGCAAATTCCAAGTCTTTGAAGAAAAGAACACAACAAACACTGCCTGACTATATTATGTATCTATTTGGTCAACTCAAGAACTACTGTTTGTCCCGCAAATACCTAAAAACAAAAAGGAAAATGAAATTCAGTGCTTTCGGGGTAGGTTGGTGTTTATGAACGGGACAGGTAGCTCAGGGTGAGACTTTGAAGATAGACCACTGGCTTGGGGGTCAGTCAGGCAAAGCTTTCTTAGCTAGACACACCAATGCTAATGACAGGATAGAAGACAGCACATTGATAGTAAGCACCGTGCTGGAGCTGGCAGAAAGAGGCCGTTTCCCTCCCAAACCTAAGAGGCAAAGTGGGGAGATACCATGAAGTAACAGACCTAGCAGGGGTGTAGGGAGGAGGTAAAAATGTCAACAGTGGATTAATAAATACAGGCTTGGGAAAACAGTCATCAAAACAACACTTTATCTCAGACAAAGAGAGTTGGCTCAGAAATAGTACCATAGCATGGAAATTAAACAGTTAGTCTGGAGAATTATTTGGGAGTGCATTTTAGTAGCTACAGTTTGGATTTAGTGCTTCCACCATACAAATACTGATAAACTAGAGCCTCTGCCAAATCAGTGTGTGACAAAATATGTCATTAGAGGTTTAAAAAAAAACTATAATCACTTAGTTCACAGAAAAAGATGACTCATCTTCAAACAGTTGACATTCTTGTTTAGCTAGCATATGTGTTACAAAACCCCACATGCTATAGTCACTTAAATACAAGAGAGAAGTTAATGTTTGTTTCTTTTTCAACAATAAATGTGATCGGGCTTTTTCTTGTTCTCACTAAGGTATCACATCTATTTATTTTATTAAATCCTGCTATCAGTGTTGTTTTTTATTTTATTTTCACAAAAGGTACCAAGTGGTTATTTATCATGACCAGTGATATCGCCCCATAATTTGTTTCTAGCTGTGTTCTCAGTGAGTTGTTTTTTTCTGTTTAAGATTCAGAGGAGACTGAAACCTAACAAGAGGTTTGGTACTCAGTCAGTGGTTTATGTATTCATGCTGTCTTTAAATAAAGATAAGTTCTTCAAGTGCCATATTATGTATAACTCATCTACCAGGTCTTCAGCTTTTCTGCATGCTTTGTAATACGAGTTTGTTTCGTAGACAAACCTGTTTTCCCCTTTACGGTTCCATAGTGGTTCTGTGGCAGCTACTATGATCTCTTACATAGAAAAACAATATTTAAAATGTACTTACACAGTTGTAGCAGGTTGGTTTTGGGTTCTTTTTGTGAGATATGACAAAAATAAGGAAATCTTGAATCCTGTTCTGCACATGCCACAGCAAATTACCTACAAACTAGTCTGAAAGACCTGTCTAGTTCATCCCTTTAAGGGCACTACCCTCAACAGAATGTCAGAGCTCACACTGATGTGGAAGGCTGCTTTCATTTCCAGTTACACATTCATCATTGGTTTCTTCACACACGTCCGCCTGCCTTTCTTCAAGCCTTCCCAACACTTTTTTTCAAGAAATCTGCACAATAGACACTTTTAACTCTTTAGCACAGGATGAAAGAATAACTCAGCACAACAAAGAATAAATTCTTTCAGTAACTTTATTTTTTTATAGATGTTACCAGTTATTAAATGAAAGTAAAACCAAAATCAACAATGCTCAAGCACCAGTGTATTATCACTTATGAACTAACTCTTAAATAACTCCTAAAGCATCTTCTGCACTAGGAAATGAACGAGGGCTAAGTTGTCCTATAGGGAGGATTTTGAAGTGCTATTATGTTATAAATTAGGCTGGTGAACCTGTTCACCATGAGACAGGATTTGCATAATTCAGTCTTGATCAGCAAAGCAAATTGTGAGCTATGTGCTGGCATCATGCATTATAAAATGAGGAAGAAATGATAGTAATCATAAAAAGAAATAATACTAATGAAACGGAGAATTAGTGTGAAATATATAGTTAGGGTGCACTTCACATTTTTCAAGCTTTAGAATGTGTTACACCAGGAAACATGATACATTTTTAAAGTAAGGACTTACCCCTTTTTCACTGAGTAGAGCAGTGCAAAGGATGGAGAGTTCAGGTAAAGCTTAAATAATAAACTAACATCATCAAAATAATTTAAGATAGCCCTTTTTGTTGGTTTTTGGTACATGTGAACAAAAGGATATGAAAAAAGTCCTCCCAAAAACATAATTTTTTATTAGGCAAATTAAGAAATAGCAATGATTTAGCCACATCTGTAGTTCTTTAGCATTATGTTAAAAAAAATTAAAAAGTTTTAACATCATGATTTCATGGCACAGCTCACTATCTGAAAAATTTTTATTCCTGAGTTCTAGAAGTGTGGAGGTGACTACTTACATTAAAAATGGTCTGAGAGATAGGGAAGGGATTTAGAGTACACCATAAAAAAAAGGGGTTATGTTGTTTTTCCTAGAGGCAACAGCAAGAATAATGTTAAGTAAAACCAGCATTGTTCTGCTATTTTTCTCTGCGTTCAAATACTACACCTATTTCTGAAATGTACTATCAGTTCTGGAGACATATACTGATGGAGTAGCATCACAAGTATCACAGTGATACATGTGGAGATAGGTCAAGGACTTGCTACCCAAACACTGCTTCATTATTTTTATCTCCAAATCTTTAAAACGTTTATATTAAGCAGATAGATAATCTTATTCAAACTGAATATGAAGAAAATTACTATTTATGAGACAGAGGTACATTACAACACTGCATGTCTACATGTAGACAACTGTTTTCACTTGCAAATAGAACACTCATTTACATTCCCCAATTTTTTTTTTAATTTTATTGTACTTAAAATTTGCAGGGGAAAATACTTGGGAAGGAATATCTGCATAGAGTACTTTATTGCTAACTTAAAACATTGTATTCTTTCTTAGCAGTTTTCATGGATCACACAAAAAGCCATTCCAGGACCTTACAAATCTTACTAGGAAAATGACTGCTGTTTCAAACTTTGCTGTTGAAATAGTGCACAGTAAACTGTTGTTCATATTATGAACCTAATAAAAAAGATCATCCTGCTGCAGTTACTGTGTGGTGAGACATCAATTCATTCAACAGATCACATCAGAAGCCAATCCTGATCATCAGAGTGTCAAACATGGCCATTGCTTTTTTTAACAAAAAGTATTTACATCTAAAACCACTGTATAATATTCTATGTAGTTTTGTATTTGGATGGGAGTAAATGTTTATCTGTGATTGTTGCCAACATGCAGAGTTCTACAAAATGATAAGACATTTAGAATTTCAAATCCTTTCTGGTTAGAAATCAATGATTAGTTTAGGTATATGTTGCATTCTTGACACATGCCACGGGAGAGTATTTAATATCAACCGTTTCGTAAATGATCCATTAGGGTCAGACTTCATGATGACTCCTGGGAGAAGTATGCATTTATATCTTTGCCACTTACTCAGCTTTCTATCCTTTTGGGAATTAGGAGCTGTGAATTCTCCAGACAGCTGTTTGTAGTCAATGAGAACGTGAGATGACTGGTAGGATGTTGGCTGCTGTGCTCTCTAACCTGTCCACAGCAGAAGGACCCCACTCTCTCAGAATTCAATCATTTTTGATCCTGGGCTGACTGTTTTGGTGAGAAAAGAAAGAACTGTACTAAACCATGTTTATCCTTGTTATGAGACCAGAACCTTTCTAAAGTTGGTACTGTTATATGTAAATAGCATTTTGCCTTTTCCGGAATACCTTATGTCCCATACCACAGCCGTCTTCTGTCATCTTTATTGATAATTTGCTAGCACCGGAGTGACATTTTTGCTAATGATGAATTAAGCCACATCATCTTCCAAACAATTCTGAGCTGGAGAAAAGTTCATACTGAGATCCAAATTTCAAGTCTGACATTTCTGGCTATTTCTTGAATGGCCTGGCATTTTCTGCAGGATGAGCTGCTCTTTACAGTCTAGGTGATAAATGTGATATCAGTCAATTAAAGAAAAAATGAGAGATGTCTAATCAGAGAAATTACAATCTAATGATGTTTAACTCATCCAAAGTACGCTAGGTGAGAAATATATTTACTATTAAAATCTAAATTACATTCTGTGACAGAAACAATCCAGTATAATATTGGATGCATAGCTGTAAGTAATTGTAATTTTTTCAAATAAGTAACAAATAATAGGGAAAAAAGCGAGGAGAAACCTGTTAACATTTTTCAGATATTTTGGAAGAAATCAATCAAATGGACATCAAAGCTCACTGATGATGAATTCAAAAGGGGATGAAATTATCTGTGTCAAAATAATATTATTTTTATGTCCAGTTTTCCCATTTTCAGCTTGTACTTATTTACCCATATGAATTTATCACCTGGTTTAAAGGACGTTTGGTTTTTTAGTAATATTTGTCCCAAACCATGTACCTGTAGATCAAAATCTTTCTGCCTTTCTCATTAGAGGAAGAATTTTCTTATTTCACTATATAACAAGTTTCCCATACCTTAGATCATGCCCATGGGCCTTTCTTGGGCTATTTCTAGTGCTTCAAGCACCTTATAAGGTGCATGTGCAGAAATGACCATAGTGTGATATAAGCGATCTTGTAAACAGCTTTATACAGGTCATATTTCCCCTGGAATTTTAGGTCTTCCCTTTACTCATGTACACCTGAGATGAAGTTGGTTTTTCAATTGCTTCATTTTACTGTAAGCATCAATCATCTGCTTATCCACCTTTATATACTTTCCAGACAGTTTTAGAGCACTCTCGTTTTCTCCACCAGTATGACATGTATTCTTGATTTATATGTATGGGATATACCAAATGATATATGCACGTATGTGTCTCAAATGTACCCAGTTTGCCAAACAAACATAACTTCTTTGTAAAATGGCTGCCTCTTAGATTTAACATGTCACTGACTTTGTGTCATCTGCAGTTATCAAAAATTCTTTTTTCTAAATAACTTCTCTAAATACGCATATATGTGTACAGAGTAGATTTATTTTTTTCTTTCTTTTCTGGAGGAGCATATTAAAATATTTCAAGTCAATTATTCCTCTTTTACAAATACATTTTGAGGTCTATCATTGAGAACATATCAATCTTGTCATAGGTTAAAATAGTGCAGAGACAGTAAACACTGCCAATGCTATTATTTTTATTTTGGTACTTAGCAGAAATGGCTCTAGATACTTCAGGGAAGCTGAAAAGAGGAAAAATTGGTTTATATTTTCCTGTCCATTAACGAATGAATACATCAGCAATCTACATATCCTGCGACCAGGAAATCTAAGAGACAAAGATGCCATAGACAGGCTGCTGTTGCTTTTATCAGAATTATACTAATATTCATAGGAACTACCCCTTAATAATTAAAATAGAGTAAGCAAGCATGCCTTTTCCCATCGGGGAATTGAGAGAAGAGACATCAAGTTTCTTTATTTTTAATATAAAATAATTGTTGATGAATATCAGCAAAGAAACTTGGATAGAGAGATGATAATTGATTCAGATCTATAGGTCAGCTGTTGTGGATGTTATTTTCAGACTAAAGCTATGACAATGTCTCTGTTTTAAAGATCTTATAACATTCATTGTAATGCAACTTTCTAGCCTGGCATGGACTCAGCCTGAGCAGTTTCATTGATTGCTGGTTGACATTTAAAATGCAGTTGTAAGATAAAAAAGTTATGATTTCTTTTGCCCTTACAAAGACTTGTAAAGCCAGAAAAAAAATCTCTGATCTGTTTATGCATTTTTAGGTGTATGAATTTTTACTGCTTCCCTTTCAGTACTAGCACTGTAAAAGATTGCTTTGCTTTGATATACACAGTATATCAAAGTTTTATCAGTTGATATACGCAGGTCAAACATAAATAGGTTAATTATTGATCTCCATGACAACTTTCCATTACATTACATCTAAGCCCAAAATAGATTACAAAATTGAGTAGTCTTAGAGGGTTTTTTGCCTACATGATCCAATAGCCGGGCTACATAGCAAGAAAGAATACAACAATTCCATTATTAACTTACTCAGAGGAAAATAAGTGTGAAACTGAATGCACTTACAGCAGATCAGAAAACTGTTTTATTTACCAGTGTGTCTAATCAACCATGGTTGATTACATGAAGAAAGAATTCCTGACTCACCTAAAGACAGATAAAGGAGAAATCAAGTACAGAGTCTATATATGCCGATCTCTTTCTTTGACATGAGGTTTTTTGGTCAACTGTGTAGATGATAGAACATTGAAATGTTTGACACATGCATCTCACTGTCAACAAGATGTTCTTCCAATGGACATACGGGTAGATTTTTAAGAAAGTGTTATTTAAGTCTCATTTCCTTAAATAAGAAAATTTTTATTTGAAATATCCTTTTTTTATATTTCAGTTAATACGAAATTTAAAATTCCATACTGCAAAGTGGTAAAAAGTGGACTCCATCCAAAAAAGGGGTGTCCTCCCCTTGATTTTCCAGAATTATATTGTTTTCCTGAATTGTTTTGACTTTACTAAAACTGCTGATGTACCCAAAATACCCAGCAGCACTATGTTTAACCTGACATTTGATAAAAAAGGTGTATGCTAAAACAGTGAAGTTGAAAAGAAACGTGTTCTGTGGGGTGGGTTGCCAAATAGATAAGAGTTTGCATTTTGCAATGTGACATTGCATAACACTTTCCAGTTACTTTGCTAGATGCTGATATAATTAATTCAGTTTACTTCAGCTACAGTTTGATCCAGTGACTTTGCTTAGCCTTGAAAGAACTACACTGAACTTTTTTTTTTTTTATACTTCTACTGTACCTGTTCTTTCACAGAAGTATCCAGGAGATTTTATTATCTTTTTCACTGCACTGATAGCTTTTAGTGAACTGGACTAGCTAAGACCTATTGCAAATGAGAGCACCTTCAATGGCCTCCTTTACTGTTAAATTTTACCGAGCATGCACAGAAGATACACCCGTGTGACACTGGCAATTTTTTTCAAAAAAAAAATCCAGTAAAAATTGTTCACTATCACTACTCTGAAACATTTGTAATTGAAAAAAAAAAAAAAAAAAAAAAAGGAAGAAGGAAGGAGGGGAAAAAAAAGCAGAGCCACACAGACTTGTACATAATGGAATACGCAAGCCTAGGAGGTGTTATTGATCATAATATTGCTTGCATCAAATTGTTTTGGCTCAGCCTGCTTCTAAAAGCAGTTGTCACACTGAGTTCTCATCTGTCTTTGTCAGTTCTCTTCATTTCATTAAGGTACTGCCCGCAAGCTAAGGATAGAGGAAGAATGCTGTACTGCAGTTTGATTCCTTTACAACCAGCATCACTAGCTCTCTGATAGTGAGCTCTTACTGGGCTGTCATGCCCTGATATTAGCAGTGAACCTTCCCTAATGGAGGTAAATGGATCACAGTAAGGATCAAAATACGTGTATTACAAGTTCCAATGATGAATGCAGGTGAAAAAGAAGAAATTGCAATTTGCCATCTTCTATTTGCAACAACTATTGCTTAAAAATATATTTAAACTCAGAGAGAATTTTTATGTGCTTGGAATAGACGGTTATTTAGGAATATCTGGTTCTCAATAGGCAAGATATTTCTTCACCAGTAATAACGACTGGGAAAAACTTTTCAATTAATACTCTGTTGTCAGTCGCAGTTTCACAAATTTTGGCCTCTTGCCCGCAAATCTATTAACAAATGCAGTATAAACCTTATGAGGCACACAATTCTGCAATTAAGGTGATAGTGTTGAACGGAAAATATAGCAGTCATTTCCTAACAAAGTATGTTGAATGTGTAGTTTAGCAAATTAAAGACTCAGAATACTTCTATATTACTGGCCACCAAATAATTCCAGACTGCAGGCTTATTATTCAGACCAGACTAACCATCTTGCTCCTCTGCTTTACATAAAGAATTCACTTTTACTGTCATTATACAAATGAGAGAGGTTAGGTATATATAAAGAACTTCAGATAAGTATGATACATGTCAACAACTATGTTGAAACGTTTACAAAGATAGGCTGTCAATGTCCGACACATGTCAAGAGTTAGAAATATACAGCTTTTTTCCTATTTCCACCCTGAACAATGCCATAAAGTCCAGTCTTCATAGTTCCTTATTTCTTGTGGTGAAATACAAAACTGATTTGCTGCCAATGCTCCTTTGGTCTGACCTTTCTTGTACTCCTTATCTGAACTGTTGCTCACCTTTGATTCTGATATAGCTCACTTGTTTCCTTTGACTGTCTTCCACTTAGGATGATGCGTGACAAAGATGTTGAACACTTAAGCCATACAAATGGTCATATAAACCATCTACTATTGCTTGCTGAGGCTGCCAGGATTTTTGATCTACTGGAGTTGTTTCTGATATAGAAAGATGAAAACACTGAGCTGGTTGTTTATTATCTGACAAATATTAACAAAATGTAATCAGTTTATTATGTTTTTATGCAATTTCAATTGAGCTTTAAGCAAGCAAAGCTTTTTCCAAGTCAAGAAACATGAAAGAGTGCAAATTTATATCAAGCTTGGATAATAAGCATTGCTATAAATAATATTTTTAATGATACATTGTTTTTCACTATAATGACTCGGTTGTTTTAAAATCGTAAGTTAATATTGCCTCCACCACTGAAACTTTATGTAACATAATGCTACAACAATAACAATGACATGTAAAGCTATTCCCATAACTGGGTCAAAGAATACGAAGAAAGAGGAAGACATGGTGAGGAATACTTAGGGTGGAAAGGTATTATATTTTGTCATTAATCTTGAGCCAGATCATAGTAATTTTTCAGTCATGACCATATCTTCCTTCATGTGAGCACAGCAACATTTGACCTGATTTCTGTATGTGACTCCAGCAAGAGCAGGGAAGTGATCGTGCCCCTGTACTCGGCACTGGTGAGGCCACAGCTTGAATCATGTGTTCAGTTTTGGGCCCCTCACTACAAGAAGGACATTGAGGTGCTGGGGTGTGTCCAGAGAAAGGCAATGGAGCTGGTGAGGGGTCTGGGGCACAAGTCTTATGAGGAGCGGCTGAGGGAACTGGGGTTGTTTAGTCTGGAGAAGAGGAGGCTGAGGGGAGACCTTATCGCTCTCTACAACTGCCTGAAAGGGGGTTGTGGCGACGAGGGTGTTGATCTCTTCTCCCAAGTAACTAGCAGCAGGATGAGAGGAAATGGCCTCAAGTTGCACCAGGGGAGCTTTAGACTAGATATTAGGAAAAATTACTGAGAGTGGTCAAGCATTGGAACAGGCTGCCCAGGGAGGTGGTGGAGTCACCATCACTGGAGGTGTTCAAAAAACATGGGCATGGTGGTGTTGGGTTGATTGTTGGACTTGATCTTAAAGGTCTTTTCCAACCTTAATGATTCTGTGTTTCTGTGATCTCTTGAAAAATCAGATAGAACTGGCATATAGTCTATCCTCTTAGCCCAAAAAGCTGTTTTTAAAAGCTAAGCATAAATGCTGTTTTCTGATCCTAAATAAGCCAGAATGGTAAGAGTACCTTCCTTCCATAAGCTTCTAAGGGTGATCTTGCCACTATTTGTAGTTTTCTGCACACTTTATTTCAATCTATTTCCTGAATTTCCTTAGAAAAGAATGATGACTGTGATTTCCTTTTATTGTACAATAGTGTTTGAAAATAGAGATAAGAGATAATTTCTTAGTTTTCCCTCCTCTGTGTTCCCCATGCACTTTTTTTAAATACAAAGCTCAGGTGAAAAAGTTCATGATAAGAAAATTCATCCAGTCACCAAATTTTTGTGGTGTGTATTTGATGTCCAAATAGTGGAAAAGAAAAGCTAAGTTTAATTTTAGTTTCCATTTGTATATTAGACTAGAAGGTATAAACAACTTATTTTACAGTGGACCTCATAAGACTGTACTATATGTAAACTGTTCAGGAATAAATCTTGGCACCAGTGATGTCAAAAGCAAATTACCTTTAAATTTAGCAAGGATGAACAGCTCATAAACTATAATAAATAGTGATATTTATGACTTCCTATCTATAACTTTGCTGGGGTTGAATATATGCATCCTGAGCTTTGGGTGATGGTATTGCTGGCAACACGGTCCACCTGGTGGAAACTCAAGAAAAATTCCTAATGTTTCAGCAAAGGACTGACATAAAACCTGCGTGTTAACATCTAACCTGGTTTTCAAGTAATCTCTTAGTGCAATTCTAACTGTCAGTATGGAGACTTAAGAGTTTTAATGATTTGTACCTTGGTTATGTTCATCCTCTCTCACTAGAAGGAAGGACCCTTAGGTCACTGCCTGCTTCTGTCTCTGAAAGTCTAGTCCCTGGAATGGCCATGACCATGTCACGTATAACTTAAAGGTAGCCTGTCTGGGTAAACTCAAGCACTGGGTAGAAATTACTTCTTTGTGTGTCCTGCAAATATGGCCTTGCGGGCAGATTTAGAGCTGAGCCCAGCGTGCAGTGTAGGCATATTCCCATCAGCCTGGTCCAGTGCTATTTACAGCTGGCCTCTCGGTTCTGTTTTCTCAGTGAGTGGAGCACCTGGATCAAGATGCTCTCGCAGGAGTTGTAACTTCTGGTTTTAGGGAGGGAGGTAAGAAGGACTATATTGAAGGGTGGTTCTTGGCTGTGAAACTTTTTTTTTTCCCCCCCTCAGCTCAAATGGATTTGAGTCTGTTGGTTTTCAAAAGAAATTTCAAAACAAACCATCTCTGTTCGTCTGTGGGACAAGGCTGGTCTGAAAGGAGTGAAGTCACTGACAGAAAGACTAAGCATCCCATTGGGTCAATTTGACAATTAAGAATATAGCCTTAGTACATAAGCCTAAAATGTACTATGAGATATAAGTTTTAGCAAGGAATTACTTAAAAAACAGAGTGATTCTCAAATGAGCTACCTGTTGATTTGTAAATGGAAAAATATTATTGTCTTCTAAATACCTTGTCTAATACTTACAGATGTCTAATGAGTAAGATTCCTTAACTATATTTTAGTTTAACTTTAGAAAAACTATTGTTAACACTGGTTTGTATGTTTCTTTCTAAAGATGAGGGTAAATGCGGTTTTAGATAGAATGTCAAACAGATCCTAACCCTACAAACTCTTAGTGGGAAGGAGTTCCACTAGTCCCTGTGATATCTTAAATTTGGTAACGTAACTTAATCATACATTATTTGTATTATAATGTCATTAAAATGCACACATCTCTTAATTGGTGTTTCTAAATCTGGTGTATTTCTAAGAACTGGACATTTATTTGCTAAATAATTCAAATAGTTGCTATTTGACTATGCAGTTCCACTGTATTTCAACAAAGGTGAGCTAAGAACTGTTTCTAGCAGCTCAGAGTTTAGAGAAGACATAGGTTCTTTCAAATTACAACATTTTAAACATATTCTGTTTTATTGATTACCACAAGTATAAAATCCCTGTTCATCATGGAGACTATTTTGAAAGTAATCAAAACCCTGTCATTATCAAGGTCCGTGACTAGAGGACAGAGAGTGTGGTATGGAAATATGTAATGCAGCATCTTCCAGTGTAAACAGGAATTAATCTTTGATATATTGAGCATGTTAATCATTATCCAAATAGCAATTCCACAGTAATGCAGCTGGAAGAGGCCTGAAGAAAGGAGTCCTTCTACCATTAAAGTGGTTATTGATTGAAGGTTAATGTTGTGTGTCTGGGAGATCACTCTGCATCCTTCTGGTAATCAAATAAGTGCAGAACTGAATGACTGACTAAACTGCTTGGCTAGCTGTCCATTTTACTCAATATGGGATATCAGCATTGATTGTTTAAAGTAATCCAGGGCCTAAAAAGGTTTTATGCCCAAAAAGCCGCAGCTCTACAACTACTGGAAATGTCATATATTCACACTTACCAGAAAAAAATTGGTATTTTTTTACATTGTTAACGTTCAAGCTGTGAACCTCTATTGCTTATTGTATTTTAAAGGAGATTTCACCCCTGTTTTTTTCCTGTGAACAGAATGATTTATGTACTATTATATGGTATTGTACATTTCTATGAGATACTCAGATTAAAAGAGAATGACAAGGTTGGATAGATCTCCTGAGGGATGGGGAGAATGGAGGTAGCCCAGGGAGCATGCTGGAAGGAGGGAAGGTTCTGGGGTGGCAGGCAGCAGCTCTGGAGAGCACTGGGGTAAGAGCCAAGCCGACCAGCGAGCACACAGCACAGGAGGTATGGGAGGCTGCTAAAAACAGGCAGCAAAGGAACCAGGATCCCAATGTGACAAAATGAGAAAATTTTCTTAGGAACATAGACAGAACTGCAGCCCAGGAAAACCACTAAGTTGCTGAAGCGAAGGTGAGACCGAGGGCGAGAACTTATGCTGCTATGGCACGATGGGAAATGTTTCCCTTTTATTTCTCTTCTGTCCTATTAGTCAGTTGGAGTTTTCTATGCTTTAAAAGTAGAAAGGGAAGAGGAAGATCAATAATCTAAGCACAAAAATTAAAAGACTATGGTCCCTAAATGCTCAAGAATAATACAGGAGTTAACACAGCATTTCAAAGCACATAAATGAAAAGTCCAATTAAAGTCTGCATAAAGTAGGTTGTGTAAATATCATACCAGTTTAGGAGTTGATTGTGCCAACTTGTCAGCTGATATTTCCTCTGCTCTGGTGCATTCTCAGTGGATTGACGATTCATTTCACTGTTTTTCTAGCTTAGGCCTGACCTTTATTCCTCAAGGGCCAAAACGAATTGTGGTCCAATCTTCTAGAAACATCAGTAGTGAATGCCTTGTGTGTTACTGTTAATAGAATGTGAAATGAATTCTTCCAGAGAGAGAAATGCATGCAAACAAATTATTCCAAATGCATAGTTTTGTACTGTCTTTTTGTTGTGTGGCCTGAATTTGAGCTTTTAAGTTATATTATACTAAAACCAGTGGCAATTTAGAGATGACAGCAAACATTTTTTTCCCCCTTATCCTTTGTGACAATAATAACTAATCTGTACAATATGAATTTCATTTGCTGCATACCTTTTGATGAGTTTAATTGTTGAATAACATAATTCATAGAACACTAAACATTAGTCTGAATAAAGAAGCTATTTCTATTTGCATGGTAATGAAACCTTCTCTCAAAAATGCTAAGGATAATCAACAAGCTAATGAGACTTTCCAAATGACCTAGGACTATATGTTGGTTCTTCTTGTAATTTAGATCAAACACTGCTCATAAATATGGGGAAAAAAAATCCTTAATTGGATGTAAACATTCAAGCAAAGAAAGAGAGAAGAAATTAGTATAAAGCAGAAAGGAAAGGGAAGGGAGAAAGAAGTTTTGAATGGAGTTTAGTCCAGCCAAGATGACTGTATAGGAGGCAGAAATGCACTGCATTAATGTCTATTGATTCAGGCACAATAAAGTTTCTCCCTGATTGTTTACTGAGCTACATAAAGATTTTCCAGTGGACAAAGTAGCTAGATTTATCTCTGAAAAAGTGTCTGCATTAAACATCATCTCTCCTTTTTCGTACTTTCTTGGTCAAATATCTGGTGTCAGATACTAATTTATATGAACAGCTTCAGAGATTCCTTTGCTTTCAGATCTCCTGTAAAACAAGCTATTTAGTCTTTTTTCATAAGCAAACATTATAAATATCAGAAGAGACTCCAAGGAACATTTTTGATATCTGAGCATATTCTCTAAAATAGATGTAAAGTTATATGTTTATATTATGCTTCTTTTTTATGTATGTACGTCTATAGTGTAGCATGAGTACGTTTTTTTAGAGCAACATCGATCGTCATTTTAAAAGTAGCTTGTGTTTCTAAATTTATAACTATTGACTTAGAATATTTAAAAAAACAAAGAAAGAAAATAATTGTCCTGGTTTCAGCCAGGATAGAGTTAATTTTCTTCATAGAAGCTAGCGTGAGGCTATGTTTTGGATTTGGGATGAGAAAATGTTGATAACGTGCTGATGTTTGAAGTTGTTGCTAAGCCATCAAGGCCAGTCCAGCTTCTCGTGCTGGCCTGCAGCGAGCAGGCTGGGGGTGCCCGGGAAGCTGGGAGGGGACACAGCCGGGACAGCTGACCCAGGCTGGCCAAAGAGATATTCCATACCATATAACATCATGCTCAGTATATAAAGCTGGGATGAAGAAGAAGGAAGGGGTGGAGGGACGTTTGGAGTTATGGCGTCTGTCTTCCCAAGACACCATTACGCGTGCTGGAGCCCTGCTTCCCTGGAGATGGCTGAACCCCTGCGTGCCCATGGGGAGTGGTGAACAAATTCTTTGTTCTGCTTTGCTTGCGTGCATGGCTTTTGCTTTACTTATTAAACTGTCCTTATCTCAAACCATGAGTTTCCTCACTTTTACTCTTCCAATTCTCTCCCCCGTGCCACCGTGGGGGAGTGAGCGAGCAGCTGCGTGGGGCTTAGTTGCTGGCTGGGGCTGAACCATGACAATAATATTCAAAAATACTGACACTAACCTTGAACTTGGCAACTTCTCTCATATGAGAATAAAAAACAGCACAAACTGACAAGAAAGTGGTTGTGATGATACCTAGAAACTCCAAACGAAGACCATTCTCTTATAGGTAATGTTAACATACAAAAGAAGTTACTCTTACTTAGAGGAAATTTCAATTTCTTTACCAGTACACTGATATTTTGTAATACAGGAATGCTTCATAAACATTCTGGGCAAAATAGCCTATTAATTTATAGAAGTAAGACAACAGTTTGTTGGGTGATTTTTTTTATATATTTTTTTTTTCTTTTAAAGGAAGAGGTAACTGGTAATTAACATAAACTTGTCAGTGTTATGTTTTCTTTTCTGGAGAAAATTTCCCACGTATGCAGCTTTAAAACTAGGTTCCTTGTATTTTGTGCATTCAAGCTTCTGCCTGCTACATGTATGTTTTGCACAATGATGTGTTACACATTTCTCAAGATATTATAGCATATTATATATCAACCTAAGGGTTTGGTCATTATCTTGATACATGAGATTCATTTTGCTGGTTTTGAATGGTGTGGTTGCTAAAACAGCGTGAATCAAGAGCAGATTTTAAACAAGGACATCAAAGATTTTTTTTTTTTTTTAGTACAGTGATGTTATCCTGTGGCAATTTGTCTGTGTTCCTGAGCAGTCTCTTTAAACGTGTAGTACATCATAGTCAGTTGAATAAAAATGTAATTAGTTTTCCTCAGCAAGTGGTAGAAGTCTCTGATAGAGCATAGTCAGCAGAGGAAAGACTGTTGGAGAGGGTCCAGAAGAGGGCCACCAAAATGATCAGAGGGATGGAACACCTCTCCTGTGAGGACAGGCTGAGAGAGTTGGGGTTGTTCAGCCTGGAGAAGAGAAGGCTCTGGGGAGACCTTACTGCAGCCTTCCAGTACTTAAAGGGGGCTTGTAGGAAAGATGGGGACAGACTTTTTAGCAGGGCCTCTAGTGATAGGACAAGGGCTAATGGTTTTAAACTAAAAGAGGGCAGATTTCGACTAGATAGAAGGAAGAAACTTTTCACAATGAGGGTGGTAAAACACTGGCACAGGTTGCCCAGAGAGGTGGTAGATGCCCCGTCTCTGGAAACATTCAAGGTCAGGTTGACTGGGCTCTGAGCAACCTGATCTAGTTGAAGATGTCCCTGCTCACTGCAAGGGGGTTGGACTAGGTGACCTTTAGAGTTCCCTTCCAACCCAAAGAATCTATGATTTTAACATGTTTTTACAAAAAGCCTTTTGGTAGTTCACACAAGGAATGCACCAAGACCATGTACTACATTATTAAAGTTTTTTTGTCTGAGGGGAAAAAGATGTTAGAATGCATGTCATGCTACAGGGATGTCTATCAACAAAATTGGTAGAACATACAAGGGACAGAGCAACTTTATTTCTTTTTGCAGTTAGCTGTGCTTTAGCAGGAGGTTGGAAAGATGGCTTCTCTTCCAACCTGTATTTTTCTGTGGAAAAACCTAAATTATGTTTATGTGTATCATATTTATGTATTTATGATCATCTACACCAGGAAGTAAAAAGTTCCTTTTGTTACATCTGCCTTTTTCTTTCAATACTTATGTTCTGGCCTTAAACAATATTAGTAACCTTCCTGCTGTAAGTTCCCTAATGGGTAGAGTGATATTTAGCTCTTAATCCTTGAGTGACTATTCTTTTCTAAAACCTAAATCTGCAAGACTTCTGCAGACACAAGTGAGTAAACATGGAATTCTTTATAGGATTCTTGGTTTTGCATAAGGAGGATATTTAGAGACCAAATTTAAAATCCATTGAAGTGGGTGGCAGTCATTCACCTAATTTGGACTCTGCAGTCAGTAAATGTTTTGCTGAAATTTTAATGTTGTCTACCTCTGTATTAATTCCTTCAGGAATCTTATGGTTCCTAGTGTTCTGCTATCCTCAACTGATTAGAAAGGAAAGGGAAACCTGAAATCCTGTGGAGGATGGTCAGTTTCTTGAAACAGTACCTGTTCAGCTGACTAATTGCCTCTGCTCCACAAATGAATTCTGTTCTCTCTAGATGATTTTATGGCAGTGAGAGGTCTAATGAAACGGAGTAAGAGATGTACTCACACATGAGATTCAAAATTGCCTATATTTTAGAGGTGGAAGAAGAATATGAACCATATTTTCTTTTGAAAATATTTAAAGAATCAGCATTTGAAATGTAACTGTAGGATACAGGCACAAGAGAATAATAGTACCGAATGAATGTGAATTGCTGGAAAGCCACTTGTAAATGTTAACACTAAACTTATTCTTGCGTTAGATTCCTCTTTACTACTGTGCTTGGAATTGCCTTCACTGCTTAACATTAGTTTGCCTGTGCTATATTGTTTCCTATTAGAAGTACCACAGAATTAATGGCACAGAGATGTTTAGTGAAACTACCTCTTAGGATCCCAAAATGGGAGTAACATCTCATAGCCCATCACTTACAATTTCTGTCTTGCCATATTAATGAGTCTTAGACAACATTAATGTGCCTGGAGGACATGGGTCTCAAAAGCCCCAGTGCAGCATAAAGGAAATGGACATTCATTTGAGTTTTGGAGCCTCACGGGGCCTTTACAGGTATAAACTTGGCTATAAATTGACAAGCAACCTTGTTTGCCCTCAGGCTGTCTGAAATCTATGAGAAGTTTGTAGTGTTTTGGGAACAGAAGTGCTTGAATGGATTGCCATTTGTTAAAATTCAGTTGTGGTACTGTGTTCTGTGCACATACTCTGGTTACGGGTGTGCAAGGTGAGTTTAAGCCCACTGGATATAGGTTTTCATAGCTAGTCCACCATGCTTTTATATTGACCAATTTGCATTTACGTGCTCAATATTGACCAATTTACATTAAACAGTCACCGGTGTGGTTTTTTTTAAAGGATGGCTAACAAACACTATGCAAAACCTTTCCCAAAAGCAACAAAACTTGAAATGCTAATGTCTTTCTCTAATGTGAATTTCTGCTAGTCCCTGCTTCTCCACACTCTGAGACAGCTTTCTGAAGTTGTTTAGGTTTGCAGAATAAGTTTCATTTAAGATGTTCTAATTGTTTTGTTACATTGCAGAATACAAGGAATCTCAAATAGTGTCTCAACACTGTCTCATTTGGAAAGCAAGAAAAAGTCCTGTAGAAAGCAGACTGGTGAATTGTGCTCGGATAAATAACTCTAGTATAGCACTCAAGTAGCCTGCAACTGTTGACAAGCTTCTTCCTTAGGATTTAACCATTGTTTAGTAGTCAGGTAGAACTGAAATAACTAGGATGATCCAGACAGAAAAGAGTCTTTTCAATGCTGATGCTTTCATGTTTTAGCTTTCTTTTTTTTTTTTTTCTCTGACAATTTTCTGCACTTTTGTCCTCTGTCAGAAGCAAATGAAAAACTATTTCAGTTGACATTAAGTCTGATGTCATATCAATAAAGAAGAACAAAAGCACTAGTGGTTCCAGGTAAATGTTGATTGTTCCCATTCTGATAATTATCACTTGTCTGTCAGAACAAATCTTTCCCTATTTTTACAGGGAGGTGCCTCTCTTTGTTGGATAAGGCAGTAAAATTGACTTCCATTGACTTTCTCGTGGGCTTTGGACAAGTCACTTCCTCATTATTCTGAATTACAGATATAATTACACTTCCTTTTTGAGCTCAGTAAATAGAAAGTGCTATGTAGTCCTTCAGTGTTGTTTTTAGATTTTAACCTTAAGCCACCTTGAAAATAGTGTCATGATGTATGTACCATATTACAAATTCTGTAATTGGAAACTCTCACAGCATTTTATCTATAATTTTAATTTTAATAAAAGGGTAGATAGAATGATTGCAGATATAAACAGATGATTGCTTAGATTTTTCAGTCTTTCTTTTCCCTGAAAAAATCTAGTTGAATTTGGAAATCAAGTAAGAAGGCAATGATGATCAACATGTACACCATAAGGATCCTGTGCATGACAGCTGGAACACTGAGACTTTTGGATGTTTTCATTCATATTGTATTTAAGGCACTGGTTTGTAACTTTTTTGGCTTGGTTGTGGCTCTACCAGAGACATTCTGTCTGAGTTTTGACAAGTTGTTTGTTACTCTTTGCCTGGGTTACATGTTTTACATTTGTAAAATCTTGATAAAGATTATTATTTTTTTTCTATTTGGATTACAACTTCAAAAAGCAGTGCTTGTAAATAAGATGTGCTTGTGAAGGACACTTTTCTAAACTGAAGCAATGCAAGTAAAATTAATAATGAGATTTCAGGAACCTGGATGGTAAAGGACTTCTCCCTGAAAAGAGCAGTCATAACAGCAATAAACCATAAAATATTTTTTACAGATTTCAGAAAGTTTTTCCTCTTTAGAGAGATTTTTGTGGAAAGTTTCACATATTGTATTTCATCTATACAGCTTAACTGCCACTAAATGAGATGTAGAAATGTCAGAGTATCAGGCTGTTCTGTAACTAATTCCCGGTTTCTGTGCACTTTGCTCAAGGAAAATTTATCCATAACCATGAATTCTTGAACAACTTACATGGAAAACCAAGAATTGTTTGTAGAGCAAACATAAATAATTCCTGTTGTGAATGTCCCTTAGGCTACTACTGAAGAAGCTTCAAAAACAATTGTCCCTGAGTCTCTGCTGCTGGCCCTGATGTAGTCTTAGAAGATCAGTATAAATCAGCAGCATGAATATTTTCTATGCCAGGATGAAGAAAATCAGTATGAAATTAATCTAAGCTGCTGTCTTTTCCCTCAAAATTCTTCAACGGCTAGAAAAAAACGGAATTGTTCACTTGGATGTATTGGATTCCTGGGAAAGACATACTGAAAACTAACAACAAAGAAAAAACAGAGATGAAGGATAATCTCCCTATCTCCCCATTAACTCTCAGTATTATGGTTGACTAAGTAATGACAAGGGACGTTTCACTTGCAATAGCTACCATAGTGTTTATGCAAATGAACATGTACAATATGTGGTATGCACCCAGTAATATAAAATGCAGATGAGGTTTGTATATTCTTCCTTTCGTATCCTTCATCGTCTTCATAGTTTCTTTGGCCAGATCACACAAATTTCCTTTTAAATAACTGTCATTTGCCTTCTAATATACGTTAAGGGTTCGGCTTCCTATTGTGTTAGACAGTTTTAAGTTGTGTAATGCTGATGAAACCAATGGTAGCGTTGCCTCTGAGAAAATGGAAGAACTCGGCAGTAACTCAGACTCCTAGTTTTACAGTTTTACTTCAAACTTTTGTCCAGTTTGAACTGTGCATGGTAGGAGTGTGAAGGAAGAACAGGCCATCAAAATACAACAAGGATAGATGTAGTAGGAGCCACCTCCCACATTTTGCATTCTAATAATGAGATTGATGGCTTTTTTCCAATTCAAATGAGCACAGTCGCAATTAGTCTTTATTATCCAGAGAAAAAACAAATGGTGAATCACAACTTCATATCCTAGAGTGTTTGTTATATAATACCTATTGAATTTCATTTGCATGCTTTATGCGTATATTTATTATGCTGAAAGCTGATTACCCAGTTTCTTCTAAAGTCTTTGAAGGCACTGTGCCAGCCCTTCTTAAAGTTTGCAAGCATATTGTTTTTGACAGTCAGGAGAGTTTGAGATTTCTGTATTAATTACTCTGTTTACATAAAAATGAGCTTTATATCATTTGTGTATTCCTATTATACGTATTTTAGAAATTACAGAGTAATTACAGCAATTGCTTAAGCTGCATGTGGTGTCTAATTTAATTTAATAAGATGCAGCTACATCATTTTTCACATATCATAAAACTAGATATGTGAGACCGAAGTCATAACGAGCTGTTATAACAGTATACATAGGGTTCTAAAAACATTGTTCATTTACTTGATGATAATTATTTATATAGTTAAGAAATATCAGTATGTTTGTCTCCGTACGTGGTTTGCAAAGCATGTGAATGATTGCTACTTCTTCCTTTGTTACTTTATACAAAGAAATGCGTGTTACTTTTTTCTTCTGGGTAGGTCATAACCTTTACCAGTTTTAGTCCAGTAATATTAGCTATCGTCTGTGGTAACACATATTAGTAATCCTAAAGGGATGGCCATTTATCAGACTTGACAACTGGTGGCTGAATAATAACTTTCCTGTAATGCAGACTCTTTCCTGAATGTTTAAGTGCTGATGGTTTGAACATTACAGCTCACCAAATTTTAATTGATTTGAGGTTCACTGATTCACTGACCTCCAAGTAAGTGCCAGAACACACTGTGTTTTTGGGTTTTTTTGGTTGTCTATCTAGATGGATTTATAGTCAAGTATTTGATCCTCCAGTGTCCTATAGGTACCCCAGAAATGTACATCCTGCTCAAACATGTAGAGACAGTCTCTAGATTACAGATGCACAATCTGTACATCCAAGAATACTGGTTTTAGCTCTGTGAGGTACATGAAGCGTAAATATTGCTTAGGGAGGAAAGTACTTGAATAATGAGACCTAACTTTTCTCAAGGCTTGATGGTGTGGCTTAGGAACATAGGTTTTACGGCTAGACAGTTGCAGAATGAGATTTTAGACTCTGGCACGTGGTTGTGATATAGCAGCCCGACTGCCTCATTTTTGCCAAAAGTTTGACTGGCAATGTGAGCAACGTTTCCATTTTCCGTTCATTCCTCATAGCCCTAATTCAGGAGTCTCTGAAGGGGTCATAGCAACTCACAGCTATGTGCTTCAGTTCCTGCACCAGGAAGTTTAATTTCTTTTTTGTTTGTTTGTTTTTAGCCTTTTTTTTTTGGGGGGGGGGGGGGGGGGGGCGGTGGTGGTGGTGTATTTTTATTTTTCTAGTTTTAACACACACAAATCCCCCAAATATTATATTGTTTTCAGCTGCTTGGGCTTTGTCTCACCTTGACTTCAAGACATATAAACATTCATTTATTTTCCTTGACTTCAAGAAGAAATGAGAATAAAAGCTGCTCTGTGCTCCGTGACCAAATAGGAAGCATTATAGTGACAAATACTTCCTGGTGATCACAAATGTGAGCAACTTCTTTAACACCATTAATGAAGGATGAAAAATCATGCAGAATAAATTAATGACACTTTTTTTTTTTTTGTAAAATCTTAAGGATTTCCTTGTATGCCATCACGTATGATTGGAAAAAGCCTGTGTAAAATTCTCTGTTTAGATTGAAATAATCTATAAGGGTTTTTCTTGAGGTTTCTAGAACTTGTTCCCCCCATGAGACACCTCAGAGTCGATAATATGCACGTGGGCAATAAGTGAGGGGACTATAGACTGTCATTTCTTTCACTTGGACTGTCAGGAGACTCACTTTGTTGTTAAAGAAACCAGATAATGGAAGCATGAACAAATAGTTTCTATTTTGCTTTGTATCCATATAGAAGAGGTGATATAATAAGAGGTTTGGAAATTGGTAGAAGAGACAGATTCAAATAGGAATAGATAAGGAGTACTCATTATGCTATGGCTTTTCATAGCTACTTTCTGGAGAACAGTGCAATCTTGACTTCCTCTCCAGATATTCAAAAGATGACACATGCATGGACATCAGCCATTCACACAGAAAACTCTTAAACTGATTAAGTAAAAAATAGCTGAACAAAACAACATAAAACAAAACTGTAATTTAGACATTTAATTATTCCTACGATGTAGGAAACTTTTTCCAGCTGTGTAAAAGCATTGCTTTACTTAATAAAACTTAGCGTTTCTGTCTGCTCTACCAGAGTTACTCACGCTGCTTAGTGAGTTAATGTTTGCATTCATGACATTTGTCATCAATGGAGCCAAACGATATGGCATTGGATGTATTTTATATGATCCTAGTGGAATAGGTAAGTTGTAGTAAGTTTGCTACTTCTCAGCAAGTTAAAATATATGCATTTCAGGTATGTTAAAAGGCCCTTCATATTCTTTCTTTCCTGTGTATTAACATACTTTGTCATAAATTCTAGTGTTGTTTTCAACGGCAGCATATTGAGTGCAAGTGTGCCGAGTTAAACATTCTGTACTAAAATTCACACAGGACTGGAATGGTTAAATAGTAAACTTCATGATACAATAAGTCATGATTAAAACGTATTTGGTGTGTATCTACCACCAGAGAAGGTGCCAGAACAGGCAGTTTCAGCAGTCTTGGTCCTTCAACAAGTGGCTCAGGGGTGAGTTGAATCTCTGTAATGTGGAGCTGCCTCACAAGCGGAAGTTCAGATAGTAGGATTATTGATATGGTGATGGTTCTTATTAAAATGCTGTATACTAGTTTTCATATTTTTATACATGAAACGTACAAAAGAGAGGAAGAAATAAATGGCAGAAAGAAAAGTATGATTTATTACAGCTAAAGGATTTTGCTGATTTTTGAAACTGTGTATGAATAGAGTGAAAAAGTTTAAATATGTAAATAAATTTATGTTTAAAGATCTATTTCCAGTTCTGTCTTTTTAAACTACCTGATCCGGCCCAATCCCTAAGACCACCCACTTTAAGTAGGTAAATAAAATATGTGCAAAAATAGAGTGAGATTCAGTCATGTAAACATGGGTATTTTACAATTATTCAGTTTCAGGAGGAAGAAACCTTGTAGTAACCAACTTAATTTCCATATACTATATGGAATCTAAACTCCAATGGGAAGCAGTTTATGATAAATTCTTCTTTACCTTTACAATCACTTCTTGCTCTAGACTCTGAAACGGCATGGGGATTAGTTGTGCTACAAAATCATTCCATATCTATGGTCTTTGCTATTACATACTGTGTTTTAAGCTCATGTGAGACAATTGCCACAATAACACAGGTCTGTGTTAATAATGGGCTTATGCATGTCTTTTACTAACCTAGCTGTGATTTTCTACTCCATATAGTAGTAATATATTAACTTGTAGGTATTCTATTCTGCTTTGAACTTGTACATGTAATATACATAGTGTATATATATACGCATGTGTATGTAATGTACAGATAGATAGTATATATTTTGTCATGTATATATATACCTATACACACACATAAATGTAACATAGTTTTCATTCTTAGCATGGATATGCATTGTTATTCATAGTGGGTCAAATCATCAGTTCCTCACTCAAGTAAATTTTTTACAGTGAGGTCTGACTTGCTGAGACTTTACTCTGAAGATTGTCATATGTATTTAGACAAATATGATTGTACTTTGTTAAAATTCTTTAAAAAATTTAAAAGTTGGTGACTAAATGATGGAATGAGAAAAATGTTAAGGTTGCTGTCTGTGTTTTATTCCTTTTTTATATATTCAGAATTATTTTCTTCAGTTCTTGGGAAAACAGATTGTCTAAGTTCATTTCATATGCCAGAAGTTCATAAGAGGAACCATTAGCACTTTATTTTGAGAAACATGATGACATCAAATTCAGATTTTCCAACAGGGATGCTATCTTGCAATATTATTCAAGCTGATTTAATGAACTCCAACATTATTTTTCATGCCAAGACTTGAGTTCAGATTCTGTTTCATCTGTGAGAGCTGGTAATATGTGTAACAAATAATAAATTGTAAATAAATTTCATATCCCAGCTATTCTTTTTGTTGATAACAATATCAACTATTGCACTAAGAGGAATGCTGGGTTAGGTCTTAGCAACTTGGATGAAAACTCCCCAACAAGTTCCCCTTTGCATGACCTTTCAGAAGCTGGTAGATTTCTTATAGCTTTTTATGTACCTATATTCTATAAGTCAAACTGTTAAGTTGTACGGAAAAAACAAGAGGGAATTTAGTGTACAATTTTAAAACGAAGTTGGAAGACTAAGATTTCTTTTCTTCCAAACTACAATTAGTCCAAAAATATTGTGCCTTGCCCTTAGGGAAGGCACAATATAATATATATATATTTTTATATTTTTTTAATATAAAAACAAAACAAACCCAAAAACCACTAAAACCAAAAGGAACTACAGCCTCATGCAAATAAAATTTGCTAAAGTTTTATGTGTGATGATAACTCCTACCATTTCTTCCTCTATAACTAAATCTTATTCCCTGCATGAATCATGCATCATATGGGATTTAAAAAGGAGAAAGGTCTGTTCTCTCATCAGACTGTGAAATGCCTCAGGAAGTCGATACACATTCTTATACGCATTTCCTGCTCTTCCCCTGATGTGCCCTCCCACTAGGAGGAGGAGATCCTTACTGCACAGTCTTTTGATTAACCACTTTGTTCTGAACCCCTTTTTAGGATGTCTTTATTCATCTGCAGAACTCATATACACAGCCTGAGCCCTTCTTATGTGCTATTCCTCCCTCAGTGTGTCTTTTAGGGGTCAGGCTGTTCCTTTATGTGACACTGTGAAGAGATTTTTTCACAGGAAAACTGGCTGTGTTACCTCTCCAGTGTTATCAAGGATTAGGACATAGTGCAAAAAGGATGTGATTTCTGCTGATGGTTTTAGTTTTGTCTTGAGATCTCACTGAGTTGTTTTGATGATGTTCACTTAGCTGGGAAACCTTTTGAGTCCCTGTTTGGAGACTAGATATTTCTACAGAACCATGCATGATCTGTTAACAGTTGTACTGCTTGTTTATTAAATTCCACGTGCTTGATAATACAGGCAGAAAAGCTGTGGTTTTGACTGACTTAAACACAGAGTTAAAGTGATGTTCTAAAAAAATAATTACTGACACAAAGCCTCTTTGATTAGATAATTATGTCCCCTCTTGGAGACAGATTTCTCCTGCGTTGTTTGGTAGTGAAAAGGGGAAGACCTCAGGGAGGCTGGCAAGGTTCCCCTCAGAGCTCTTTTATTTGCATCTACAGCCTAATTCCCTGGTCCCTGGTACAAATCAGAAATTTGCTATGTATCTATCAATAGAAAGCTGGAGAAGAGAATCCAGTCACACCACCAACTGTCAAGAGACCCTTCCCCAGCTGTCAATCCAAGAGGCCACTTGGACTGCACACGAGAAGAATTCTAGTGATGCTAGAGAAGCATTACTGGAAGACAACTGACTGGCACTTTTCCCACACACTTCTTTTTTCCGATATGAACATACCTCTGTGAAATATGGTACTGTTACAGGCCTGAGGCATTTGTGCAGGGAATAGGAGAGGAGCTGAATTTGCTATTTGTATAGTATAACCTAGAATATTTAGGTTCCCAGACTCTATTGCTATTTCCTCCATGCCAAATGAGTAGTGTAAAAAAGCCAATTTATGGGCAAAATGATCCTTTGATTCTTCTTAAATACTGGAGAGAGGTCCTCTATGACTCAGATATAATTTCCACTGATTCTACTCTGAGCTTTGACCTAAGGTGTTAGCATTGACCTTGTATTTTATCTTTGACATACAGTGAGCCTCTATGGCATGCTATGAAGAAAAGGAATAACTTTTAGGTTTTAATTAGCTACTGAGGTTTGATAGACTTTCCATTAGAAATTAGTGACAAATAGTCATTTTTTTTCTGAAGCAGTTGTCAAAGCAGAGGACGGTTTGCACAGTCTGGGGCATTTCCTGAAGTTAGCTAGATCTAACCCTCTGTTAAGAAAATAGCAGTTTAGCTAACTTCACTCAGGTAGGCTTCTTTGCCATCTTCCTTTTTGAAGTAGACTGACCAAATACTCTAAACCTCAGACAGAGACATCCTTAGTGCCTGATTTTATAAACAATACTTACAGTGTTAGGGTTTAAAATCCTATTTAGTAAGGTGGGTATTAAACAAAATGAAGAAGCAGTTGCAAATAACTAAGGTATAACAGATACATATCATAGATTAAAAAAACCAAGACGTGACTAAGAAAGGTTTATTTAGGCAAAAGTCTAGGAAGAGTGAAAATCTTATTTTCAAAAGAAGGATAGAAGTAGTCCCCAGGTCTGGGGTGAAAGAATTCCACTGATGATAGTCTTATTAGGTAGCAGTCTCAGTCATTCTATCTTTAGCTGAATAGAACATTGAAAGTCAGCATCCCCAGCTGAGATGACAGCTTGACTTTGGGTGGGTAGACACTTTATGTTTCTATCACAATTTTTTCTCACTGTTCAGCTACACCCCCAGAAATAAATTTTTGAAAAGCTAAGAAGAAAACATAAGGATTTTTGACTATAGAGGTTAGGTTTGTTTTTATACTCTCCAGAAAATGCTAGGAAGATGCATATGCTTGCAAAAATAATTACCGGTTGGTAGAAAACATGCACTTCTCATCTCTATGCGTGAGCAACCTTTTTTGTTTTGAGGTGTTCTACATTTCAGAGAACTAGGAGACTAATGGAGAGCAGGGCAAGGTCAGGCATGAGCATTAAAGGCTACTGTTGTCACAAGTTAGCTGATCAGAAGAACTAGAATAAAGACTGTACAGGAATAATTGTAAAATCTTTGCTGCCTTCTTTCCCCTTTACCTAAACTAATCACAGAATTAGTCGCCCTTATTCTAAACTCTTTATAAGGATCAGTACAGGCAGTAAAAGCTTGGGGCTTAGCTTGTCAATTTGAGAATTTTCATCTGTAGATGTATGTGAAAAACTGAACTATAACAACCATGAAAAATCTGTATTAATTTGCAGTAGTTTCAGGAGAACATATAGAGGGTTGGTTTTCTGGTGAGTACCAGATATGTACATTGATTAATCCTGGGTGTTTGTTGTTTGGGTTTTTTTTTTGTTTTTCTTTAACTTGACACGTTTGTATTATTCTTTGTGTAACTATTATTTTATTTTACTATTTTCTTTTTCATATCCTCCTTATTTTTATGGGAGAAGAGCTGGTAGCATTTTAAAAGTGTGCCAAAGGAAATAATTACAAGAAATGTAATTTCTTGTAGATAATTTCCTTTTTGTTGTGTTGTCATTGTTTACCTAGAGAGATTAGAAGAAATAACATTGTTCTGCATAAATAGAGTGGAGCTGATAAGTATATACCATTTAATACAACAGTTCGTTCAGAACAAGCAGTCATAAAGTAACAGACACGTTCAATGCAGCATCATTTCAAAATTAGATCAGGAGACTGGAAATCAGAGTTTCTACCCTGTGATTTTTGTTTTTCTAGGAGATACAGGACAAATAACTTAAACTTGCTTAATCCTGCAAGTTAATAAACTTTAATATATGTTACCAAAACAACACTTCACCAGTTTACTGACTATTGAGAGAGCTATATAATTATTTGAGATCTGAAGTCAAAAGTCTTCCTCTGATGTCCAAGTTCAGGAAGAGAATCATTCTCTCTCTTTCAAAAATGATTAGTGATTATTCTTGTGCTCTTTTTTTACATGCCTTAAAGAAGTCTGGTTTTCATGAAAACTTGACCTTTCTATGAATCTTACTTTGTATAAATTTAGCACATGCTCCTGACTCGACAAGGGTGTATTGGCCTAATGATCAGCTACAGGAAACAACACTGTTTGTCCCCTATGCTTCTGCCTCTCATGCACTGTAAAATTAAGGTTGCACTGTTTACACTTTTGCGTGCTGATGGATGGGCCAGCCAGCCTTGTTTGGATTACACCTGTAGGATGGCATACACAATTTTGGAGGCCAAAGCAGCCTCAAATTAACAAATAAACTGTTAAAAGTATGAAATCGGGCCTGAAAGTAGATGTTATTATTGGAAGACAGTGGGGAAAACACATGCATATTTCAGTGTGTTTCTTTTGTCTAAATTATAGTGCATGATGTGCTCTTTCACCTCTTCAGTTAGTTAAGCAGGGTATAATGGCTGCCTTCTCTTTACTACATTCACAATAAGGTATTCTGCAAAGAGCAGGAAGATGAATATTGTATGTCCCATTCCTAGCACTGGACTCAGATGAATGAAAATGGATACAGACTTTACAGCTTCTGACAGGGAAGGAACTTTGCATTATCCTTGCAAGTAATTAGGTAGAAGGCTGCTCTTATTTTGACTATCCTCTGTTGCTTGGTGATGGTAATGATAACTAGTTAAAAAAAAAAAAGAATTTATTTTGCAGCGATACTTCACATTCTTGCTCTTATTTTTTCCTTAAGTGGAAATTGTGAAAAGCTGTAGCTCTTGTAGGAATAAATAGAACTTGAGAAATGAGAGCAGCTCTGAAAAGTCTGACTGAAAAATGTAGCCTGCTGGAGGTAGGGTAGATGATCAGGTTGCATCATAAAAGTCATGTTCATGCTGAATATATTAAAAAAAGTGAAGGAGGCTTTTACTGTATCTGGGACTTTCTAGGGGAAAAAAAAATCTAAACATTTAAAAATTTGCTATTACCTAAAATCTTAAAGTCTTTATTTAGTGGTTTGTAATTAACTCAAAGTTTACATGTATTTTTTCCCAAATGAAAACTTGAGGCAAGAACCTCACCTTGTATAAACTACCATAGCTCCACTGAAGTCAAACAGATACGGGGTTTGAAGCAGCTAAGGAGATGATTGCTGCTTTCAGAATAGAGGATGGTCTTTATTCTTACCACTTCTCTTTTCTTTTTTTTTTTTTTTTAAATCTTCAAAGCATTTCCAAACATCAAATAAAGTTTCTCCTTTAGGTATTTTAGGTGAGAAGTATGCAGATATATCACCCTGTGTATTGGAACTAGAACACCTAACTCATTTATTATCTAAAGTATTTTGTGGTCAAAGGGGAGAGAGGGCTGCAATCTTCTGTGCAGATGGCAGAAGTACTGTACAGAGGAGTCTGGTGTATCTATTAATCTCATCCAGAGAAGCAGACAGTGAAGAGGTTCAATTCTGTGACAGCCTAACCATTAACAGCATCCCAAACTCGATTTTATTTCTTCACTTTTTTGGGCTGAAAACACTGTGGCTAAGATTTATTATGTCATTGTCGTCTCTGCCTTTCCTCTGTCTCATCTGTATTCTTTACAGAGCCTATAAACATGGGCTGTCAGCAAGCTAAACCTGTCAGATTTCCACTTCCCCCCTCCTCCATCTGCTACTATGCTGCCCGAGAAACAGCCCTGCACGCTGCACCCTCACTATGAGTCTCATCATCACATCTCATTCATCACTGTGACTCCTAACTCGGCTCCGCACATTAGAAAAAAGGTCAGGAATATGAAAGGAAAAAAGAAATAAACCACTACCCAGCGGAAGCGGTTGAGCTACAGGAGACGTGGGAGGTAAGATCGGAGCCAATTTCTCTGCCAGCAGCTGTACTGGGCATAAAGTACTCGCTATACAAGTTCTAAGTGTCTTAAGCTGGAGGGTTGTGTTAGGGGTTTCCTGCAGCTCCTGGTTTATTTCCCAGCACAGAAGCATAGCGAAAGGATAGAAAACCTTAGTTAAAGACAGAAAGGTTATAAAACTTTTTATAACTGGAGTAAAAATGACGAATTGGTTGCTGAGCGACTAGAAACCTGATAGCATGCAAGATTTGGACTCGAGAGTTCAATAAACATCCTTACAGTGATGAAAGAACAGGTCTGATGTTGACTTTATGAGCCAAACTTTAAGCTTTTGACTGGGGGTGTGGTGGGAATTTTATATGGAGGAAAAAGAAATTATTTTCTATGAAGCAGTAATATTCCTTTTAAGTGGGATCTGCTTCTTCCTATGTGCTACACTGTCAATGTAGTTAGTTAGGTAGAGTTTATTTTAAAAATCATTCTGGCTTAGTGATACCCCTTCTCTTCTTCACTCTTGTCACTGCTGCTTTGGCCATTTATCACTGAGGAGGTTTGTTTTCTTGATCAAGAATTATGTTTTTTACCTTTATGCTATTTTTTTCAAGCTCTTGTCAGCTTTCATCATAAATAGAAAATAGCTGTTCAGTCTTTCCTTATTTGCATTTTGAAAATCTGTATTTAAAATATTGATGCAATATCATGACAGTGAGTTCTTTCTCTTAACAAATAAGGAGAAGAGAAACTGCTGAGCTTAAAATCGATAACTTGCAAAACTCCATTCAGAGGAGTTTGATGTGCTTGTGCAAATATAATGGTTTTTCTCACAAATGGTACTCATAGGGATTTTAGCTTTATATATATATGAAATAATTGGTTAAGAATTTGATATGACCTCTGTTTATAATATATATTGCCTAGCAGGCATGATGACTTTGGTCAAATAGTTGGGAATATAAATATCTTTATCAACTATTAATCTTTAAAAAAAGAATTCTGACTGTGCTTTATGTGAACACAGATTTATATTCTAAACTTTTTTAATATGCTTTTGTCTTTCTCATGCTAAAAGCTTCTTTTTATGCTTTATGTACTATTTAAGCTAAATAGAGAAGATAAGTAAACTGATTATTCAGTACTTTTCATTAAACAAAAAAAAGTAAAAGGCCCCTAGTGAAATTATCAGGCAAATGATAAAACCAAAAACATACAGTGATTTAGAAGGGAAAGGGCAATTTCATGGAGAATGCTTCCCATGATATCCATTAAATGAAATACTTTGGAGGCAACCTCTGAATCTGATAATCCTTGTGCCACTGGCTGGTGAAAGATGAGAAGGAATACTACCCTACATTTTCTATGTATTTCTCGTTCTTTTCTGATCGTTTGCTGTCTTGCTGAAGACAAAATATTGGAGTTCTTGGTCCAAAACACCATAGCACATCTTGCAGAGTCACTTGTGGGAAGAATCTAGCAGAATTTGGGGAGAAACTTCTTATGACTCAGAAAAGGAACTTTTGCATGTAAAAATAAAATGGAGGACTACTGTATCCCTCTCCTTCAGTGCAAGTCATTGTGTTTTCCTCAGTAAATGTCACTGCTTTCAGTGCCATAAGGAAGGACTTTTCCCTCTGGTCATCATACCCCATGGAATGACAGTATGTAAAGTCATCACTTTTGAACATACCGAATATCCTAGCTTTAGGAGGTAGGGGAGGTGAGGACCCCTGAACCAGGCAACTACTTTATCATATTGTATGAATAATAATGTCTGAAAAAGGCAAAAAGCTGGGCACGTGAAGTTAGGATATTCGGACAACAGCAGTTCAAAGTCAAGCTGAAAGTAGATAAATTCTAGATTGATGTGAACTGTGGGGAGTAAAATAAATAGTGGAGAATAAGAACCAGGAATGAAAACATATTAGAAAAGAGAAGCACATTTAAGTTTCTACAGCTTACTATATGCTGTTAAGTGTAAATGCAACCTTGTGGTACAGCAGAGCTCAGTATTGTCATGACTCATCTGGCCCTAATGTGAAATGACTCTTACTCCAGAATAAGGAAAAAGAGCATACTAGAAATTTCAAACTTGTGAAGAAAGAGTTTTGAAAGGACACGTTGCAGTATACCCATAAAAAAGGCTATAACTGTAAAACAATTAGGAAATGAATGTGGCTATCTCTTCATGTATTACATTGAACTGTAGCAATACCAATGGCAGTGGCAGTATGAAAATTATGATCCTACTACTAAATGAAAACAAAATAGATGACAAGATCAGAATAATAAAGTAAATTGTGGCAAGAAAATGGGAATATTTTAGAAAATAGTAAGAAATCTTTAAAGAGTTTAACTTGTTAAATAATACAATAGTGTTGTTATCTACCACATCACTGCAAATGTAATGTAGATTGGGTGGAGGATGAAAGGAGGAAGAAGAAAAGTCCAGAATCCCGTACTTCCCTCTTTATTGACACACTAGGAAGAAGCAAACTGCTAGCCAGTTTACCTGCTGGCGTCAAATGAGATTGTTTCACTTGTCTTGATCAATACCAGATGAAAATGAGATACAAAGGAGAGATTACTTTGCACTGAGATATCAAGTATTCTTTTATTATTTCTCTACCAGAGTAAACTAGTATATTGAACTTGGCAGGCTGAATCTGATAAATACTTAAAATTTAGAGTCATGTCTTGGAAAAATAAATGGGTATCTCACTATTGCCTCTTGAATATATAGTAGAGTTTGCATTACATAATGCATTGCTGTACGCATAGTTACTGTCTGTTTGCTAGTAAATGTTGTTTAGAGTGCTACATTAAGGTGTGAAAAATTGTCTTTAACTGAAATATGAAAGGCAGCCATTTTAAAGTTACACGGCTGAGGACAGAAAGGAAATTCAGAAGGTGATCTCTTTCAAATAACTAATTCATCTCACCAAGCAAAAATTTGTTTTAGTATTCACTATCTAATAAATATTATGAATTCTATATGACAGAACTTGCCTACTTTTATTTTCTCACAATCGCCAAAACTAGACTTGGTTTGCCAGGTTGTAAATCAGATTTCTGTAATGCAGGTATGTAGAGGTTGATTTTTTTACTCCCATACTTAAGGATGATTATTTTAGGTGCACAGACTTTACTATCCATGCTTCACAGCTCAGCTGACTGAAATCAATAGTGTGTAGACTGAGATAGATTTGCAAAATGAACAAAATTATTCCTTCGTTACAGATCACTGAAATAAAAATCCACTGTTAAGGCACCTGAATACAGAATTTTATGATATACTCAGAGAGCTCTTGCATTTGTGTGAAGAGAGTCACTTCAAAACATGAAGAGAAGAGGATTAAAACATTTGCATACTTAAGAATTGTTTAGTCTTGATCAAGTAGGGTCTTATTTTTACCACAATTCATTCATTTGGTGCTATATACAATGCTATTTATTTAATAGGTATGGTGCTAGGCCAACCACCGATTATATTTGGATATTGAATTTTATTTTTGCTTTCACTTTTCCTTACAAGATTGCCATGATTAAAAAAGACTTCTGAGTTCTCTTGCATATCTCTGGAATGAAAATCACTGTCTAACATCATCAGTGTGTACGTCCTTTTGACTGTGCTGCTTTTTTTTTTTTTGTCCGACACCCCTCCCCCAGCTGAAGCAAACTGAGCATTCAAACAAGATCAGTCCATTGAAAACTTCTTCATGAATATGAACAAAGATGTAATTTAGGAAAGTATGTGTCCTTTTTTATAGTTATATTACTTTATTTTTTAAATGTCAGTGTTTGAAATGGTTTAAAGTAATTCATGTGACCAGAATACAGTATTAAATGTATTTTGTTTCCACTTTCTGTCATATGCTGCCATGTGAAGAATATATAACAGTGCTTGCCACTTTTTTTCCTTCAGGTCGTAGCCTGTAATATTTTTAAAGCAGCCCAGTGCTAAATATAGTTAAAGGTTTTAATGTTACTCCCCCAAATATTACTTTTTTAAAAAACTGTAATTATTTAGTATAAAACTCAGGAATTAATTAGAATTGCAAAATTATACAGAAAAGAGAGAGAATAAGTAAAACAATTTATTTAAAGTACCGACAGGTCATTTTATGGTTAGTCTTGAAAGAATTATGCAAACTACTCACTATATTATGCATTATATACGTTATTGGTACTGTAGTTAATATGTTCTTAGTATTTTATTGCCTATTACAATAATTGGATATAATGAGACTTTTTTTAAATGCACCAGGTGTACAAAGTGTATTATTCATGCTTTCTTAGGCAACCACTGGAGTCTAGTCAACAACTGAGGTATGCTTGCTAAAAACCGCAAATACTTGGCACCCTGATGTGCAACTTACAACAGTCCTATACTCCATGGAAAACCTTCTATCACGTGCAGTGGAGAAAACACACAATTAAGCTGAACTCTTCAGTCCCCCAAAGAGAGCATCCCACCTACTGTATGTCTTGGCTTGAAGTTTTTAGCAGCAAATATCCTTAAGGCATCATGGGCATGATCTTTGGAGGGAATTAGTGTACTTCTCTGTTCAAATATAGCTAAATGTGAATATTACCTCTCCTCCTGCTGTATTCCACAGGTGAAATGAAGAAGAGAGAGCTCCAACTCAATACAGTGGTACACTGGCAGTTGTGATTTGGACCAGAAAGACTGTCCCTTAATTTAAAAAAATCTGGCAGCTCCCAAGCAGTACAACTTTGGCTTTAATTGGGTAGAACAGGAATCTATTCTTGATGTACCATGTTGCTATGGCACTCATTAACATGTCAGATTTCAAGAAATATTACACCGACCTTACCACTACCATCTTCAATGCGTGTGCAGTGACAAAACAACTTGTCTCAGTGTAACACAGTCTTCATCTACCAACCATTTTCCCGATTAGTAAATTCTTTGGCAAGAAACTTCTTTCTTTAAGATACCCTTATTCTCTCAAGGTTTAGCAGACACATAGTTATTCTTTATGACATAAGGACTGTAAAATGCAATGATTTTGAAACATCAGCTTATTTAAAATACCTTTTTCAACCTTTTGGTTTAACAACTATACCTCCTTTCTAAGCATTACTTTAATATTACTGAACAGTACATTTTTATTTTTATTTTGTGATACTGTTGCAACCCAAGATTAGCACAGTAAAAATACAGGGAATAATATTAAAAATAATAATAAAAAGACCCCCCATTTGTATCGTAAAGTGTTGCTTCTCCAGAGACATTCTGAAAGAATGGATAAAAATAAAATCCACCATGGTCCAAAGTCTGTTTCTTTGTATATATCCAGAGTGTTTCATTAGTGAAACAGCTGTCACTCTATTCCTGTGTTTTAGTGACAATTTGTTTCTGAAATTGCTTTTTACTATCTTTTTTGGTCTTGTTATCCAAGGTAACTGCAACAAAAATGAGCTGGACTCAAATATTGCAATATCAATAGAAGTATTTTCTGATTTCACATTAAATTTATTTACACTTAGAGTAGTTTGTAAATTATAGGGGAAAATTTCCTACAAGAAATTTCTTCAAATTTACTTTTTTATTTGTCTGAAGTTAATGAAAGGAATGTTTAAGACAAGAAATATAAAAATGTGTAATATTTAAAATTTAAGATTCTGTCACATATTAGAAATACCTAAAAGGTAGTGATATGAGAAGTGGAAAGAAAAATTAATAACATTCTCAATTTGGTGCTTTTTAACTTGTTTTGAAGAAGTTGGGGGGGATAGGAATTGTTGCATTCCTTTGAAATATTTAGATAGTATTAAATGAATTGTATTTTTGATGGGAAAAAAGTGACACCAATATTTCTCTGGATGGAATAACTGTTAACAGTTGTTGAGGCATGTCTACGTGAGGGACTGACATGACTTGCAAAATTTTTTACTAATGAATACATGAGTGGTAGAAAGCCACTTGGATCCCAGAGTTTAGACTAAGCTGCCATAGTGAAAAATTGCTACTTTTTAATGTGAAAAAATAATCTTATAAGCATAAAGATGATAGCAGGATGGGTTGTTTATAATTTCACTCAGAGGCCTGAACTGTAACAAGAAATCTAAAAATAAAAAATCTAAAAGGTTAAATCTTTTATTAAAATCCTTTTTTTAAAAAAAAAGTTGCTACCTATCAACATAAAAAAATGGAATTTCTAAAATCCAAATATGGCTATTCATTAGACTGAATTTCATTTTAATTGGTCTTCAGAATAGTATTAATTTAAATACCTACTTTTTTTCCCCAGTGCTTTTCCAAATCTCTAAGGTTAGAAATGTTTAATTTCTTATAACACCATACTAATAAATGTTTCTTCACTGAAGAGCATAATCTTATTTAAGGATTTCCCTTTACTTTTTTGTTTCCTGGTTAACATCCCTTAATACTCTTTATACTTGGAGTTTGAATTTTGCCCTCTTTAGACAAAGGCAAATCCAAATGAAAACATTATCTATAGCCGTTTTTACTCACTATCAATGTCCAAATTAAAATTCTGACTGTAGGGCTCAATCATGCTCTTGTTTCTTTTTCCTGCTCCCAAGCAGACGAATATTTGGTTTCTCTTTATTTTTTTATTTCTTCTTTTGTCTTTTGCCATCCTATACCAATCTTAAACCAATTAACCACAAATACCAAGGTATACCTGTTTGCTTATTAGTCGCATTGCAATCAGAAGCCTGGTTTTTGTTTCAGATTTTTTTGCAGCAAATTGCCCTACGTGATATGTGTTCATAAAACATTGTTAGGTTATTCTGCTGGGTTCAGATGGAAGCACTTATCAATTTTTTCAGCTGTTTTAATAATTACTTAACCAGAGACAAGACTTAGTCTGAGAAATGTAGGGGTTCAACTCTGCAATCCAACAGAAACAGTTATTCTATATCCTATGTGTGAAAGGGGAATTTTATTTCTTGCTTCACAAAGATACTGAGAGAATTAATTCCCTCCAGATTACAAGGCATTTAAATGCTATGAGAAAAGGAGTAATGGACAGATAAATATCTATTGACAGATAGATAGAATGTGCCTGTGCTTCTCAAAAGCACCAAGACATTAAAATACCCTACACTCACTGTAAGTCAAACAAAAGCATGCACAATTTTATTCAAGAAGAATGTCTTGAACTTTGGTCTTATGCTCTATTGTAATGGAGAAATAATACTATTCTCCTAGTTTAAAAACCATGGCACGTGTGAAGTGCCATAAATGGTTGATGTGAAGAGGAGCACATTGAGAAGGCACTGGGGAAGGGCACAGACAGATGTATCTGCCAGACAGCTCTCTGATGTTTCTACTGTCCTTCTGCACTTAAGCCATATATATAGCAACTTAAGGATCTGCTTTACTAAGGTAATGCAGACACTGAAAATCAGTGATTGGTTTATTTCTACCTATAGCTGCAATATCAGAAAATAATTTTCCTCAGCAGACTTCAGTGCCTTTATATAAATGAGCATATGGGACTTGCACCTTTATGTCATACACTTGAAGGCCTGGGGTCCTCTACTGCTTCTACAACCCACAGTTTTCCAATTATGTCACAAAGAACATGAAATGATTATGAATGAGCAACAGAGCAGTTGCTAAGAGACATCCTGTGCGAGGAAGTAGGTAGGAACTGCTGAGTGAAACAGTTCAACAGCCACCGCTCGAGTTTTCATGGGACTAATAAGCAGAACTCTGGGTTAAGGAGTTGCAGATGTAAATATCTTTGAATGGAGACTATATTTGATTCCTTTCTTTCAATGAGCTCAAAACAATAAGCAAACAGGAAAAAAGGCATAGGACTTTGGTCTTCATGGCTTTTTTAGTTTATTAGCAGTCTGTTAGATTCATAAGTTTATGAACATATTTTGCAAAATACTTGAGTTTGTTAATGCTAATCAAAATCCTTCAAGTTTTACATTGTTAAAACAACAGTGTTTTAATTAAGTTAGGTGTTAATATTTAATATCACTGGTTCTTCTACCAGAAACAGAATGTAATGAATTGCATTTTAGAGAAGTGCTTTCTATTTAGCAGTTTTGTTGGTGAAGGAGTGCTTGATCTAATGGTATAGTCTAATACTTCTTGGTAAGGTTGAGTATATTTATTTGTATGAAATTACACAGAGAAGGTGTCGTGAACTTTGATCTAATAAGTCACTTTGCTTAATCAAACATGTCATACTCTATCTATAAATTACTAACTTCTAAAGCAGTATTGACAGAAAAGGAAAGTAATTCTTCTCTGTAGTATGGGTAATCTCTTCATAAACGCTGTGATATTATCTGAACTTTAACAGCATAGCCATACCAAATGAGTAATCTATAAATATATCAGCCTAATGTATTGTCAATGTTATAATTATAAGGGAAATAATGATTCATATTTCAAAATCACCCACTTTTCTACTTCTTAACTTTGTCGAAAGACTTTGTGATGCTCAGTCCCATTCTGACCTAATGGATAAGTAATCGAGATGATATTATGAAATGCTTTTTATCTTTTTCTGTAAATGTCTTTATCTTCCCACTTTTGTCTTGCCTCTCTCCTTGATCAGGCACAACTTACTAGAATACAGTCCTATTTAAAATTCTGGATTTTTGCAATTGTAACTATAATTTGTAATAGTAATTCTGGAATTTAATGTTTCTCCATATATTTGTAGTTTTCTGGTGTAGTACACATATCATTAATGTAATAGATCATTATTCCATTGCCAATCCGTTCTAAATGCTCTCTGCACTGCCGCAAACAATCTCTACTGCACGGAACTGATGACTAATACTGCCTGACAAGTTGCACTACGATTTCTGGAGAGACTAGAGTAGCAAATGTATAATGTGGGTTGTGCTAATGTTCTTGAAATGATTGATAAGTTTTTAATTATAAATCAATTTTTAATTTAGTTACTCTGCTCACCCAAGTATATCTTATGAAATTTAATTTATGAAATATTAATACATTATATAATTGAGTTTTCAGTGCTGGTAGATTTGGGTGCTTGAGAACACAGAGTGAATCCTTTCATAATGACTAGTTTTATAATCAGGAACTTTGTCCCATAAAAAGGATGCAGGAAACTTCCCCTCTGAACGGTACTATTTGTACTGGAATGGTGACATGAAGAAAATTCACTATGTTTGGGGTCTTGCTGCACAAAATCTTTCCATCTGTGTCCTAGCCTTGATAGCACTGAAATACAGCTTTTATTTAAAAGCATTGTGATTCTGTTTCTTCTCTTAGGCACTGTGAACCATAAGTAACTAGATGGAAGGGTAGGAGCAAAAGCGGTTTATCAGCTGGTCTAGGCAAACTCCATGTTATTTAATTTTCCTTACTAAATATAGGTGATAGATCATGATCTCCCCGATACGCCCTTTAGGCCCCAATCTGCACAACACTTTGCCTGCGTTCAGTTTGATTATGGCAGTCAGTCCTCCTGCATGTGTTTGCACGGTCAGTAGATGGCTTTGTAGCCATTTAATGACATCTGTTCCTGACTTTCCCTGGAAGAATTGAAAATAGCAAGCTTCTGTCATATATTGTTGCTAACATTTAACTTTCTTTTCTTTTCTAAAATTTCTCTAAAATTTTCTTCAAAAATCCCCAGAAAGCTCATGAGTCTGCTGGATCTACATGTCTTTGGTAGTTTAGCTTATGGTATAAATATATTTTTAATTGAGTATGTATCCTGTTGGCAAGATAGTTTACTAAGTATAATATGTTGAATAGCACATGGTTCATGAAAAATTAACAGTTTTCTTGGAATGATTCCTATGTGTTGCAAAATATGCATGCTTTTCATAAAACGAATATGCTGTCTTGGAGGTTTCAATGTTTAATTAGAAACTATGATTAAAGAAAAGTGAGTATATAATAGCACTGTGGCTTTTCTTTGTGTTTGTTATTTTGCAATTAATTCATTACCTCAATTTTTAAATCACTTTTCGTCCTAAATATGGAAAATCTAGGGCCCAACTTTGTTGACCATATGTAAACATCCAATATTCCATACTTTAATACAAGCAATAAATTCACCGTTCAAGAAAGAATAGCAGTTTATAATCTAGGTAATTAAACTGTTACTTTTGTAGTAGAACAGGCACTGAAAGGAAACTTGTATTCACATCAGGTTTTGAACAGCAAGGGAACTCTCAGAAGAAAGGGATATGTTGATCTTGGAGGGGGTTGATGTAAGTTTTCTTCTGATCTTCTATCTGCTAAGGTTTTTTTTTTTGTTGTTGTAGATTTTTCTTGTTGTAGCCTAATAGTATAGGGATGCCGATGCAAATTTAATATTTGGGCTTTTAAAGAGACTAATTCAATGCATGTTTTTACTCATTATATTAATTAACTTTGTGAATGATTACTTGGGTTCTGTATACCTGGGACTTTTTTTATAATTTGTGCATTTTAGATGGATATTAATGAATAACTTTTCATCATTGATGAACTCTTAGTTATTTCTTGTTTGGGAACTAAAGATGTGATAACTCTCCTTCAGTTTTCTACTTGCATTTGTTTACAATCATTCAAGGTAATTATTACAGTCAGCCTTTCAGTCACCAGTTCCAGTAATATCAGAAAAATTCCACATATATGTGTTTTATAGGAAACTGTATAGTCAAACACAACATATACATGTTTTTGGTCTAGATGACAATATGATTCTTAATGTTGCTTGTAAGAATGCAGGTTCTCCATGGACAGGAGATTAATAGCATGTCTTCCAACATTCACAATAAATTAATTTTATATAAAATTAAATTAGCACTACAAAATCCTAATTATCTTAAATACTTATTTGGACACTATTTATTGGACAAAATGTACAACTCGCAATAGTTAATGTACCAGTGATGATAAAGATGTAGTAGTAGCTGTAATTGGAAAAATCCTTCAGCTATCCTTCCTCACACTATCTTCTACCCTTTCATTCCCTGATATTTATACTGGTACTTGAAAAAATAAATAATGTTATCACCATGACTCTATAAAGTTCCTAAAAATCAAACTGTTAGAATAAATGTTCAGAGAGTCAAATCTCAGATTTCTAAAAGGTTAAATAGCTTTACTTCTTTTATTTTGGGAGTCCTAGCAGACACAAATTTATGGGGGAAATTTTAGAAAACAGAAACTCGTGCACTAATGATTTTGGAATAAAACTTTGAGGAGCAACTCTGCTTTTTAAGGGAGACAAACATACAAACCCGTTCCCTGTTCTCAACCGTTCTTATTTTTACCTACTTTTTAGATCTTGTTTCTACTTACTTTATCAGTCATACTCAATGCTGAACTCTGACAGGTATGCTGGGAAAGTGTACCACACAAAATCTGTAGTATGAAATATAGTGACAGATTTTTTTAAAGATGCTTCCAGGCAGGGATGAGTCTCTCTTCTTTCCAGAAAATTCCTTCTGGTCCACATTTTCATTATCCTTTTGTGTTTTTTATGGTGTTAACTGCTAAATTATACAGGGAGATGGAAAAAATGTTTTCTAGCGTGTGGGAAATTATCACCTGGTAGCTAGCTGGTGGGAGGGCCTTGTGTGTGCATGCATTTGGGTGTGTGCGCGCGCGTGCATTTAATGTGTTGTTCTTTTTTAAGAAGACACTTTTTAAAATTTTCATTTACTAAGTATTATCTATAGATTTCAAAAGCAAAAAAAAAAAGGCATCTTAAACTAGACAGTACTCTTTCTTTCAACAAAGCAACTCCAGCTGTGTCTCGGGAATATCTTTTGCAAAAACTTTCTCTTTCTGGGGTTCTCATTGCAGTGCCGGTCTCAGTCCTGAGTCTCACAGGGGTAGCACTGCTCACAGAATTTCGAGACTTCTGGTTTTAGTGCTTCTTTGAAAGCAGGAGACTCTAGGCCATATTTTGAAATATCATTTAGTGCCTGTTTGATGGCACTGAAGTCAGTCTTGAATTTATCATCTCCAAAACACTGAGTACATTTTGAATCTCTAATGCTGGTTTTATCAGAACAGAGGCTAGAAACATGCACTTCTTAAAGTAGAGAGCTCAGAACATAAAAGAAAGCTAAGAGGGTTTGCAAACAGAAATTTCTCTTGCCTTTTTTGTCTCTTGTCTGCCAGGCTTGGTATTAGTCCAAGTTTTGGGATTCGATTAATTGGATTAGTGCAAGTGAATCTTGTTGATCCCTAGACAGAGACTGACTCCCATTTTTGAGGCCTGGATGTTTGACAATCCCCTTTTCTTCCCCACTGTGTCTTCTCCCAAGGCAGCATTTTTACTGTCACATGAGCCTCTCACTTGTCTGTACACCAAGAGAACCTCTCTGGCACCTAGGTACCCTTGCTCCTTGAAGGAAGGGATAACCTCCCCTTCCTCCCAAGATTCCTCCTAACCCAAGACACAAAACAACACCCATCCTCCTCCTGCCTGGATCTGGGCTTTTAAAGGAATGGAACACTGCTGTTCACCATGATGAAATTAAGCAGATTCCACTCTTGACACTTTCTGAAATCAAAGGCCAGACATGCTCAGAAACAGGTTTGTATTTTAACATGAGTGGAGAGGGAGAGGGCTGCAAGCTAAATGTTTTTCATTACAGGTTAGTCATTTTGTGAAGTGACATAATTTACGTTGCTGCCTATGTCTTCCTGATAGGAAAAAAAACCTGTCTGCTTTTATGATTTCTAAATGGTATTTGATGATGTTTGGCCAATAAATGATATTTGATTGATGCTGCTCATGCTGTAAATGTACACAGTACCTACACGAATGTCTTTAAGTAGGGAGCAATACTCTCAAAAGGGCTAGCAACAGGTAACTACCATTTGTGCTGCCACTTGACATGTATTCACTGGTCTCTAGGAGGCAAGACTGAACAGTTTCCTAGGCAGGTTTTCCTAGAGTTTAACCAACTTCATGGGTAAAAAGCATCAGTCACATAGCCTGTACTTTTACACCCTTCAGTCTCCTTGTTTTGTTCTCCTGGACCCCTGCCATGACGTAGCCTTGAGTATTAAATCCAAATGCAAAGTGCTTGGTTTGACTTTCTTAGTATTTTCCAGATGACTGCTAATTACATTGGATGTGGGCTGCTATTGCTGTGTTGCTGCTATGTTCCAGTTTCTGTCTCTTGTGCTCTCATTTGATCCCCTTCTTATTCGCCCGAAATGAAAGGACTCATTTAGTGGAATGTATTTACCTGAAGAATTATGGTTTGGTCCCTTGGCCGTAAGGCTGGTTGGAAGCATTTGGCACCAAATCAGTTTCAGTGGATTGTGGCTGCCTGTTCTTGTTGTATAAGGTTGCCAGTTGTAGTTTATAGTCTGTGTGGAGCAACTAATCTCTCTCTGATGTAAAGAACAGAGCTGGGTTGCTGTATACTATACATTACATCTCATGGTAGCTGGAAAGACTGCTAGGCACTCTGGAAGCTTTTTTTCCCAAAGTAAGGACTTTTACATAGTTTATATACATAGTTTTTTCTTCTCATTAATATCTCTTAGCAACAGGCTTGAAAAGTGTTAGGAAGATTAAATAGATAAACAAAAAAGGAGACCAGTGGGTACTTCTTAAATTCACTCCAGAATAGGATAGAACAAATGGAAAGAGACGCAGCACTGATCTACATCTGAGCATCATTCCATCCCACACCATAAAGGATGGAGCAGTTGCAGATGTATATTATTGACATTTAGCACAACTGTGTGGCTGCAGAATTGTTTAGAAAGACATGGGGAGAGAAAGAAATGCCTCTCTGGGTCTTTTCTTAGATGATTATTTATGAATTCAAAAGGAAAATCAGGGCTGTATTAAATAAAATTTATAAGAGGAGGAAGTGCGGTGTAGATTTAATCTATTTGTTCTGTTTGAAGTTGATCATGAAAATGAGGCAGTTAGTGCAATTTTTTTTGGTAGATTGAAATTAACCCATAACAAAAAAATAAGAACAATTAATGAAATACAGTGAAAGTTAGTATTTTTTCATAATTCTTCTTCACATGTGATATTTAAGATAGATGAAATGTAGTGAATTGTTAGTTTAGGTTCATGCACACTTGCAGTAAAATGTAAGGATGGCTATATTGAGTCAGATCTCACATTGTGTAACCTAATATTTGGTCTCAGACAGTGATCAAATGTGAAGGCCTAGGAAAGAGTACAGGAAGTGATTGTCCCTTTATACTTGGCACTGGTGAGGCTGCACCTCAAATGCTGCATTTAGTTTTAGACTCCTCACTACAAGAAAGATGTTGAGGTGCCAGAGCATGTCCAAAGAAGAGCAACAAAGCTGATGAAGAGTCTAGAGAACAAATCCAATGAGGAGCACCTGAGGGAACAGGGGTTGTTTAGCCTGGAGATAAGGAGGCTTGAGGGAGACCTTATTGCTCTCTAAAATTACCTGAAAGGAAGTTGTAGCGAAGTGGATGTCAATCTCTTGTCCCACATAACAAGTGATAGGACAAGAGGAAACGGCCTCAAGTTGCACCAGGGGAGGTTTAGATTGGATATTAGGGAAAAAATCTTCACCGAAAGGGTTTTCAAGCATTGGAACAAGCTGCCCAGGGAAGTGGTTGAGTCACCATTCCTAGAGGTATTTAAAAGATATGTAGATGTGTTCCGTAGATGCTTATCGTTTAGTGGTGGACTTGGCATTGCTAGGTTAATAGATGGACTTGATCATCTTTAAAGTCTCTTCCAACCTAAATGATACTCTGATTCTGTGTTATTCTTATATTATGCCTTTCTGGCCTTCAACTATTTTCAGGTCAGGGACTCTTGATGTGAACATTTTATCTAGGTATTTAGCAACCACCTGTGAATTCATCTTCCATGAAGTTTTCAAGTGTCCTCTGGACCCCCTGTGAAACATAGACAATCAAATATGCTTTGGCAAGAAGTTCCACAACTCAACCATCTATTTTGAGTCTGGATCCTCCTAGCTTAGTTTTTTATCTCTGGTTCTTGTTTTGAAAGAGAGTGCTTAATTGAACCCTATCCATCTTTTCTCCCTTGTTACTCAATTTTATAAAATTTTACCACAACTCTCAGCCTTTCCCCGCCCCCCCCCAGGCTGCAAAGATCAAACTCATTCAGGCATTCAATGTATGGAAGACACTCCATCTCTTTGCTCATGTCCAAGTCCTTGAGATGTAGAAGGAGAGGGTTAGAACCGGACACAGTATTGAAGATGCAGGTGGACCACAGATTTGTACAGTGGCATAGTGAAATTGAAGCAGAGTGTATTTTCTGGACTACCTATGTATTTCAGAGAAATCTCGATAGGTTTGTGGGTTGTTGCAGGCACAATTTGTCCTCTAGAGATAGATTCAGAGCAGGATCCTGTTTCACCTTTCTGAATTGCGAACTAGGACATTCTGCTACCTGCCCTGTATTGTGAGATGGTCCAAAGAAACTAGCCCTGGTGTAGCAAAGACAAGCCCAAAATCTAACAAGGGGTTTTGCATGTGTGTGTGCTTGTGGCTTCATCAGATTTAAATCAGGTCTATATAATACAAATGAAATAATATGAATCAGTTATGTGTAACCCATCTGTGAGCTTAATTACCATTCCATCATTTTGAAATCTCATTTTCATCAGGCTCAGAGGAGAAAAAAAAAGGCAGTCTGCCCCCATGACAAAAAAGTGATTCAATAGCAAAAATATTATAGGAATGAAACCAAACAAAATTTTACTTTTGTTTAAAGATTGCCATAACTTGATTAATTTTGCTGGAGTTTAAGGAGTTTTACATTGGTTGAAGACCTGGGTCAACAAATTCAAGTTAATTTGAATTGAGCACTAAAATGAGCATTAAAATAGTAGTTGTTAATGGTTCTGCAAATACTTTTGCTGACTGCATAAACTAGGAGGAATTTGAGCCTAGAGTGTATTTAGTAGTTGTATGTGTAATTTCAACCAAGAGTAGAGCAATTTAAAGTGGTTGGAACAAATGAGTTAGGAAGTCTTTTGTCAGAATGTGAGCTAATTGCACAGTTGACAAAATCACGGCAAAAGAAGACAATAATAAATTGTTCTTTTTAAGGAAACCTTTCCAATGCAGCCAGTAAAGGACTCAGTCTTTTTAACACAGTAGAAGATAATTTTGCTCCTAAGTTGACAGAGAAGTAAAACAAAAACTGTAAAAGTCCTTCTGTTTCAGAATTATCTGGGAAGGGTCAGTTAGAGTGGAAAGCACACTCAAAGATTTTGAACAGTGTTTGTTCCACAGCATCCATTCCACTCTTGTACTTCCAGTGCTGTGTTTTTGCGTTTTTTTACTTTTTTTTTCAGCTTTGGAAAGAAGCACTGCTTTAAAGCAGCTGACAGATATTTAGTACGTTTAAGGGACATTCTTTATGGCTATTTATTGCCTTTGATCTTAACTGACAACATGTGGATGAACATCCTGAATATAGGAAATAGTTCACAAGTTCATTGTAACATCGGTAGTGTTCCTGTCCCTTCTGACATCATATTTTGTCGTGGTTTTTAAATGATCCATACTTTGGATGAATGTTATTCAGAGAATATCTCATAGACAAAGACCAAACTCAGGTCAACAACTAACCTTTGAAATGAATAGGGATGTCTAAATGAGGGGAAATAAAAAGAACAGTTCATCAGAAGAAGCCAAAGTGATTTCCATGAATTTGTTTTTAACTTGACTTTCATGACTGTAATTGTTTTTAAAGCCAAAGTCCATAACTGAGAAGTATGGTGAAATTTATGGAAATCTTCTCTCTGCTTATTAACAATGAAACACTTGTTTGACTTTAGGTATGGATAGATGATACTTCAAAATCCAATAGCATATTTTGAGCTGATCTCAAGGACTCAGCACAGGCTTAAATATTTTTCTTGGATGCTTGGAACAAAAGAACAATAAAATAAACAAAGCACAGAGAAAGAATTATTATGATGATAATTAACCAAAGTACCTGCCTTTACAGATAACTTAGCAGCGGGGCAGGTAGCTAAAACAATCACACAGCCCTTTGTTCACTGCCTCTCCCTCCCCCCCCTCAGGATGGAAGAGAGAATCAGAAAAAAAAGAAAATAAGTAGAACTTGTGGGTTGAGATAAAGACAGTTTAATAGGACAGGGAAAAAATTAATAATTGTAATAATAATAAACATAAAACAATATACAAAACAAGGGACAGACTTTTTAGCAGGCCCTGTTGTGATAGATCAAAGGGTGATGGTTTTAAACTAAAAAAGGGTAGATTTTCACTAGCTATAAGAAAGAAATTTTTCACGATGAGAGTGGTGAAACACTGGCATAGATTGCCCAGAGAGGTGGTAGATGCCCCATCCTTGGAAACATTCAAGGTCAGAGGCCTGTCCAGGGGCTCTGAGCAACCTGATTGAGTTGAAGATGCCCCTGCTCATTGCAGGGAGGCTGGACTAGATGATCTTAAAAGGTCCCTTCCAACCCAAAGATTCTATGATGCACAGTGCAATTGCTCACCACCCACTGACCAATGCCCAGTTAGTTCCCAAGGTGTGGTCCCTCCCCAGGCCACTCCCCCAGTTTTATATACTGAGCATGACGTCATATGATGTGGAATATCCCTTTGGCCAGCCTAGGTCAGCTGTCCTGGTTGTGTCCCATCCCAGCTTCCCATGCATGCCCAGCCTTCTCGCTGGCAGGCCAGCATGGAAGCTGAACAGTCCTTGACTGCTTAGCAACAACTAAGAACATCAGTATGTTATCAGCATTATTTTCATCCCAAATCCAAAACACAGCGCTATACCAGCTATCAGGAAGAAACTCTATCCCAGCCGAAATGAGGACAGCATCCACACCTTATTCTATACTGTCTATGCCATGCCCAGGTCCTACAATTTCCATTATATTCCAGTTAAACACTACTAGTTCTCCTGTCTTTTGATATATACACATAGAAATCATTCCCTTTAGTTTATGGGCCATCCCTCTAAAATGTCTGCTGAGTTTATTTAGGCTGTGACTTTGGGCTCAATCTCTCATAATAGTCTTTCAGAGCAGGAGAGGTGGTGTCTGGTGTTGGATTGTATGTGCAGGGCAGAGAGGGGTAGGATGTTGGGCAGTTGGTGGTGCCCAGGTGGCCAAGAAGGCCAACAGCATCCTGGCCTGTATCAGAAATAGCATGGCCAGCAGGAGCAGGGAAGTGATCGTGCCCCTGTACTCGGCACTGGTGAGGCCACACCTCGAATCCTGTGTTCAGTTTTGGGCCCCTCACTACCAGAATGACATTGAGTTGCTGGATCATGTCCAGAGAAGGGCAACAAAGATGTTGAGGGATCTGGAGAAAACATCTTACGAGGAGCGGCTGAGGGAACTGGGGTTGTTTGGTGTGGAGAAGAGGAGGCTGAGGGGAGGACCATATTGCTCTCTACAGCTACCTGAAGGAGGTTGTGGTGAGATGGGTGTTGGTCTCTTCTACCAAGTAACTAGCAATAGGATGAGAGGAAATGGCCTCGACTTGTGCCAGGGGAGGTTTGGACTAGATATTAGGAAAAATGTCTTTACTGAGAGAGTGGTCAAACATTGGAATGGGCTGCCCAGGGAGGTGGTGGAGTCACCATCACTGGAAGTGCTCAAAAAATGTGTAGATGTGGTGCTTCAGGACATGGTTTAGTGGGCCTGGTGGTGTTGGGTTGATGATTGGACTTGATGATCTTAAAGGTCTTTTCCTACCTTAATGATTCTGTGATTGTTGCATGCTGAAGCTAGTTCTGGTTCTACCACCACTGCTCTTTGTTCTCTTTCATTAATCTGGGTGGTTCTTACCATTAATATGTCATATAATATCCATAGTTGTAATGACATACAGTATTATATAGCAATTAACATCATATAATTTAAATCATTGACTATTCTCCCCTAAGGGAGAATAGTTCCCCTTGAGGTACACATCAGACTTCCCTATCTTTCCCCATCACCCACCAGAGTGCACCCAGGACCTTGAGCAAAAGCAATCCCATAAATGAGTTTGCCTTTGTTTGAGGCAGGAAAAAACAAGACTTGTCGTCTTTAGCGTATTTTTAACATGCATCACAGGGACTTTAGTCCGCTTCCACAGTACATGAAAGTTTTGGTTGGGCAGGGCCACTTTGACTGGCAGATCCCCTAGTGTTGATTAACCAAGTAGCTTTTGCTAAAAGTTTATCCCAGTGTTTGAATGTCCCACCACCCATTGTTTTCCATGTAGTCTTTAACAGTCCATTGTATCATTCAATTTTCCCAGAGGCTGGTGCATGATAGGGGCTGTGGTATACCCATTCAATGCCATGCGCTTTTTCTATGAGGTTGTTTAGGAAATGAGTCCCATCATCTGACTCTATTCTTTCTGGGGTGCCATGTGACTCGCTTTTCAAGGCCCAGGATAGTGTTCCAGGCAGTGGCATGGAGCATGGGATATGTTTCCAGCCATCCAGTGGTTGCTTCCACCATGGTAAGCACATAGCGCTTGCCTTGGCAGGTTTGTGGAAGTGTGATATAGTCAATCTGCCAGGCCTCCCCATATCTATATTGCAAACATTGCCCTCCATACCAGAGGGGCTTTAACCACTTGGCTTGCTAGATTGCAGCGCACGTTTCACATTCATGGATAACCTGTGCAATAGTGTCCATGGTCAATTCCACCCCTCAGTCATGAACCCATCTATGTGTCACATCTCTTCCCTGATGGCCTGAGGTGTCATGGGCCCACCAAGCTATAAAAAGTTCACCCTTATGTGCCAGTCCCAAACTATTCGAGACACTTCAACCTTAGCAGCCTGATCCACCTGATGGTTGTTTTGATGTATAAAGGGGACTCTCCTTTCGAACATCTAGCCCAGCACTGGCAGTTGCGGTGCCAGGAGGAGGTGTGCTTCAGTACCAACCTCTTTCAAAGCAGCTCAAATACCTTCATATGCTGCCAGAAACTCTTTTTCAGTTGGAGTATAGCAGGCCTCGGATCTTCTAGATCACTGACTCTAAAACCCTAAGGGTCGACCCCTGGTGTCCCCCTGATACTTTCTGCCAGAGACTCCAGGTAGGGCCATTCTCCCTGGCTGCAGTGTACAGCACATTTTTAACATCTTGTCCTGCCCAGACAGGCCAAAGGGCTCCTGCATGAACTATTTCCTATTTAATTTGTTCAAAAGCTTGTCATTGCTCAGGGCCCCATTTAAAAGCATTCTTCTTCTGGGTCACTTGATAGATAGGGCTTACGATCAGACTGTAATTTGGAATATGCATTCTCCAAAAACCCGCAACACCTAAGAAAGCTTGTGTTTCCTTTTTGCTAGTTGGTGGAGACATAGCCGTTATTTTGTTGATCACATCTCTTGGGATCTGATGACATCCACCTTGCCATTTTATTCGTAAAAACTGGATCTCCTCTTCAAAGGACCTTATTTTGTTTTATGGTAAAACTGGCTTTCAGAAGGATTTTCTTCCCCTTCTCAAGAACTTTGTCTGCTGTGATGCCCCATATGACAGTATCATCAATGCATTGCAGGTGTTCTGGAGCTTCACCCTATTCCAGTGCAGTCTGGATCAGTCCATGGCAAATGGTAGGGCTGTGTTCCCACCCCTGGGGCAGTCAGTTCCAGGTGTACTGGACATCTGTCCAAGTAAAAGCACAGTGTGGTCTGCACTGTGCTGCCAAAGGAATTGAGAAAAACACGTCAGCGATATCAATGGTGGCGTACCACTTGGCTGCCTTTGACTCCAATTTGTATTGAAGTTCTAGCATGTCTGGCATGGCAGCGCTCAGTGGTGGCGTGACTTCATTCAGGCCACGATAGTCTACTGTCAGTCTCCGCTCTCCATTAGACTTTCATCTAATGAGGTTACTAAAACAGTGCCTTCAGCAGATGAATATGTTTCAAGTACAATTTTAAAAAAATATAGTCCGTTGAAATCCTTAAAATCCTTAAAACTAATTCACTTCCTAGACGTGGATTAATAAGACCATAATGTTATTTGTATTGTTACTCTTCTTAACTTAAGCACACACCATCAGTTTACACAGGCACTAAACAATCTCCTTTAAAAGGTTTTATGAAACCATTTGTAAACATCCACAGCAAAATAAAGCTCTGTGGATCCATCAGCACAGTATTAGCTCCATTTGCATGTCATAAAAATACAGGTATTTGTTTAGTAGAACATGATAACTTTCATAAAAAGAGAACAAGGTTGATATAATTAGAAAATAAAGGACAACCAGAATGTTGGGGATTTATCAGCAGTATAAACCAGATTGTGTGACTGCTTACTATAAGAAGCTTTAATTAACCGTTGATCACACTGAAAGTTTTAATGATCACACATATATTGTGATAGACAACATGCAGAACTGCTTGAGGCATCACAAAAAACATATAGAAACTAGAGCATCAAATGTCCCATTAGTTATAATAACTGCTCTTCAACTACATTTATTATTTAACGTAGGGATATGGAATTTATGAAGCCAATTGAGATTAAAATTTGAAGTACTTTGCAGGTTATGGAAATGTTGCAATGACTTTAAACCTTTAGCCTAAAATGATAACTTCTAGTGCTGGAAAACACATGAGAAAAAAAAGGGAAATAAAACAGTAATACTCTTTTTTTCTTCAAAAAAATCTTACTATTACTTCTTATTGCCTATAAGACGGTGACTTATTTTCAAAATAAATTAACCAGAAGGTACTATTCTGAAAGAAGGCATTGATTTGTTCACCCTTCATATAAGAGCTAGCTCATTGGCTTGGTGTGTCTTATCTTGAAATGAAGGTAAGTATGTTTCTTAGCTTAACATTCCAGATAACCTACGATTATAAATAATTTCCACCACTAATTAAATATTGTATCTATGGTAGTTGAGATCCTAATACAGATCAATGGTTCAATATGTATGTATAGAGCCTAGATTTAAAAATCTGTGTCAAGAAGCCACTTGAGTCCTGCTCAGTAGATTCCTGAAAATGGTGGATAGAAAAAGGGAGGTACTCTGAATTACTCTCTCCAATAAATACTGAAGGCTTTTATACCTCTCTAATTTCACTAGATAGGACATTAGCTGGTTAACTTTGCCAACTAATTCAGGTGTCTGAAATGCAGTGAAATGAATTATCCCTTATGTAGCTCCTATTTCATAGAATCAGAGGATAGAGTTTACAGTTGCATGATTATGAGGCCTTAGCTGTAATATCTCAGAGGTATTGCAGAATCATGGAACAGCCCAGATTGGAAGGGACCTGGAAAGCTCCTCTGGGAGCTTTCATGGGAGAGAGAGCCCAAATGAGATTATCTGTCCAGTTGTATCGTGAAACCCTCCAGTGATGGGGTGTCTACCCTGTCCCTGAGGACGTTGTTCCAGTGCATGATTGTTCTTACTGTAAAAAATTTCTTTCTTATGTCAAGACAAAACCTCTCCTGGTGCAATTTGTACCCATTGTCCTTTGTCTTCTTTGTGTGGCTCCTTGTGCAGTGAGAGCCTCTGTCCCCTTTGTAGTCACATGTCTTTCCTGTGCTGAGGGCTCCAGATCTGGAATCAGGCCTCCAGGTGGGGTCTCACCAGAATGGAGTAGAGGGGCAGAATTCCCTCCCTCGACCTGCTGGCCAAGCTGCTTTGGATGCAGCCCAGGATATGGTTGGCCTTCTGGGCTATGAGGGCATGTTGCTGGCTCATGTCGATCTTTTCACTCACCAGTACCCCCAAGTCCCGCTCGGCAGGGCTGCTCTGGATCCCTTCATCCCCCAGCCTGTACTGAGCCTAGAGGTTGCCCCGACCCAGGTGCAGGACCCTGCATATGGCCTTGCTGAACCTCATGAGGTTCACGTGAGCCCATTCCTCGAACTTGTCCAGCTCCCTCTGGATGGCATCCCGTCTCTCCCCTCAGGCGTGTCAACTGCATCACTCAGCTTGGCGTCATCTGCAAATTTGCTGAGGGTGCAGTTGATACCGCTGTCTAGGTCATTGATGACAATATTAAGGAGTCCTGGTCCCAATACAGACCCCTGAGGGACACTGCTTGTCACCGATCTCCATCTGGACATTGAGCCATTGACCACTACCCTCTGGATGTGACCATCCAACCAATTCCTCGTCCACCCAAGAGTCCACTCATCAAATCCGTATCTCTCCTTGATTTAGAGAGAAGGATGTTGTGGGGGACCATGTCAAAGGCCTTACAGAAGTCCAGACACATGACGTTGGTAGCTCTTCCCTTGTCCACTGATGTGGTCACTCCATCCTAGAAGGCCACTAGGTTGGTTAGGTAGGACTTGCCCTTGCTGAAGCCATGTGGGCTGCCTCGAATCACCTCCCTGCCCTCCAACTGCCTTAGCATAGCTTGTAGGAGGATCTGTTCCATGATCTTCCCAGGCACAGAGGTGAGGCTGTTTGTGCTGCTGTGATGTAGTCTGACCATAACAAAATTGGTTCTGTATGCTTTCAGTTTTCTTAGAATGTTTCAAGCCTTTACCTAGGGGATGATAGTGAGTATAAGTACTCTGATAATTTTGAACTCCTTATCCACAGAGGATTAAATGAGACCTATCTATTAATTACTGTAGTGTGAGAAAGCCCATAAAATATGTAAAATGTTTATACTACATCAGATTTTCTACTGTTCATTCTTGGTGTTTCAGTAGTAATTATAGTAATGTATTGTATTATTCTGTGTGTTTTTCATTGTTGCACAAATGTAATCTAAGACAGCAGAACCCTTCACAATTCAGTCACCTTCTGCTACGGTAGTGTTTTGAGAACAGAAGATTGGGTTGCTACTGATCTGCTATAAACCATACTTTTAGATAATCTGATGTTAGCTGTACTGTGAGATCCCATTCTTAGATAAAATACTACCACTTAGTGACCTGTCTATAAAATAAGATGATTGGAATATGATATACTATGGTACACTATTTTTGTTACTGTTACATGTAAAATAAACCTATACTTAGGCCTTCTAAATTTCTGTTTGGCTGTTAAAGTACAACTCTACACAAGAAAGCTCTGAAATTTTTCTGCCAACCAGAATAAAAAACCCCACAGAGATAACTTTCTCTTGAGTGATGTACAGTGTTTACCCTGTCTGTAACTTGAAGTTATTTTCCAGACTTGTATGTCTTACCTTAATTTAGATAAATGGTTGACAGTGTACAAAACTGCATTTATTTCAGATGTTGCTGAAGGTGAAGAAGGATGACAAAATATGAGTTTCAACTCTATGCTCCAAAGGACTTGGCAAGGCAATCCTTAAATTGTAACTTAGAACTAATGAATTTCCCCTCTAAATCACAAATAATATAATACAATTTAAGTTTAAATGCTACAAGATTTTGCATACCGTAACTAAGAGCCTTGCTTATTTTGACACTTACCCATCCTTGATTGTGGGGTTTCACTGTGTCCTTTTTCCACTTTTAATCTCTTTAAATGTGTTTTGTGTAGCCTTGACACAAAACTAAATTGATGGCCTGCCTAGGAAAATACGTGTTTACTTCTGCTCCATTGAATGTCTGATGTGTTTGATATCGGAAAACTTTTAAAAACATTGGCATGTTTTTTAAGTGTAATTTGCATGCCAATATGCTGTGAATTTGATATTGAGTAGCAAAAGATTATGATATTAAACGATACGACATCATACATTTTCTAGATTTAAGAAGACTGGAGCATTGGTATTTTGAAATGTGGTAGAGGTGTATGGGGAGATTGGGAAATGGGTTCCAAGAGAAAATAAGAAAGTATTTAATGTGGATAATTAAACTGATGAAGTGGTGAACAGTTTAAGAACTGCACAACCATGTATGGTAAAGCCGTATTTGTCCCACCTGTCAGAAAGCAAAGAAAGCATAATTTGGGCTTTTTTCGTCTTCTGAATTGATTTGATTCTTGGAAGCCAAATGGTAATTGGCAGAATTTAATATTATCCAGGAAGACAATAGCCTCTCATTTTTGCTGTTTTACCAAGTGCTCCTGGTCTAGGGGTACAGAAAGGGTCAGAGGAAGCAGAGATGACTGCTCTATCTTAAGGTTACATTCCTTCAGGAAATTCTCAGTAGGTATCTTAGGTCATCCCTAAATTTCTTATAAATGTTATATATTTCTTCCTGAATCTTTTTAGACAGTTGTGAGTATTAAGGTCCATGTTAAACAGACTGTAGCAGATCTGACATTCAGACTATATAGCATTAACAAAGAGTTTCATGCATTAAAATATAAAAAAAAATATAATTAACTCACACACCAACTACAAAGCTTCTTTCTCTTCACTAGGATTTTACCTAGTTTAGTTGCAAAGCGGGCAACACATCTTTTCCTCTCACAGGGGAGATAAGGTTACTAAGAATGAATGCTTCATATGCTGCCTCCTCTATGTCAGTTCTTTGTGATAGTTTCATAATGACCTTGCCTGCCCCACAGAGCATATAGGCGTTACATGTCATAATCTGAGTGTAATTCTACTTCTCCATGGATAATAGGTGCGAATTTGTGCATGGTACTTAACTTCTGGGTGCCTTGTTATTCTTAGAATTGAGGATCTTTCAAATACTTTAAAAAATTAACAGATTTCCTGTACCTGTTCAACCCATAGGATAAAATAGATTGTTTCTGGTTGCAGATGCTAAGATTTTTTTACTTAGTCCTGTTTTTGTGGATTAGAATATGCCTTTTCTAAATTTTTTTTTGGTTTTTTTGCATACGCAGTTTTCCAGGTGAGTGGACTATCTGAGGCAATAGAACTGCCTTAGTAAGTGGTGGCCATGCTGCCTACTCTGGCCATTCATCTACTAAAGGAACATGCTTTTCAAGTGATGTTGCAGTTTGGAGTGTTGCTTCTGCTGGAGGATGGGTTTGAAATAGAAAAGATGGAGGACAGTTACTCCTGAGCGAAGGAGGAGGAGTAAGGCTTTCCACTACCGCTAATAAGCAATAATGACAGTTACTGCTTTCATTGTCTAGAAGCAGCATACTCCGTCCTTCCCAAATTTTCCATCACAGACCTGCCAGAACAGCTTTCCTGTTTCTCCTGAGAAGTGTGGTTTCAGAGTCCCCTTGCCTATATGCAAGTGCAGACTTGCACAGGAGATTGTGTGGGAGAATAGAAGAGTTAACTACATCCAGTACACCACAAGTGAGGAAACAGCTAGAGAGGAAGGAGATTCCCACCTTCACTTTGATCTCCAGAAAACCTGACTGGAACATTTTCATGGACAGACTGTGTCTTCTTATTCTTGCTAGTTATAGCTGATGGTTGAACAATCAAGCTTTCTGTGGATGGTGTGATAAATGTCCACGAGCCATAGACTAACATTTAAACCAAGCCAGATCATAACACAATTACATCACCACTGTCTTCCTAATTCTTCTCCAGGTGTCATATAACTGTCAGAGTCATACCTTGTGTTAGTTTTGGGTGGCAGGATGGCGGAGGACACAGACTGTGAACATCTTTGTATTTTTCAGAGGATAACTTCCCAAACTAATGTGTCTTGAAATTGAAATTTTCAATCCAAAGTCTTAATAAGAAGTGGTACTTGTACAGGACTTACAGCTGTTTTTATAACACAGGTGTTTGTAGGACAAACAGTTACTTATATAGCATTTGCTAATTAAATATTCCCATAAATCACAGCAAGATACTTTTTACAGTACACAGGACAGGATAAATTGAAACGTGCAATTGAATATTGATCTATGGCCAAATAAAAATCTTTTAAATGTAAAGCCTTCACTTAATTTAGGCAGAATCAAAAATAACATCAATGAACCTATTACAATTCTCCCAAGACCTTGTCCGGAAACATAATACAATTTTCATGCTGTCCGGTGATGGATCCAGTTAATGGAATAACCCTGTAACCTTTAGTGTTCTTATTCATATTCAGGGGTAATATAAACATCATCTGTCCTTCCCTTGGGCTGTAGAACATTACGCTAACCTCTTTCTTCAAGGCCCAACATGCTGTGGTGGCTCTATCTGTCTGATGTATTGATTATTTTAAAATAACTGGTGTTATTTTAGGCATAGAAGACTTCTTTACTAGACTGTATTAGGGACTGAAAATTGCACTGAAAATTATGAAATTGAAGAGATACTAGAGATGTATCAGACACAGAGAAAAAATATAATTTATTTATTCAAGGAATTATCCCTAGCAGATTTATGAACTCTAGTGTTTCCTTATGTGGGGATTTCTGAATTAGAGTTCAAGTAATCATACTGTTTATTTTCATTTATTAAGTGCTCTAGCTTTTCTATAAAGGTTCCTTATACTGTAATTCTGTATAAAAGTCTAATTTATAAATTCTATGAAGAGTAAGTATAAAATATGAATCTGCATAGCTTTTGCTTTACTGGCTTCGACTTTCGCATGATTCACATTTTACATGTTTAATAGCAGGTTCAACTGTAAATTAGGTTATGCTCTGGATGGAGATCTAAGGTGTACTCAGCTTCTTGGGAAGTCTAGAGGGTTCAACACTTATGTCTTATAATTCCTAGCTGCAGTCTATAAGCAGAAGGGCTACTAAACACCTGGAACCTATCTAGTAAAGGGATTGTTCAGCTACGTCTTCTCACTAAAAGCCATGGTAAACATCTGAGGAAATGAACTGCAGACACTTTTTTTATTAAATAGTTCTCCATCACTACATTATCCTTCCAGAAATGCCAAGGCAAGTGTACCCAAATTAGGTTTAATGGAGGTAAGCAGATCTGTCATTTCTTGCATACAGCTGCCAGTCCGGCTTATGTGTATTCCTACACCTATATTGCAGCAGGAAGAGACAGCCATGGGAATTGGACAGAATGATGAGCTTGAGTTAAGCCAAGGGAAAACTCTTAGCCATCATACCTTGTTTTGGAAGCAAAGTAAATAAGTCAGAAAAGACATTTATTTCAAGGAGAAATTTTAAAATAAGTCTGAACTCAAGGAAGAAATACAGAGCGCAATGAAATGTAGAGTATGGGGAATGAAAGCTGCAAAGCGGGACAAGACAGACAGTGCACTTATATGGTGATTAAGATGAAGCAAGTATCAGCCTTATAGTGATGGTAAGACTTCTTTGGAATGTCCTATTTTTTATGTGCTTAAAAGAAAGTGCTGATGGTGGATGAAAAGGTATCAGGTTTTTTTCCTTCACCCAGGCTTCTCACACCACCTGGTAGTTAGGTCAAACCAGAAAATTCTAAACATCCTAAGGAAACTGTTGCCATTGAAGGGGGAGAAATGAGAGAAAAGAAAGAAAAGAGGAAGAGGATGATGTGATGCTTGCTGATGAAGTTTTTTGGGATACAAGGATGGCTATGTAGTAACTTATTTTCCTAAGATCTGTGAAATTTATAGGAAACTTCTAGCTCCCTTCAGATAAAATGTATACTTACGTGTATCTGTGTCTGAGGATCACTGTATATTAATTTATAAATTTTCCCCATCTTATTCAAAGCAACTTTTGAAGAAACATTGTAAGAAAAGGTTCACTTGTATATTGATTCACTGGCTTGATTCTTCGTTCCAGTTCACATATAAAAACAGCAGGTTTGAAGCGGTACTCCTCTATGTTTCTTCTGGAAAGAGCGAGTATATAACAGCCAAACACCCCGAGAGCACTGCAATGGTGAGTGAATTACTAGATATATAATGGTCACAGCCTTTCAGCCCATGAGGTTTTAATAGTTGCTGGTGCATGTAGTGTGTAAAATAAAGTGTATGGCTCTGGTTCTGTGCACATCTCAAATACATGCCTGCTGCCTTTATGCACAGTAAAATAGAGAGGAGAAAGGGAAGGTAATGAACTGGCAAACTGTCTTCTGGGTGGTTAACAGAGAGAGCACAATCTAAGAGAACGACTTTAGAATTAGATGCCAGAACAATCTGTGTCTTCGACCTCAGCTGTGTATTCACAGTCGACCTTATCCTGAAAGCGCTTGTTGTTGCATTCCCAGACCTGTAAAACATCTGTGGTTGTGCTTAAGCTTCTAAGCCGAAGACAGTAGGATCACTCACAGGCTTGAAAAATTAGACTACTTATGAGATTTAGTGGATTGAAAACCAAGGGTTCATTGCTCTGCAAGACTTAACCATCCCTTGTTTTTCAGATCTGCCATATAAAATCAACTTGCTGTTAACGTCAGCAAAAATAATCTTTCTGACATTGGACACTAACATGTTAACTAGCCTGCTGTAGCTCTAGGGGTAAAACTGGGACCGTTGGGCTCATTTAGAGTCAGGTCTGAATTTGGCCCTCCATAGCCCTCTAAATAGAATTAAAGGGCTATGAGAATTAATTAGCTGATCCCTGTCACATCCGTTGAAGATGAAAAATACTAAGTGCTACTGTGGTCACCATAACAGTCCTTACCTTTGCAAATGATTACATGTAATCAAAATGTTAGAACCGTTCACAGCACCGTGATAACTGTATTGTATTGGCAGAGAAAATACAAGCTTGTTTGATGAGAAGGGTTACTGTGATGTTCTTCGCCATCTCTTCCAAATTCAATGTCAGCAGCAAAATGTGTTAAGCACAGGAGTAGTTATCTTTCCCTCTGCATTCCTAGCAAAAATATTAGGTGACTGAAATGGGAAGGGAAGGCTAGTACTCAGTGTGCTTTAGAGTTTTCTTACATGGAACATTTCAGGAGTGAGCACTGGGGTCCTGGGAAAATGACCACAGTCTAGAAAGATTATCCTGTCACGTATTACTGTCTTTATTTTAAGTTTTCCAGAGACAAACTGCATTTACTATTACAGATTAACGGAGTTAGATTCTCAGGGACTGCAAACTGATTTATGAGGTTTTATTCTGCAAACCCAGGCTCTGTTAGTTTTCTTTCTGTACAATTTTGGTTGTGTAACCCAAAAAGTGCAGAGAAACATTTAAAGAAAACAAACTGAGGAAAAATGTGAGAGTCCTCTACAGCATCAGTTGTGGGATTGTGGGGAAATAGCCTTCACACCTCTTGGTGAAACTTTAACAATATATCCATGGCACAATATCAGGCAAAATTCTGTAAAGGGAGAGATAGACACAGTGTACCTCTGTCTTGGAGTCCTCTTGTTGCCAATTTACAGAGGTAGTTGTAAGTGAAAGAAAAAGTACATCATGTTGAATAAAAAGGAGTACTAGATCATGATTTAAAGTGGTTTTTCATTCCCTATAAGACTAGTAGATTGAGGAAGGGTCCCGTGTGAACCTCATGAGGTTCAACAAGGCCAAATGCAGGGTCCTGCACCTGCATCGGTGCAACCCGATATAATCGATGCCAGTATCAATACAGGCTGGGGGATGAAGGGATTGAGAGCAGCCCTGCTGAGAAGGACTTGGGGGTACTGGTGGACAAAAAGCTGGACATGAACCAGCAGCATGTCCTTGTAGCCCAGAAGGCCAACCATCTCCTGGGTGGCATCCAAAGCAGCATGACTGGCAGGTCAAGGGGGGAGATTCTGCCCCTCTACTAGACTCTCGTGGGACCCCACCTGGAGTCCTGCTTCTAGCTCTGGACCCCTCAGCACAGGAACGACATGGACCTGTTGGAGTGGGTCCAGAGGAGGGCCACAGAAATTATCAGAGGGATGGAACATCTCTCCTATGAGGAAAGGCTGAGAGAGTTGGGGTTGTTCAGCCTGGAGGAGGCTCTGGGGAGACCTTACTGCAGCCTTCCAGCACTTAAAGGGGGCTTCCAAGAAAGATGGGGACAGACTTTTTAGCAGGTCCTGTTGCAATAGGATAAGGGGTAATGGTTTTAAACTAAAAGAGGGTGGATTTTTACTAGGTAGAAGGAAGAAATTTTTCACAGTGGGGGTGGTGAAACACTGGCACAGGTTGCCCAGAGAGGTGGTAGATGCCCCATGCCTGTCAACATTCCAGGTCAGGTTGGATGGGGCTCTGAGCAACCTGATCTAGTTGAAGATGTTCCTGCTCATTGCAGGGTGGTTGGACTAGGTGACCTTTAAAGTTCTCTTCCGACTCAAGGATTCTATGATTCCATGATTTTATGGGACCTTGCCTTTTTCATATTCTGTGCAGGGCTGGAATTCACATCTGTATTTAATCTCCCATCCATTCCTCATTCTACTTACCTGAGAATCAGTAGTGAGTAGAAAGAGTTTTTGCTTCCTTTAAAAAATAATTCAAAAACATTTAGAATGAAAAAAGTGTGGAGGTTTTGTCTTCTTATAATGCTATGCATCTATACATGATCCAGACACAAGGAAATCCTACAGACAAGCTCTGCAGGGGTGTTTGTAGGCATAGGTTAAGCCTACAGTTCCCTGGGATGTAGAAATATCAGACACTGATTCTAGCCCATGGCAGCACTGCCCAGTTTTCACATGCTAGAGTTGCAAAAAGCCATTGTTCCCACCCCCACTGTGAGACAGAAGATGGCTGGGGCAGTCAGATGGTTATTCCAGCTAGGGCTCTCCTTGGCCTCTGCATGGTCATGGGCCCAAAACTGACTCCATAAGATTCTTTTTGTGTTGAGTAAATTCCTCTTCACTGTGACTCTCGTGCTTGCGCTTTTTTTTTTATTTGTAGTAGATGCTGTTAAAATCATTTTTGCTTAAACTGGTGAAAATTCTTGAACTAGGTCTGTGAAAGCACCTATTTTTTCCCATTGTTTTCCTAACAAAATAAGAATGTAAAGCCAAGGCTAGTTAATGTCCTTGGTTTTATTTCCAAATATATGCTAGTGTTATATTTGTGTTTTAAACTTTAATCCCAATAAGATTAAGGTTTAGAAAAATCATCTATTACAGTGTGTCTAGCTAAGGTACATAATTGTTGTTTAAATGTAACCTTCCTGTCTGCATTGACTCTGTGTTTCACTCTCTAGACTGGCAAGGGCTTGACTTTCAAAATACGCATGGAGCAAATGAAGCATTATTAGAAAATAATGTTCTGAGAAAATATATTTTCTCAGTCTTCTAACATTTTACATAAATTATGGATCTGTTTTGTGAATTTTTTAACTGTATAATAAACAAACATCCCCCCCAATAAAAATAAAGCATGTTGTTTCAGTAGAGCTTGTAGTCCCTTGTAAAATTAATTTGTCAGTACATTCATAATTGTGTGTGTATATTTGATAGGTGTTATTTTCAAGGCTCTGAAATATAGAATTCAGGAAAGAATATTCTTAATAAACCTACTCTTCTAATGTTTTATTAGTTTCTGATATTGTATCACAGAATCACAGAATCACTAGGTTGGAAAGGACCTTTAAGATCATCAAGTCCAACCATTAATCCAGAACCACCATGTCCCCTAAACCATGTCCTGAAGGGCCACATCCACACGTTTTTTGAACACTTCCAGAGATGGCGACTCCACCACCTCCCTGGGCAGCCTGTTCCAATGCCTGACCACCCTCTCAGTGAAGAAATTTTTCCTAATACCCAATCTAAACCTCCCCTGGCGCAACTTGAGGCCATTTCCTCTTGTCCTATCACTAGTTACTTGGGAGAAGAGGCCAACACCCACCTCACCACAACCCCCTTTCAGGTAGTTGTAGAGAGGGATAAGGTCTCCCCTCAGCCTCCTCTTCTCCAGGCTAAACAACCCCAGTTCCCTCAGCCACTCCTCATAAGACATGTGCTCCAGACCCCTCACCAGCTTCGTTGCCCTTCTCTGGACACGCTCCAGCACCTCAACATCCTTCTTGTAGTGAGGGGCTCAAAACTGAACACAGTATTCAAGGTGCGGCCTCACCAGTGCCGAGTACAGGGGCACAATCACTTCCCTACTCCTGCTGGCCACACTATTCCTGATACAGGCCAGGACGCTGTTGGCCTTCTTGGCCACCTGGGCACACTGCCGGCTCATATTCAGCCGGCTGTCAACCAGCACCCCCAGGTCCCTTTCCGCCGGGCTGCTCTCCAGCCACTCCTCCCCAAGCCTGTAGCATTGCATGGGGTTGTTGTGGCCAAAGTGCAGGACCCTGCACTTGGCCTTATTAAACCTCATACAGTTGGCCTCTGCCCATCGATCCAGCCTGTCCAGATCCCTCTGCAGAGCCCTCCTACCCTCCAGCAGATCAACACTCCCACCCAGCTTGGTGTCATCTGCAAACTTACTGAGGGAGCACTCAATTCCCTCATCTAGATCATCTATAAAGATATTGAACAAGACTGGTCCCAGAACCGAGCCCTGGGGAACACCACTCGTGACCGGCCGCCAGCCGGATTTAACGCCATTCACCACAACTCTCTGGGCTCGGCCATCCAGCCAGTTCCTCACCCAGCGAAGAGTAAACCCGTCTAAGCCACGAGCTGCCAGTTTCTCCAGGAGAATGCTGTGGGAGACGCTGTCAAAGGCTTTACTGAAGTCCAGGTAGACAACGTCCACAGCCTTTCCCTCATCCACTAGGCGGGTCACCTGGTCATAGAAGGAGATCAGGTTGGTCAAGCAGGACCTGCCTTTCATGAACCCATGCTGGCTGGGCCTGATCCTTTGGCTGCTCTGCAGATGCCCTGTGAGCACTCTCAAAACCAACCGCTCCATAATCTTCCCTGGAACAGAGGTCAGGCTGACAGGCCTGTAGTTTCCAGGATCCTCCTTCCGGCCTTTCTTGTAGACGGGTGTCACATTGGCAAGCCTCCAGTCTTCTGGGACCTCCCCTGTTAACCAGGACTGCTGATAAACGATGGAGAGTGGCTTGGCAAGCTCCTTCGCCAGCTCTCTCAGTACTCTTGGGTGGATCCCATCAGGCCCCATAGACTTGTGGGTGTCCAGGTGGCTTAGCATGTCCTTGACTGCTTCCTCCTGGATTATGAGGAGTACATTGTGCTGGTTCTTTTTGATAGGCTCATCTGTTCGTCCAAAATGAGCTTAATGGCCACGTTGTAAAGATTTACCTCACAGGAGCTGTATCAGTTACGGAAATTCTACCAAACCCCCACTGATTATTAGATCTGAAATTGATTTCACATGTGAAGTTGAAATAAATAATTCGTATTATTTGCATTAGAGATTTTTAGGCATGACTGAATTTTTTAAGGAATGCCACTAAAGTATAATTCTAAGTTCAGATAAAATCGGCACTTAGTTTCAGATGTTTTACATTCAAGTGCTAGAGAGGTCTTGTATTTTCTGGGTGGTTTATTATTATTATTATTATTATTATTATTATTATTATGTTGAAAGACTAAGTTATTTCTGTTCTTAAGTATACAAAATGTTGCTTTTTTAATGATAACTGTTGTTAACTGTTATAGAGTAAAACCATTAAAGAATGCTATTCAATTTTCTTATAACTGTAAGTGCTATGGTATGCATTTTTGTTCTGCAGTTATTGTTGTGGCTATGCTATAGTGTAAAATCAGATTGAGTAGGTATATTTAAAGTAATTAGCTTGTGTACTGGTTGCACAGACAGAGTGTGGGATATGCAAAAGAAAAATTTTTAGTGTTTCTGGCACGTCTAATTCCTCGTTTTGATTTCCGTGCTGCCTACTTTGCTTACAGTATTCTGGCTACCTAATTTAAAACTAGCTTAGATATGTTGCTCTATCATAGGTGGTAGCTAAGGACAGCCTGGTTATTCAATATGATACTTTTTCAAGAGAAGTGTAGGATCAGAAGTTCGCTGAAAATTACATTTATATACTGAAAAAAAGAATGTTGAATATCTGAAAATCCACAAAGAAACATTTCTAGTAGTCTCAAACCTTACATGAAATGAAGAAAGTGTATGAGTCCTTGTACCAGTCCAGGCACAGCAGGGCTCATATGTACATTGAAGAATGGTACGACTTCTTTGTCACTCATCACATTTTCCTTCCTAGATAAATTTTTAATGGAAAATGAGTTTACAGTTGCATGATTATGAGGTCTTAGCTGTAATATCTCAGAGGTATTGCAGAATCATGGAACAGCCCAGATTGAAAGGGACCTGGAAAGCTCCTCTGGGAGCTTTCATGGGAGAGAGAGCCCAAATGAGATTATCTGTCCAGTTGTATCATGAAACCCTCCAGCGATGGGGTGTCTACCCTGTCCCTGAGGACGTTGTTCCAGTGCATGATTGTTCTTACTGTAAAAAATTTCTTTCTTATGTCAAGACAAAGCCTCTCCTGGTGCAATTTGTACCCATTGTCCTTTGTCTTCTTTGTGTGGCTCCTTGTGCAGTGAGAGCCTCTGTCCCCTTTGTAGTCACATGTCTTTCCTGTGCTGAGGGCTCCAGATCTGGAAGCAGGCCTCCAGGTGGGGTCTCACCAGAGCGGAGTAGAGGGGCAGAATTCCCTCCCTCGACCTGCTGGCCAAGCTGCTTTGGATGCAGCCCAGGATATGGTTGGCCTTCTGGGCTATGAGGGCATGTTGCTGGCTCATGTCGATCTTTTCACTCACCAGTACCCCCAAGTCCCGCTCGGCAGGGCTGCTCTGGATCCCTTCATCCCCCAGCCTGTACTGAGCCTAGAGGTTGCCCCGACCCAGGTGCAGGACCCTGCATATGGCCTTGCTGAACCTCATGAGGTTCACGTGAGCCCATTCCTCGAACTTGTCCAGCTCCCTCTGGATGGCATCCCGTCTCTCCCCTCAGGCGTGTCAACTGCATCACTCAGCTTGGCGTCATCTGCAAATTTGCTGAGGGTGCAGTTGATACCGCTGTCTAGGTCATTGATGACAATATTAAGGAGTCCTGGTCCCAATACAGACCCCTGAGGGACACTGCTTGTCACCGATCTCCATCTGGACATTGAGCCATTGACCACTACCCTCTGGATGCAACCATTTAACCACTTCCTCAACCACCCAAAAGTCCACTCATCAAATCCGTATCTCTCCTTGATTTAGAGAGAAGGATGTTGTGGGGGACTGTGTCAAAGGCCTTACAGAAGTCCAGACACATGACATTGGTAGCTCTTCCCTTGTCCACTGATGTGGTCACTCCACCCTAGAAGGTCACTATGTTAATGCCACGCGGGCTGCCTCAAATCACCTCCCTGCCCTCGAAGTGCCTTAGCATAGCTTGTAGGAGGATCTGTTCCATGATTTCCCAGGCACAGAGGTGAGGCTGATGGGTTGGCAGTTCCCAGGGTCCTCCTTGCTATCCTTTCTAAATATGCGTGCAATATTTCCCTTTTTCCAGTCTCCAGGGAGTTTTACCTGACTGCCAGGACTTGTCAAATATCAGGGAGAGTGGCTTGGTAACTACATCAACCAATTCCCTCAGGATCCTGGGATGCATCTCCTCAGGTCCCATAGACTTGTGCATGTCCCTCAGGTGGTCTTGAACCTGATCTTCTCTTACTGTGGGAGGGACTTTACGCCTCCATTTCCCATCTTTCAGCCATCCCCTTGAGAGGTGTGGGAAGAGAGACTGCCAGTGAAGACTGAGGCAAAAAAGTCATTGAGTACCTCAGCCTCCTCCTCATCTATTTTTACCAGTTTGCCAGCCTTGCTCATCAAGGGGGGTACGCTTTCTTTGACCTTCCTTTTCTGGCTGATATATGTATAGAAGTCCTTGTTGTTATTCTTTGCATCCTTTGCCAAGTTCAGCTCCAGCTGTGCCTGGGCCCTCCTGACCCCATCCCTACACAACTGGGCAGTGTCCCTGTACTCCTCCCAGTGTACCTGTCTCTGCTTCCACTGCCTGTGCATTTCCTTCCTGCCCTTTAGTTTGACCAGCAGGTCTCAACTCAGCCATGCTGGTCTCTTGCCTGCCTTTCCTGATTTATAACCCCATGGGATCAAGAGCTCTTGCGCTCAATGGAAAGTGTCCTTAAAGGTCTGCCAGCTCTGTTTTGCTCCCTTGTCCCTGAGGACAGGTTCCCAGGGGATCCCATTGACCAAGTCCCTGAAGAGCTGGAAGTTTTCTTTCCTAAAATTCAGCATCTTGACTTTACTCTTTACCTGCCCCATATCAGTAGGTCAAATTAGGCGGTAGGCCTGCCTCTTCAAGTGTAGCAGGGTACCAAATAAGTGTCCAAATATGTTTATCAAAGTGTTTTCCTCTGTCTCTTCTCTGACTTATTTGTATTATTTTGTATCACATGTTTAATGGAGTGTGCATGTCTGTTTGAGGTATTCTCCAGTTTCTTCTCAAGCTCCTCTTAACATCTTCTTGTGGTTTAACCCCAGCTGGCAACTAAGCACCACACAGGTGCTCACTCAGAGCCCTCATGGCAGGATAGGGGAGAGAATCAGAAGGGTAAAAGTGACAGAACTCATGGGCTGAAATAAAGACAGTTTAACAGGTAAAGCAAGAGCTGCACACGAAGCAAAACAAGGAATTCATTCACTGCTTCCTGTTGGCAGGCAGGTGTTCAGCCATGTCCAGGAAAGCAGGGCTTGATCACCCATAACGGTTACTTGTGAAGACAAACACCATCACTCCTTTGTGATGTCGTCCCACCCCTTCCTTCTTCTTCTCCTCCCAGCTTTATATACTGAGCAACACATCATATGGAATGTTCCTTTGGCTAGTTGGGGTCAGCTGTCCTGGCTGTGTCCCCTCCCAGCTTCCCATGTACCCCCCACCTTCTCACTGACAGGCCAGCATGAGAATCTGAACTGCCCTCGACTGCTCAGCAACAACTAAGAACATCAGTATGTTATCAACATTATTTTTATCCCAAATCCAAAACTCAGTACTATAACAGCTATCAGGAAAAAAATTCACTCCATCCCAGCTGAAACCAGGACACAGCCTTTCTCTACTGCAGAGCTATGGTGTCATTGTAGAAAGTTTTTATGTTTGTGTTTTAGGTAGGAGTGTAAATGATAATCTGTTGACATCCATGGTTTAAGATAGTGGACACAGTGATGCCCAGTGGCAAGACTAGAGGCAATGGGCACAAACTGTGACACAGGAGATTCTATCTGAACATTGGAAAACACTTTTTTGCTGTGGTGGTGACCAAGTACTGGCAGAGGTTGCCCAGAGAGGCTGTAGAGTCTTCATCCTTAGAGATATTCAAAAGCCATCTGAACATGGTCTGGGTAACCAGCTCTAGTCAGGGCCCCTGCTCAAGCAGGAGTGTTGGATCACATGACCTCTGGACGTCCCTTCCAGCCTCAACCCTTCTGTGATTCTGAAACTCTGTGATACGGTGGTGAGAAGATTCTGATTAAAATACAAGCACCACATTCTAATGTAACATGAGTGAAAACTTAGTTAGCTGCCCTAAATTTTAGGCTGTTGTAAATTCTTTTTTGATTGATTTTTCAATCAATCGTCACTGCTTTACACACAATTGATATAATTACTTTTGATCTCTAATACTCACTGTTCACCTAAGGGAAGAAAAGGTGGTCCTCATAGTAATACATTTGGTTTGAAATCTAAGGGGGAAGAAAACAGGGGGAAACAATACAATTCTGTACTAATACAAATTCAGGGATTTCATTCACCATGTCTAGAGTTTGGCTTTGATTCTGTTCAAGCAGAAAAGCAGATACTTGACTTGTACCACACTGCATATCAAGAAAATGTTCCAATAGCAGAGTCTAGGGGTAATGTCAGGTGTAGTGTGGGTAGAGGCACTGCTCAGCTGCATGGGCACTGCTTCCCAAGTCTGGGAAGGAATCGTCACAGTGTCAAATGTTTATGGAATTATAATGTGGAGAAAGAATCATTCTTTCCTTTAGACAAATGAGTAAATTTGCTCTGGTAATGATTACTGAAACAATGCATAAAAGAATAGTAAGTGGTATGTGAATGAAGTATTCTTTTGGAGCAGGTATTCACTGGTAATAACATGATCAGTAAAACTGTGCTCTAAATGCTATACCAACTGTTCAAACTTAATTGCTTTCCAGTCTCACCTAGGGTTTTAAATCCTGTGGTTACATGGATAATTATCTCCAGTATATAGATAAATGGAAATGGCGATATAATAAACACTGCAGTATTGCAAATATAGCACAAACGCATGATTTCAAATCTCAAACTATATGGCTCTTTTCAGCCATTTCCCAGCCCGTGCATGATTAACCCATTTATTTTATTACACAAGTTAAGAATCTGAATATCTGCCATCTTGTTTTATCCAAAATGAAAGTACATCAGCTATGATTTTTAGATTTTTCTTCTTCATTCAATGAATCAAGTTACTTATCTGGATAGTGTGGAAGAAAGATTTGTTTTTTGAAAAAAAATTATGATCATGATGATTATTACTATTACTATTCATAGAGAACAACCGGGTGATCAGGTCTAGTCAGCATGGGTTTATGAAAGGCACGTCCTGCTTGACTTAGAATCATAGAATCTTTGGGGTTGGAAGGGATCTTCAATGGTCATCTAGTCCAACCCCCCTGCAGTAAGCAGGAACGTCTTCAACTAGACCAGGTTGCTCAGAGCCCTGTCCAACCTGACCTTGAATGTTTCCAGAAAAGGGGCATCTACCACCTCTCTGGGCAACCAGCATTTCACCACCCTCACTGTGAAAAATTTCTTCCTTAATATCTGGTCTAAATCTACCCTCTTTTACTTTAAAACCATTACCCTTTGTCCTATTGCAACAGGCCCTGCTAAAAAGTCTGTCCTCACCTTTCCTATAAGCCCCCTTTAAGTATTGGAAGGCTGAAATAAGGTGTCCCTGGAGCCTTCCCTCATCCAGGCTGAACAATCCCAACTCTCTCAGCCTGCCCACATACGAGAGGTGTTCTAGCTCTCTGATCATTTTTGTGGCCCTCCCCTCCCCAACAGGTCCATGTCTTTCCTGTGCTGAGGGCTCCAGAGCTGGACACAGTACTCTAGGTGGGGTCTCACCAGAGCAGAGCAGAGAGGCGGTATCACCACCCTTGACCTTCTGACAACACATCAGCCCAGGATGTGGTTGGCCTTTTGAGCTGTGAGTGCACATTGCAGGCTCATGTCTAGCTTTTTGTCCACCAGTACCCCCAAGTCCTTCTCGGCAGGGCTGCCCTCAAACCCTTCATCCTCCAGCCCGTACTGATACCGGGGGTTACAACTGACCCAACCTGACCTATTTCTACGACAAAGTGAGTCAATTAGTGGATGAGTAAAAGGCTGTGGATGTTATCTAGGTAGACTTCGTTAAAACCTTTAACACTCTTTCCAATAGCATTCACCTGGAGAAAGTGGCTGCCCACTGCTTGGTCAAGTATAAACTTTGCTGGATAAAAAAGTGACTGGATGGCCAAGCCCAAGGAGTGGTGGTGAATGGAGTTAAATCCAGGTGGTGGCCAGTCACGAGTGGTGTTCTCCAGGGCACAGTACTGGGGCCAGTTCCATTTAATGTCTTTACCAATGATCTGAGTGAGGGGATCGAGTGCACCCTCACTAAGTTTGCAGATGACACCAAGTTGGGTAGGAGTGTTGATCTGCTGGAGGGCAGGAAGGCTCTGCAGAGGGGTCTGGACAGGCTGGATCGATGGGCCAAGGCCAACTGTGTAAGGTTCAACAAGGCTAAGTGCTGGGTCCTGCACTTGCGTCACAAAAGCCCCATGCAATGCTACAGGCTTGGGGAGGAGTGGCTAGAGAGCAGCCCGGCGGAAAGGGACCTGGGGGTGCTGGTTGACAGCTGGCTGAACATGAGCCAACAGTGTGCCCAGGTTGCCAAGAAGGCCAGCAGCATCCTGGCCTGTATCAGAAATAGTGTGGCCAGCAGGAGTAGGAAAGTGATCGTGCCCCTGTACTCGGCACTGGTGAGGCCACACCTTGAATACTGTGTTCAATTTTGGGCCCTTCACTACAAGAAGGATGTTGAGGTGCTGGAGCGTGTCCAGAGAAGGGCAACAAAGCTGGTGAGGGGTCTGGAGCACAAGTCTTATGAGGAGCAGCTGAGACAACTGGGATTGGTTAGCCTGGAGAAAAGGAGGCCAAAAGGAGACCTTATTGCTTTCTACAACTACCTAAAAAGAGGCCATAGTGAGGTGGGTGTTGGTCTGTTCTCACAAGTAACAAGCAATAGGACAAGAGGAAATGGCCTCAAGTTGCACCAGGGGAGGTTGAGATTGGATATTAGGAAAAAAATCTTCACCGAAAGGGTTTTCAAGCATTGGAACAAGCTGCCCAGGGAAGTGGTTGAGTCACCATTCCTAGAGGTATTTAAAAGATGTGTAGATGTGGTGCTTAGGGACATGGTTTAGTGGTGGACTTGGCATTGCTAGGTTAATGGTTGGTAATGGTTGGACTCAATGATCTTAAAGGTCTCTTCCAACCTAAACGATTCTATGACTATTTACATTATTAAAGGATATCCTCTGGATAGAAAACAAGAAGACTCCACAAGTCTTTAGACATTTTGCAGTTTTTAAAATAAATGAAAGTTGAAAGCACTACACATTAATTTACATATCACTAATCATAACCAATAGTTATCTTACATGTTGTCTTATACATACAGGTAAATTTATTTCTAAGCATGAATGAACCTTGCATCCAGAATCCAAATTTGACGACAAATATCACCTTTCCATCATCTCAAGTTTAGTTAACAGATTTGTAGATGTGATAATACAGAGATAATATTACTAGACACTTGCTGAATTGCAGTATATTTTGGTGTGGTTATGGACAGATAAGCAAATCAAAGAAGTAAAATCTAACAAAGTCTGCCAAGGATGGTATTTTGTATGAAGAGAAGTGGTAAGTCATAGGAAACATTGATAAACAACATGAGCAAAAGATAGACTTATTCTATCTAGGACACCATCTAAATATGACCAGTGAAAGCTGTACAAATAGCTGATGTTCTGATTTTTATTGTTTTCTCAAGACTGCAAAAATATGAAGACATTTCAATAGTATGAAACCTATATAGAGCACAGAAGTGAAGATTCTTCATAAATTGAATATGTCAAACAACTATATGTCAACTAAAATGCCTTTTTACTCAAATCCAAACATTTTCTGTAGAATTTACCTATTCTTTTTAAAACATACAAAAACAATATTTTACTAAAAAAATTAAGATCTTATTTAGAAAAGGCTTTTTATTATTGAGTTGATTTTTTTTTTCCCCAGGACAAAACATACTGAGAATAACTAGAAGTGATGACAAATTTTGTTTTGCTGAATCTGCATGACTTTTTTTTTTAAGAATAAGAACACCAGATTCACCTGTTAAAAATACAGAATGAAAATGATGTTTGATAGTATATTTACTTTTAGTGGTATTTTAGACTAAAGTGAAGCCAATACAAATGTCACAGTACTTAATTGGGAGCTGCTCAAAAGCAAATACTACGGTTGTAACCATGGAAGTTAGGCACTATCCGCTGTTATGTTGCAGAATATGGATTTAACCCAACGCTGTAGTATGGTACTAGAAAGTATAATTTGTAATGCAGATCTGTGTCACCTCTTGGAGAAACTGTAGTGCTACTCTTAGCTTTGAACTAATCAAATTACTTGGCAAGTTATCTCCAATTTATTTCCTTAGTTACTGTTTTATGATGTCCAGATGGTTAGAGAACATATCCTGAATACTGTCAGTATTTAGACTTGCCAAGGAACTGCACAGAGCTTAGTGGCTGCTTCACTGTACACATTTGAGACTCTGCAGCCAGAGTGATTAAGAGATACTTATGTAGGAGAATGCACTAAGCACGCTATTTAAATGCAATCTTTTTCCATCAGCTCAACACAATGCTTCTACACCAGTATATTCTGTCATGTCTACTCAGATAGATTTTGACAATCCTGAGCATGTTTCTGAGTTGTTGGGTCATGGGGCATAAGTGGTCTGGAAATTCCTATTAGGTCATCCAGTGCTGTATTAATGCAGGACTTATAGCTCCAAACTTTGTTATTTCATATCAAATGCTTCAGGCATGAAGGAGAGAGCTTGTGTGTGCTTTGTCGCTTCAGTATGTGTTTTAGGTGATTACTGTGCTATTGCTTTAACTATACTTGATTTTATTAAATGTCATTGTAACCAAAATAAATTTAGAGAGGCAATTACTTGTGTTTCTCCTTGTTAGCAGCATTAGATATGCTTCTTGAATTTGTGTTCCCTGTGCTTATAATCACAGTGCTGTGTGAAAACTATAATAGTATTTTTCCCTTGCAAATAATTAGCTCCTTGCAGTTCTGTCTCGGGAACTATTTCTGGTCACAATATTACATGATTGTGCACTTTTCTTGCCATAAAGAATGCACCAAAACTGTTTGCTTAGAGGTGTAGCCATAGTTGTGAACAGTCTTCACTGTCAGGATTTGGGGACTAAGACATTTAAGTGCTTCTATTTCCTAAAACAGCTAACTTTGTTTTACTGGAATTTGAATGAGGGCTGACGAACAGTTCTATTACAGCTGTTTTTCTCTAGGTGGTCATTGGTTTCATTAAAGCCTACACAATTCTCACCATGAAACATAAGACAAGAGTGGGGAGTAATTTTCTTCTTTTTTTTTAATACAGAAACAATTGCTTGTCAGTGACATACAGAGTTTTTCAAAACCTGTATTCCTTTAGAGTTCTTCAAGGGAAAATGATTTTCATTTTCAAAGTCTTCAAGTACCAGTCATTCCCAGGAAGGTCCAGTGTGCCAGAGCAGTTCTAAGTGTAGTAAGACTAAAACCTGGATGTGAAGCAATCATATGATTAATTGTAATAATGCATATCAGCAGTTTAAAACCTTGGGTAGTCAGGCAAACAAACAAGGGACAGAATCTCCTAAGAGTCCTCTCGACATATTTTTTCATGTCAAACCTTTTATATAATTCCATAGGTAGCCATATTTCTTTGGCTAATCAAATATAGATTCCCATGAAATAATATCATTAGTGCTAATTTTTTATTTTCAAGAGCCACTTCAGTTTCTTCCAGATGTCAGTGTTTAATCCAGATATAAAGTAATGAGATTTTTATTTTTAGAACTTTTTTAGGCATTCTTAAGTTATACTGGTAGCTTATAGTAGTTAACATTGTGATTAATATTAAGTGTTCAAGAAGTAAAAAGTCTTAATAAAGCATACATTTGCATAATGCTGTGGGTTATGTAATGACCTCTGTTGGTTTCTGAGATACATTTGAACATGGGAGGATTAATAATGCAACTCCCTCCGTTCCATTGACATGTCTGCTCTGAATCTCGGAGGGTGCTCTTTCTGTAATAAGCAGGATTATTCATAACTCAGTGATATTGAATAGCCATATATTCTCAACCTGAACTTCAGCTTATTAACCAACCATACAGTCCAGGAATTTTAACTAAAATATTAATATAGTGTGCTATTCACTCAGGACAATGCATGTCACAACAATTGAACAGGTTCAACTGCTGCATCATAAATTCTGAGTTTTAATAGATTGCTGCACACCACATCAAGCTGACTGTTGTCATGCAGGATGTTGTCATCTTGTCAATGATTTTTTTTTTCCTGATTAATAAGCTCAAAGTTTCAAAGCATGATATCTTAGAGATTGGCTTTCTTTTACGCCTTTACGTCTTGTAGTATGATTTCTGACATTTCAGGGGAACTTAAGTCTCCTGAAGACGCTACCACTTTTTCCTCACTGAAAACATGCTAAGACTGAACAGCATATGATATATAGTTCATATGTAATAAATATATAATATGCCTTTACAACGGAATGTCATATTATTAATTTAATCATACATATAATCAATTAATACTAATATAGTGGAGAGTACTACTGAGCAATAGTCTATGGAGTGTGAAAAGACCAGTTTCTTTAATGACCCTTGGTGTTGTATTGCAGCATGTTGCAAGAATCTAGAGCATAAATACAGAACATAAAGACTCAAGAGGTCAGAGATTAAGTAAATAGATAGTTCATGTGAGTTTATGAACACTTCCTCCTACTCCTATGGAAAAGCCCAAGAAAAATATTGAAATAATATTATCTCTTGGGTTGTAGACTTACTGTATTGATGTTTCCCCAGTCACAAACAGAGCAGCTACAGTGTGTGACCCAGGTACTCTTGCCTATGTGGTATTATAAATAGGGAGAATTCTTGGCAGATACTAAAACCTCAGGGTGAACTAAGGAGGAGGTGTCAGTATAGATATTCTAGTACATCAGATGATTTTATTTTGACATGCTGCTTACTTATTTTGAAGAATTATTATCTTGTATTCTTCAGAATTTATTTTTTCTCTCAATTATTATAATGTCTATGATCTGCATAGCAATATGCTGCAACCTTACTGAGATTTTTAGCTGTACTCTGAGATGTAAAATTAGGCCTTGAGCTCTTCTGGTCTTAAAAGACTCCTTGGAACTTCGTATAAGAGAGGAAAGGAGTAACCTGCTGAAGAGTGGCTTGCTCCGCTAACCACAGCCTAGTCTAGGTAATTCATCATATTTTTCTCATTTAAAATGACAAAAAAAAGGACAGATTATCTGTCCTGATAATGGCATAAAAAGAGTGGTCGTCTCTGTAACAAACACCATATTTTCCCCAAATATAACTAATTTGGTGATTGGTGAGGAAACTATCTGTCCCTGTAAGCTATTCATAAAAATCACATATGCTGTACTGACAGTGCAATTCAAGTTATAAAATAAAACTTTTATTTTAACCAATACAAACAGATTGAGGGGAAGTGTTTTGGAACATCCTTGTAACCCTGATTTGGGAATCTGTCAAAAATTGACATTGTTACTTGGAAGGTAAATTTAAGTGTTGCTGTAGGATTTAATGTATTGTGATGGGGTAGAGAAGAGGGTTGGTATTCAGTTAGTTGTATTGAAACATACTGAAAATATTTCTGTGTTGAAGTTTATTCAAAGATTAACCCGAAATTGTAAAAATGCATGCTTTGCTTTTTTTTTTTTTTTGTCAGAATGTTTAGTTATGGACATAGTCCAAACTTTACTTGAGCTTCTACCTTATTTCTACCACATAGATCCTGCACTGATAAGACACAGCTGTGACAAAATATGGATTTCCCTAGCATATTTTGGTGTTAATAGGCTGAAGGGAATAGGACTTTTAATTATCTGTTGGAAATAGGATTGTAATCATCAGATCAGCATGCTGATTCTTACAAATATTTTGTTTTCCATGGTATCTAAATTTGGCAAGTCAGCGAGGACATCAGTGTGGTTTGGACTGTGTTAAAACAATCAAGAAGTTTGCTCCCAAAGAGAAACTGTGATATGAACTCCTGTATTTCTGACTACTTTTATAGGATTGATTCATTTGTTTGTACATTCCTTGGAGCCTGACAGTTCTTGCGGGGAGGAAATTCCTCTCTGGCAAGTTTGCCTTTGTCACTCTTTTCTCTGTTATTTGTGTACTTGAAAATCTTTGTATTGTGTCAGGGACTCTAGATGTAGAAACTTACCATGAGTTCCCTTAAGGGAGCTGTTGTTTGATGCTTGTTTTTTTCACCTATTTTCCTTACAAAGGTACCTGAAAGGTATTAGAAGAGGGAAAGAGCTAGCTAATGGTATAGCTAGAACATCAATTTACCTGATCACTCTCTGTAATTCCAGACGGATATAATGAAACCCCAATTACTATCCTGGAAGCTGAAACATCTTTAGTTTGCAGGTACATAGTCCTTTTTTTGTTGATTTTTTTTTTTTTTAAAGTAGTAATTTGAAAAGTAGTAGCCTCTTTATGTCATTGATCCTGCCCTGTGCAGACTGGTTAGTCCTGGAGAATATGCCGCCCAGGCAGTAGACTTCTCTACTGGCATAATTCCCAGCAGTAAAGCTGGCATTTGGCCTGCAGGAGTAGATCACTATGGATTATTTCCCAGGAGTAGCTTTATGCATTATGTCATTTGGCAGCTGAACCATATCTTTGGGAATACCATCTTCATGACTTTCAAAATTCAGCCTGGATATTCACTCTGGACTTAACTTTCAGCAGGGTACTTATAATTCACCCCAAATCATTCCATGTCAGACCCATTTGCTATAGTTGCAAACCCATGCAAAACTATCAGTCCATGAAGGAAGAATTGGGACCTGGTGATTGAGTGTTTTGGCCTTGGAGTTGAGGAAGCAAGCATGCTAGCTAACACTAGGATTCTTGTTTATTGAACCCATCATTTATCTGAAATGAGTCTCTGCCTACACTATGTTATAATATCAATTACATATCTGTGCTTGACATTTGTAATTAAAGCCTTTCTTTTTTCTTACCCCCCCCCCCCTTAAGATGTGGTGTTACAAATTTGTTGAATGTTTGTAGGGAAATGAGTCATTACGTTTTCAGGTATTCTGGCAGACTTCTGCGGCGATTTAGAGAAGCATTTGAGCTGTCCCATTATTCAGCCAAACCTTTAAGCATGTGCCTGAATTTCATTCATTTAAGAATGCATTAAGGTTAAGGATTTTTTCAAGTGCTTTGGTGAATTAATATTTCAATTTTTAAAGTACAGGCTTGGCTTCTGGTAGGGGACTTCAGTTATTGATAGTAATAATAATAGTATAATTTTTTGAAAACCCAAAATGATCATGTTTTGATTGAGCTAACTCCTCCTAAACAGAAGAAAAGAGTTTTTGCCCCACTCTGGGCATCTCTAAGAGATAGGACAAATAAGAAGCAGGAGGAAAAATAGTATTATCTGTACTGTATTATTGAGAAACTGGCATTCAAAGAATTTTAGCAACCTGTACAAACGACAAAGGAAGCATACGTAGCAATAGAAATGACCTCTCATCTTCATGATGTTCATCCCCCAACCATCCATTCATTTTCCTTCACTGCTATCCTGTCCCTAAAAACCAGTATGTTCCTTTTTCTTTAATTAACAGTCAGCTAAAAGATACAAGTCCCTTTTAGAAAGAAGAGACTTGTCTTTGACATCCTTTGTCAGATTTCCTGTAATTGGAAAATCTGGAATGGCTCTGCTCATGGGAGCTAAATGTTACAATCCAAATTCAGTCTTTAGCCTATTAAAATACATCTCATTTTCTGTTCCCTCAAGCAGCATTGTCAAAACTCGCTCCCCAGGTGTCTGGATAGATGGAAGTTACAGCTGGTGTCTGTCCTACTCTTTTCATTGATGTTTGTATTTGTCCATCTGACTGAATGCCACCTGCTGCAAGGGCAAGAGGGTGGGATCACCTGTTTCTGAATAATATCTTTCTGCCAACAGAAGGTTATTCAATTAGGCAATCATTCCTGCTTAATGCTGGGTGGGCTGATGTCAATCACCTGCACTCTCTCCCCCTCACTTTCCACTTTCTGGGGACAGCAGCCTTTCCCGTCCCTGGAGAGGAGGGGAAGGTTTTCAATCTGTTCTCTTTTTGCATTAGCTTCTGACTACAATTATTAGAGCCTGACATTTGTTTCGCTTCATGACTGGGGCTACAGTACAGACTGGGGCATTCAGTACAGACTCTTTGTAGAAATACGAATAAGCATGTGATAACACCCCCCACAGCCCACCCCGCTCTAGCAGGCTGAACTTTTCCTCACTTGACTCAACACGGGGTTAACAAATTTCATAAACTTTAAGGCATTGCACTACGTTCACTAAGGGAAGAGTCAGAATTCTTAAGTGGAATGGCTCTTTGAGAGTCTCCCTGTAATTTTGTATGAATTTATATGTAATTTTTTTTTTAATGTTTGCGTGGTTGATTTTACTAAAGTTACTCCAGTTTATAGAAATATAAGCAGTATTTATTGCTATGGTTACTCTAACTTCACAAGCAGATAGTTTTTGTAGAAGAGTTTTCTCTTTGTTTTTTAATTAACTGGATGTGTGGCCTTGTGGCTTCCCAAGGTGGTGTATGCATCTTTCTTACCTAGTGGATCCCATTTTGTGAAAAAGGGAAGAAAGAAAAAAAAAAAAAAGGGATGCAGAACATCATCTGTGTCTTATAAACAAATGGACATGCTCCTTTGTACCCTTTCTTAAAACTTGACAAATTCATCAATAGTATGTCAAGCAACCATCCACTCCAAAGTTTATTTTAATAAAATCATAATGTCTACTCTTATACCTGTATCAGATGAGATAATAATTTCCTAATGTATATAATATTTATGGCATCTTGAAATCTTTACATGAATCTGGAAAATTGTCCTCTAAGCACAGTTATCAGAACAAAATTGAGTTTTATTCAACCCTCATATGTCCCTGAGACTCTATTGAACCCAAATGCCATACCGTTGAACTTGAAGTAATTCCATTTGGTTTTAAGTGCACCGAAGACAAGATTGAGTTTGTCAGATTTTATTTTAGGTGAAGAGCATAACTCAAATTATTTTCCTACTCTGGTAATGCTTAACATTTTTAAAAATCTATTTATTTATTTATTTATGTTCCTCTGATGTAGTCTTGTATTGTCTCAAATATTTAATTTATTTAGGCCCTGTTGTGACTGGAAAAGTGTCCAGTCACAATGTTAAGTAAACTTTATTAACGTTTTGCTAGTTTTAAAAACTAGTTTTTCCAGTAGAAACACAAATTTTACAAACCTGCATTAAATCAATGTTCACTGCTTTTAGATATACTTGATGCCTTTGCTGTCTCCAACGTATTTAATGCTCTTACCCCAAATGAGTGTTTAAAGTTTTGTAAACAATACACAGTTTTCTGAAATAACAGAAAATGTAGTCCTAGAAAGAAACAGGTAATTTAAATTTTCTCCCTTGTCTTACAAAGAAAGGAGAGTCCACAAGATTTCAGTTTCCTAATTGTCTTTACAATTTTTAATAAATCTGTTCTAATATTTTTAATTAATGGTTAATTGCAAAATTCATTAATTTTTCAGGCCTCTCAGTAGTCAGTAAAAGTTTTACACTGACTCTGCACTTTCTCCCTAGGATACAATAAAAACAGAAATCGTAAGGGTTTTTTATTTGTAAGTATGTGATAACAAACTTACAAGACTATATCCCCATTAGTGAAGTATGTTGTCTCTTATTGAGAACCATACTATAGCTTAGAGTATTGGAATAAAACTGCCTCCTGAACAATTAATGTGTAACTGCTCCAGCATTTGGGATTCTTACATTAAAAAGGATAAACCAGCTTAGAAGGCTGGGTAAAGCCCAATTCCTGTTGACCTATCATTTTGATGCGCTATAGCACTCTTTTTTTTTTTTAAGATTGCAGAAGCTTAATTTCAAAATATGAAAATCAAATCAATTTAATAAGACCAAAAAGTATGAAATTTTCTCAGCAATACCTTTGAAAAAAAAATAAAATTCTAAAATTAAACACAGAAAGTTAAAAAAAATTCTTAAATTCAAAGTGATAGTTCTCCTTAGTTTTACATATTTTTGAAAACGTATCTAAACTTCTGTAAATAGTTTCCCAGTGCTGATTAGATATCTGGTGAGACCCCACCTGGAGTACTGCATTCAGCTCTGGAGTGTTAAGTACAGGAAAGACATGGACCTGTTGAGGAGGGCCAGAAAAATGATCAGAGAGCTAGAACACCTCTTCTGTGAGGACAGGCTGAGACAGTTGGGTTTTTTCAGCCTGGATGAGAGAAGGCTCCAGGGAGACCTTACTGCAGCCTTCCAGTACTTAAAGGGGGCCTATAGGAAAGATGAGGACAGACTCTTTAGCAGGGCCTGTAGCTATAGGACAAGGGGTAATGGTTTTAAACTAAAAGAGGGCAGATTTTGACCAGATCTAAGGAAGAAATTTTTCATAGTGGTGGTGGTGAAACACTGGCACAGGTTGCCCAGAGAGGTGGTAGATGTCCCATCCCTGGAAACATTCAAGGTCAGGTTGCATGGGGCTCTGAGCAACCTGGTCTAGTTGAAGATGTTCCTGCTTACTGTAGGAGGTTTGGACTAGATGACCTTTGAAGATCCCTTCCAACCCAAGGATTCTATGATTCTGTGTAGCCTGTCTGCTTGCTTACCATGAAAATAATAATGCTGCTTCTAACATTGTTACATGCAGTGTACTTAATAAATGTGATAAACACATTTTTCATTTAGATGAATTGAGGTAGAAAAGAAGATATTCACAGGTTATTCATTAAGCCAGTAAAGACTACATGAATAGAAATAATATCTCTACACTGGAGAAGAGGAGGAAGAACCAAGACATTAGAAAGTGTTCTCAACTTGGTTCAAACTTTCTTTGGTTCTCTGAGCATACCAAAGTTAAATATTTTCATAATCGTTACTTAAAGTGGTAATAAATGCCAAATAAAAATGTACAGAAAGTAGAGCTCAGCCATTTCTCCAAGTGAAGAATGGTAACCTAAAAAGGTTTGGACAAATGAAAAGACAGAAGATGAGAGAAATTAAGATAAAAGATAAGAGTCAATGAATTCCCATGAGTACAAATACATTCACACACCTCCTCATTCAGGACCACCATACACATATCTTTCCACTGTTGTCTTTTAGTAGGTATTTGTCAGGTCTTCTAGAATATCATGAGAACAGCAGTTCTGCTAAACTGTTTCAGCAGTTGTTGAAATGCTTTAACACACTGCTGCATAGAGAAAAAAAATGCAAAGAACTGGCTGAAGAGTAGGATAGAGGAAAAATGAAATTAGGAGGAGAGCAAGAGGGGAAATACTGTTAAGGTAGTGCTAACTGGAAAGACCTAGAATCTAGTAAAATGATGAAAAGCCAGAATAAAAGTTAGAATTTTCAATGTGATATAAATATTTGTGGGTTTTTTCCTCTCTTGATCATGGTTTTCATCATGATATTGTAGCTTTACAGTTCACCAAATTGACAGAGGGCAAGATAAGTGATAATTCAGCCACCTTATCAACCAGTATCATTGAGTTTTTTGAGTTGTGATGATGGGAAATGTGCTGTTTCTACTGGATTAAATCCACTTATCTTTCTTTAACCCTGAGATTAGTTTCAAAGCAAGTTTTAAAAGAGGAAATTAAATAAAGATTTTAAAAAATAAGAAAAGAGGGAGGAACTAAATCTTCTCCAAACCAAATAAAACTTCTCCAAACCAGATGACATCACAAGTATTTTCTCTCAAAAATTATGAATATAAAAAGAGGGTGGGAGGAAAGATAATTGCAGAATCATATAAAAAGTGAAGATGAAGGAGAAACTTAATTCTAGATGGATAAGTGGAAGGTAACTTAGAGATGAAAAAAACTGTATGCAACTATTGAGTTGAAACAGGGCTGAAAAAAATGTTGTAGTAAAATGAAACAATTGAATCACTGTAGAATTAGCCACTATAACACTCGTCTTGCTTTCAAGACAGACTGTGACTTGAAAAAGGGGTTTCCAGATCACATTACTTAGTACACATGTTACATTCTCAGCTGGACTGCTGCACGTTCTGTCTGATGACTTGACACCATAATTACATCTCTCAGGTAACACAGAGATGATTTTTACTTCTTAAATAGTATTATAGAAGAAGAATGTTGCAACTAAGAACTTTAGCCTAAATTGTTTTTTAATTAAGTTTAAAAGGAAAGAAAGTTATTGAATAAAAACATGAGTACAACAGACAGCTGTTCTCAGTGTGTTTAAATCTGAACTAAGTGACATCCAATAAAATCTGTGAATCTTAAGAGAGTGTGCCACAGGTAAAGACAAGTATTTACCCTAAGCAAATAATTAAGGATCAGAAATCTTTGTATCTTTATGTTACATGGGATAACCAGTACTTCCTATGTTTCCTCCAAAGGAGGCAGAACAGGTTTTTCTCAAGCACAGACACAGTGTAATACATAATAAATTACACCCGAGTCCTATTTTAACTCATGTGGCAGTTAGCCATAATAATTGCTTTTATTGCCTTCTATAATAATATATATATCAAAATTAGACTGCCCCAACTAAGGGCAGACTGGCCACAGCTGGCCACAGCTGTGTGATTGGAACAAAGGTGGTGAGCATTTTGTTCTTAAGCTTCCTTTGGAAAACTGCACCCTCACAGAAAGACAGAGATAAATATGGGTCATGTCTGCAATTCATATAAGCCAGTGTGCATCAGTGGAGATGTTCCATAATGGAATTAACCTTCAAAGGGAGATGTCAGCTGTAGGGATCATAAAGCCCTCTATTATGCATGTGAATATATATATGTATATGAATATATATTTATATATAAAATCAGGAATATGCAATTTACGTTGAAGGTTATGTTTGTTCCTAATGAAAGGCCATAGAAGTCTTGATGCTGCCACAGATGAGTATATGGCCAGCAGTGTTTAGTTTTAAACAGGTAAATCTACATTTTTATTTACACTTGTGTCACTCAAAATGGCAGAATCAATTTGTTTGGAGATTGGTAAAACAAATTTGTGGTGGGCTATGACCTTATGTGCCAAGCTTCATCCCAGAATTTTTTTTCTTTATGTTTGAATTATAAATCTCAGAAAAACAGTTTTTATTGCAGAAGTATTGACATAGCCTTAACTATAATGGTGTATCAATAATTTTGTTAAACAGTCGGTATGTGTATTGCTAGCTGTTAACTAATACTACTCAAATAGCAGATGTTGAACAGAGAAGCCAAAGAAAAAACTGCAGTGGCAAAAACCAGCAAGTAATCAATGTGAAGAATTAATAAAAGAACAAAAAACTATTATACGAAAGACCCAGGTTGAAAATTATTCGGACAGCTGAAAATTGTTAAGATTATATGCAGAGACAATCATACATGGATATATATGGGGTATATGTTGTATTTCAAGACTCATTTTTTTTAAGAGAATACAACAGCACTCTAATTTTGATATATATATTATTATAGAAGGCAATAAAAGCAATTATTATGGCTAACTGCCACATGAGTTAAAATAGGACTCGGGTGTAATTTATTATGTATTACACTGTGTCTGTGCTTGAGAAAAACCTGTTCTGCCTCCTTTGGAGGAAACATAGGAAGTACTGGTTATCCCATGTAACATAAAGATACAAAGATTTCTGATCCTTAATTATTTGCTTAGGGTAAATACTTGTCTTTACCTGTGGCACACTCTCTTAAGATTCACAGATTTTATTGGATGTCACTTAGTTCAGATTTAAACACACTGAGAACAGCTGTCTGTTGTACTCATGTTTTTATTCAATAACTTTCTTTCCTTTTAAACTTAATTAAAAAACAATTTAGGCTAAAGTTCTTAGCAAGTGCACATAATTACTTAATGAAGATGTACCTTTGTGATAATCAGATAAATTGTCTGTAAACATTCGTAAGAGCTGATGTCAGTAAGATCTTATGTTGATGTAAAAAGAACCCAGTTAAATTATATCTTATTTCAGTGGGCCTACATTTGAAGTGAAACATGAAAGGATGAGATTCTTTACAAACCTAGGAATTAAACAAGCACCTGCATTGAGATTGTTCTCTATATTAAGTCAAATCTGTAAGTTGGTAAGCATTCCAAGGTCATGATTTATTGAGTGATATTTGTTACCTGAAAACAGAAGGACAACATTTTAGTGGAAAATTTTCTATCACTGGAAATCTAGGACCAAATAAATTAAAATATTTTGTGATTTTTCATCTCTTCAAAAGTACTAGAAGATTATGAAAGATAAGAGACAAACTGTATTAGCTACACCCTTATTTAATGTGTAATCACAGGCTTGTCTTGAGGACAGGCTGCATATTTTTTTTCAGAAATACAGTAATTAATATGAAAACTTGGTAAAACTGGTTTGTGTTTCAACCTGGGTCCATTTTTTTTCCCCTAAACCAATTTTATCCAAAGTGGGTTAGCTTTTATAGCTAAGTCTAATGGTCTGGCATCTCTATACATTTGAAGTATATGGACTTCTGAGGGAGTACATAAGCAAGAAGCGCACTGGATGAACTGTTCTGTGAATAGCCACAACAAGCTAACATTTACAAGACACCCTCTTAATCGCTGGTTTTCTGCTCTTTCTCTGTATCTGCACTTTCTTGATGGTAGTCAGGAGTGAAATTGGAGGGTTTGCCATGGTGAGAATCTCTCTGTATTTATATTTTTGCACATGCTTCAGCAAATGTTTAGCCTTTAGACCATATCAAATTCTACTCTAACATCTTACCCTTCTTTTAGTGGTCTCTCATAGCAACTTGGCAAAATTGTTTTCATAGCCTCTCTGACACCTTTTCATCAGCATGCCTTCTTTCTCTTTAATCATTTCCTTTATTTTCTTTTCTGTTTCCATGGTCTTCTGGCTTTGCTTTTGACCTTGTACAGCAGAACATAAGGGGAATTCTTGAGCTTTTCCTGTCCTTAGTGACCACTAAATGTTAAAAAGAGAACTGTTCTTACTTCCTAACACCCTGTGCTGATAACACAGCAAGCTAACAAATCTTTTAAATCGCAGCTTTAAGGTTCCATTGGTCTGGGAAGTGAGCATCCTACAACGTTTAAGTACAATCTTATAGTATCATCAGCTCCACTGAATTCTCTGCTTGAGGCAGTTTGATATGTTTTGTCAGCTCAGCAGCATATTGTTTGACTTTCTCTTCAGTGCAAATCTAATGGGGATTAATGGCAGCAAACTCAAAAGCACTCAGGGGCTTGTTCACATTATTTTGACTCCAAGCAGCTCCCTAGAATGCCGAGGAACGTGCTTCAGCTTAGGTTTGTTGTAACATCTCAGTCAGTTCACGAAGTAGTGCCTACTTTAGGGAACCCAATATTACAGGACAAAAAAGGCTTTGCTATGTGTGAAGACACTTTTTATGTCTTTCTGGTACCTAGTGCAGTTAGAAATTCTGCCAAAATTTTGTCCCTGTGATGCCACAGTGCAATTGTTCACTCTGTTTAGCAGACTGTCCCTCTTTTCTGCAGGTCTGTAAATTGCATGTGTAGAAGCAGTTAGAAAACTTGGAAGTTTTATTTCTTATCATTTTCCCAGTCAAGAAGTAGAAGTAGATTTCACTGAAAAATGGTTTGAGGGAATGCTTCATTGGGGAAAGGTGATTTAAAATATTTTTGTTTCCATTTGAGTCAAAAGAGAAGCTTGTTCTTCGAATCCAGAATGCATCACAGTGCCTTCTTTGACGTCCGTAGGAACTCTTACTAGGAATGTAAATCCGGATTCATTATTTTCAGCAAAACGTCCCAACTGGACAGCAAAAGCTACATCCCAGAACACAGTGTTTTTCTCTTCCTCTCTTCCCTCCAGTATAGACTATACATCTTTAATTTAGAAAGCTGGAATTCTGTTTTAATGCTCAAGTTCAGTTTTTACTACTTGTGTAGATGCTCTGCACTAATTGTGTTGGTGCAGAAGAATCTCCCCAAAGTAACTGAAATCACACATGATATAGTATGAAAAACACTCCCTTGTGTATCTGAGTCTGATATCTGAATACAGGCAGGTTTAAATGTTTAAGTAAAACAGAAGCAATCTTCTCTAAAAGTAAATTCCTCTCTCATACAAATATTGCACTGGTAAAATTAGAACAGATTGTAATCACTTCTTTCATTCCAAACCAACACTCCTAATCATAAACATTTATTATGGTGCTACTTCTCAGTTAGAAGATTTTAGTTATTACATTTTCTTTGCCACTCTGCTGTTTCAGAAATCATCCAAAAAGTTCACCACAGATCATAATATGTTAAATGGTATCAGAAGCCTGAAGAAAGGGAAGTTTTTTCAATGTAGAGGACAAGTCTGTGCTTTTCAACTGGTTTAATACTTGCTCAAGTGGACTTTATTTTATGAAGAAGTTTATAGTATTTATTATTATTTAATTATGGTAAATTGTTTTGAAAGTGTCTACTCTGGAAATCATGAAGATGGAGATGTATAGACAAACACTAGTTCAGAGTGAATGCTTCTTAATCATGTTATATTAAAATACGAATACTATGTTTATCCATCACATTCAACTGTGTATGCTAAAGTATTGCAAATTTTTGAGAAAATATCATAGAATCATAAAATACTTTGGGTTGGAAGGGACCTTCAAAGGTCATCTAGTCCAAACCCTCTTGCAGTGAGTAGGGACATCTTCAACTAGACCAGGTTGCTCAGGTCAGTCAGGCAGGACTTGCCCTTGCTGAAGCCATGCTGGCTGTCTCCAGTCACCTCCCTGCCCTCCAAGGGCCTTAGCATAGCCTCTTAGGAGGATCTGTTCCATGGTCTTCCCAGGCGCAGAGGTGAGGCTGATGGGTTGGCAGCTCCTAGGATCCTCCTTGCTACCCTTTCTAAAAATGGGTGCAATGTTTCCTTTTTTCCAGTCTCCAGGGACTTTACCTGACTGCCAGGACTTGTCAAATATCATGGAGAGTGGCTTGGTAACTATATCAGACAATTCCCTCAGGACTCTGGGATGCATCTCCTCAGGTCCCATAGACTTGTGCATGTTCAAGTTCCTCAGGTGGTCTTGAACCTGATCTTCTCTTACTGTGGGAGGGACTTTACTCCTCCATTCCCTATCTTTCAGTCCATCCCCTTGAGAGGTGTGGGAAGAGAGACTGCCAGTGAAGACTGAGGCAAAGAAGTCATTGAGTACTCATGACTCAGTCATGAGTACTCAGCCTCCTCCTCATCTGTTGTTACCAGTTTGCCAGCCTTGCTCACCAAGGGGGACACGCTTTCTTTGACCTTCCTTTTCTGGCTGATATATGTATAGAAGTCCTTGTTGTTATTCTTTGCATCACTTGTCAAATTCAGCTCCAGCCGCACCCGGGCCCTCCTGACCCCATCCCTACACAACTGGGCAGCATCCCTGTACGCTTCCCAGGATACCTGTCCCTGCTTCCACTGCCTGTGCATTTCCTTCTTTGCCCTTTAGTTTGACCAGCAGGTCTTGACTCAGCCATGCTGGTCTCTTGCCTGCCTTTCCTGATTTATTACCCCATGGGATCGAGAGCTCTTGCGCTCAATGGAAAGTGTCCTTAAAGGTCTGCCAGCTCTGTTTTGCTCCCTTGTCCCTGAGGACAGGTTCCCAGGGGGTCCTATTGACCAATTCCCTGAAGAGCTGGAAGTTTGCTTTCCTGAAATTCAGCATCCTGGCTTTAGTCTTCACCTGCCCCATATCCCTCAGGACTGCAAACTTCACCAGTGCATGATCACTGTAGCCCAGGCTGCCTCCAATCTTGACATCATTAATTAATGCACTTGTGTTGGTGACCAACAAGTGCAGTATGGCCTCCCCTCTGGTAGGGCCGTCTATTACCTGGCACAGGAAGTTAATGTCCATGCAATCCAGGAGTCTCCTGGATTGCCTGCAGCTCGCCATGTTACTTTTCCAGCAGTTTTTGGGGTTGTTGAAGTCCCCCAGCAGGGCGAGAGCCTGTGTGTGATGCCTCCTGTAGCTGGAGTAAGAAGGCTTCATCAATAGATTTCCCTTGATGAAGCTGCCTGTAGTAGATACCAACCATAAGGTTCCTTTCGTTGCCTTGGTCTCTGATTCTTACCTGCAAGCTTTCAACCTGCTCAGAGCTATTCTTCAGAGACAGCTCTTCACACTCCATTCATTTCTTGATGTAGAGTGCAACACATCTTCCCTTCCTTTCTCGCCTGTCCCTTCTGAAGAGCCTGTAGCCGTCCACAGCCACGCTCCAGTTGTGGGATTCACCCTACCAAGTTTCAGTAATGGCAACCAGGTCATAGCTTTCTAGCAGCACAGTTTGCTTCCTGCTTCCTCCTCTTTGTTGCCCATGCTGCATGCACTGGTGTAGAGGCACCTCAGCTGGGCTGGCCATGTCACCCTCTTAAAGGAACACACCTTAGTGTTTTTGGCGTTATTTCAGTGGTGTTTCCCTGTTGGCTCCTATTACCTCAGAAGCCCCTGGCTCATCTCCATAAGACTTCAAGCGTGCTGCAGTATACCCAGCACGTCTCAGAGCAACAGGCTGAGGGCCCTCGCTAGCACCTCATCCCTCTAACCTTGGTGTGTTGTCTCGCAGCTAGTCGTGGGCAAGCCTGATACCGTCCTTCTCCCCCTTCAAGTCTAGTTTAAAACCCTGTCAATAAGCCCCACTAGCTTGCGGGCAAACCCCTCTGTAACTGTAATCAAACACTAACTCTGTTTCTGAAGCATGGGTTCCTAATTTTATGTGCTGAAACATCTAATGTAGCAGTTTATAAATATTCATTGAATCAGTTAAACAGCTGGTCTCTTGCTCTCCTTTTTTTCCCCTTTCTTCTTTTTAAAATAAATATATTTTTGTGAGGTTTGCATGCTTTTTCTTCTTCGAAAATATGCTTTCCATCAAAGCACAATCCTTTTCATACCAGCATACCTATTTTGAGAATTTTTCTGATATCCAGGTTGTATTGTTTTGATCAAAAAGATAGCAGCTTCACTCCCCTACTATGTGGGAGATGCAAGATCAGATTCTCTTTTCAATTGTTATTGAACATAATGATGCAAGATCAGATTCTTTCAAATTTTTATTAAATATAATGATTTGCTTTTAAAAAGAGTAATTTTTATAATGATTCATCAAAGTTTAAATGGCTCAAAATGGTTTGCTATATGAATAGAATGATCTGAACATCTTCAGTGAAGGCAAATGAGAGATACGGAACCCAAAATATTTCAGAGTGGCTGTAACAGAGCTCTCCCTTAGGGTGTGAAAGACCAGTGCATTAAGGGACCTGAAGTTGACATTTGCCACATACTAGGTGAGTATTCTCACTTTGTCTGTGGTGAAAATCCCTCTGACTCTCTGTTTCATTCTTTTCTCTCTCCCTGCCTTTTTCTTTTTTTCAGAAAGTCATATAAAAGGCTTTTGGTTTCATTTTTGCAAATGTTTCCTATTCTTGATACCTCAGGAAGAGTTGTATTACAAAGAAAGATTTCAGGCACTTTAAAATGAAGCACCAACTTTAAATGTAATTTAAAGCATTAATATTACCAGATATAAAATACATTTTACAGAATGCATTTGGAAATTAGGTACATCTTTCATTTCTCATCTGTTCAATCTCCATAGTTATACATAAACTGAATTCTGGTAAAATTTCATCTTGGAAGGGAAGCTGCCTCTGAATCAAACAGGGGCAAAGACTAAAATTTACCTTGTCCTGAGAAAGGAAATTGAACAGTTGTCTGAACTACATTTTAGTTCTTCCGTCAATGGCTGGCAGTCCATGGCAGATAGTGTTTATATAAGAGACCAGGGTCATTTACATTTTGTTTATCTGCTGTATGACGCAGCTTGGCTAGGTCATAGTCTGATCAGTTAAGGCACGATCTTGGTTGTTCACAGATAAATTATGTTTAAAGATACCCTGGAGAAAACTTAAAGCATGTGAATGATATCAGTCTACTGTTGAGTTTCAGGCTCTGTGATCTGAGAGAAGACTGTGGATGGTATGAATTGTTCCGAGTGCTTTTATGTCTTGCTATTGTTGGGTTTCTTTGTGAAGTTCTATTTTACTGAATTGCTCACCATGATTTATTGATTTTGTTTAAGCTTAAGAAAGCAAGGAGATGGGTCTTCTTACAAACAATGGGAAAGAGATATAAGGATAACGTTGTCTACAATGTCTGCTTAGACTACCTGGTCAGTGTTCCTAGTCTGGGGCAGTTATTCAGTTGATGAGAGAGGATGAGACTTGACGGACTTTCCAGAGGAAAGTTTTATGGACATGGATTGATCTACAGAAAACGACAGGAAGCAGTTCAGCCCTTTCATTGATTCTTGGAATTTCTTAGGAGCAGCATAAGAAAGCGTGTGATAATTTGGTGTTATGTGTACCTGGACCTAGTAACTATCTAACCTAATCTCTTACTGGCTTGACTTTTGCTTGAATTGGTGTGGTGTAGATGCTTGTGCTGAATGTCTTTGGAACAATCTCCAGTACAAATCATGTGGTAGAGACAGTAGGATTCTGTGGAGACTAGGAGGGTCTCAGGTTCTGCTAGGAATATAGTTTGTGCTTGTGAATGCATGGATTATTCCTTACTTTTTGACTATGCTGCTTAGAAATGAAGATCTTATTAGGGTATGATTCTCAGAGAACGGAGAAAGCAGAAGTCACATCTACATGCAAAGAGTAGTATGAAATTAACACCAATAAAGATTCCAGTAGTTAATTTAATAGAAAATAATTAAATTTAAGTCTGTTTGAAACAATAATATGAATCAAATATGATATTGTGTTTGAATAAAAGTATGAAAGTATCAGAAAAAAATAAAAGCAGCTGATTTAACTACATCATTCAAAGCTTATTTCTTACCAGATTTCTAAGAAAGCCCGTTTTATCATCAGTTTTATGTTTCAGTTTAATGTGAAGCATTTTCTATCAGTTGCCAGAGTAGATGATAGGTTGTTTACATATTATTACAAAAGAATTCATGGTTCATAAGTACTTTAAATTTTATCTTTCTGGTTGAAGGAGCCTGACTGGCTATAGAATGAATTACATTTTATATCCATCGGGTTGGTGCATGGAGCTGGAATGAAACATGAAGTATTAAAAAATGAACAATTAAACTAGGCTTTTTAAATATAGTAGTAAAGGGATAAATCTTATTTGAAGTGTACAAATAATGTAATTTATCTTGAAAGACTGACGTGTGAATAATTGCAGCTACCCATTTCCCTGGTGAAATAAATTCCACTTACATATCATACTGCTGTGCTCTGCAGCTCAGATTTTTTCCACCCTTTCACCACCTAACATTAACCAGCACACATCAATGTGCAGAAAAAAATTCCCTTCAAAGTCATCCACACGAACAGCCTTATTTGAAAGGCTTGGAGGACGATTAGTTCCTCAGGCTATATTGCTATTTTGAAAGTTACAGAGAAGAATATATGATAGTCAATAGCATTTATGAAATGTAAAAATAGTGAATTTGCTTTAATCTTGACACACAGATTAAGCATTCTGTAAAAAATATATTGAGTATATTAATTTATAAACATAAATTTGCACTTTGAATTGATGTCATTAAAAAGTAGTATTTTTCCATTTAAGCCAGAAGCCATGTGCAAACCTCTCAAAGATGTATTGTCTTCTTAGTAATATATCTTTATTGATTAACTAAAAGCAAAAAAGAAAAAAAATTTGAAACTCTCTTTGAACCCTAAGGGGCAGTTATGGTCAGAAAATTGATTGACTGTAAAAGAGTTGTTTTTATGATAGTTTTGAATAAACTGTATTTACCTTGTTAGCTAAAACAGATTTGTATTATTTGCACATATTTTATTGCACTCAGCACAAAGGGTGCTTCTGTGTTTTTTGTCCTTATCTTAGATCGTTTCATGGGGTGAGATGGAGAGTGGTCAGGTAAATAATAAAGCCAACAGAACGGAAGCAGTAGCACCAAGTAGTGAGATAGCAACCACTTAACCCAGATCATAAGCATCTGATATAGTCAATTTGACCATGCTCTAATATGCCGTATTTTCTACGTGCCAATTAACGAGGCTGCATGAAGCACTACAGCAGATTGCGCTAATCAATGGCTTTTTATTTTATTTAACTTTCTGACTAATTTTTCAGGGATTGTTTCCATATATAGTTTGTTTCTGATCATACTAAGTCTTACTTGACCCACAGTTCTTCACAGTACTATTTTCTGTAAAAAGTAAACTAAAGTAATGGCATTGCATGTCCTAATGTTCATTGACTCTGGAACAGGGATAACTGTATTTCTGATTTGAAATTGGTTTCATTTTTTTTTATCAAGAAAGCTGTATATTAACTTGAAACATTTGAACATGCCTTCTTGCCCAAGCCCAGAAACAAAAAAATTAGGTTAGTTAAAAAATTATTCTAAAATAGAAAACATTCAATACTATATAGTAAAATAATAACTGATAGCCTTTCTGGTTTAAACTGATCTATCTGCTCACCAAAAAAAAAAAAAAAAAAAAAAAAGAAGGTTTTTATGTACACGTGAGTTAGATTAACTTATACTTTAAAAAAAACCTCAAAAAACCCATATACTTTATCAGTTTGTTTTTTAAACTTGTGATCATTTAATCAAAAACTTGAAATCTTCCATTTACTTTTTTTCTTCCTATTTTCTACTGATAGGGTTGTGCTTTGTTTTTTTTCTTTAAAGTGCTTTGATGAACATTAAGATCCTTTTGAAAAACAAGTTTTCAGTACAAAGGTAGATTTTCATCTCGCTTTCGTTAATCTCTTAAAGGGATTTTGTATGAAATGATAGTTCTGTGATATGTCTGAGGTAGTTCTGACTTTATTAACTGAAAGAATTTGGAATGCTCTTGCATAGCATGTTAAAATATTCATAATTCATTAATCAAACCTGAGCTGTCTAATAGCAACAAAATTCCACGTTGTGAATATATGTATAGTGAGGCCAGCAGGAGTGAGGAAGTCATCGTGCCCCTGTACTAGGCACTAGTGAGGCTGCACCTCGAATCCTGTGTTCAGTTTTGGGCCCCTCACTACAAGAAGGACGTTGAGTTGCTGGAACGTGTCCAGAGAAGGGCAACGGAGCTGGTGAGGGGTCTGGAGCACAAGACTTATAAGGAGCAGCCGAGGAAACTGTGCTTGTTTAGCCTGGAGAAGAGGAGGCTGAGGGGAGACCTTATCGCTCTCTACAACTGAAAGGGGGTTATGGTGAGGTGGGTGTTGGTCTCTTCTCCTAAGTAACAAGTGAAAGAACGAGAGATAATGGCCTGAAGTTGCACCAGGGGAGGTTTAGACTGGATATTAGGAAAAATTTCTTTACGGAGAGAGTGGTCAAGCATTGGAACAGGCTGCCCAGGGAAGTGGTGGAGTCACCATCACTGGAGGTGTTCAAAAAACATGTAGTTGTGACACTTCAGGACATGGTTTAGTGGGCATGGTGGTGTTGCGTTGCCAGTTGAACTTGATGATCTTAGAGGTCCATTCCAAGCTTAATGATTCTATGATTTTATATTGTCCTGTTGCTAAAATAAAACTGGATTCTGATATCCTTGTTCAACTTCTGTAACAGCTTATTTCTTAATCTTCTTGCTAAATAGCGTTCCTTGAAGCGACCAAGAGTCAGAAATTCAGAGGAAAAAAACACTAATAATTGTAGTATTTCAGTCAACATTAAGGTTCCTTCTCAGGTAATTAAAGTGTTTGATTTTTTTAATCTGTGAAAGTAAGAACAGAATTATTTATTGTTGTTTGTATTTTTTCAAAATAAATTAAGACTGAGGAAATAGATATATTTTTTGAAATTTTCTATGTTCTGCTAGTTCTCAGAATAAGAACTTTTAAAAGAGCTTTTAGAAAGAAGAGAGAGCTTTTTAAAACTTCATTGAGACAGAAATTAATGTGGATCAGAAGCAGAAAGTGATTCAAAACTGATCAAGAGATGGTTTTAGGCAACAGTCTACAACTTTTCTGAGATTCAGAGGGAAATTATTTAACCTCAGAAAAGACAAATGACTGGGGCCAGAGCAAGTTTCCATGTCATGCACAGATATCTATTTATTAAATTATCTTTAGCTTCTTATATAGGACCCTGATCCTTTTTCAATTCTTTGGTCTTCCTCCTTGAAGATGATAAAAAGATATAAAATACACATGAATGTCAGAAGCTTAAGATTCTTCTTTCTCCATGTTGACCTAGGGGTTAATCAGTCTCTTGCTGGGTCTTTACTCTTTATGTACACTGACCACCAGGCAGACTTTATGAGAAAGCATCCCTGTATTTTGTGCACTAATAAGTTTCTAGACATAATGTACCATGTTTACACAATGGTGAGAAGGAAAAGAAAGCTTTAAATTTATGTTGGTCCAGCAGAGAGAAAAAAAAAAAAAAATCCATCTTTCCCCATCTTCTCCAAAAAACATGTGTGAGAAAGTTAGAAAAATAAGGTCTTGTAGGACATCTGCTACCTTTCACATGATGGGACTGTCTCTCAACAGGATTTCCGTATGAAAAATGCTGCAATGGTTTGTTGTCATTGCAATATTCTGAGATGGAGAATGCTGGAATTTTAACACAATATAGCACTTATCAACTCCAGCGTATTTCATAATACATTAACAAATTTTCAGTGTATTAATATATCCCAAGAAGGACAGTGGTGTTACAATAAGAAAAACACACCTGCTGGTGTATAGCAAGGATTTTTTTAATTCATTATTTCTACTCCAACTCTACAACTACCATCATCATTCTCTCTTTTTCCCCTCTCTGCATCATACTGCCAGCTAGCCAACAGAGAGAGACCCTGAAGCTCAGTAAATGTGATTTTGCCATTACTAGCAGAAGTCTCATGGGGCCTTGTGGGTGACCCACTGCCCTGGGGGTGACTCTCCCATTCCCCATGGAGAGCTGGGGCTGCATGGTACCATCGGTGGTGTGGACCATGCTGAGGGAATGTGTGGAAGCAAACTTAAGTGGGCCCAAGACTGAGGAGAAAGAAACCCCCTTCATGAACCCTCTCCCCCTCAGGCAGAGGCATGCTCCCTGATGAAGATCTGAGCATGGCAATTTGCTCTAAGTCCCCCTGCTACCCCCACCTGCCCTTCTGGTGCGCAGACACACTGGTCCTCTGGAGGAAGCCAGACATAGCCATATTCAGGCCCCCAGGGGCCCTGGAAGGGTGGACAATAGGAGGGGCTGGGAAGGATGGTGCTTTTTACCACAATTTCAACTGCATGTTTATTGAGGGGGGTTTGTATTTGAGAATGTGAACTGTAAAAACTGTGAGCCCATCAGCTGCACCAGCAGTGTTTTGTTAGTAACACAAGCACGACAACGTCCCTTTTTGCCCATGACAGGCTTTTGAGGGTAACCGGTGGTGGAAAAGGTGGGTAAACCCCTTGGTGATCCCAGGCACAGTGGCATGGTGAGTTACCCTCTGCAAATGCATCTCTGCAGGCGGCCAGGGATGATAGCAGAAGACTAGGAAGGCAGAGCTTGTGTCAAGTCTGCCAGTTGATTGTTTGGTTTGGGGTTTTTTTTTTATAAGCTGTTCAGGTGATGGAGGCTCACTGAGAACTTGAGGTAAGGGAAAAGAGAGGCTTTTGCCTTGGTCTTACTGTCAGGCTGCAACTTCAGCTGGGCGAACTTTGGTATGGAGAGGAGGCAGCAGAGGTGCTGGTGGCTCACATTATTAGCCCAAAACCTGAGAGGGAGAAAGGAAAAGAGGCAGCCTCTGAAGCAGTCCAAGAAGAGATGGGACTCAGGTTAAAAACTCAGCGTTGTTGCAGTGCGATTTCAGTCTCTAGTCATAATCTGACGAGATCTGAGGTTTCTGTTTTCTGTTCTTTTCTGTGACCTGGTTGAGTCCAGGTATTTTGTCGTTTTGGCAGGTTTTTCTGTGAACTGAAGGAAAGGGTAGAAGGCCAGGTACACCCGTAGGGGAGACAAAGAGGAGAAGAACAGATTCCCCCACTCTCCTGACTCCACCCTAGATGCCCACTCTGCTGCTACATCAGCTCTCAGGGCTGAACTGAGTAAAGGGGCTGTACTTTGGGAACCAAAGCCTTAGGGCTGGGCTTCTGGCACGGGGGTTCCTGCAGTGTAACTTTCCAGAGCTTCTTCTGGGAAAAATTACATCCAAAGGGGCGGGAGGAGTATAGCACAGTAAAAAAGAGGGGAAAAAAACTCAAGGAGGAAAAAAACCTGTAAAACATAGGACTCTTTTATACTTAAGTAATTCTTGATGGTGCGAGGTAGAGCTAATGGCATAAACCAGAATGTAAACTTGCAAGGGATGATTGTAACCAATGTATTCAGATAGATATTTATTTTGAAAGGAAAGAAGAAAAAGAAAGACGTAATAGTTTAGGTACAAGTGCTTGAATTTTTTTTCAGTTAAAATATCAAGTTTTATGTGTTTGTTCTAAAAAAGAGATGAAACCCAGGGTTAAGAAATAAGGCTGTTGGATCACTGAAAAATTCCTTAAACACACCAAGTAAAATATTCTTACCTAGTAGTAAACTAATTTGTAAAAGATACAGCAAAATGTATTGAGAAAGCAGCAATGCTGCTAATTAGCTGGACTATCACCAGAAACTCCTTCAGAAGGAAATGCTTTGGTTGGGTTGACAAAGATATCTATTCATAGCAGTCTTGGCTGCAGGTTTTTTGTTTTTGTTATTTTTTTTCCATAGGTACAACAGAAGGGTGAACAATCTATTTCAGTCCTATGGGTATTGTCAGCTGTGTGATGCATAGCTTTTCTCTGTTTGGATTTTGGTTTGGTTTATTTTTTTATTCCCATGTCTCAATATGGGAAAAACAAAAGCTAGGATACTTTTCTTTTAAGGTCAGTTGCTATGACTGAAGTTAAAAACATAAGAAAAATATGCACCTAGGAAAAGAGAGAACATGAGCACAGTTTAAAGTGTTTTTTCTGTATTGATTTGGGTTAGAAGTGTTATTGTTACTGTAACTAGACTAATATCTACTTGTTAGGCTCCCTATATATAGTGTTCTTTTTCCCATAACACTGCTTTGAATGTAACAACCCAGAGATGGACACCTTGAGCTCCATCTTCTCAGACTGAAGAGATAATTTTACCTAGGTTATTACCAGACTGTTAGTGTTGGGCAGGACAAATCAGTCTGAAAGAAAAGTAGATCGTATTTTCAGTTTGCCTGAATTCATCTGAAAATCTGATCCATGTCGAAGTTAGTTATATGCAGAAACTCAGTGTGTCACTTTGTGGGCGACTTAGAGCTCAAGGTGTCCAATCCATTTTCCTCTCTTCCAGATGGTATTTTCTGGGCATTCCAGGTTGAAGTGCCCCATACATTTGGACTAGCAGGAAATGCCTCCCCTTCTCCCTTGCTCCTTCACAATTAATTGCACCAAGGAGAATATAATGACACTTTTTTTAAGACACAGGTTTCGATTGTGGAACCCAGCAAATAATCCCTTTGTTCTCATTTGAACCTACAGCTCTGAGTTCAAGGAGATTTTAATGTTAGGTAGAAACTTCCTTTAACATATTTATCAGATACATGCTCAATACAGCACATTATCTACAAAACTCAGAAAAGTTGTGTAAACTGAAAGTTGTGTTCTTACATTTCCTTACATTCATTGAGTTTTTCAGAACCATTTGCCTAGCTGAAGTTAATTTTAAGATGTCAAAGTTGCTGCAAATAACAAACCAAGGAGGTAGAATAGCATATTAAAAATATGTTAAATATCACATTTTATGATACTACTTCTTTGTATCTTTCAGTTAATTGTTTTCCATGTGACCTCCTAGAAGAATGCACAGACTGATGATGTGCAGGTACAGGTTAAATCTAAAGCGCATACAGACTTGATAGAGAGCTAACGTAGCTCTACTTGGCCTCCTAACACTGTGAGGGCTGGCGTTACATCTTATATTGTATGATCAATGTGATCTTTGTTTGCCTTCAGAGTATTCTCTTAGCTGTGCCTCTGTTAATATTACTCTGATACGGTCTTTGAGTTGGGGGAAAACAGAGTGCAATGTATGTGAACTTTACATCTATTTGAATTTCGACAAATCTCTGAATTTTGCTGTTTTGTCATAAATGGATCCATCTTTTCAATCACTGTCTTGCATTGAATGCAGTTGTATTCCCCTTTTATCCAGATACACAATATATTTAATTCCATAAACTTTGCATATAATGAGTTTACTTTTGTTAGATATCCGTACTCTATATTCCACAGCTAGACTTTTGATCATCTTCCATACGTGAGCTCTCCCATGGGCAGGTGGAGTTTTTTTAAAAAAGATAAAAAGAGATCATACGAGTCAGTGAGCATGCTGCAAGACCAGGGAGGGAAACAGATACTTGCACAGGATGTATGGACTCACTTCTGTTATCAGACGTGAATCCCCAAAAACCCACAGCTGAATACATTATCTGCATGTCAGGAATTGTCCTTGAATAGCCCAGTTCACTATTTGAACTTCGACTGTTTGTTTATCTACCTATTTTTCCTTTTTGGGATTTTGAGGTAGTTTTTACTTGATTTTTGTCCACAGCAAATATCCAGGACTCTATCCTTTTTAGGGCTGCACACCTTTAACTTAGTATTGAAAGCTGAGATTGCTCAAGGGCTGGCACCCTTACTACTGTTTTCAGACTTGCACATTTTCTTCTCATTGGTGCTGAGTACAGTGACCATGTACTTCATGCTCTAGATTTTGCAAATACTTTTAAGATAAAAGCATATAAAAGCAAAAGGGGCTACTGTATTTATTTAGGGTTTTGCTTTTATCCTCTGCTTTTCCATAGCTCTGTTAGCCTCATATGTCTTTCCACTGAATCCTTTTAAGATGCTCTGAACTATCAAAGATAATCCTACATCTTGTGTTTTGTATGTATTAGCACGATGATCAATTTGATTTGACATCTCTTCTTACCAATATCCTTGTAATGCTTTCCTTATACTGTTGTAGGTTTATTTCAAAGGCACGATTGTAAAATTTTGAACACTTACTTTGAAACTTTTATGAATTTACAATAAGAGTAAAAATAAGACTGTACTTCACTGAGGATGTTTAACATGATCCCATAATTTTCATAATATGAAGGGTCAGACTGACTAACGTCTAGGGTAAAATTAAATAATACACTTCCTTTTCTTAGATAAGTTTTGTGTTCAGTGTGACACTCAGACTTACAGTTGCATCCCAAAGGGGAAGTTTTTACATACATGGACATTTTTAAGGTTTCACTGTTTATGCTTTTGGTTTGGGTGTTGGTTTTTTCTGCTTTTTCTAATTTTGGATGCTTTTAGAAGCACTAAATTCCAGAATACAATTCTGTCCTTTGAGGGGAATTTTGATCAGTGTAAGAACCCTGTTCACCTAAAATCATTACTTACTACTGGCTTATGATGCTTCTAGGCCTACTTTTATTTGAAACATTACTTTAAAGGTATTAATTTATCTGTTTCTATTAAGATTTTTGGAGGCAAATATTTGATTTTGATTGACAAATATTTCATTCAAAAAACTTTTCAGCTCATTGCATCCAGGACAAGAGAAGACATAAGCATGTAATTCTTAAGTAAGTAAGTCTCTGAGAGAACAGAAATGTCTTTCTTCTATCTCGAATAGTGAATGTGCAAATTATGAGTAAAATTCAGTATTCACATTTATTTCAAGACAGGGTTTTGCCAAGAGCAGAAGGATAAGAAATATCTATGAGAAGGAATCTACACTATATGTTCCTTGTTTAGTCTCTAAATTTTATTTTTACCTTTCCTTTCAGAGCAGAAAAGATTTGAGCAATCCATAGCAGGCAGCACTCAGAATTACCAGAGTCTTCATGACTCTGTATCAGCTCTAGTATCTACTCGTCTTGCTTCAAAGCAGACACGGTACAAATGAATTTTAAAAACCTCTGGAACCTCTGTAGATTAGAAACATTATTCTTTCATTTAAACTTTTTCCATATCTGCTTCATTTAAGGTAACTCAAGCAATACATATCTAAGTGGTTTTATATTTATAAATAGGTTTTTTTTCAGTTGTATTATTTTTGTGTTGTGTGTTATAGTTGATTTTGTGGAGCTGTGCAGTTGAAAATGGTGTTGCACAAAAATTTGTGACTTTGGCCATTGAGCTTTAGCTTGTATAAAGTAGAACAAAGTTATAATCATGTAACTGAAGGCAGCAGATTTTGAAAGTTCACATTTTATATAATCTTCATATTATTTCTTTCACACTGTAAATGTGGGGGTTTTTTTTTTCCCCTTGTCTTTATAAATATTTTAAACTAAGTTATCAGCTGGGAGGGGAATATCATCAAAGAAAAGGATTTCAGAAAGCTTAGTGGGCTAATTTGCCAGACATTATGGGGATGTTGTGATTTGGAAATGAAGTTGTTGCTGTGAAATTACTACTCTATACATATATCCCCAGGGGCATACAAGGAAGAATTTTTTTCTATAAACTGGTAATTTGATGCTCTCATGAATTTCCTGAAAATAATCAACAGGCTGTTGATAGTGTTTCCCACAGAAGATTGGCTATTTTGGTAGGCAGTGAACCTGAACGGGGGAGTCAGCTGCTCAAAGTGAAGCCTGACTCCAAAGAGACAGTCTGCAGTTAGAGATGTTACTTTTAGATTGATAAGGAGGGTGGTACTTTGAGTATAGAATCCAAAGGATGATAGCAGTCAGGCATACTAGTATTTCTTTTTTTTAAGCAATCTTGAAAGATTCTTGTCAAGTGTTAAACAAAACTGCTTGAAGTAAATGTGTTTTTTTAATATTCTCACGAGCAACAATCTATTATTAAATAAGATGTGTTAATTATTAATTACAAGCAAAATTAATGAATATAAAAGTAAAATTAATTTTAATTAAATTAAGAATTAATAAAGACCATAATACAAAATTGTTTCTATATATCACATAGACTTAACTAGATAACACCACCTCAATTTTAACACAATTATTTTACTTTTAAAATTATTTGTAATTCTTATGCGAAATATTCATTATGGTAAAGAAACCGAGTCAGAAGTAGAAAAATGGCTCACCCATATTATCTAAGAAGCCAATGGAGGTCCAGGAATAGAATCTAACTTTCCAGCATCTCATTCTAGAAGTCTAGTTCTGAAAAATATATTGTATAATTTAACATCACAGTTAGGAAGTGAAAAAAAAAAATCCTCACTTTTTGCAGAGCAAATTTTCCATTGGAATAAACTTGTCACTGAAAATTTTCCACATGCATACTGTTTTTCATTTTGACCTAAGCATATATTAGAAAAATCTAAATTAAATATTGCATTCTAAGAAGTTAATTTAAACAAAATTGTTTTATTCTGTTCTCTCTCTTTATGTGTGCTCCTGCGCATTTGGTCTTGGTTACATTTTAAAAAGGTAAAGGCATTAAACTCCCAAACTTTATTTCCTGTGGGAAAAAACAGTATCAAGGGAGATTAACTTTACTAATGAACAGATTCAAAATGAGGTATTTTGGGTATACTTTAATCAGACTGAAGTTTTGCAATTTAAGGAACTTGAGAATATTGTAGTTACATATTAAGATTTATTTTAATGTTTCACAAAATGGAACTTTCAATTTCTTTTTCTGTCTTGGTAGAAAAGATAAATGTTGAAACGTCATCTTTCCTATGCAACAAAAATAATGACATTTGCATAATTCTAATTCTAATATGTCTGTTACTCTAGCAGGTAAAAAGGCTTTTGTGAAAGGAATCAATATTTATTCCACCATGAAGACCCAAGCATTTTCTATAGTGAGGTGAAAGTGTGTATTAAAAACATTTTTGTCATGAAGTATGAGTCCCTCGAATTGTTTGGCATTGAAATGTTTCCAACATAGATTATAGAAAATACCAGTTTTACCAGCATTACTCTGGTATTTAGTTAAGTACTTACTGATGTCAAGGGCATGGCTGTAATCAACAAACTATAAGTAGTATCTTTTTTACAGAAAGCAATGTTCCCAAATAATTAAGGTGTGCAAATAACACTGGAACTCTTTTTAGTGCAAACTCAGAAGTTAATCAAAAGGTCCGTGATAGCTATTGTGTCAGTGATGCATCCGGTTATTTCCCATCTTAGAGCAGTTAGCAAATAGTGAATACAACTTGGCTGTTGACACTCTGTTGTGTCCTTAACTTATTTTGGATCAGATCCAAAAGCAGTTGCTATCAATGGCAGATTTCTGACCTATGTTAAGGAGAGCTGGATCTGGCTCTTGCTCATCTAAAAATGTTTTATCATTTCCCATAATACTGTCTGCCACACTGAAACACTAAACAGTTGCAAGCTTTTGTGTTTTTCTCTATTTCATTATGAGACGTGGCATCTCTCTTGACTAATGGGTTGGAAATCAGTAATAATAACAGTTAGCAAGTCAGTAAGATTTTTTGAAGATGTCAAAACAAACAACAACAACAGAGAGAGAGTTGATCTTTTTAGTTATTTTCCCCTATGTGACTAACAGACACAGGGTTTACCATCTATAAAATAAGTTTTTGGTGAAACATATCAAAAAAACACAACAAAAAACACCCCCACCTCATTCCACTGTGGAAATGAGCTATTCTGGGAACTGAACTTAAGACTAAATAGTACCTCTGCACTCTTCTCTGTGGAAGACAAATGCAGGATTTGGCAGCCCTGAGCCATCATATTTTGAGGATGTCTTCTTCCAGAAAGACCAGACAGAACTGGAGATCATTAATGCAAAAGCGCCTGAACAGTGTAAAGTGCTCATCAGCAGCCTGAGAATACAGGCAAGACATATGATGTGAACAATACAAACCACTTGTTTCTCCTTTGTATTTTAAATGTCAGTCTTCCATTGAATGGTGGATTTCTTACATTAAACAGTATGCAAATTCGGTACTTACTACAAGTATAAGATTTTCAATTATGATGTCTTGCATCTGTGTCTAACGGAGATTGCTTGTATGTTCAGGATTGCTGAGAATTTCTTTTGATTGTGTCTCTCTGTCTTCATGAGTAATATCAGGGCTTTAGATATGTGCCTGACTGACAGCCCTAAAAGGCAGAGTTTTTTACTTTTTCTTCTAAGATATATAATATGGATAATGCATTCAATACGATAGCTTCCTTTTGCCTAACTTGAAATCCTGATGGGATATCATCAGGAGAAGTCTTTCTTAAAGATCTTGGTCACTTTGGCTATGTCTGTATCAAAAAATGGAACACACTAGGATCATTATGGTGCCAGTGTTGAAACACTGGCACAGGTTGCCCGGAGAGGTGGTAGATGCCCCATCCCTGGCAACATTCAATGTCAGGTTGAGCAACCTGATTTAGTTGAAGATGGCCCTGCTCGTTGCAGGGAGGTTGGACTAGATGAACTTTAAAGGTCCCTTCCAACCCAAACCATTCTATGATTCTCTGATTCTCTATCTCTGAGGCTAAAAAGCAAAGAACAGCAATGTGTGTAAACTCCCTTAGCTTCCAAAACAAGATGCTTTCATGCAAACACCCTGTTGGTATTTTACTACCTCCTAAACCATGCATGGGAATAGCTTGCAAGAAAACATTGAGGCTGCAAGTGTGCCAGAAACTATTCTAATAGTTTTGCAGTATGAATGATTGAGCCCAGTGCCCAAGAACATTCACAGACACTCGTTAATTTAATAGCATAGGTGTATCTTTTGAGACTGCTGAAAATTTTGAAGTTAGTTTCAAGTCCTTTACTATATTTTTAAATTAGAGGATTCCATTTAATGTACAGGTTGGAATAGAGTGTCAGGACACTTCTCTGTCTGGATTATCAGTGGACCCCAACTTCAAGTGTAACATGCCAGAGTGTTAACCTGTCCCCTCATCTAGAAGTAGTTTAAAGATGCTGGATTGAAACCAATTGCAATGTTAATACTACGAGTAGCATTAAGGCAGTTGAATCCACCAAAGGTGAAGCGTTAAGACAATTAAAATGATGCCTAGTAAAGAAAAGCTACTGCTGCTCCAGAGGCCACCTAAGTGGGATATAGAAAATTATGCATGTCTCCATATGGAAAGCTGAGCCATAGTAACTTTTCAGCTCAGAGATGCAAATGCATCTCTTCACAAATAAACCAAAGCTAGCTCTGAACGTGCTGCTTGCGATGCTGATAGTGATGTAACTACAGAACTACAGAACTCGATTTGGCCAGCTTCCCCTCTTCATCTGCCCTGTGGATGTCTCTTAAGAAAGTCCAAAAAGCAAAAGAAAGGCTTAATGTTGATTATTTCACAGGTTATTGAGTACTGTAGCAAATAAAGACTGTATCAAATCAAATATCTTTCTATTATACATGGATAGAATTTGTGGGATACACTTATATTTTTTGAGTTTTGATTACTGCACAAAAATTTTTTGAAACATCAAATAACAAAATGACACAATAAAACTGCAGGAGACTAGCATAGACATTCTGTTTGCTTTAAGAAATAATAGTTTTGGAGTACATTGAATATGTATTCAAACAGCATCTTGTCCTTGTTTTTAGTTATGCTGCTGCCTCAAGACCTAAACCTGTATTTGAATGCTTTATGCTTGCCACTTTTGCAGTGTTATTAAAAAGTGTCATGTTGTCATCTCTTGCTGCTGCAGAAAGTCACAAAACTGAATGATGTTAATTCAGGCATTGTTCCTGGGCCACAATTAGGAGAAATTTCAAATTTAGATTGATCTTCTTCATTCAACTCCTAGCATTTTAATCTTGATGTATTTTAACCCAGTAAGAAATCCCTGCTTTAAGATATCCGCGCTTTATGGATACATAAACAAATTTTTTTGTTGTTATGTAGTGCTACATATGACGGTATTTATAAATGTACATTTTCTATGTGTGTTTTGGCAATGGTCCTTGCAGTATTATTTTTGGTAATTGCTGTATCCCTTTGTTGGAGCTGACTGTATTGGTGTGAAAGGCTTTTGTTAAATATCAGTCTTTATAGGAACAAAGCCTGAGGTCCTTCCTTCTGCCAAAATCAACATTAAATGAAGCAAACAGAATGTAATTTTTTTGGTGTATGTCAGCAAAATGGAAGCATTTGTCATTCTGATCCTTAATTTTCTTACATAACATCTATGGAGAGGTTGTCATCAATACCTAAAATTCATAGAACTGTAGAATGGTTGATGTTGGAAGGACCCTCAGGAGGTCTTCTGGTCCAATCCCCAGCTCAGGCAAGGCCACCTGGAACCAGTTGTCCAGGACTATGTCCGGATGGCTTTTGAATGTCTCCAAGGAAGGAGACTCCACTACCTCTCTGCAACTTGTGCCAGTGCTGTCACTCGCACAGTGAAAAAGTGTTTTCTGATGTTCAGAGGGAACCTCCTATATTTCTGTTTGTGCCAATTGCCCCTGGTCCTGTCACTTGGCACCACTGAAAAGAGCCTGGCTCCCTCTTTGCACCATCCCTTCAGGTATTTATACACATTGAGGACAACCCCCTGAACAGTCCCAGCACTCTCAGCCTTTCCTCATAGGAGAGATGCTCCAGTCCCTTTAATCATCTTTGTGGCCCTTCACTGAAGTCTTTCCAATAGCTCCATATTTCTTCTGTGCTGGGGAGCCCAGAACTGGACGTAGCATGCCAGGTATGGCCTTACCAGTGATGAGTGGAGGGGAAGGATCACCTCCCTTTACCTGCTAGCAATAGTTTGTTTAATGCATCCCAGGATACCATTATTCTTCCTGGCTGCAAAAGGCACATTCCTGACTCATGTTTCACTTTGTATCCACCAGAGCCCCCAGGTCCTTTTCTGCAAAGCTGCTTTCCCTAGCTGTCTTCTACAAAGCTGGTTTGTCACCAGCACGTTCTGGTGCATGGGATTGTTCCTCTACAGGTGCAGAACTTGCACTTCCCTTCATTGTACTTTGTGAGGTTCCTGCCTGGCCTGTTCTCCAGCCTGTTGACATCCCTCTGGATGGCAGCACAACCCTCTGGTGTATCAGCCACTCCTCTCAGTTTTGTGTCATCAGCAAATTTGCTGAGAGTACGCTCTGCCCAGTCATCCAGATCATGAATGAAGGTGTTGATCAGGACTGGACCCAGTATTGACCCCTGGGGTACACCACTAGTTACTGGCCTCCAACTAGACTTTGTGCCACTGATCACCTCCCTTGGGGCTAGGCTGTTCTGCAAGTTTTTGATCCACCTCACTGTCTGCTCATCCAGCCCTTAGTTTAACAGCTTCTCTATGAGGATCTTACGGGATCTTTACTGAAGTCAAGGTAGATTATCCACAGTTCTCTCATCTGTCAAGCCAGTAATTTCATCACAGGCGTTTATAAAGTTGATCAAGCATGACTTCCCCTTGTTGAATTCCTGCTGACTATTCCTGATCACATTCTTGTCCTTCATGTTCCTGGAAATGGAACATCAGCAATTGGAAATGGAGTTATTGGTGTTGAGCTGGGATTATATACAGAGGTGATATTATTTAGCTGTTGCTTCACACATTGCACAATGACAGATGAGGAGATTAAAGATAGTGATCAATGTGAGGTGTTTTCATTTTTAATTTACACATAATATGTAACTTTATTTATTACAGTAAGAAGAAAAGTAAATTGTAACTGAAAATGGACATATGATTAAATTCCTTAAATTGTAGCGGGATGGATCATGTTTGCACAATGTCACATTAACATTACAAACACTGTTATGAAAATGAATTCGTGTGGTACCATAATCTGCTCTCATTATAACCTTCTTATTTCCACATAACCATACTGTATTGTTGGGGTAAACAATAACAAACCATGTTAGCACCAGTTCCATCTCTGTTTAATTCCACTGACTTAATTTGCCCAGTGCCTAGTGCTTAGAGTGAAAGGCATAAAAAGATAAAATAGCATAAGCATCAGAAGGTGAAAGTCTGACCTTATTTAAGTGAATGGGAATTTAGCCATGGGAGTCTTTGTAGTCAAAATTGCTTCTGTTATTTCAAGAAAATGCACATATGAAGGGAAAAATCTTAATTGAAATCAAGCTGAAAACTGTTTTGAATTTCTATTATGCCTACCTAAGAATGAATTAATCAGTCAAACTTTGAAATTATTTTTGAAAGAAACTCTAAAAAAAGTCCAAACTGTAAACCTACTTTATTTTTATTTTAGTTTCTTAAATGGTTTATAATTGTAATTAAAACACAATACCAAATGAAACACTAAATATAAAAAATTAAGAATATTAAGATGAAAATATTGTTGATTTATGTACACTATAAACTTGTCAGAACAAATTATAACAAAATCAAGTTTCAAAGCATTTTAATGTAGGCATGTCTTCTGACAGAAAAGCTCTTATCAATGTATTTATTCAAAATTTGCATGTAACCCGAATTCCGTGGGATGACAATATTTACTTTATGAAATGGCATAAAAATAAAATTATGTTCATTTCAGAAAAGGTAACAGCTGATGACTAACCAGGCATGCCACTTATTTTCTGTAACTGTTTTTTCACATAGCTAGCATGGGTAATTTGCTCATAAAATAAGATATTGACAAGATATTGTTTAAACAGTTCTTCCCCTGTCTTTGCTACCTTGCCTTGCCCATCTTTCTCAACTCTTGAGTAATGAAAAAATATGCCATGTGCCTCAGTTATTTCACACAGAGGCTCTGCATTGCTTCTTTGCTGAGTGTTCATTGAAATATTGAAGAGGGGTTACTTGCCTTTTAAAAACAATGAATATCGAAACTGTGATATTTCTTTCCCCTAGTTAAATATCCTATATTGGCAACAAAAAATAATGAAGGTATAGATGAGATTTTTTCCTTCTGACTATGTGAAGTTAAGGTCCATAATCCACACCTAAAAGTGATTTCAATTAAAATTGCTGTTCTGTGGTTTAGATCAATGTATGGATGCTCAGAATGTCTGTATATCAAATATTTTTCATTCACATAGCTACTTGATATTTATTTGACAGTCAGATTGTGGGGACTGATTGATTGATTGACTTTAACTGGCAGTACATTGGCATGCAAGACAAATACAGTTTTATTTCAAAGTTTCAAAATTATATTCTATTTCAACCAGAAAATGTCTCATCTTTGCATCAGTTTGTGATTTATCAGAAAAAAATGAAAAAATAATTTAAAATATTTTATTTCAGAGTTCTCAGGCCATGTTTTCAATTTTGTCTGAAGAAAAAAAACATTAAATTTCAACTACTTATAATTTTAGTTTTTGACATAATTACAATGTTGCATGCAAGGTATAATATTGAAAGTTCATATAACTGTGGTTTTCTGCACTGTCCTCTAAAGGAAGTGTTCTGTTCACAGATTTCTCCATAATAAGATTGAGATGAAATCTCCTTGTGCATTGATAGGAAGTATGCATAAGGCCAAAGCTAACTGTGGAGAGTGTATGAGTTATGGCCAGTGTCCGATGTATGAATGTGGAACCATGTGTATCTATGTATTGTATTAAAGATACCTTTCATTTTTTAATTGGTGAATGACTGTTATTTGTAAAATTTCTCAGTCCCAAGTACAAAGTTGTTGTAGTTTAATGGAGGTATTTGTTTTGTGGAAGGCCTCTGTGCTTCACTACGTAATCACTGTTATTATGATAGAGAATAGATCTCAATTTTTTCATCAGGAAAAGACATAAGGTTCAGTGGCAAGGTCTGGTTTCTTTGTTTTGTCAGTAAGAGAGTGTAATCTAACAACATTTACCTACTGTTTCCTTGAAAGTGGAATATGCGAATACCATGATCTTGGAAGGAAATTGTTTGTTGCATAACAGCCGTGTTAAATGATAAATTATGGGAGTTGCACTTTATACTGAATTGAGGATAAGGCATTTACAGTGTGATTTAAAAAATTGACATGGAATGACCATATTGTTTGCAGGAACAGCTATCATGCATCTACATCTGATTGACGTGAACTTTTAGTTCTGAAATTATAATAGCTATCCGTCACAGCTCTTCTCTCATTTATGAAATAAACAGATTTATCTGTTGGTATTGCAGCATAAGCCTCTTTTTGTTAAGTAACACACTAGCTCACCCAGGCTGTGTCTGCTCTCTTCCCACTGATATCAGTCCTACCTTTCAGTTTACCTCATGCATAGCAGGGCTTCATGGTTATTTAGAGGCAGAAATAGTAGGGACTGAGTGGCTAATTTCTTACATTGAAAATCCACCCTGTACTGAAAGCATACCTGTGAGAAAAGCCTTAATGAATAGTAAGATAGAATATCTCAGATATGAAAGTAAATTTATGCAATTTTATTCCTCATTTTCTTCTACTCCTTCCCCCAGCCTGGGTTGTAGAGGAAAAATATTTACAAACAGATCAAAATCTGTGTGAGACTGCTTTGATAAAAACAAAGAAATTATTTAAAGAGTAAATAGTAGGAGACCATTTACTTAAAAGTTTGACCATATACATAGATAACATTAAGTTAAGAAACTTAATGCCAAGTTTCCGCTACGTAAAAGATTTATATCTAACTAAATGGCGTGCTCAGCATATATTGACGGTTTACAAAGTACATTTGGGATCTTAAAGAATACCAATGCTTTGGATTTTTCAGAATCTATTTAGCAGGTATTGTTTTGGTTAGCTGAAGTTAGTTTGCACTGTAGATGTATTACCTGATCATTATTGTAGTAAAGTGACATGGCATAATATTAGTTCGTAAGACTCTGCGGTAATGTCTGTTAGATAAGCTAGGGAATGTAGCTGTACGAGCTCAACAGAGAAAGACAAAGCACTTGACCAGAATGTAGCTTTTAAAAAAATAAGTATTTTTTTTCTGTACACTTCTTCTAAAGGAAGCTTGTGGCAAGTAATGATGGGATTCTGCTCACCTGTCTAAAATTTTGGTATCTGGTCTTAAAAATTGTCTATGATCTTTTCATAATCGATGGAGGAAGAGATAGGTGCCAGCCAAGAATGATAAATCTCATTTTGAGAAAGTTGTCTGCGTTGATGTGGGAGAAAACTTACTGACATTCTTCTCTGATAATGGACTATGAGAAGCCTAAATGACTAGCTTAAATTAGATGATTAATTATGATGGTGCAAACTCAATGAAATTACCCATGAGAGCTTTGTGCAGTTCTAACAATATTGCAAGGGATACAGGAATGTTGCAGAATTCGTTACAATGAGACTCTTAGTTGTGAAAATTAATACCTTTGCACCAAAGCAGATCTTCTGAAAACTTCTGAATACTTTGGTTTTGGTTAGGATGTTGTATACCACCTTTTCTTCTTATAAATAATTCCATCTATGTGTACATACGTATATCACATATTTTAGCAATGAGTTATTAAGTAGATTCTAATTTTCATCACATGTATGTATATATTACAACTGCCTTTTCCACTTGTTCAAGGGTTATGATTAATGAACAATTTGAGTAAACTATTGCTATGAACATGATTATGGCATTACAAGTCAGTCCTGGAAATGTTAACCTGTGATTTAATGCATTCACTGAATGTTTTTGGCTCTTATCTGCACAAATTAGCATGCTGTCTTGAAAAAATGTATGCAAGGTCTGGCCGGTGGCCTACACATTCCATGTGAATAATCTCACTTAAGTTACTGGAACAACTTTCTTTGAGACCATAGTAGCCAGTCAAAGCATGGGGTGGATTTTTTTGATGGAATGTGAGGGTTATGTCCTGCATTGTTCCTTTGGTCACAAATTTACCATTTGCTGGGTGTGACATTGTAAAGAATGTATTTGGGCAGCTAGTTTTCGGTTAGATTTTTGTGCCCTGCTATGCTGTTACCAATATTTGAGCTAATTAGGACTAATTCAGACATGTATGTGTCAGCTGCAACTATTCCCAGTCTGCTTGCTGTTGAGGGTAAAATCACTCCTAAGCTCTGGAACATGAATATTTGTGTCTGATGTTTTACAGAACAGGATACTCTTGAGCTTTGTGGTGTGGGATGTGCATGAAAAGATTGCTAATGTATATAATACCACGTGGAAGTGAAGTGACTGGGAATATGCCTATCAGCATTGAGAATGAAGCATAGAAACAGACAGCGTTGTGCCACAAATTCAAGGGTACAGATGTCATTGTTGCTGTAGCTTTCCTGTATACTTCAAAAAACAGTTTGGAAAAAGATGCACACAAAAAAGGAAGATAATTTGCCTTCTGAGCAAGTTTAGATAGAAAGGATAAAAGTTGAGGTGAAGGTAGACATAAACAATGGGGAAGCCCCAAACACTTGAAAAGCAGCAGAACTCTTTAGAAAGGCCACTTTCATAAGTATTCTACTTACTGGGATACTGACTGAAACACTGTAAAAACCTGTTGGAAGACCAACAACATATACTTACTTTTAGAGATTGTAAATTCTGGCCAACATTGCCTATGAATCTCTGTTGCGTTAGGTCCATAGTTATACTCAGATACAGGATTTTTTTCTGACCCATTCTAGCCACTATTTCATTATTCTTTAATTCCCTGTTTTGAAGACTCAGGGTTTTGAGGAAGTGATGTGTGTGGATTTATCGTTAATCTCACACATCTATTTTCCTGAATTATAAAATAAATGACACAAAGTACAGACACTTATTTCTACATTGTTTCCAAGTGTTGGTTTTGACTTCTAGACCTTGCATGTCTTTTATTAATATAGAACTTTTTCTCTGAAAAAGTAGCAGTTTCAGAATTAATGCTCAATGATACAGCACAGTAAATTAATCCATTTTTACACCACATTTCTTATACAGGTGCTTACTTAGAGGTTGTTCCAAGACATGTATTTTGCCACTGTTTACAAAGCAGTAGAGTTCTTTTCTATGAGTGTAGGTCTATATTTAATAATTTTCTAAACCAAATTAAAGCAATTTCATCCTGGTATCATGTTCATGGAGATCAGGATTATTTATTATTAATACTGTGTTTTCTTCAACAAAATAATACTTTATTATTAATATATTCATAAATAAATAATTTGTATCTTTTATATCATTAATGACATTGGGCAAATATGCTTTCGGTTGATTGCAGATGTGCTGCTGTGCAAATGTCAGTGTGATAGAGAGAGTTTACTTTACGCTATTTTCTATAGTTTTAATTAAGCAATAAAAGAAGACATCAAAAATAATTACATACCCTTTCCTGGTTGAAGAATACAAAGCTAAAGCCTATGCAAACATAGAGTGCTAGAAAAATAAAACTGACACTTTCCTGCCTAGCCAAGAATAACCTTAAGTACTTCAAAATATTAACATCAGCAACATTCAGATTGTATTAACAAATTTTAATTAAAGATGAGCTGATACCCAAAGGTAGTTTACTTGTAGGTCCCAACATCTAAGAACCAGTATATGCCTTACTCTGATAACTATTCATTTATCTTACAGCACTGAACTGCATAGCAGCACTGCCTAGTTTTTGATATAGATTTAGGTAAAATAAATAATTAATAATTATTGTTTAAAAGAACTTGGTTCCTAAAACAGTAATTAAGTTTCTATAACCAACACTTCTGAGCTCCATCCTTGCTCAGCAGTCTCTAAATATAATTCTGGAGACATGTAAATAAAATCTGCATCTTCCTTTTGGAGCTGAAATACGTTGCAGAAAAGGAACACAAGATGAAGCTGCGGCAGCTTATTTGTTGCTTACCTGGCAACTATAACGCTCACCTGGGAAGAAACTTGGGGCTTCTGGTCCGTATCCTTGCCATTTTTGTGTCTGTTGCATAAACAAGGTTTTTCTCCTCCATGCCGAGCCACATCACAGCTGAGCCAGGCTCTTTGTTTTCTTTGCCACTTTTCCTGTCTGCTAAAGTCCTTTCTGCATGGTGCTCCAAATTTCAGTGGGAGTGCTCTGTGCCATTGCTCTGACCTCCAATGGGCTAGCCTGAACAAAGCAAACCTAACCAAACTTCACAGACAAGATGCAGTCTTCGTTTCTGGCACGATACGCTCATGTTATTTTATCAAGCATCCTTCTCATCAGTTCTGTACCTGGAATCTGTTACAAAAGTTTTGTGACCATTACTTATTTGTAATAACATAACTATTGTATCACAGGAGCTAAACAAAAAATTAATCAGTGGATGAAATCACAAATTTAATAGTGCCATCCTGACTGCAGCATGCTGCAGAAGCTCTTCCCAGTCAATTTGTTTCTCACCGCTACAAAATTTGAGATCACAAGTGATAAGTTACTTGTGGTTGTCAGTGATTGTATTGGTAAACATGTATAGTGGCTGCAAAGCTTACAGATGCTGAAGCCATGAGAAAGTTGTGTTGGTAACGTCAAAATAGTGCCGATAAAGGCTTTATTCCACATTGTAATTTACAGGAAAACTTCTCCTGAATGTGTGTTAAATAAATTTTATAGGGAAAATTAATTTTAAAAAGATGTAGAAATCACAAAAGACAAAACCTATGATCTTTATTTTCAAAATCTTACAGAAGCAAGGAAAGATATATTTTGATTTTTTTTTTTTTTTGAATAATAGTTTTCTCTCAGGTTCTTAGAGCTTGGAAAGCAGATAATTTTCCAAGATACAGAATCGGTGTATTTATTCTGAAGGTAACTATATTTTATTCTCAGGGCATCTCCAGACAAGGGAGTAAGTTGAGAGAGAAACGCACAGGGTACAGGACTGGAAGCTCCCCTTTTAGCTCTGGACCCTGCAGCACATATCTTACTGCGGTGGTTGAAATCAACAGAGGCTTTTTTGCACTCCTCTTCATTCTTATCGGAGCTTTCTGTGCTCTTGGACATCAGTGTAGTGTGAGAGTTGTGAATATGAGAGTATATAGATTGTTCACCACCTTACTTCTGTCTTCACTGATCAACACAATTCAGTATTATATACAGTGTCAATGTCTGCATAAAGTGCAACTGGAACAAACGTTTACCATATCAATGGAGCAGAAAGCAAAACTCGGGCAAAAGTGATCTCAGCTCGACACGATTGTTTGTACATCTGGTAGATTTTGTACAAGTCTCAATGTTTTTTTTTTAATTTTGTTCCCAGTCTGCATGGAATTTAAAGTACTTTGAATATTTTTGTAATAATTTGGAGCTTTTATTTTTGGGTAGGTATGTGTAGTATATTTGTTAGGATTCTACTGCAGTCCAACACCAATCCCCAAGTTCCTATCAGCTGCAACATAGAGAACTATTTTTGCTCTTAGATCACTCAGTTATTCAGTTCTTGAATTTAGCTTGGATATCTCACATCTGCAGTCGTGGTCCTAAATTCTGGACAATGATCTATCCCTTACAGCCTTAAGGACAATGTCATCCTGCCAGTAGTATCATACAATAAGATTAACCCATGTTCTCCTGTAGTTTTAATGTAGAAGTGTCTGTTTTCCTGCAATCATTTGGGAGCTCCTGATTAAAAGGAAGTTTTTACTGTAAAACTAAACTTAAAAAACAACAAGCGGGATACTTAGAGGATGAAACAGAGGTTATTTCAAAAGTAGAAAGGCAAGGTTTAAGAGGTAAGTCTATTTTGTTACATACAGTTTGAACTAAATCTGAGATCTAGATCTAGTGTTATAAACAGTCACCCTCCCTAGATGCAAAATGAACCAGGCAAACATTTCGTAACTGAATTTAAGCTTTGAGTATTGGGCAGTCTTTGCATTTAGTTGATCTAATTTTGAGTATAGATAGCTCTACATCAAACAAGATGCCCAATGAATTGCAATTTTTTAGTTTCCTGACCTTAGTTTTGTGCTCATGATTACTTTTAAGATTTTGCCAGTATCTAAGAACATACTGTGTTTTGTATTAGAAAAAAATGTTAAAATGCATTATATGTTTTATTTGTCAGTTCCATTTTTATTATGTGTGGATCCTTTGGCATACTGAGTGACACTATAATACGTGGTAGGGCTAGCATTGCCTGCCCTCCGGTGGTATGTTAAATTCTTCACTGGAATCTTACGATTATTTGCTGAACCATCACCATAATTGTCCCATCTGCCTCTATTTCGTTCTAGTTATAAGCATCTTTTCCCCTTAGTCCTCCCCCCTTTCTCTCCTCTCCGTGGCCTCAGGCAGGTCACTTGCCCTCTCTGCTAATGCTTCTCTATCTGTAAAATGGGAGTAATCAGAGCTGTTGGGAAGATTAATTAGTGAATTAATATTTGTGAAGCACTTGAAAGATGAGAAGCCCTAGATAAAGGCTTAGTAGTATAATTATTATTCTCAGAAGTGCCTTCAGGAATGGGGGGGGTAAAAAAAGATACAGGCTTTCTGCAAATTCTTATTAATAATCAGTATAGATGGTTCTGGAGATAGATGAGCACAGGCTAGTTGGCTATGCTTGTAAAGAGACAAATTAACATGAATGAATACGTACCGTTTACTTAGGATACGACACACATATGAGTATACATTTCTTGCTCACCGTTTTTAACAGAAAATGTTACACATTTTTACATCAATTACAAATCACAACTTGCAACCATGAGAGAAAATGCACCTCTCTGAAGTTCAGAAGTGAGGCCTGTACCTTCCAGCTTCCAAATTCTTCTACTTTCATTCCATGTACATGACTGTCTTTTAAACATGTTACTTATTACAGATGCAAATGGAACTGGGAGAGTAACTGAGAATAAATATTTTAAGGTAATATCCTACAGTCTCAACTTTGTATTGTGATTAGAAGACCATCTTCTCCACCCCCCCCAAAAGGGAGGTAATTTCCTATTGCTATAATTAAGTCATCTTTCATTCTTCCATATTCAGAAAAAGAAGAGAGACTAATGGCCCAAAATGACTGTGATCACATAATGGTACTTCCTGTCCAGAGAAGATATAATTAATAAACTGAACAATTTTTTTTAATGTGTTGTATGATTCATCTGTGTTCTGTGGCTAGAGAATTCTATTCAGGTTAACCACTGAGGGCCAAACTGTATTAACTGTCAGCTGTGCCAACTGTCTCAAACCACGTCGTCTTAAAAAGAGATAAAAGATGCCTGTGCTTTGTGGAAGCATGTTCTCTTCCAATGTGTTTCCACAGCACGACCATATTAAATAAACTCTGTTCCAGCATGCTCTGTGCTGGTTTTTGGTGGTAAGCTGCAATGAAGAAGAGTTTGAGATGCTACTTCTTTATTCCCTCAGTGGGATAGATATGATGCCCAAGTTTATGTTGCTGGATTGTTGCCTCTGCTTCCCTGAGTGAAGGGGAGACATGGCTTTTGCTTGGGCTGCCTGAGCTAAGGCGGCTCATTTTCTGCTCTGTTGTCCTCTTGCCCCCTTCAGTTTCCTGCTGGCTAGAACCAAGTGTCACATTTCATATCATGATCTGATTCTGTGTCTTCTGAGCTTTTAAAATGTTGGCGTTGATAGATCCCATTGGAAATAATGACTACAGGATGGAATAATTAAGAAGACAGTTTTGTGTATTATTGCCTTTTCATTCTTCTATTTCTGCTGATCATCTAAGCGAAATCTTAGGAAAGCTGATAATCACAAAGGCCCATGAGACTGATGTTTTTGAAATGCAGGCTAGAACCAAAAACAGGTGGATGAGGAATAACATGCAGCTCTGCAGAAGGAAGCAATAATTTGGCTCAGAATTTTGTTATAGTCTATAGAAAAGCACACTAACGGGGTAGTGATATGTAGCGTGCTGTCTGTAATAGAAGGGCATTGGAAGAGTTAATGATATGAATTGTACAAACAAGAACAGAACTCTACAGGGTTAGGCCCTCCTAATTAGTGTCAGCTTCCGTGTACTAGACTGAAATCTTCATGTTCTTTGGTATCCAAAAATAAGATCTATATACATTACACAGTTCAGCTTTACGTCATGAAAGCCATTTAACTTTATTAGACACTTGGATGCAGTACAATGCTTTCGGGAGTAATGGTCTTGCCATTAGGCACGTGGAAGGAACTAAGTTACTTACATTCCTGAAAGGTTCCAAAAGTTCTGCTCTCCTCAGAGGACTGGGATGAGGGACTGCCTTACCCTCCTGTCCACCGTCAGTGGGACATGGTGTAGCTTGAGTATTCCGACAGCAGGATCTAGCCTAAGTGCTAACCAGCATGGTCGCACATGAAGGGAGAGTGCTGACCCCGAATGAGAGCTTGTCTTACTGGCCACTGTTCCCATTAACCTATTCTTTCAGGGCTTGGCATCAAAATAATGTTGTGGGTACTCTCTATAGTATAGTTCTGCCTTCTTCCTTGTTTGCTGTACAAAAGTCACCCTTTACAGCCAAGGGACTGGTGCCTGTTTCCCGAGATAAAACTTTGCTTCAGACCATGAAGAACGAGAGAGAACTAGGAATTAAAAACTTTCCAGTCATGCCCCTTTACAGCATTTCCAGCTCCTCCTGATCAGTAGAGGGAACGTGATGTTAAAAGCAATTTTGTTAGCATTTCATTCCTTTTCCTGAGAAGATTTTTTTTTATGTGTATATGGAAAAAATCTACCCTCTATTTTCTCTATCCATTCTAACACTGCCAGAAAAGGCAGAGGGATACCTTTCCTTCTAAGAGTGACAAAAAAGAGAGCAATAATACAAGGAAGGACGCACATTAAGAGATATGGGGATATAATCCTTGGAGAAAAAAGATAGGAAGTGCTTGTGGTACTGGAATTGTGTAGGAAGAAACATTAATAAGGAATGAGTAAGTGGAAAGAGAGCAGAGTAAGGTAAGAAACAAGGTTTTTCATATGCCTAGAGAACAAGTACATTAAAATAACTTGAAGAGAAAAAGCATATTTTTTTAAGAATTTAAAAAACAGATTAAAAGATGACTGAAATGGACAAACTGAAAAAGAGAAGAGCGGTGTCATGTAATGAAAAACGGTCAATGGTAAAATTAAAAATAAACAACAAAATGGAACAAACAAATAAAAGAAACAAAACCAAATTCCCCAATGTTGAAAGACTGAAAACTAGTCAGAGACATGCAAGTTAGGTTTGCTGGAAAGTTTGGTTTAATTAATGTTTATATTTGTTATCATATTTTTCTGAGCTTTTCCAGAAGCCATTAGTGTCTGAACAACCTCAGGCAGAGATGTTGTCACCTCCTAAGATCTGATTTTCTCTAGGTATTATAAAAGCCTTGTGGGTCCCCTGAAAAATGGACAGATATGATGGTTTATGACGCTGAAAATGTATCCCTTAAAGTGTGTTAGATTTATAGTATTAGTCTGAGTAAGTAGCAGAGCAGGCTTCAGCTATAAAAATGCCAGGGAGAATCCCGAGACTAAATTGCAGTTCAGTTTTGACCCTCCGAGGGGACAAGCAACCCTTCCTTATTCATACAGAGGGGAACATGGAGGCTAATGGATAGGTATAAGATATTTATGTGGTTACAAGCAGTATATTGCATCCCTGCACACTACTTTCTGCACTCTCCCCTATCCCCGCATGCTAAAGCAAGGGATGGCAAAAGGGAGTGAGCAGACAGAGATTTTACTGGGAAGTTGTTGTAAATTGCTGCTGAGACAGGTCATACCACAAATCACGCTGCTCCCTTCACCTGAGACAGAAGGATGTGAGGGAGGAAAGGATGTCCCTGAGTCATTCTGTCTCCCAGACTGCTCCTGTGGTGCAACCTGCAGGGCACTCCTGTTTTTGCTGTTATGCCTAAAGGAGTTCTGTAGACCCCAGCAAAAAGGAGACCCAGACCAGAAATTACATTTCACACTTTGCTACAAAACCATGCCCTTGGTTACAGCTGTGTGACTTGTTTTCAGTTGAACTGTATAGGTGTATCGCTGACGGAAATTTTCAGCAGAGGTAAACTAACTTCAGACATAAAATTTCCCCTGTCCTGTAGAGTACATTCTAGTAGCCCTGAGATTCTCAATTCATACAGAAAGACATACCAAACAGACTGAACAGAATTTGGATTCCATGTTTTTAAAAAAATGCCTTTATAATACATATCTGTAAATATATTGTATTGTAGGCACATATTGTGTTCAAATAATTCTCCATTCTGTTTCTTTCTTTATAATTATTGCCAAGCATAATTCACTTAGTGCTTGAAGATAAACTATATTCCTCTGTGATACAAAGTATACTTTTCTCAGCTGATAGTAAAAGTTGAAGAGGCACAATCAAAACAGTGATGGCCTGCTTCCATTTCACATCTTCTTTGTACCTTTATTTCCCTTTTCTCTTTACCAGATATGAATGCATCTTTAAAAACGTTGTCCTTCCTTGTTTCCTTTCACTCATAGGGCTCTGTACCTTCTCTACCCGTAAGTTCCCTACTCTTGGGAAGAACAGTGTTCTTCCAGAACAATTACAAACACCTTCCAGAACTGAATTGTGGAGTACTTAGTCACCACCAGCCTTCCCACTGTCATAACACTTTTGGAACTGTTCTACTGTGATATTAAGATGCTCCAAAACTTGCATTTGTTCCTTTATGCATTTTGTGGACCTTTACTTAAAATCCAGGGTTACGTGTACATTCAACATTGTGGGGATATTTCCAAGGAAATACAGCGCTCTAATCCTGAAATGGCTCAGTCTAAGACCCTAGCTTAATAAAAGCGTACGATGAAGCTCAAACTGTGCATTACATAGCGTAATCAGAAATGTCTTAAAGCAATATGCTGTACTACTTATCTTTGGAAGTTGGGCCTAAATAAAAAGAATGGTTAAACTGGGAGTGAGAATAGTAGTCAGATAAGAGCAAGAGTGCTTTGGATTTGTCTGAGCCACTGGAGTTACCAGAAGGAGAAGCCTGATGAAGGGATCAGTTTTCCACTGAGTATGGCTAGGATTCAGCTGTTTTCTTGCCTCCAGATCACATCTTTACCTTAACATCAAGAACCTATTGAACAAGGCGCTGAACTGAAGCACTGAATGTTCAAGATTACACTTTTTGTTAGATGCAAACATCTTCCTGTGTTGTCTGTACTCACTGTGGCAAGAAAGTTTGGAAAATCAAAAATAAAATATTGGATGATGTTGCAGGAAGGTTGATCTTTGGAATCCAGTGTAATATTCATTGATGATTCATATGATGTAATATTCATCAATGACACACACTGATGACAAGGGTATTGTTTTTACACAAGATCTCACTAATTTATAAATCTACTACACAGTTCTATCTAAATCAATGAGCTATGCTGATGCAAGCCGGATGAGAATTTGGAGTTGAATCTGCTCAGCTTGTGCTTTTGAAATCAATGAGGATGAAAGTAAAATTTCAGTGGTAAAATACATGGCAGTTGTTGGGCACTTCTGAGAGTTATCTAGTCTGGTTCTCCCTGGCTGCCGTGGGGAAAAAATCATTGCCAGAATGTGGAAAATCTGATGGTTGTGAAAACTCAAATGGTTCAAAAGTTCTTCTTTTTCTTCGAAGTATTTTTAGTGTCTTTAAGTGCTTTATTATTTATATGTTTTTCTCTGGAGAGATGAAGGATAAATACAATTTTACACAGTCTCTTCTATAAAGTCTTTTATTCTGCTGGTTTGGCTGCTGTCCTAGAGCATTGCCACACCTGATTTCTAGTTATTGTTTTTCCAGCTGAAATGAAGCAGGCAATACCTCTTTTTGTTAATTACTTATTAAAAAAGAAATTACTGAGCAATTGACATTCTCAGTACATCTTGTGTAGTATATCTTTTTCATACCAAAGGATCTTTTTAACTGTAGAAAAAGAATAAGTCTGTATGTTGAAACTATGGGTATAGACACAATTGACTTCTAGTTCTTTGAGCTCCTGAGCATCAGCGGAGCTGAGGCTGAAGCTGTATGTGTGATTTGGGCCAGCAGAAAAGTTGTGAATATATTACCATACAGGTGATTCCATAATTTTTCTTACTGTTCTGCTATGGCCTTTTATTCTGTCTTGAATTTACATTGATGCATGGTAAGTATTGTGCTGGAGTAGTTTGTGTCTCTGAACTGAAGACCTGTACATCAGTATTAAGAAACTTACACTAGTATATTTTTCTGCATTTATTTTGGCACGCAGTCTATTCAAATGACCAATTTGGGAAATACAGCTCTTTTTAAAAATGTTATTCATCTGTTAAAATATACTCCAAAGCAACTAAATTATTCTTTTAATGAAGCCTGTGTATCTAATGACCTTTAACAGTAAAAATACCATTGCTTCTGCAATGATACTGTAAAGGTTTTCTAAATTTTATTACTAAACTATATTAGTTGGTAGAGGGTTTTTCCCATGATTAATATCTTGTCTTGTCCATGAGGTAATATTTTTATTTCTCATTGAGGAACAGTACTGAAATAAGGAAATTTTTCTTGTGTATACATTTTAAATCCTGTTGTAATTTTAAAATCTGACACACGTGTATTTTAATTCTTTGCTACAGTCATGGCTTGTGGAAGAGAATTTAAAAGGTTAATTATGGATTGCATAGAAAATTATCCATTTTTCTTCCATTTTTTTTTACTAGTTTAATGTACTGTCCTCTTTGTGTAAGAATGATGAGCAGAGAAGGGTGTCTATTTTTTTTTATTTATATAAGTGATTATATTATCTCCTATTGAAGACATATTATTTTTCTGATCTCCTTGCTCTGAACAACCTCTGTCTATTTACTTAGATGACTGATAGGAACTGAATTCAAAATTTTAAGTTATATTTAGGATTGGGAATAGGACCCAAGACAACTGACTTTGCTTCTGTTATTTAGACTGCAGCAAGATTTATGAGTGATTTAAATTATTGTTTCCTTTTGTAACACTGAATTTAAAATGCCAGTTTCTTACCCAATTGTCCAAGTCAACAGTAAGTCCCAAGTGTTTCTGCACAAACTTAAATCATGTTGTCACTTCAAATTTTGTCATTTCATGCTTCAGTCCCTTTTCTGGACCCTCTGTTTTCTTTTTCAGACCTTTACTTGTGGTAAGAAACAGTTAAAATAATTCAGTTATGTACAATGAACTTCTGACGAATGCTGGCTTCTAAACCTTAAAAAGAAAATCAGAACATTAAGTGAGAAAGATTACAATTTATATTATAGGAGTGGAATTTTTAGTATAAAACGACTGAAAAAGATGTGAAAAGGGTGTAGTAACAGGAAAAGTATTCCTGACATGGAGATCTCTCAGGTTGTGGAACAGTAGTTTAAGAGAAATGTTGAAAATTCCAGGGCTGGCGAGTGTTAGAACTCAACTAAACAAAACAGCAAGAAATCTTTCAGGAATGGCAAAGAAATTGTCGTAATAAGGTTTTTTTTTCATATTTAATTTCTTTCATTGTATTTGAAATTATAAATAATACAGTGTGTGTCTGTGGAATAACTGTTACATGAGGGATACAATGTCAGAACAGATAAGATCATAAGTGTGGGGATGTCTTGCTGCCCATTCTGTGGTACCAATTTATGGGTAAGAAAAGCAACCTCTGTTTCAGTGAGGGTTGTAGCAGCAAATCACCTTAGTCTTGACACACGAAACCCATTCAGTCAAGCTCAAGAATGTGTTTATGTTTCATATTAACATGTGTAAAAGCCTTCTTATTTGATTAATTATTATTTTGTTACCATTAGTCCCAGGTGAAACAGGAATGCCTGGGTGATAGGCATTCTGTAAAACATAGTAAAAGATAACTTATGTTCTAAAAAAATTGCTGCCTAATATGAGATGTTGCCAAAGATAATCTTATTATCTAGATTTTGCACATGGAGGAGGTTTTAGTCGGTGGGAAATGAGAGGCATTTCCAGAAGAGGATCATGAAAATTCTAGAGCTACCACTGTTAGGGTAGAAAAGTTGGTATCTTCCTACTGATTGTGTGTTGGGAAGATGGGACACTTAGATTTATTGCCTTTTTCTCAGGCGTTACAGTTAAGCGGAGAAATCATTGTCTTCTGTGTCTTGCTCAATAAATTAGAGATTTGATCTTTTCTGGTTATTTCTGAGTGATATAAGTCATATGATACTGTTTTCTCTGTAATAACATGATTTCTGATGTGAATGCCTTCGGAAAGTAAATATGTAATCCATTTCTTCTGCCATTTGCTTAACAAATTAAAAATTGCTTTTTTGACTGCTCATTCTGTTAAAATACAATTATACTAATTTACCTGAAAAATGGATAAAACCACACCCAAACTAAATAAATGTGATTAAGAATTTCAGTGTATATTTATGATTGTCTTTGTTTCAGCATTTATAGAGTAACTTATGATAACTACATGTTAACTAATATTGCTATTATGAGTTCCAAATTTTCTTTAGTTGCCAGCAAAATAAAATTTTATCCATTTTATACTGGTGCATCAGACCACCATTAGTAAATGTTATTCTGTGAACTCCTCAGTCACAAACTGGTATTTCCATGGATAAATCTGAATGGAAAAATGAGTCAACTGGCTAGTGCCATAACTGTCATACAAGAAGCAGGGAAATAGCAGATGAGGATCTGCTGATCATAAGGTTGACATACTTTGGCTGAACTCATTTGACCACATAAGCCTGAATACTTGTACTTGGTACACAAAACCTTAGTTTCCATAATATCCTAGAATAAAAAATGGGTAACAAATACACCTCATTCTTTTTTCACCGTGCTTTTTTTTCCCATCTAAATTTAAACTGTCATCTTTAATAGATTTGTTTGTATCAGTATGATAAGTGAAAGGCAAATTAGGTCCTTTAAATGCATTCCTTGTTGGGTTTTTTCCCCTCTACTGCAAGCATAGAAGAGAACTTGTATTGTTGTGCTTAGCTCCTGATTTTATCTCTGTGTTGAAGAGTCCTTTTGTAGTAATTTGGCATTCTTTCTCTACATTTTATTTAAATTGCCACATACACTTGTTAAATAATTCTAGTCTGTTTGGGTTTTGTTGTCCTTTTCTTTTTCTTTCCATGGTGATTGATTGCCATCTGGGGGCTAACATGAGCCCACCATGCTAATTTCACTTATTCTCCCCATTAACTGCTATTGTCTCCAGGGTCAGAGACAAATGTATGAATCCACTTTATCTCTCAGCTTACAGAACATCTCATACAGTGAGCCTTGTATTACGCCTCTAATTACTCAGCTCTACCCTGCGTTGAATACTGGTGCACCTTGAGAAACAGCATGCAAAAGCACATTTGTTTAAGTCCTCAGATGGTTAACATCGTGCGTAACCTCCTCACAAATTACAGCCTCAGCTGCAGCACATCCATTAGTGTGGAAGAATGAAGATTCCCAAGCGGCCCTGGTGCCTTTCCCAATTCCCTTGCGACCCACCAATCCTCTCAGTGCTTTCTCTGCATGTAGGGAGTGTTCAGAGCTAATCAGGTCAATGATCATCTCACGGCTCAGGGGACATGACAGGAGCCTATCACAGCAGTTACACGATCTTCCAGACCTGAGCACGCTTGCTGAGAATCTCGTGCTAAGAAACATTGCTTTGGTGCCTCTCCTCTCACTCCCTAGGAGCCTCTGAGGATTTCAGCTTATCTTTCTCTCTCTCTCCTTTAGACAGTGAAGAGTTCAACACCAACAAAAAAAAGGCAGAGCAGGATGCAGCTACCCAGAGGGTGTTGATTGAAACTTAGATTACCCCCCAATCACTGTTGATTTGACTGATGCTCCGGCTTTACCAGAGAAAAGATTTGTATTAAGGTAAGTGCTGCTTTATCTGGCTGACTGCATCATGCGAATTTCTGCATTGTAAGTTCAAACCGAACAAACTGACAGCCTGCACTGCAGCAAGGGAGCCCGCGCCCCGTGTCAGGAGAGGACTGGGGGCAGAGGCATGTGTCCCAGCATGGAACTCCTCTCTGGAGGGATTCAGGTTTTAAGCAGCTGCTTATGAATGGCTGCAGTTATTGCCGATTCGGTGCTTCTCTGAAGCTTGAAAAAAAAAAAATGTTAGAAGCATGCAGGGGTGTGAGACGGGAGGAGAAAAGGCAAGCGCGCTTTCCCCTGTTGTGCTTACTACGTTTATTTGAGGAAGAACAGCAGCTAGAAAGCAAAAGTACGTTATGGTAAAACTTCATTCTGAATAAGGAGCATTGTTCCTTCGCAAACAGGAACTCGTAGACGCAAGGCTTCAAAGTCCCGTGGCATTTAAACGACACAGAAAAGGATGTTTGAAATGCGAGTGAAGAATATGCATGTAGCTTCCCAGGTTACTGTCAGACCGAGGGCTGTGACTGGCGTGTGTTAGTGTTATGCTCTTGTGGGGTTTGGATACTTGCTTTTGCAGGATTAGGAGTTCCGTGGGGAGATAAGGGTGAGCAGGGGTGCTGGCTCAATGCAAGCGGTCAGAAAATTAAATTGGGAGTTGCTGGGGAAAAAAAAAAAGTGTTTGACTGAAGAGGGAGAGGATGTATTTTTCATGGGGTGATAGAAAGTGTGGCATATCAAAAGAAATAGGCTGATAATTGAAGATCTTTATCTGGAACGGAAAAAAAAGAGTGAATAGATGAGGGAGGCTTTCTTGAAACATTAAATGATTAATAAGAAAAAGTCAGGGATGCTTACGCAGCTTGGAGTTAGTTAGATGACCTGGTGCACCTATGGTGTACCCACCCTAAAATGTCTAACGTGAACTGAATTTGATAGTCTCAGTCAAGTCCACACTTAATATCTATGCTGTCAGGGGGTATAATTAAGGAGATAGTAAACAGCCCAAACTTTTTTAATACTGTGAGGGACCAAATTAAGATCTGTTGTATTACACATGTCAGTGTTCTTCCTGTTGCCCACAAAAATTTACACATTGTGTTTAAAAATCTGTCATAACAGAGAGAAAAGCTCAATGGAAAGTTAATTGATTTCAAATCTTGCTGTCTTAAACAGATGTATAACTCTGGGAAGTTTATAAAAGTAAATTAATTGCACTGCTTTTTTCAGCCAATGCTGTTTACTGTCATTAAATATCTGTTCACCCGTTATCATCCAATGTTGGTAATACAATTCATAGCACTATATCTTTCATTAAAAACTCAGATACTCAATATGGAGAGAGAGTTCTTCATCCAAAAATACCTCATAAGCCCCTGCCCTGCTCCACTCACCACCACCCCAAAAAAGAACAATTTAGGGAGATATTGGTTACCTGCAAGTTTGCTACTTATTCCATTAGCTTTTTCAGTGATAAATACCAAGTTCTCTTTCTCACAAAAACATAAGCATATGGGTAAATGACCTCAGGTGTTGAGGCAATGTATTAAGAATACTAACAGCTTTAACTGTCTATCAGTATACTCTCCTTCTTGAAAATTATTTCCAAAAGTAATGTTTTTTATAATGGTGACTCAATATATCCACTGTTTTCTTGGAAAGGAAGTTGGTTTTGGAAGTAGTTTACAGGCACTGATCCTCATTTTGGTGTAGCGTGTCTCACTTCTTTTTTCATGTTACATTAATATGACATTTATGAAGTTTTGTGCTTCTTGCACCCAGAGATGCAGTCTTGACCAGGGTAGAAATACTTGAACACACAAATCAGCTTACATTATACCTGTCTTCACTTTTTTCTTTCATGAATAATCAACGGTTTCTCAGCATAATTAGTATTCATTAATATACCTCAGAGTAGTCATTTAAAAAATCAAAAGGCACTAACTTAATGTGCTGCATGGAAAAATTTATAGTCTAAACAATTCCTATGCAGTGCAAACATCCAGGTTATATACAAATAGCAGGAACTTCCATTCCAGTCTTTCATGAGGACTGACTATAAACATTGTTTGACAGGAGGGCTCTGTTCCCCTGTTGTCTCACAAAGCTGTTGCTGTAAGTAAAAATAAATAAAACACGCTTCCATGGCAGTGTGTCTGTGGGTTTCTAAACAAGTCTTACAAATGCACTTATATCTCTATTATTATTTTACAAGATCAGATGTCGTATCTGCTTCTAAGTGAAGAGCACTCACTTCCCGGTATGCCAGCCTCAGAGACTGTATGAGATGACAGTTTACCAAAGATGGGGAAATGCTGGTTTTCCTCACTTTTCAATAAAAAAATAGACAATAGTGCTCTAATTATTTTCCGATCCTTTCCACTGGTAGATTGTGGGCTTCTTCATATGTAGTAACAGTCCAAAAGTGACCTCAGCAATACGGGAAATACCATTACTCATTAAACTAATAATTTGGATAATTTGGGGCATCTGACTCACTGAAGCTTTTCAGACTGGGTAAACATTAGGCAACAGGTTACACATGTCGGCATAGCCTAGTTTCCTCTCTTGGATTTTTTTTTTTTTACTCTAAGGCCATATCTAGTATTATTAATTATATAGCTGTATGCAGGGTTCAGCTTTATTTCAAGATCTTTAAATAAGACCAGTGTTAATTTTTTTTTTTTTTTTTTTTTGCCTCAAGCTACATCTCCTTATTACTGACAGAAGATTACAACTGCTGCTGTCTGGCCCAACTCCATTGAAAATTAGTGTTTGATGCTAATGCTTTAATGTTTTAGGAGATTTTTAAGGAAGTTTTTTAAATTGAGGTTTGGAAAGGAGTAAAGCAGAAAGACCTCTCTGAAAGCTGATATAAAACCAACCACAGAGCAGCAAGGAACAGTCCTGCTAAAACAGCGATAGTGATATATGAAAAAGAAAACAATTGTTAACGACTACAGTTAATAATCCAGGTAACATAAAGGAAAGAGATATATTATGTTATTTCAAAAGGACAGGGTAAGAGTGAGATAGAATAAGCTTCAGGGGTTAATGAGTTTCCCCAGTTACCTTTCTCAAAGATATATGGGAATTTGCTTTACCAGAAAGGGAGGCTTTTCGAGCCCTCTGTTATTAACATGGGTTGGAGAACTAAGATCAGCTTTCCTAGCAAGACCAGTGTGTCCCACCAGACTCTTGTTATTGCTGCACCTTCTGTTATTTTCGTAGTCTTTTTCCTGGGCACTTATTCTTGCACCTCTGGGTAGCACCTTCCTCTTTGTGTACCTTCTTTTTCTTCCTAATGATTTGTGTTTCTTTTCATTCTGTTCCTTTTAGCATTCTCCCTCTTTCTTTCCTTTCCTTTTCTTCATCTACCATGATTTAACATTTCATCACTTTCACATCCATTCTTTCCTTCCTTTGATGCTGTGAGGACATTACTTTTCTCACTTGGTCCACCTGTGTAACTTTTTTCTTTTTAATTGAAGCAGAAAACCCTTCTGAAACAACTCTAGTACCCACATGAACAGGATATGTATGCTCCAACACTCTACCATCTCTTTATTCCCTTTTTCTCTATTCTTAATTGTTTTAGATTGTACATGCTTTACGTCAGGGGCTGTATCTCAGTGTAAGTAGCCAGCACAGTAAGAGCCAGTTCTGTTTCCAGCTTTGGAGTCTCTGTGTGTGTGTATGCTGCAGAAATCACGTGCTCCTGGCTGGTTCACGGAAACAAAGCTCTGCAAAGTTTAACTTGGATATCTCAGGATGTCATTGTTCTTGCAAAAGCACAGCTTACAGTTAAAAAGAAACATATATTCCAGTGTATATATTTATATATATGCTTACAAATAGATAAGTTTTTAGCATATTTTCAGGGGTTGTTATTTTCAAGTCACTGTGAAAGTTGCACTTTCTGAATGTCTTTTCAGACTTGTAATTAGTTGACTTAGAAATGAATGTAGTGTTTGCTACTACTTTTTCCTGGCTTCTCTTTTTCTTGCTCTTTGTCATAGATGCACCATATTAAACAATGAATTTCAAACCTTATCTTCCTTTGTATCAATAAAAACTTTCACTAAGGCCCACTTGTTTCACAGAGACGTAACTCATTGGGTTTGGCATGTGTCACTGGATGGATATTTGTTGAGGCAATAATTTTGTAGCAAAGCTTTGAAGCATCAGTCGTATTTCGAGAGGGAGAACGTTTGTCTGCTTTTTTGTTGAACCTTCAAACCTGGTAGTTTGAGGGGGGACAAAAAAATCTTTCATGTAGATAATTTCTACATCAAAGTAAAATACAAACTTACATTGCCATGTTTATTACAGGACTTCGTATTTAGCAGAAGTCAAGGAAATATGTTTTACAATTCTAATATTGTAGTGGATCATTTAAAGAGGCTTCTTTTTCTTCAAACAGTTGGGAGGTAAGATACTGCATAATAAGACTTGGTTAGATTACTTTAGGAGTAGCTGTGGTTCAGTTTCTGTCAAATGTATCACTTCAGTTTTGAGGGTGAAGAGAGTCTTCCTGTAAAGATCAGACTTGTTGATGTACACCAGACAGTTCTGGGGCTTGAGGGGCATCCTTCTTCTGCAGATGTCTCAGCTGTCAATATTTTTTTAGGCAATGACTGCACTGGTTGACATATGTATGATGTAAGTTATGTTTACTGTCCTGTAAATCAGAGTGTGATTTGGGGTCTGTGGGTGCTGAAGTCCATCTCTCCTGTTGTGCTGAATGGCCCAGACCTGTATCACAGCTTGGACCGGAAACCGTTATGGAGACATTCGTAAGAAATGTATAGGTTTGAGATTCAAAATAAGAAAGTATCTAAGCTCCTCACTCACAATAAAATGCTGTCTCCTACTTAAGTTTAAAAGGTGTATATTTAGATGCCAGAATTATGTTGTCCTTCAACTTTCAGAGTACAGTATATTCAGAATAGTCTCCAAAGCAGAAGATAAATACTCAGTTAAATTACTTGGATAAGTATTTTTTGTTTCCAAATTTAGATCAGATTTATTATTCTTTTCATGCACATATTTGCTCACTGACCACATTAACACCACGTCCAGCACACCAAATATACTTACAAAGTACAGTTGTGGCTGACTTGTTAGAAAAATCTTTGAAATTCTTTTTTTTTTTTCCAGCAAAGGTAAATAAGGATGCAAACCCACTCCTTTTTCCAGAAAACAGACAAGACTTTTAACCTTTCTTGATCAACAATGTGCTCCAGCACTGACCCCAAAATCCAGCTTTTTGACCTAGGTCATTTAGAGTCCATAAGCATTAGGTAGGTTCTTAGCTGCTGTTTTCTGAAGGCTGCCAGAAAGTGCTAAATGTAATTGTAAATGCAGACACACATTTGCTAAACACTGGACTTTGGCCATTTATTAATTTGACAAAGATTTTGTTTAGTTTACACCATTCAACCACTACTGAGTGAGTTCCCTTACCACTCCCTTATGTTATTCCGTCCCCTTGGACCCTTTATTTTTATCTATCTATCTAGTACAGTGTTTCTGTATATGCAGTTGAGATGGCCGTTTAAGCAACTCTCTTAAAAGCCTATATGAAGGTCACAAAGTACACTTATTAAGAACAACCTACTTGGCATTTTGTCCTCAGGCATACTGACTCTGTGTGTGCATGTTACATACTTTCATGTATCTGCTATATCTTTAGTTCAATATATAATCTAAAAGAAAAAAAAAAAAAAGGTTTATTCCCATGGTTAACTTTTTCTATTTGAGAAAATACTGCAAATAAACCCCATATTGTTAAATAGAACAATTATACCAGATAGTACAATTGAATTAACGGTTTTGTAAGAATACGTGCAGCATGAAGAAAAGCTAAAAACTAGTATTTCTAGTTTTTAATCTGAGCAGACACTTACTCAACACTTTTGCTAGAGATTTAATGATGTAAGCCATTCTGTCAAATCTGAACTCATTCCAATTTAGTTGCAACAAGCTTTCTGTAAATACTCTTCAAGTTATATATATTTTATATATATCAAGTTATATATTTCAGTCATTAAACTGGAGTATTAATTATACAACAAAATGAAAAGCCATTTCATTTCCATTCAAGAAACTTGTATCTTTGCTTGTTAACAGTCTTCTTATTTATCCTTAAAATATTAATAATAATCTCGGTACTTGTTTACCATAATTTTAAATATTTAATGATATGTCTTGAAAATGATAAATGGCATATAAATTCACTCCTTGTCACAAGTAACACTTCTTATTACTTTTCTGGGTAAAATAGTAACAAGTTAGTGCAGGGAGTAAACCTATTTAGTATAGCTCTACCTCACTGTAAGTCTAAACAGATTACAGAAGTCCTGATTTACATGAAGGAAAAAAAAAAAAAAGCCCTAAAAGCCCTATGCCTTTTAGTAAAGATCCTCTTTTTTCTATCACTGTGGTGAGCAATCCTCTCAGGGTAGAGCTGTGTTTCATACTCTCATCTTTAAATAGTTGTTTGTTTTTTTTTTTTAATCTGACCTCCTAGACAGTGGGACTCAGGTTTTCTATAAAAGAGATCTTTTGGTAATTTGGCACTTTTACCTCTGAACCACTACTTGAAGGAGCACATATGTCAAAATAAATAAAAATATAAAATGTGATATACCTGGCTTCTGCTCGAGAGAGTGCGTATGCCAGAATAAATACAGAGATTAAAAAGTGATGTTGAGAAGGTAAATGCTGATAAGGAAAATACTCAAATTAACTTGTTAATTAAAATGTTTTTTGAAGAGTACCACTTCTGTCTGATGGTTTTGTGATTCTATGTAAAGACTGCTACCCCATTTTTTGGTCCTCAATTCATATAAGTCAATTCAAATTTTCAGGCAGTATCGCTTCTGCATTTGTCCTCAGGTCTCCTCATTTCCTTCTCTCCTTTCCCTCTTTTGTTATTCTTTGGAATGGAAATGTCCTTTGTTTGATGCACAGAACATGTAAGCAACTAATTTAAGGTCCATCAATGGACTTTAATCCCACTCTGTATTACCCATCTGACGTAGCACATAGAAATTACCTGTCATTCTTTCACACCTTGAGAGCCAAAATGTGTCAGTCAAGGAGATATTTGAGTTCCAGCAGCCAAGAACATGAGTAATCCTAGGCTGGCTGTAGAGGAAACACTCTGTATGGCAGAATGGAGCAGAGCCATCAGGGCAAGTATCTGAATGTTTTTAATAGGTAAAGTTAAAAAAAAAAAAACTTTTTCCTGTAGAATTATTTTTCTCTAAGCTTGTTATTTAAACTGGTTGGGTTTATTTGTTTATTTGGTTAGGTTGGTTTTTGGGGGTTTTGGGTTGGTTTTTTTTTTTTTTTCACTTGGCCTGGAAGTCCCTGGGGCATTATCTTCCAAAAAACAATGGGCATTTTTTTCAAACGTTTTCTAAAGGTCACCCTTTTTAATCAACTCACTTTTTCTGTAATAACTGTATGACATTTTTTTGCTCTATTTGTGATCAATGACCATGAATATTTTAAATAGAAAACTCACACACTTAACTTTCTAAATGTTGCTGTTACAGTTCTGTGGAGGGCTTGAAAGTGGGATGCTGAACATCCAGAATTACCATTAATTTCTCACTGAGTGGAGGCTATACAGCCCTTTCTGTGATTCCTAAACTAGCATCCCTAGGCATGTAAAAATGGCAGGATGTTATGTTTTAATTTTCTCTTGAATGGAAGTTCTCACAACTATTTCTAAATATATGTATATCTTCTGCCTAGTCTAGGTCGGAATTGGGTTCATGTTGTTCAGATACCTAGCGACAGATGATGATTTTTAACTAAGAGCTGAGATTTAATAAAGCTAACTTGATATAATCTTATTTATTTGATAAAGAACAAGTGAAGCTGGTTACCATGCAGCCAACCTCAGTTGTTTCTACCAGTGCAGGCTGTACCAGGCAAAACACCGTCCTGGTTTCAGCCAGGATAGAGCTGGTTTTCTTCACAGAAGCCAGTGTGAGGCTGTGTTTTGGATTTGGGATGAGAAAATGTTGATAACGTGCTGATGGTTTGAGTTGTTGCTGAGCAGTCAAGGCCAGTCCAGCTTCTCATGCTGGGCTGCCAGCGAGCGGGCTGGGGGTGCCCGGGGAGCTGGGAGGGGACACAGCCGGGACAGCTGACCCAGGCTGGCCAGAGGAGTACTCCATACAATATGACGTCATGCCCAGTACATAAACTGGAGTTAGCTGGGGAGCGGGAATTGCTGCTCGGGGACGGACTATCGATCACAATTGCTGTACTGGGCATCACTTGTTCTTGTACGTTCCTTTGTCGGTATTATTATTGTTGTTATCGTTGTTTCCTTCTCTCTTGCTGTCCTATTAAACTGCTTTTATCTCAACCCATGAGTTTTTTCCCAATTCTCTCCCCCACCCCACTGGGGGGGAGGGGGGTGAGTGAGCCGCTGCGTGGTGCTTAGTCGCCGGCTGGGGCTAAACCACGACAAACACAAAGTGACCTACCTAAAAATTTTTGAATGCAACGTTTAGGTGCATCAGGCATTTCTCTTTCTACCAGCTGTTCTTTGGGTTTTCTTTGGACAGATAGCATGGTAGAGAAATAGTTTATTATCATTTCAAAGCATACTTTAGCATATATCAGCCTTTGACTATCTGCCTCCAACTTCATGTTTGTATGTCTTGTGCAAAAATGATTAATTAAGGAAATAGAACTGGAGGTCTTGTCCCATCTAAAACTATTGAAACACACAAGTGATGAAGGTTGTATCTGTTGGTGTTGTATGGTTTTCCTGCCCTTCTTGATTTCAGATTTCGTTTCTGAAGAATAAAGATCTGATATTACTGATGACGATAGTTAAACTGGACATGCTAGGAGTCATTCTTCTAAAGTTTCTGATAGGATATTTTCCCCCTCCCCTGTAAGCGTAAACAATAGTATTTGTACTGGAAAATATCTCCTTCATAGCTCTTGAGCAATAATGTCCCCAAATAGCACTTGCACTTCTTGCAAAGAAACAAACTTGGGTCAGATGGGCCTAGGTTTCATGGGATATAGAGATATATTTTTTTAAAGCGCAATTCATAAGGCATAGAAGTTATGTTTTAAATAGGTTATCAGGAAAAAGAAGTGATTTTTAATGCAGATCTACCAACTATAATGTTCTTGAGTAGCGTCAGTACCCCTGAAGGCAAACATTTGAAAAGGCAGAGAGAGACATAACATCAAGATAAATGTTGCGAGTAGAATATAAGGCAAAACATAATACAAGGAAAAGGGGAAATACCTCCTGTCAAAAAGGAAAGCATTAGTAATCAAAATTATTGTTCTAGTTTTCAGTTTCTTTGCAAATATCTAATAAGGCACTAGGCTTTTCCAGTATTAAGTTTTTTCCCTGTAATTATTTTTAAAACATTGTTAAATCTTTATTTTTATTCTGAAAACAATTAGGAATACAAACAAAAATATTAATACTTATTTTCTTTATTATGCAAAAAGGTATAGCTCAGATACTGCAGCAAAATGCAGCCACAGGAAGGGAAACTAATTCTAAGTAATCATTTTAAGTATGACTTTATAATTCTGTATGAGAATATAATCACATGTATGCTGGAATTTGATATTCTAAAACTGTAAAAATTCTCAAGCTCACTGTGAAACCAAGTGTTATTTGATAACCATTGACAAGAGGTTTATGATCAGATAATCTGATTCATCCCTCTTTGAGACAATACACAATGTTTTATGGAAGGTATTGTGAAAGCAGCCCTACTTCAGTAAAGCTGTAACCTAGCTTTAATTTCATTAAAATGGATTTCATGTTTACCAACCACACAATGGAAAGAAGTGTGGAGTCTGATCGGTATATTGCCTCGCAGTTAAACCTACAGCAATAGAAGTTACTGGTTTTACAGAAAGGGCAAAAAATAATTGAGATCAGTGAAATCTGTGTGACGGTGAATCAATTTAACCTTCTCTGATTTCAACAGGAGCTGGATCAGGGTATGGCTGTGAGGTACACAGGATGTAATTGATAGAATTAGAAAACCTAAATGAGCAGGTAGGTTTGATAAGCAATCATGAGAGCTCTGAAGTTTCACAGACTGTCTAAACAAAGCCAAAGTCTCAGAGTTATTACATCTTGATTTCGACTGTACTGTTACGGGTTGAAGTGTCATTCAGTGGCCAGGATGTTGAGTAATGGATGAGTTCCTTCTTGGAAAGAACTGCCAAAAAAGTGCCAGTTGCTGGACAGTACAGCAGCTCTGACCATTTGAGACTAGGTAAGGATGTGATCGCTTGTGTGATGCCATCAGCACTTGTTGAGCTTTTTCTGTCAGACAAATTTATCAATTCTGAAAGTTTATCAGTCTAAAAGTTTCACTTCTGAAATTATTTTTGTTCTCTGACGATATTCCTTTGCCATTTAGTATTTAACTTGGTTTATCCCCTTTTCCCCCTATGTTGCCCACAGAGAGGCTTCTCTTCCCAACATTTGGAAAATGCTACATTTGCCCAACATGAAGGTCAAGCGATTGTTTCCTGCTTTCATTTTGTCCCCACTTAGCACACCAAGGGTAATGGGTTAGTATTACTGCTTTCTGGGAGTCATGTTTCCCCCCACAGCTTCTTATCCTCATGTTCCCTTTTCTGTGCCTAAAAAAATGAGTTACTGTCTCAACACCAATCTCAAAACTTTTACAACAGATTGGCTTGTGACCACAAATTGCCCTAATGTCATATATTAACCCTCGGGATTATCATGGACATAAGCAGAAGCATTTGTAGTTTGGATTAAGGAATTGGTGGGGAAAGAGGGATTGAGGCTATATTTCTTTTTGAATATAGAAGCAGTATATTTATTTTCACTAACAATGGCAGCCGGTAATTACAGCCTTTTCTCATTGTCCTGCCTCAGGGGAACTGAACTGCTGCCATGTCAGGGGAGGCTGAGCTGCTGCTGGCTGCTGCCATTTAACACTTACTATTCGCCTTTGAGCCGGTTCCTGAAGCAGTTCTCCTTCCCTGTTCCTGTTTCTTTGCTTTCCCTGATAAATATGTTTCTGAAATGGCCTTTAAAGCAAGTTTAGATATCTGTGCAAATAATATGGTTTAAACACCTGGAGGAGGCTAGCAAACATAAATCTTTAGTTCAAGAGAATCTTTCTGTGACAAATTCCCCCTTCTCCCCATAATTGGATGCAGTTTATTACAATTGCAGATACTATGTATTTAATTTTTTCCTTGTGTTTTTCTAACACACAATTGAGATTACAGCTATTTCTCAAGTATATCACGTGAAACAATATTCTCACCTTTAAGAGTGCTCTCTTTAGCTAAAACATATCAGGCTCCCGGCACTGTGCTAAGAACTACGTAGACTAGCTAGAATACCAAAGAAAAAAAAAATCACTTTCTATAAACAGAATATACTTTTTCTAAATTATGTTTCTTATTAGTATTCTTGTATGCTAGAATGTTTTTTCTCTATTGTTCTCAGTCTCTCTAATGCCAAAGAATGAAAAATGTAACTAGTGATTTTTACAGGCAGATAAGAGACCTCCTAATTCTGTGTGTATATTAGTAAAAGTGTCTGAGAAAAAAAGTGGCATTTCTGTGAGCATACACATATATGAACACTTTAATTTTATGTATTACTGGCAGATAAATCATGAGCATTGTTTAAAATTTGTTTAATACCCAAAGCATGAAGTGTTTACATATTAATCCAGTCTTCATATACTTTGGATGATGAAAGCAATATACCCCTCATGCTTTGAGTGGATATTTCCTAATCCCATTCAGCTTTTAATTGTTTATTTCCTACTATTTCTTAATTATGTCCTCTCTAAAATCAGACTATCTGCTTTTCTTTGCAAGTATTACAGTTGCCATTTCCTCTGGACAACCCCCCCACTTAAGAGACTCTTCTTGTCCCCTCAGCTATATTCCTTTGCTTAAGTTACTCCCTGGCACCTGTCATTTTAAAACAGGCAGCAAGTCAAAAGAATAAAACGGGATGTGTCAGATCAGATCATACTAAAGATCTTTTATATTACACTGGTTCCACATATATTCACATACTGTTTTAAAATATTTGTTCTTTTTTGTGTACAGTTTTTCTTCCTGTGTGGTTGTTGTAAAAGTATCCACATAATGGGCAAACTGAATGAAAGGAAATATCGGTCCAATCCTACATTGTAACTCTTTAAAACTGTAGTGAAACCGGCCCTCTAAAATGTCATTAATATTATCTGCAAAATATGTTTTTATTCCACTGTTTAGAAGGCTGATGTATTTACAGGACCCAAAGAAATGAGAGCTATGCAGAGTAGTCCAAAAGAGAAAGTAATGGTACAATGTAAGGATTAATTGTGAAAGTAATCATGTTAGTTTTCTAATTATTCAAATCTTAATTACAACTGTGTTGGCCCAATTAGTTCAAAACACAAGGCTAATGTTAGGGTTGGGTGGATACTCAGCATCTGTGCATAAGTAAGAGGCATCTGTTGCCAAGTGGTGGAGTGATGTAAAGTGTCAACTCGCCAGCTGTGAAGTCAACAAAGCTCTTAAAAAAACAAATTTGAGCCAACACAATGATTTAGCACTCTTGGGGGAGTGTAAAGCTTATTGCACATGTATACTTTAGCTAGCTGTTGTCACCTAGTGGACTGAAATCTAGAGCAACTATGCACATTTAAGTCTTTGCCTACATGTTTAACAATGCCCTGCCTGACAGGGATCTGCAGTGTGGAATCTGGCAGTGACATTTCTGCCCATCAGTGTTGCAGAGGGTTGGATTTTTTTGTTGTTTTTTTTCTTGAGCAAACTGGAGAACAAAATATTACTAAGCTGTTCAGAATATGCAATGTCTTCAGCTGTTTACAGCTTTTTATAAGTATTACATACAAAAGGATAGAAAATAATGAAATATTAAGAGGAATGTCGTCTTTTAAAAGTGTTGGCTTTCTTTCCTAACGCCAGTTTCCCCATTCTCTACAATTCTGTAGGGAGAAATGGCTGTATTAAATATTAGTTGTACCTTGTCCATAGTTTATTGCTATCAATTCTAGAAAGACAGGATTTTTATGATTCTTAATATTGATACTGATCTTAGTAATTTCCAATATCGCCTACAGAGACTGAGGATATTAATAGTGTTGCTAGCTTTACAATGGTGTGTTTAATATTTATACATTATTAACATTTAATGGTAACATGTAAACTTTACTGAAAGATAATCAATTGGCAGCAAGAACAAAAGAAGGTGGTGAACATTAAAACCTAAGAAGGAATTATATTGAACACTAATGCATTCACTTTTGACCTAGTTCTGAATTTTATGGACCTTTTGTCAGTGACTTCATTTGCATTACTTTCAAGTTTTTATTTATTCACATTTCATTAAGTACAGATGGAGGAGTGTTTAGCTTCGTTGTAGTCTGATAATGTTGTTAATTTACATGAAATGCATAGAGTTTGGTACTGTACTGCAATGTAGTAGAAATTGAGCTCAACTTTCAACATTGCCTTCACAAGATTTTTCATTTACATTAAAATAAAATTAAACAGAGTCACAGGGCATTTCTAGCATTCTGGGTCCAGGTTGCCTTATTTGTAAATTACAAGAAGAAAGCCTTTGATGTCCTTGCTGTTTGAGCAAATAGCCCTTTTTAGGTACGGTTTGCACTTTAATACAGAGCCTCTTGCTGAAAAAAAATACGTTTATGCCTGTATGGCAATACTTGATCTATGCTATTAAGGCAGTGCCCTGACTAGACCAAAGAAGCTAAGCAACTCTACCCACCTCTATAAAAATATCTATAAATAAACACAACTACTTCTGAGCAGGTGTAATGAAGTGTAAACTTTAATGGTTGTAAACTGAGGACTTTGGTGAATTGGAAAGCACCTTTTTTATAGTCACAATTTATTGAAGTGTTTCAACATCTGCACATTTCATACTCACAATGCAAATTCATAATTTTTCCACATTATATTGCAGTTTGTGTACGAATGTGTTGCTATTGTCTATATCATTACATCACTGTACACACATTAGGTTTAGCTAAGATTACCTGACCAATTTTACTCATGATTGTGAGACTTTAGCAGAAGCTCCTGGAAGATCTAAAGCTGCCACATCCACCACTGAGTCACCAGTGTCACAAGTCTGACTATAGTGTTTCTGTAAATGAAGGAGAGAAGGAGCATAGTGAGACACACAGCAGTTAGTTATATGTGCTTTAGTGTTTTGGATTTCAGCTTCCTGTTGCAGTTGTGGCAGTATTTCATCCGCAAAGTGTTCTTTCCTTTTAAATCATACTGAAAATGTGAATAGCACGTATATACTTTAACTAAACAACTTACCAATTCAAGTGGGCTGCCTCAGCTGTAAGACATGAACTCAGAAGTGATAAAGCATGGCACTGCTTCAGTAAAATGGACTAAGAAATCATTTTGACAGAGCTTAGATCTTGGTCTGGGCTGTTGAATGTGTTTGGTTGTGGGATTTATTATTCCCCCCCTTTCCTTTCAAGGTCGATGTTCTTTATTTTGTGTAGAGTACATCTTACATGACAGTACAGGAAGAAATGCAAGCTGGCTGCGTTAATGTTTTTGGGGTCAAAATGGACTCTTGCATGCAGGGAAAGAGCACCTGAGAAATGGTGTTCACAGGCACCCCATAAAGGCAAACGTTGACTGAACATCAGATGATAAGACTGCAAATCTTTACTAGGGGCTCGCTATGAATGATTTTGAAGGTAAATATTTCAGTCTATCAGCAAGTAAATGAAATACTTCCCCTCTCTTTTGTTTAACTCCCTTGACTGCATGGAATTAAAGGAGAGTGGAGGTTGTGGCTGTGATGTTAGAATGATGATTATAAGTTACGTCTGAGAACTGATTCTCACTTATTGGGTTCTACAGACACCTTTAAAACAGCAGAAGCATTCAAGCAATTAGCACTAGAAATAATACATTATTTTTTTGTTCATTTCCAATCCTTTCCTTTGCTAATGCAGGAATCATGATTAAGGTCAGTAGCAGTGATTTTTTTTTTTTTTGAAGGTGACATGACATTTGCTTATGATAAGAACAAGTTTTTAAGTTGCCTAATCCATAATTATGCAGATGACTGGCTATAGAGTGTCTGTAAGACTAGTTCATCTTTTTTGAAGCTCTTGGGGCCTGCAAGAAGCAAGCCGGTGCTCCTCTGATCACATATAATGTGATGATGTTTCCTTTGCTGTTATTCCATCCTAGATACTAGAACAATGGTAAAGCTTCAGTTGCATGTAAACCAGGCTAGAGTAACTCTTTATCTAAGCCCCTGCCCTGTACAACTACCTGTGACATATATGTGTACATAAATAACATTACCACGTTTGTGGGTAAAAATTGTGCCATGTTAGAGCTTGTCTCAAAATCAAACACCTTATGTTCAATCTAAGTCAGATGGTATTTCTTTAAATCCTTTGTTCCCTAACCAAAGGATTGCTCTCTCATCATTTTACTCTGTTCTGTTCAAGTTGTCATTTCTTCCAAGACTTTCTCTATGAAGATCACCTAGGTCACAGTAACAGTCTGAAAGTGCACCTTGAAACTCCATGCAGCATGTAAACTCTTCTTTCAAGTAAATACAGTTTATGATGTCTCAAACATACCAACTAAATCAAGTGACTTCAGCGAGGTTATTCCAGAATGTTATTAGTTTCCCTAAGAACAGATACTGGCAGTATCTGTCTGATAGAATCACATTGGCATTTACTGCTACAGCAGGTTGAATTCCTATTGTCATGTAAATGAAAGAAATTATAAAAGGTCATATGCCTAGGTGTCTAGACATGTTGTTGTTTATATCTCATCACTATAAGCTATTTACACTGAGGTCAATGACACATTTGCTGGGATAATTCCTTAAATAAGTTTTATCAACTGTATTGACTTTAGAGCAACTACTCAATTTTACATTATACCAAAAAAATCCAGAATATCAGATCTTGATCCAGTGAAACATCTGTCATATTGATTTCAGTGATACTGGATCAAGATCTGATACTCCTTTTTTCAAAAGGGAAAGAAAACAGAACGAAGCCTTAAAAACACAGGAGGAGCTGTCTTTGTAGTATATTTTGACAGCATCTCACTCAATATTATGTTCATCAATGTCACAATCACTCCTTTGAAGCAAAAGCAATCATAAGAAAACAAATATGAATTCTTGAAAATGTAAAGGTATCAGGAGGCTGTGTGCATTCTTTGTTTATGACAACTGTCATCTTGTATTTCTCTGCAGTTGAATTTTTCCACTAATAACCTTGAGTCTGCACACCGATGCAGAAAGCATAGCGTTAAAAACAGCATGAAACTTTTAATATCAAGTATCGTTTTCCAGGAAAAACCCAAATTATGCTAACCATGGCGGAACAATATGCTGCTATGTTAATCAGCGTAGACTCATGTCAGCTAACTTCAACTTCTACAATGTGTGATCACTAAGAAGGAACTGATTTTATAGTGTCCTGCACTAAAGTTCAGTAGCCATGTAATTTTTATGTAACCTATATCAAAATATAGAAGGTGAATAGAAAACTTAAGAGTACAGGTCAGGTACTGATTTACCTAGTAGGCTACGATGAAGAAAATACAGACCAGCCACCTGTATCCTGTACCCCAGCAAGGATTCTCTTTGGAGTTTTGCGTTGGTGAGTTGAATTTTTTGTCCAGTCTCCTTTAGGACAGGAACAAGTCAGATGTGTGATAGCATCAATTCAGTTTCACAGAGGAAGAAAATTACAGTGCTTATTCTCTCTTAGATGTATTATATTCCAGAAGACATGAGGAAGCAGACACTATTTTTGCCCGTACAAAAATCAAGGAGAACAGTTGTTCTGAACATAGTATGAAGGACACTGATGGTTGTTTTTATACTCCTATAACTTTACATAAATTAAGTCAAGACTATCCCTCCTACCTGCACTACTATTTCTGCACTAACTTTAATAACTTGATTTGATTTCACAGAATCATAGAATCTTTGGGTTGGAAGGGACCTTTTAAGGTCATCTAGTGCAACCCCCCTGCAATGAGCAGGGACATCTTCAATTAGACCAGGTTGCTCAGAGCCCTATTTCATTATGTGAGGCTGTTATTGCAAGAGACCTTTTTAACATTCTTTCAAGGAGTCCTATAAAAATAACATACTTGACATAAATCTGTTTCTCCCACAGTTCCTATAAGCATTTTTTTTGTGTAACTTAATTTAAAGAAATAATTTACTGATATTGCAAATCAAATGCTGTATATAATCCTTGTGGTAATAGCTGGCCATAACTTTCTCTGTGTTGTTATTAATAAAAGTCCTCATTATTCATAGTATCTCAGTTTCTAGCTTCTCCTCCTACTTCTTAGAGTAACTTTAAATTCAGAATAAATTAGAGAATTCCTATTGCTAGTTCGAAGTTGCCCATGGTCATAAGGATTCTGTTTGAATTGTAAACTGAACAGAAGTACTATACTACCAGCTGGATTTTCTTCTGTTTATTTAGGACTAATTCAAGTCCCAATGATGTGAATCAGAGTTTTCTTATTGACTTCCCTGTGACATGGATTGAGCCCTTAGGCAGTCCTTCTACCTCTGGTTCTCTAACTGCTAGTGCAGCAACTAGGAAGAACTAAACCGTATCTCAGTGTTTAGCTCCTTTAGCAACACAGAGTGGGTGTAACTGCAAATGTATCATCAAAGAGGGAGGAGACAGTAATTACAGCTCATGGTTCCCCCATTCAAAATGAAAAAGAAACAAATCTTTTATGAATAAAACTGGCAAATAATCTAGCATTATTTCTCCCCTAATTGTATATGAAATTCTATAAATAAAATCAACAGTCATAATAATAGATAAATTTAAGTAATCAAGGTATGAATCCATACTCCTTTATGCTACCCACCTTTACATTTTTTTCTGAATATTAGATCTGCTAAACGTGAAATCCCACAATATTCTCTTATTTTGTTGTAACAGAAACTTTGATATCTTAATAATTCCTGTTAATACTAATGTTCTTTCTTCTTGATGAGACTGAGAAAAAGAGAGAGAGAGGAGTAAGGTCCTTAATGAAATGACTGTGTATGTCACTTCCACACAGACCTCTCAAACCCTGTCTTGCAGATATCCAGAAAATGATTCCCACTTAAACACCAGAGCAGAATTCTGTGAGAAATAGCTGAAAAGAAAAAAATGGGAAGCGTAGGATAATGTGCTGGTTGTTGTTTTTAGCAGTGAACAAATGTGAATTTCCTTAGTGCATTTTAACTTTAAAAATTCAAGTCTAAGTCACCAGCATGGATCACCTACCCTTAAGGAATACGAAATAAAAGACCATATGAAGCAACTAGTTCAGTTTAGCTGCCTGTTTCAGACAATAGTGATGGAGTTTAAGTGATCTTTTGTTGTGGTTTAGCCCCAGCCGTCAACTGAGCCCCACGCAGCCGCTCACCCACTCCCCCACGGTGGGACAGGGGAGAGAATCGGAAGAGTAAAAGCGAGGAAGCTCATGGGTTGGGATAAAGACAGTTTAACAGGTAAAGCAAAAGCCGCGCACACAAGCAAAGCAAAACAAGGAATCCATTCACCACTCCCCATGGGCAGGCAGGGGTTCAGCCATCTCCAGGGAAGCAGGGCTCCAGCACGCGCAATGGTGTCTTGGGAAGACAGACGCCATAACTCCAAACGTCCCTCCACCCTCTCCTTCTTCTTCGTCCCAGCTTTATATACTGAGCATGACGTCATATGGTATGGAATATCCCTTTGGCCAGCCTGGGTCAGCTGTCCTGGCTGTGCCCCCTCCCAGCTCCCCGGGCACCCCCAGCCTGCTCGCTGGCAGCCCAGCACGAGAAGCTGGACTGGCCTTGACTGCTCAGCAACAACTCAAAACATCAGCACGTTATTAACATTTTCTCATCCCAAATCCAAAACACAGCCTCACACTGGCTTCTGTGAAGAAAATTAACTCTACCCTGGCTGAAACCAGGACATCTTTGTATACAATAAGAGGTGTATTTGAAGTGCAGTATGACAGTATTTTCGGGGCAAGGTTGAATCTCTTAGTCTGGTAAAAGAATTCAGTACTTATGTTGCACTTATATTCGGAAAGGCATTACTAAAAATGAGAATATTGAAAGCTGAAGCTTATCCTATGAAAGTGGTGATGATTCGGTTCGGATTTAGAAAAGCTAACAAAGAAGTTCTATGAATCGCCCCCCCAATACCTCTGTCACTTTACACAAGGCATCTGCTGTATTCCCGTATCTTCTTTCTTCAAGGAATATACAAAGGAAACCAAATATCATTCTTTTTCTTTTATTCACCATTGAAGTTTTATGCTAAGCTGGAAGCCTTAATCAACTTCCCACGTGATCCCAGTGGAGCAGAAGACGACCCACATTCCAAAATTTGTTCAGAGAATTATAGGGTATCATAAGCAAAAAGTTAAGAGACAAAATTAGGACTCTCTCTTACACCTGTTGTACTGATTGCCCATATAGTTTTGGAACACTTCATGTGAAAAAGAGACTAGGAAGGAAAGAAAAAGTTTGTCCTGCATGAGAAATGTCATACCGTTTCTTACAACTGTCTTTTGGGTTGAGAATTCAGGAACTTAGAACTTTCCAGAGCTTACCAGGGAATTTCTGTTAGAGGTATCTCAAATTGGGAAAGGCAGGACAGCTGAGATACTGAGAGAGGATGTGCTGCTGTGAAAAGTATGGACTGCATTGCTGCCTCTCCCTGATGATGATGTTGAGTGTTTGGAGTCCAAGCAAGGTCCCTGAAACCAACTCTGAACAGAAGCCAAAATTTTAAGCTAGACAAATGTTTCAGAATTTTCTATTTGACTTTTCTGTTTCCTGAATTTGGCAGTTTTGTTGTTTTGGGGTTTTGTTTTTGGGGTTTTTTTTTGTGTAGAACTGAAGCTGCATAAAAGACCTAGCCAAAAACATATCCATGCCTTTCCAAAGCAAGACAAAATGCATGAGCTTGTAAGAAAAGGAACAACATTTACATATGTACCCTAAATGAGAGTTCATTTTTCTTCTTTGAAGGATGCAAGGAAATTCACAAAATACAGGGCTTTCTGAAATAAGTCAATACAACTAACTTACAAAAGATCGCTGCTATTACAACTACTTTTGTGAGCTTTTGTTTTTCTATGGACTGTCTGCAGATCATCAATTCTGTAACATAATTTTAAAATTATGATTATCCAAGATGTTGTGTCCAACCAAAGACTTATGTCAAGGGACAAAATATAATCAAGTAGACAAAATGTTGAATGAAAACATTCATTAAAAAGACCAACAATTACTTAATTTCACTTTGCCTGAAATATTTCCTCTGAGTTACATTTTGCATTTAATTTGCATTTCAGGCTTTAAAAAACATAAAACTATCATAGTGAAAGCTACAGAATTGAGACTCCTAAAGAGATTTTTTCCGAAAGTCTTGTGAAAGTAAGTAGCAGAACTCTGATGCTATCCATCATTTGGCAGGCATCAAGAACTGAAGCCACTGGAAATCATGGAATCATAGAACCATTTAGGTTGGAAAAGACTTTTAAGATCATTGAGTCCAACTGTAAACTTAACACTGCCATGGTCCACCACTAAGCCATGTCCTTAAACACCCTGTCTACATGTCTTTTCAATACCTCCAGGGACGGTGACTGAACCACTTCCCTGGGCAGCCTGTTCCAGTGCTTGATAACCCTTTCAGTGAAGAAATTTTTCCTAATATCCCCTTCTTCCAAAGGTCATAACCCTAGAAATTCTATGCATTCGTGCAGAGTTAATCGAGAGCCATCATAAACAGTTACCTGGCAATCAGCAGTTTCTATCAGAGGTATGATAAGTATTGGTAGCAATTAAGTAACAGTTCACCACCAAGCTTTATTACGTCGTGATGGAAGATTCTGATTTTTTTTCAATTAGTATCAACAGATCTTAGTGTGGGTACGCTTGTGTGTGTAACTGTGCTTGAATAACAAATGCAATTCAGAACACCTAGTGGTGTATAGATTAGAAGTTAGTAATGCATAAGAATTGAGATCTAGTAGATCACTTAAACATGAAGCTGTGTTCGAATGTAAATTTAGAAAGTTATTTGCATCAGGAATTGTTTTATTATATTATTTTATCAATAATCCCCTTAACTGAAGTTGGCACAGAAGTTTTTATATCTGAAGTGGATGGTTTTAGTTTTCATGATTAATAGGTATATTACTGTTCACAAACTACTACTTCTGCTGTTGGTGTGAGATAGTTAGGATTTTTAACCAAAAAAATTTCCAAAGATATCTAAGCATGTGACTAATGGTGATGAGTACAGTAAGACTACTGACATGCTTCATTTAAAGCCACACGTAAGTGATTTGTTACTAAGAAGTTACAGGAAGATAGGTAACTGGGTAGTTTTCTGGTTCACTATTTTGAATTGAAGCAGCTCTCAAAAAAGCATGTTCTCTGTTGAAAGAGAAAGGTCTAAACAGATTTCCTTTTCCGTCTTGTGCCATCACAGCATGACTCCAATAGGTGGTGAGCAGCTGCGCCTTTCTTTAAAGTCTGTTTCATAACTCTGAGTACTAAACAACTCTTTGCATCAGTGGTTTTTTATTTGCTCTTTTTGTCTTTTTTTTCCCACAAAAGTTATAATAAAATTAGCCTGTGTAAAAGAGCTGTAAAATTCAAGACAAAAATGACTACTGTTGTAAAATTAAAGGGTGCTCTGATTTCTGATAGTTTACATTATTTGCTACAAAAAGGAGTAGCTGGAAAAGACCATGAATCTGCAGAATATGAAGGCAAAATTTTGGCTAGGAATTCAGACAATTATTTTTTGCCAGTCTGACTGAATTTAACTCAATTTACTTAAGGCCAGTGTAAGTCTATGTACCCAATTGAATTTCTAGGTTGTGTGAGCAATTATGATTTTCACTGTGCACTGGGAGCATGAATTCATATGACTGCAATTTTTGAGGGGCATATCAGTTTCTCAGTAATAGGTTTCTGGAGAGGGTGGAAAAGGATCCAGGTCCCAGAAGGTTTTAACATTTTTTTTTTTTTTTCCTTAGCATCGGCAGGTGCTGTTGTGGCCCTGTGCCATGTGATAGTGTCTCTGTGACCCCAAAGTCTTTCCCAGGTCCTTATGCCCGCCTTTAAACTTCATTAGACATTGATTTTGTAGATGTGCTTCCAGCTTTGTGAAGGTAAAGTCCTTAATTTTAACTTCGTTTACAAGTACAGATAAAGTTTTTCAAATCGTGGTAGACAGATAGGTGGAAAGTTGTGTGGAACGTTTCCTTTGCGTCAGGTATGAGAGCTGCTCGGTCAATTCTTTCTGTGTGTGAGAACATTTAATTGATTTACTTAAGCCATAGTGATTAAGTTATTTATAGATATTGATTGGAAAGGAGTGAGTCTTTTCACAGAATTTACAAAAATATAATCATTAGTTTTGCCCTGATGTGAATTCTCTGCGGAGAGGCTGCAATGTTTACGAACTTTTTTGGTGTCATATGTTTTCCGCTCAATGAATAGTATTTTATTATTAAGTTTCTGCTATTGCATTGCTTGTTAATTTTAAGATATAGCTATACACTTGGATTGTAAGCAAAATAACTTTTTTCACTTTTTAGATTGAATTTTTTTAAAGTTTTATTTTCATCAGGTAACTGCACTACTTCAGTTGTCTTAATAATTTTCACCCAATTATGGTTAAAGTACAGAGGAATGGTCACAAGCCTAAATCATTTACAGAGTAGTGTAAATAAAATAGAAGTGAAACTATAAGTAAAATTCCATAGATTGTTACTCATGTGTATTTTTGTAAAAATATTTTTTTAATTCTTTGTTACAATAGGAATTAATAAAAAAGTGAATGCACACTGAAAATGTTCTTAAAAATTTAGAAAAAAATAATTTACTGACCAGATGAAGGCCTTCTTGATAGTAAGTTTCTAAAGGTATAAAAAGGAAAAATACTTTGCACTTTATTTGAAACAATAAAGCACAATCCAAACCAAGCTGTCCAGAATGGGACAATTTTTTTTTTTTTTGTATCTGTGACTATTGGATTACATTCAAATTGCTCCTTCTATAATAGAATACTGCCTTTTAGATTTATTTATATAGCGAATACACAATGTTGGGGAAGGCAGTTTTAAAGACATCTCTCTCTTTCAACAGGTCTATATAATACAGGAGAACACAGGAAAGAAAATACTCAGTTCTGTGTGTAGAATTTTCTGCTTAATAGATCTGTGATTACACACCTGGTCAGTAAGCATTGGAAAGTTCTCTTTGTTATATTTCTCTGCCTCTATTTCTGCAGAACAGAATAGATACTTAGGTTTTGCCTTTCAGTAGTGCTAAATCCTCCAATAACTCAACAAAAAGATGATGGAGTCCAACCCTCTGACTTACTGAGATACCAAAAAGAGTAGGTTATTTAACTTAGGAGTTGTTGCTAGCAGAAAGCTTTTCAATTCAAAGAAGTTTAATCTTTATATGTTTTATCTAAGCTCTGTTTTAATTGTCCAGAGAACTAAACATAATGAGATTCCTCTCACTGAGTCCACAGGTACTGTGTAAATAGATACAAACTGAAGATACAGCTTGGATATAACAGTATATATCTTGGATAAAATCATAGAGTCATAGAATGGTTTGGGTTGGAAGGGACCTTAAAGATCATCTAGTTCAAACACCCCTGCCATGGGCAAGGACACCTTCCACTAGACCAGGCTGCTCAAAGAACCATCTAACCTGGCCTTGAACACTCCAGGAATGGGACATCCACAACTTCTCTGGGCAACCTGTTCCAGTGTCTTACCACTATCATAGTGAAGAATTTCTTCTTTCTATCTGATCTAAATCTACTTTCTTTCAGTTTAAAGCCGTTACCCCTTGTCCTATCACTACATGCCCTTGAAAAATGTCCCTCTCCAGCTTTCTTGTCGGTCCCCTTCAGATACTGGAACACTGCAATAAGGTCTCCCTGGAGCCTTCTCTTCTCCAGGCTGAACAACCCCAACTCTCTCAGCCTGTCCTCATTGGAGAGGTGTTCCATCCCTCTGATCATCTTTGTGGCCCTCCTCTGAACTTGCTCTAATAGGTCCATGTCCTTCTTATGTTGGGGAGCCCAGATCTGGATGCAGTGCTCTACGTGGGGTCTCAGCAGAGTGGAGTAGAGGGGCAGAATCACCTCCCTTGACCTGCTGATCATGCTTCTTTGGATGCAGCCCAGGATACAGTTGGCCTGCAGGGCTGTGAGTGCTCATTGCCGAGCTATGTTGAGCTTCCCAACAACTAACGCTGCCAAGTCTTTCTCCTCAGGGCTGCTCTCAATCCTTTCTCTACCCAGCCATTATTTGTACTTGGGATTGCCCTGACCCATGTGCAGGACCCTGCACTTGTCCTTGTTGGACTTCATGAGGTTCACATGGGCCCATTCCTCGAGCTTGTCCAGTTGCCTCTGGATGGCATGCCTTCCCTCCAGCATGTTGACTGCACCACACAGCTTGGTGTCATCTGCAAACTGGCTGAGTGTGCACTCAATCCCACTGTCCATGTCACTGACAAAGATGGTAAACGGTGCCGGTCCCAACACCAGCCCCTGAGGAACGCTACATGGGTACTACACTTGTAGCTCAGGAAGGTTGCTGGAATGTTGTGCTGATGGGATGAACTGGATCTGGAACACAGATTAGCCTTGGGAAGGGAAGAAAAATGTATTAGAAATTACTTGGGGACCATGAGATTAATTTATTTGTGCATAGATTTTATTTGGGGATATCAGGGATAGAGTTTACTTAACTTCCTAAATATATAACATGATATCCAACTGGGATCAGTTTGTTAAGATTTGACAATTTGAGTTGTTTATCCCCAGTTAAGATAATCTATGGCATCCTTTTATTAACTACACACAACAGCTTATTTGTCCCTCAGACTCTAAGACATGTAAATAAGCTCTTATTTTATAAACATTACATTAATTTAGGTAGCAGTAAAATATGATTCACTTGGAAAACTCCTATAACAATCTTTTATTTTAATACTTTTGTAAATTAAGGAAAACAACTGTAATAACAATAATAACAATGTGCTAATAATTTACCAAGCATCACCTCTGATGCAAATACTTAACTCCACTATCCAATTATTCTCTTCTCTATCCACACTCTGCAGTATGTTTTAAAACAAGTTAGTCCAAACAGGTATCTCAGAGGAATTTCTCTTATTACTGGTATTTAAGCTTTAATGTGAATCTCAGTATTGATTTTACAAAAAGTATTTTCACGTGAAAAAATCAGTGGTGGAATGTGCTGTCTGCCTTAAAAAACATTCAGTCTTTACCAGGATGGAAAAGACACCTCAGTATGGTAGTTGTCTTTCTGATCTCACTTATTATGATTTTGGTGGAATAGTTAATTTGGAATAAATAAATAAATCAAGAAAGGTGTTTATGTAGAAGAAGAAAAGGCACCCTCCTGTGAAATCCATGTGTTAATTGCCTTTATAGCGCCTTTTGCCACATGCTCATGATTCCTTTCATAAATTCTCCTAAGACTGCATCTTAAATTGCAAATCTCCAAGTGTGTGTCATTTTATATGTACACAGCATAGAGTGTATGGCTACACATACGTTTATACCGTTCCTCTCTCTCCTCTTCCCCACTGAGATATTGAGAGTGATGAATCATAGTGGAATGGAAGAATTCAGCTTTGCAGGTGGACGGTTCACTTTTCCATCACTTGATGGGCTAAAAATATAATCTCTTGGAACTGAATCATTGTGTATCTGTGTCAGTTACTGGTTGGATCCTGCTGGCCTTGTGCAGAATTCAGTAGGAAAAGCTCTTTGTTCTTTGTGGGAACGAGGCAGAAAAACTGTTACACAAGGATGTTTTTAAAACTCTTTAAACTTTTTATACACTTTTAGTTGCCTGTGTACGTTTCAGACTGGCTAATTGTGGGGTGTAATACAAGGTTACAGAGACCTTTATTTAAGGTGATCTATACAAGTTACTCATGGCCTCATACAGAACCTCGGAAAGCACAAGAGAATAGCTGAAAGCTGGTTTAAAAACTGAAAGTTACCTTTGTCAAATAGATGGTTTGAACAACCAATAATGTGAAACCTTGAAGCAAAGAATAAGAAAAAGCCTTAATCTCAGCTATGGATCGTCATCTTCCAAATGGGTCTGCACTGCTGGTCTCTTTTGCACATACATTTTTAGGGGTGCAAATTTTTGTCCTTCACCCGCAGATATGTGTCTTCAGTTCTGGGAGATGTCTTGAGTATTTTTTCTGGGAAGAAAAAATTTCTACGTATATCTGTCTGCATGTTTTATTTGTGGAAACAGGCATCTTCACTGTTAGGCATCTCAAAAAAAGTGTGATCCCTATGGAACAGGACTGATGGAAGTGAGTTAGGAAAATCACAGAATCATTAGGTTGGAAAGGACCTTCAAGATCATCAAGTCCAACCATTAATTCAGTGCCACCATGTTCCCTAAACCATGTCTTGAAGTGCCACATCCACACGTTTTTTGAACACTTCCAGAGATGGTGACTCCACCACCTCGCTGGGCAGCCTGTTCCAATGCCTGACCACTCTCTCAGTGAAGAAATTTTTCCTAATATCCAATCTAAACCTCCCCTGGCACAACGCGAGGCCATTTCCTCTTGTCCTATCGCTGGTTACTTGGGAGAAGAGACCAACACCCTCGTCGCCACAACCCCCTTTCGGGTAGCTGCAGAGAGCGATAAGGTCTCCCCTCAGCCTCCTCTTCTCCAGACTGAACAACCCCCAATGATTACCAGCAAAAAATGAAGCATAGAAAGATGGTGTATCTGACATAAAAGTGTGATTTTGTTTTTGAGAATGAAACTCATTTGAAAATGGAGGCCAGAGTATCATAAGTTTTCCTCTGAGCAGGTCTTTGGTCTCACCTTGTATAATGTGTTTTGGTGATATTTGTGTAATGTATTTAAGTCCTTTTTCTTGATGCCTGTTTTGTTTGAATAAACATTTTTACTGAGCTTACTGTAAGGTTGCCGTGAGGTTAGGAGGTAATGCAAATTTTGAAGCTTCATTAGGAATATAGGTTTACTGACCTGTGTTTAATAAACAAGAGCAAAGATTTATTACAACAGACCGCAGTGACAGCTGTAGGACTTTTTTTAATGATAGAGATTCAATGCAAAATCATGCTTCTAGCATTCAACAGTTGCTCTCTGTCCTGCTTTGCTTTTGTGAGGTCACTATGGCTCCTCTTCTCCTCACCGGGGGACAAGTACCCTGAGAATAATCTGACTAATATTTTGACGTTCTTCTGTTTCAAAATTCTTGGCTTAGACAGGCACTCCTGGAATGTAAAGTGAAAACCTCATATGTGTTGACTCACCAACCACACTAGCATGCTACGAAATTATGCATTAGCTCACACTGATTAAAATTGGTCTCATCTAAACAAATTAAAGGGTCTGCTCTCTCATCCATATGCATGGATAATACTCATTAATGCTAATAGAGAGTATGGGCATACATGGATGGGAGAACAGACCTCTGAGGCTGACTGTTCAGTTTCAGTTTGGTTTATTTTCTATAACAGCAACAAAACATTCAGTGTTAAGTGTTTCAATAATTTGGAGAAAGATCAAAGGGGAGAAAGGTCAATAACGTACCTTTTCTTGTACCTTACTGTGGTAAATAGATAAAACAATATATCTTATCTCTTGAAAGCTGGGAGACAATTAGTATTTTTTACCTGTTACTTTTTTTTATAGTATCTACTAACAAATTCAGATTTATTTGCCTGTATTTTCAGACAGAAATAAGGAAAACACCAAAAGCAATAATGCTACAAAGTTTCATCTTCCCAAACCAGTGAAACATTATTTTATATTGAATCTCTTAATGCTATCTTCATAATTTTACAAAGTATAAATGCCATTTACTGTATTTAAGCATGTGCCTGTTCTACGTACAGCATATCAGCTGTAATGTCATCTAAAGAACTCCTGTGATTTAGTCATTTGAAATTCAGTTAAGTGTTCTCAGAACACAGTCTGTCAAAACATTTTAAATATTTGTATAATACTGTAAAAATAGCGTCGTGCGTATGTTATCAGACAGTAGGAGCTTAATTAGCATTCTTAACAGCCTGAGCTATGCTGGAATAGGGGAAGAGGTGCACAGTACAAGGACTGGTGCCTCAAGGGAGTTTGTTCTCAGGGTACAAGATCTTTAAAACAAGCACCACTGGGAGAGGTTGGTCTGGATTTTTTGAATTGTAAGAATTGCTAAGAATTGATTGATGCATGAGTACTGAAACACACCAACCACAGATTGTTGGCAATGCTGGTACCTAGGTGGCTGCTCTAGGTGCAGTGGAAACCTTGCAAAGCTCAGGATCTGTTCTGGACTAGACATTCCTTGATGGAAATCTGCAAAAAATGACAATATGCATCTGTGTTCTTCTAGGCACAACGTGGAGGGTCTCTGGGTTACTGGGGCTCCTGGCCACCTAAGCCTAGGATCCTGCTGGAAAACTAAACCACAGAATATGATGGTTACAGTTACAGTATTGAATGTAACTGATGGTGCAGTTACAGAACTGAATATTTTAGATTAGTTGAGGTAGCCACAGGGACAGAACCACACTGCTTAGTGGCATATAATGCAAAATGTATTTATAAGTAGAATGGGATCTCTGTGCAAGGATGTTCTCCATGAGGGCTATAGTTTTCACTGTTTATTGTTTTCTAACACAGCTGGTTGGTATAAGCCACCAATGGTTTTATTGGTCACATCACCCCAGGCCGATTTCTTCTACTTTATCCACAGCTCAAGCCATCTGGGCATTGTTACCTGGATTACTATCACCTCCTGGCTTCCTGCTCCAAATATGTTACCTGGGCACAAATTTGTTATGATTTCATCTGTGCTCCTCTGTTTCTTTTCTGTGCGTACCTAATCATTAGAGCAGGTTAGATGTAGCCCAGAGCTCTGGAGTAAACCCCTCCATAACAGTTACCTGTGCTTGGTTTGTTTTCATAGCACGTATGACAGTCATGTAACAGGTCAGGCTCTTCAGGGCACTGGGCAAATGCAGTCAAGGTCTCAATTACTTTAGTGGTGCTTTCAGGTATTTTGCAAATACCCTTTGGCAATTACCATATTCTGGAACATACTCTGAACTTGCCAATGAGGGAGTGAGCCTTTTCATGTGTTTCTGATTAGAAAGATGTAAGATGAAGTGATACTTCTTCACTTCCCTGCTTGTAACTTAGCCCAGCTTGTAACTTGAAAAGATATAATCTGTTATACAGCATCACCAGAGTCATCAGACAATCTTTGAAAGATTTGGGATCTTGCGTTCTTCATTAAGGTTAAGGACAGAGTTATTTTTTTTGTCTTGCATTAGTCTACAAAGGCACCAACTCCCACAAATTAACAAACATAATAACAATGTGTTTGAGTGGCAACAGCCTTTGAAACAGAGTTCTGTTCTGTACAGTGCTTCATGGTCACTCAAGGAGGTCACAGTCAACCTTAATCACTTTAAAAAATAGCATTAACACTTTTGTGCAGTAAGAGGTGAATAATATGGATTTGAAATTTAGTCAATAATTGCTTTCATAGTGCATGACCCAAAAATGTATCATTTACTTTTCTTTAACTTTTTAGAATGTGTTCTGCAAGGAGACAGACAAAAAAAAGGAAACTTTGTATGAAATAGGTTTAAAATAGAAGACGGTTAGTGCTTTTTTGGGCACTTTTAAAAGTACAAGCAGAACAGGTATGTGGCAAAAGCAGGTGCTTTTTTAATTTGTTTGTTTGTTTTTAAATCAGACCTATGTAGTAAAACATCAGAAAAGTTAAAATGGTATCACACTATGCAAATACACACAACAATAAATATGGAGAAATAAAGTCCCATATAAAAATTACTTTTCATTTGGATAGTTTTTATTTAAACACACTCATAACAGACAATATTTCACAGCTAACTAGAATTAATAAAGAATCTTTTAGCCAACTAATTCTAATGGTGTATTGGAAGACAGTTCTGTATGTACAAACATAAGAGTGGAGCTCCTTAAAAAGTTCAGTGCTTTGGAAAGTGCTCACTGATTAAAATTGCAGGTTTTGTAGTGTGTATTTCCTGTAAGTCTGTCAGACCTAGTTGTGGCTTAGAGCATAGAACTTTGAAGTAATTCAGGTTTACCAAGGACTAGAATAACACAGCGAAAGAGAAGTGACAGAGTTTTGTTGTACAAGGTCTGCCAGTCCCTGACTTTTGGGGCAGAAGAAGGATGTAGCCAAAGTATTTAAAGCATAAAAATTAAAAAGAACAGGAATTATTTAAGATGAAGAACAGACATGAGGTACTTCCATTTATTTTGTGAATGAGACATGCTCTGTGCTGCTGAACCCCCAGGTGTGGGACATGACATCTCCTGCCCCAGGGACATCTCAGGAGCCTTTCCTCTGATTAAACATGCATGCTGGGCTGGTGGGCTGTCAGCATCTTCCCTCACTTCCTACTTTAGGGCTGGTTTTAGGTAGTTCCAACGCTGTGCTGTTGTATTCCTGAAGGCTGCCTGTAGCCAGCTTCTGCAGATTTCCATTTATGATTACAGAAAGGCTATGATGGAGCTGGGAATTACAGGGCAGAAGAGAGTTAAATATAAGTTGGACTGTAAAGACACATATGAGTCCTTTTTCTGCTGCCTTGCTGAAGAAAAACAAACAAACAAACCACAAAACCCCCACCCAAACCCAAACTACACTCCATGTATTTACAGCACAACATTTTTTTTCCTTTTGATTATATAGTCTGTTTCTCATCTTCTTATTATTTTCTTAAACAATTGTCTACATACTGTGGAAATCTGTCTTCTTCCAGGAATTTAAGTTAGAGGAAACTGCAAACATGTTGTAGATTCTAGAGAAATACAATTCCTATCCAACTACTCATATCATTTATTAAAACTACATCTCTTAATTTTATCTGTTAAAACAAATATGCATGCTTCATTAATTGACCAAAATAAATCAGTGACAAAAATGCAGCTTTTGCTATTTTCCTTTAATAAGGAGAAAACAAGGACAAACAAAAACAGAATGAGAGAGTTTCATGTTGTAGATTGTAAATTGAATTTTTTTTTTTGAGATAGAACATGAGGGTTGCATTTCTGTTCAGAGCTGGCTCATTGTGCCGGTACAAGAAGAACATGCTACTAAGAAGATGAGTTACAGAATGTTTTATAGTCATTCTTGTGTGTCCATAATAATGTGAGATGTTATTGAAGAATGTGAAAAATTCAAGATTACAACATTTATGGTTGGTTGTGTTAAAATTAAGATGGATATTTAGATCAATATGGAGACTTGTGACAGGCTTAATAATTGGTTATAGTTTTAAATGAGAGGAAGTCCTTAGAAAGGGAGAAGAGAGGGTTTTCAGAATTACTTTTTTTTCCCCCTGGAGTATACAGTATATACTGGTTTAAATTCAGTGGAAATTTTATCATTTCCTAATCTTACACTAATGCTTTAATTATCATTTTGCAATTAGAGTCATGAATCCCTTCTGCTCATACAGGTGCAGGTGTTTCAGTCTTCTTATAGGTAACGCAAAAAAATATATTTACACAAACTTCTTCTGTGACATTGGATCATTTAGTTATTATTTGAATATGTCATTTTTTGTACACTGTAAGCCTGCTTTTTCCTCTCAGTTATACTTAGTCAGGCAAACCAAATTTTTTCATAGATGTGGTTAAGGCTATAGGTGTTCATTAGCAACTGGATTTCCTGCTGCTTCAGTGATGGCAATAGGATGAGCTTTTTAAATGGTAGGGTTATTTTTCGTTGAGCATTATTCCTTTAGCTTTTTATATATTAAAAAAATCTCACAAAAATAGCACTGAACAGAGTAATTCGGTTTGTGATTTGCACACAATCTAGGAGCCAGTATATCTTTCTCTTCCTCAGTCTAAAAGGTACTTCATTGTGATGATGTCATTTTTAATACCCAGCTCTCTTTAAGTGATATAATTTGGACTGCTTACACTTAGGTACTTAAGTATTTATAAATGAGGTACTTAGTAATTTTATTCTTTGGTATGCCGTTTGAAAAAGGTAGACAAGACAACTTTTGTATGCCAGAATGTTACATAAAGTTAGAAAGGAAATGTGAAGTCTTCAGACAAAGTTCAAAACTATATTAGGATATAATGAACATGAATTGATGAAATACATAATACAGAACCTTCACAATAATATTATGGGTGATTTCTTAACTTGAAACTAGGTTTGTAATTGACTCTATGGTTCAAGTGGCTAAATTCTTGCACTGATTTCACTTGTTCAGATGGGTGATCAGAACAATGGAGCAATTGGTGCCAATGTCTGAAAATTTCTACTTACACAGGAATTTTCTTGAGTGTTTTCCCTAGTTTCAGAAAGAGAGAGAAAGTTAGAGAAATGTTTTTAGTCCTTACCAACTATTCTGTTGGATTGCTTTGGTTTCTGTGAAAAAGCAAAAACTTGTACTTCAGCTTTTTTAATTTGTTGATGTTGTTTTGATGTAATAGATTTTACAACTTATTTAAAGTATAGTGATTCTTGAAGGATTTTGTTTTTAATGATTCTTCATGGGCTAAGCTAAATTGTTTTGCTGTTTGAGAAGTCAGGAGTCTCCCAGAGGTGTAGTGAGTTATGGTCTTACATATACCAGTCAGGAATGGAGACTAGACATTTGAAAAGAAAATTAAATTAAAGCAAGCTGCTTTAGTCTAAAATAATATGAGGTTGGAAGCAGTGGTAGTCTAGTAATTTTGGCGAAGACTTCATGGGGCATTTTTGAAGGACTAGGAATACCCAAAATTCTCTCAAAGTCTTGCTGCAGGCCTTAGATGAGAGGGATAGCTGGAATTTGCCTGAAGAGAGTGGTTTTGTTGGTAAGCTGAGTGGCACCCTTTGGACTGGAGTCAGCAAAAGCCCTGTCTTGTCACAAATCCTGGTCCAAGACCAGGTTTCTAGTCAGGGCAGTAGAAACTCGAGGTTCAGTCTTCTTTGTAGATCCGGTCTTCCCAATTACAAGAGAAAATGGCATTTCCCTTTCTGCTGGGAGCTTTAAACTCCATTGCTTCTGGCAGGAAAGTCTTTCCTTTCTTCCCTTCCTTCCATCTTTTTTTCTCTCTCTTTTGCTCTCCTACTCTTTCTCCCACTTTTTTTTTTCATTTTTGTAGTATAATTCCCTATACCCCACTCCTTTGTTCACACGCTGAGGCTTAATTTTGATTCCTTATTTTGCTGCATCTTTCCTAATTTTTGTATATCTAAAATACAGAAGCCTTGTTTTCAATGCCCCAGAATTAGATAGTGCCACATAAAACTTCTGTTTCTTTGTTTTCTGTTTTATAACTCCAGCTACCCTAGTGACTTGTTCGGGACAGAAAGGTTTCATAGTATTTGTAGAATTTAATATATGAGCAACTATGAGCTGAGCAGCAGAGCCATTAGCTATGCACGTGATGGACTCATCAATGCACCGGTGCATTTCTAAAGTTGTCTTTTATGGGCACAGCAAAAACAGCAAAAAATACCCACAAACAATCAAAACTCTGAGAGTTGAATGAGGAAGAGTGGGGAGGGAGGGTGGCCATTCGGCTCCCCGAGGATGTTCACAAGGGCAAGGTCTTTGTGGGTTTGAAAGCATCAGGAAACCCAGTCATCGGCCCCCTACAAGACTCCACTCTCCGGCCCAGCTGGGCCCCGCTCCCCTGCAGCCACTGCCACCACACAGCAGACCTGTCCCTAAGTAGAGCGAAGCTGTGGCAGGCCCGTGCTTTTGGAGCAGCGCCCTGCTCCCCCAGTGCACCCCGCTGTTCCAGGTCTGAGGATGGCTCAGATCAACAGGACTGCTCACATGCGTGAAGTTAAGGCTGGGACACAAGCACTTTGCTGAATCAGAGGTTTAGCAGGCTGACTGATGTCTGTTCATCATACCTGCACTCTTCAAAACATTCTCTGACACTTTCAGTTTATTAATGCATTACTGTAGCCCTGTACCAGTGATCCAAATATCCCCTATGCCTAATATTTCAGTGATGGAAGCATTTGTCTGAAGCATGATAGCATTAAGAATGGCCAGTTTGTTAGGACACAGGTGTCCTAGGTCAAAGTTGAGCTTTCACTGCAAATGTAGGGGAAATTAAACTGTGAATGACTTACGGCTCGGTTTTCAACTCCAAATACTCCAGCAGGCTTTCAAGTTAGACTGTTCCAACATTCATACAGGCAAATGGTTGCATAATACAAACCCACAAATCTAATCCTTAGAAAAGGGAGGATTTTTTGCTGTTGTTTCAAATTCATTTAGATTTCAGAAGTTTAAGATAGAAGGTTTTTATTCGTTTTTGTAATGAAACAATAGAAAAAGGCATGTAAACCTTTGGTTAAAAGCAAGGTCTGTTTCACCAGCAAAGCCTGGTAACAAAGGGAGGTAGAGTATTTGAATGGTACATTCTGTTACAGAAAAAAATAAATCCTAGTTTCCTGAAACCTTTTAAAATTAGCCCTAGATAGTACTCCAATGTACACAATAAAACTAATCTTGAAAGTTAAAATATCATGAAAATACCACATTAATAATAGTTATGAAACATATAATTACAGAAGGGATTGAGATTTGTTTGACACAGCAATGTACAAAAAAATCAGCTGTAACGGAAAAAAAATCCACCATAGAGCAGAAAAAAAAAATCAGGAAACTATCAACATGCTTTTGTACTTGATTTTTTTCAGGGAGAGACTATAGTAATATGTATGATTTGAAGGTGAATAGGCAGTCTCATGAGTTTAAACCATTTTTTATTGATGTTAAGGTGATAAGTTTGCGTTCTTAATACTAATTTCCATATCACTATGTTCCTTAGTGCTGGATGAATAGTTTTGTGTATTGAGTCTTTTTCTGTCTCTGATAATGAAGTCTTTTCTCTTTCTTAGAAGGTTCTTTTATGATATGCTGAAGGGTGGGTGTTCCACCAAGGTAGGATTTTCTTATGAAAGAAAAAGTTATCAGCACTTTTCTTATCAATAATGACAGCCTCAATACAGAAGTACATGTCAGATGCAATCCAGAGATCCATGGCTCTGGGAAGAATGAATGACAGTTGACTTTAGGTTTTAAGACTGACTAGACAGTTCTCTATAGTTCTTCTGAGGGTGCTGTATAAAGCCAGAAAGAGCAGTAGTGACGACATGAAGTGAAGCCTAATTAAAGCCACTGCTGTCAACAATTCATCTCCACCAAGACATTTTCTTTTTATTTGTCTTGAAGTTACAGGTCTCACCTGAGTGAAGGTTACGTATGTTCGGTACATTTGGTTTTCATTATTATTGAATGTATTTATATAATATAATAATACATATAGTATATATGTATACATCACTAAATGTATACACAGTCTTCAAAATGTGGTTTAGATTGTGGTTTTGGTGAACTAGAAAGCATTACAAAATAAAGTACCCCACATACGTGAAGCAGAGCAGGTACAGTGCAGCAGATCCAGGCTTCTTTCACAGAATCACAGAATCACAGAATCACAGAATCACTAAGGTTGGAAAGGACCTTCAAGATCATCAAGTCCAACCATTAATCCAGCGCCACCATGTTCCCTAAACCATGTCTTGAAGCGCCACATCCACACGTTTTTTGAACACTTCCAGAGATGGCGACTCCACCACCTCCCTGGGCAGCCTGTTCCAATGCCTGACCACCCTCTTGGTAAAGAAATTTTTCCTAATATCCAATCTAAACCTCCCCTGGTGCAACTTGAGGCCATTTCCTCTTGTCCTATCACTAGTTAGTTGGGAGAAGAGACCACCACCCTCGTCGCCACAACCCCCTTTCAGGTAGTTGTAAAGAGCGAGAAGGTCTCCCCTCAGCCTCCTCTTCTCCAGACTGAACAAGCCCGGTTCCCTAAGCCGCTCCTCATAAGACTTGTGCTCCAGCCCCCTCACCAGCTTCGTTGCCCTTCTCTGGACACGCTCCAGCACCTCAGCATCCTTCTTGTAGTGAGGGGCCCAAAACTGAACACAGGATTCGAGGTGCAGCCTCACCAGTGCCGAGTACAGGGGCACGATCACTTCCCTACTCCTGCTGGCCACACTATTCCTGACACAGGCCAGGATCCTGTTGGCCTTCTTGGCCACCTGGGCACACTGCTGGCTCATGTTCAGCCGGCTGTCAACCGGCACCCCCAGGTCCAATTTGAAGTGTTCTGAATGTGTCCTCACGTGCTGCCCCTCCAAAATGCAACAGGGTTGATGGAAACTTACTATATTTCAAGAGATTAATGTAAATTTTTGAGGCTTTTTTGTAGAAGAGGTGAAGCAAATTGTGTGTAAGGTGTGGTTCCCTTCTCAGTCACTAAAATGTTCAGTCGCATAGTTTGGGTATTTGCTACTGTCTATCTCATTTATCAGCAAAGGGAGTGTGTTGAGAGAACATCAGAAGCAACTCATACTCCTTTTTGAAAAAAGTGAAATAGGACATGATTCTGGAAATTATAGCTGAGTAAGCCAAAAATTCTGGAAGAAGGTTATTTTAATTTCATTTTTTTAATGAAATCTTGTAATATAAACACAGATTCCTAAACATTTTAAATAGATAATTAAATAATTTTCATATTTTTCCTAATTTGAGCTCAGTTTCCTTCACACAGCCAGGGTCCAAAGTGTAAGAGGTTCGAGATACATAGCACTGTGATAACTGATTAAGAGCACTGGAAAAGTTGCAATGGTGACTAAATGAAGTACTGCACATTTTTAGATCTAATTTAATAAGCTCTGCCTCTGAAAGGAAAAGAAATAATGCACTATGATTATATAAAGAAATATATAGGTCCAGGCTCAGCTATTCAGTAGCTGTCTGTCCTTTTCACCCTTTTCAATGTTTCCTTTTCATTGTATTTGCTTTGGAGGGAAATTTTAGGTCTTAAGGAGGTGTGCAGTTCAAAGAGGATAAGACTTTTATGCACTGTATTAGCTACTTGCTGCATTTTTAATTAACTAGAAATTAGCTACCTGCTGTGACTTGATGATACCAGAAGTGGACTGCTAGAGTTTTCTCTTTAGTGTCTTAATAGGACAACTGTGCTGTACCTGTCTATGTACATCCATTTAACATTGCTGTTAAAAGAGATTGTTAGAACAGATTTTAAATCCTTTAGTGAGCGTGAGAGGAAACTGAGCTGTTGATGTGCACCAGTTGTTGCAGAACAGTTATGTTTTTGTGTAATGCTGGGCACAGCTTAGAATTTATAGCCTACGGCTCCAGTTGCTTTTCTTAACAAATGTTTAACCTTCAAAATTTAACTAAAAATCCCTGGAAAAACATACAGACCACTTCCTAGCTACTTCTGATATTAGCACTCTCATTCACATATATATTTTAATGTCTTTACCACTTACATACTCTACAAAATGTAAGTTGTAACATAACATTTATTTTTTTCAACCAATGGATTCTGAGGTGTTTACTCTTTATGCTTACCTCCCCTTCTTGCTAGCTTTTCTCTACATCATCATATATAATGGGAAGTCCCATTTATTTATTAAGGCTATAAAGCAAAGCAATAATACCCCCCGTATGGACAGACATGTCCAACAGGTGCTGTCTGTGGCCCTCTTTACTCAGTGGTCCCTTAGACGTGAGCAGTGTTGAGATCATTGTCATGGTGGTCTGCTCCTTATGGCCTTTTCTCCTATGTCTTCTTTTGCCTTCTTTTGCCTCTTTTCTCTCATATGACTAGCAGTAGGTTTGTCATGTTGCAGGTTCATGTTCGGTTGTGCAATGGCATTACATAGGTCTAATTACATCATGTCATATTGTGCAATTTCTGTGTATCCAGTCGCATAAGCATACATCTTATCTGTATATCCATCGTGTGAGAGACAGGGCAACCTGATTTTTGGTCTTATGAAGTTGATCTTCTGGTCAAGTAAAAGGTCAGGAAATATTTCCTTGAATATTAGCATAAGAGACTGTGTGGCTTCCTGAGCCATATGAAAGCCTGTGCATGAGGAATTTTGCAGATGAATCTAACATGGATGATGGGGAAGACATGAAAAAAAGGGCTGAAAGAATAATCCAGCTCTTGACTGCATAGTTAAGTAGTGTATATCAAAGATACCATATACCTTGAATTGAAATTTGAACCTCCTTTTTTAATCTAGATGTAGTTGAATCCAGAGCTGCTTCTTTATGTTTTAATGCCACTTTCCTATTAACGTGGATTCACAGACATTTTCAGGCATAGTCTCATTAGTCATAAATCACCTGATTTATGATCTGTAACTTTATGGACTGATACAAAGCTAGGTCACTTTTCAATATGTATAGTATTGTGTGCAAAACAGAAAGAACAGAGTTTGAGAGACATGCCGTGTTAAGATACTGACCTCTCAAAAACCACAAAGTAGATTCTTACCCCAGAGAAATGAGATAAAAATGGAACATGTGGAAATCTGTGTTCTGCTCCGTATACATTTGATTTGGGGCTGGTAGCTTTAACTAGAAATTTAAAATGGAATGAAAAGTAGAAACCATTTATGACCAATTCTTTGAATTTGTGTCATTACTGCATCTCAATACACTAAAGGTAGCTAGAAACATTAATGGCCTGGGTTTTTCTGAGGTAGGAGAGCACACTTACCTCAAGTTGGTTCTAACTGTCCTTGTGTTGGTCTGTTGTGACCAATTCTACTGCAGAACTTAAAAAATGCCATGTTTAGTTCTGTCAGATACATGACTTCAAGGCCCAAAGTGCTGTGAAGGATTAATGCCAATTTAAGTGAATCCATAAGGATATGGGAGAAAACATAAGATACAAAAGAATAAGCAAGACACTTTGAGACACCATCTAGACTTATTAAATACATGTAGCAGAGTGGTCTGCTTGGATTTCAAAAACATTGCTGTCACTTGATCCTTGCTTGTTCCTACAGGCTATTTTGCACATGATCATGTTACATGCAGCTGGCCATGAGATTTGTTATTTTTTTCTCAAAAGGTGAAAATGCTGGCTAGGAAACCAGCAAACAGAAGTCAGAACACTACCAACAACCTCAGACAAAATACTTGAGGCAGAAGTGCGCACACAGTTCAGAATTAGAAACCATAAAGCCCTAGCATTTAGTCTACAGACATGAGTAAATACAAGCCGATCTGGAAAATAGACTACTGCTTTGCAATGGATAGTGGTGTTTAGAGGCTGGAAAAAGGGGAATACTTTGACAAGAGAAAAATTCTGCTGAGCTGCAACTGATCAATATTATAGCTAAAAAGGAATAGAGTATTTGCATAAGGAAAACATTAATTAATTTCAGATTAGGCACTTCTAAATAAGAAAGAGTGAAATAGTTACCAAGCAAGTGACAAGGGAGTAAGAAGGTAAAATTCGTTGTATATAGTGGCAATTTCACCTGTATTGTTAAAGTATCTGAACTACATGTGTAAGTTAATAAACTGGAGAAAAGTGACATCTTGTAATAATGTCTTGGTAAAAGACCTGGAATTGTCAAGAGACTGTTTTTATTACCTTTTATTAGATGCGAAGTACTTCAGAATTCAGAGTCAAAGCAAGACTCCAACCCTACCCACAGTTCATGTAACTAGAGGGTTCCCCTTTCCCCAGGGAAAAGTGAAATTCCATAACTAAGAATTTTGTATAATGAGCAAATGACATGTAGTAAGAATATGTTTTTAACCTGTTACCTGTTCTACAAAAAAAATCCCAGCAAACAAAACCAATAACCAAATCACCTGTATCTCCAAAACAAAATTATAATGGAATTCCTTCCACATATATAGAGCCAAATAATTAGAGAAATGTGAAAAAGGAAGATTTTTCACTATTAAGAAAGAAGAAGTTCTAGGAGACATGTTTTTTCAATGCTTTTATTAAAAAAAAAAAAAAAGTCCTCAGGTTACTATTGGGTTGCCTTTGGCAACTAGGATATCTTCTGGGAAAATATACTTTTTTGATATAATAGAGAACATATTGAACATTTAATATTTAGGGAAGAAACCAATGGAGGAGGATGACCAGAGTTACTGAACAGCACTGGGAAGAGCTAAAAATTTAGACAATTGTCCTGGTTTCAGCCAGGATAGAGCTGGTTTTCTTCACAGAAGCTAGTGTGAGGCTGTGTTTTGGATTTGGGATGAGAAAATGTTGATAACATGCTGATGTTTTGGGTTGTTGCTGAGCAGTTAAGGACAGTCCAGCTTCTCGTGCTGGGCTGCCAGCGAGCAGGCTGGGGGTGCCCGGGGAGCTGGGAGGGGACACAGCCGGGACAGCTGACCCAGGCTGGCCAGAGGGATATTCCCTACCATACAACGTCATGCCCAGTACATAAACTGGAGTTGGCCGGGGGGCGGGAATCGCTGCTCGGAGATGGGCTGTCGATCGCCGGGTGGTGAGCAATTGCTGTATTGGGCATCACTTGTTCTTGTACGTTCCTTTGTCGGTAGTATTATTGTTGTTATCCTTGTTGTTTTCTTCTCTCTTTCTGTCCTATTAAACTGTTTTTATCTCAACCCATGAGTTTTTTCCCAATTCTCTCCCCGTCCCACTGCGGGAGGGGCAGTGAGCGAGCGGCTGCGTGGTGCTTATTTGCCTGCTGGGGCTAAACCACGACAGGATTGAACCACGATGAAACACAAACAAGGAAAACAGGGGAAATAATACATAGGGAAATAGTAAGTAAGTAAAGTAGAGCAAAAAGTAGTAAGGAAAATAGTAAATAAATCAAAATGTACAGATATATGTCAAGACATTTAAGTCCATCTCTGGAATACCTGCTTTAGCAGTATATGTGTACAGGACATCCATGGATTAGTACATACAGGGGGAAAAAAAAAAACACCCAACATTTTTTTGATTCTGGAAGATACATGAGGCATAAAATGTAACTTTCATTACGGATTTTGAGAAACTGAAGAAGTTTCTAATAGAGGGGTCAAGTCCTGAAATATTTTTATAGGAAGCAAACATTCAGGTTGTCTTCTGATTCTTCCAAGTAGGGTATTGACACAAATGATATGTTTGGTATTTTGCAGTAATAACATCAAAGAAAAGCCTCTACTTTGGTAATAAGAAAGGGATTTCATCCATGATCCACGAGAATGCATAAATATACATTTTTATAAAGGATTGCCAAAGCTGACTGTTATTGATCTTTCCACTAGTAGCTTGGTGAAAAGATCTTTCAGAGTGTGAGATTTTACACAACTCGTAAAGTCCACTCTTTACAATCTTTCAAGGAGCAAAGACAGGAGCTTGGTTACAGACCTGTCATTCAGTACAGTGCAGTCCAGCAGCAACTGAGCACGAGACACGGCAGGTTGTAGTTAAGTCATTAGAGCCTTGGACTTTACATATATTCCCGTTCAAAGTTACCCCATATGTCACTGTTACTGCAAACTATGATTTTAAACAAAGACAACAGACTTGTGACGCTGTGTCACCACAGAAAAACGTATTTTCATAACAGTGCATTAAAGTTATTAGAATTAAAAAAAAAAAGTTTGACCTATTTATATGAACCTCAGGTGCACAAGGAAATACAACAAACTGTGAAAGCCTCTTGCATGGGCCAACAGTGCAAGCTACAGATTACAGAGCCTAAACTGGTGGTTAGTAAACCAAATAATACCTCTGCTCAGCAGTTGTAACACTCCTTGCTTCCAAAGGAACAGTGACTGTCTTAAATTTGTAAAAAACCTTTCCTGCCAGCTTGCTAGAGTCCTTCTCACTTTCAGTTAGAGTACGGAAGAATCACTCTGAAATGAGATCTCATAAAATACAAGATACACTTTTTTGCTTTATCCCATTCACAAGCAGAGAATCACAGAAGTGTAAAAGAAATTCAGCAACCTGCAAGGAAGGAAAGTCATGCATAGTTTTCAGCTAGCTAGTTACATTTTTTTATAATATAACCTTAATTTAGCGTCTGTGCTGAGCACGCCCGGTTAGTTAATACATCACACAAACTTGAGTCCTTTGAAAGGCTGATGGAAAGCAGACAAGAAAAGTAATGCTCAAAATGTAGGATTTTAATCACCACCTTTTTCACATGAAAAAATTACTCTCACGCTCCTATATTGCTATGGTACTTTCCATTTAGAAATATGGGAATGAACAAATTATTTTGACACTTCAGTTTGAGATTTCATGCAAGGAAGTACTGAATGTCTTGTGTAAAAATGTAAAAAATTACAGTAGGCTTCTGTGTGAGCCAGTAATCATTGTAATTCACGGAAAAAATAAGTGACAGTGATCTTCAGCGTGCACTAATGAAGGTGAAAGATCCAGGTCTGCTTAACATCATACAGGTAAAAGCTAGCTTGAGTCATGAGAAGAAGTTGACAGTGTCTTAGAAAAAGAAGTTGAAGATCAGTCACCCGAGAATGACTAATTTCTACCATACTTTATTATAATAATAATAATGAGAACCATATCTGTATAACATTGAAATATTTGTCAGTTATGTTTCTTAATATAGGGGGGGAAAGATACAAAATCAGTAGTGTTTATTGGTTGTATATCCAGTGAAATATATCAGTCGTTCACCAAAGGAAGAGAGGGGATGAAATTTCTCTCTGACTGAGAAAAAGTTGTTAACTGGTCAGTCAAAGACAGGATATAAAACGCACATATATAAGGAAGCAGAAAAGTAGTTATTCAAAATGTCAGCTGATTTCCTGCGTAGGTAGGAAATATAGTAATTTTCCAGGAGAAAGACTGAATCTGTCTGGATGCTTTGGACTTGATGGGGGAGCATGACTATAACCATATAACATTTCACCAAAAGGTAATGATTTTTGATGGAGGAGGCAAAGCAGAGGATCTCTTCAAGAATGCTGTCTGGGGTATAAAGGAAAAGATTTTGAATGCCTTACTGCCATCTTCCCTGTGGGAGCACAGCAGCTATATCTGGTTTTGAGAGGGGAAGAAAGAACATCCCGGTTTAACCTTAGCTGAACAGACCAAGTCTCTCTTTTGAATACATTTATAAGTAGTAGAGATGAAGAGAGAAAAAAGAAGGTGTTATTTTGAAAGCTTGGGGGGAAATATGCATTGTATTTTAACTTTGATTCCTTTAAAATTATTTTTAAATGCGTTAGTAACTGCTTACCGCTAAGATACTATGAATGTAAGGTAGGATGAGCCTAAACCTTATCTCTCCAACACAGTGTTTGAGATATCCAGAAGATAATAGATCAAGTCCTCGTTTCATCTGCATAGATCAGGCACCATAAAGATCAGAAGATCCAGAAAGGTTTTCCAGTTGCTCATGCTAGCCTGCAACACACTGTACATAACACACTACTGGGATGTGTGTGTGAATGCTGAGGACACTCAGGGAGCATGTACTTTTCTGCAAGATATGTAGGATTTGTGTCTATTGTCCTATGAACTAAATCATGTTTTAGCCATCACACCTGTCATGCAATGTTATGGGTTTGGTTTTGTTCTGTTTGTTCTAGAAATTTAAATAAGGGGAAGTGAAAATACAAGCACTAAAGCAGAAGTCATTTTTGGAGGGTTGACATCATCTGGGTAAAAAAGAGGTTGAACGGTCTGGTACTAATGAGTCTCTCTGGTAACTATTGAGGTTTTAGAATAACTATATGAACTGCAGTGGAATGCACAGAGTGTGATGCAACTAAGCGTGAGTGAATGGCAGCGCAGATACATTTTTATAGTCACTGTAGGTCCTTAACCAAATTGTGAAAATTGCATATATTTTTTAAAAATCATCCTTATTTTAATAACAGAGTAGTTATTACGACATAAACATTCCTTAAATTGTTATAATACTTTTTTTTGGTTACCAAAACCAAACAGTGAGTTGATATAATCAATGTATCAGTAATGTTTATAGAAATTACTGTCCTAACAGGAAGAGAAATATGCTGTATAAGACATTGATTGAAATCACTGTTTTACAACAGTTTCAATCTTTTTAGTCCCCTAACATGAGCTATGCAGAATGCTTCATTAACTCATTTTTATTTCCTGTTGATCAATTGTCAAAAAAAGCAGACATTTATATGTCATAGAATCAATAGAACAGTTTGGGTTGGAAGGGACCTTAAAGAGCATCTAGTTCCAACTCCACTGCCATGGGCAGGGACATCTTTCACTAAACCAGGTTGCTCAAAGACCCATCCAACCTGACCTTGAACTTCCAGGGATGGGTCATCCACAACTTCTTTGGGCAACTTGTTCCAGTGCCTCACCACTATCATAGTAAAGAATTTCTTCTTTCTATCTAATCTAAATCTACCCTCTTTCAGTTTAAAGCCGTTACCCCTTGTCCTATCACTATATGCCCTTGTAAAAGGCCAGTTATGATTCCTCTGGGTTGAAACAAGCTTTAAGTACACTAGCTGTAAGATGAATTGTGAAGTATGATGTAGTATTTTATATATTTATATTTTCTAAATCAAACAACCACATCTTGCCAAAGTACTAGAGAGTAGAAACATTGATAAATAAGAATTTATCATCTTACGTGAAATCATTAACACTCAATTTGCGAGATTGGTTTGGATGAGTAGACTTGTATTTGTATGAATATGTAGAATTTTTCTGATCTTCTGCAATCAATCCCAGTGCAGATTTTGAGAATGAGAAATAAAAAACTGGTTTTCTCTTTGAGAGTTCCAGGTGGTCGTTTGTGCAACAGCTTATTGAGCTACAGGTCAGGAGAATTGAAACAAAATTCTGGCCCTTTATTCTTGATCTCATCTAAGACTTTGAGTTCTGACATGAGCACAACAGTTATTCTCTGCAAAGATTAATACAATCACCTCTTTGGTTATATGGACAATTGAAAACTGCAAAGGTAGAGAAAGGTGCAGGTGGACTGAATTTTAAAAAATGTATCTGTTTGTGATCACATTTTAAATACTCTTTGATTACTTAAAAAGAGAACTTGAATTTGCAGTACAGAAGGAAAACAGAAATATCACAGGGTTTAGAGTGTGAACAATGTAAAATGTTCCTGCTCACCAGCGGACTTTGGTTCCTATGTAATTTTACAGTCAATTTACTTTACCTGCTTTAGGGAAATTGTGATTCCCTGAACCCATTTGTTTTTCTTCAAGCACCTTTAATGAAGAAAGACATAAAATAGTTGATGAGATATTTGCTGCTTTTAAAATTTAGTGGAATTTTGGGCTTGCAAAAGCTAAAAATTACCATCTAAGCTTTTCAGAGTCCTACTATGGTCTTTTGTAATGTGTGTTACAACCTCTATGAGAAAATGGATCCGTATTGTCTATAAATGAACCAGAGTAATGGATCACCTACATTTTAGGTAACCACTTGTTTCTGGTTTTCTGCTGCTGCTGTGATACAAGCTGATGTGATTGTTGGGACTACAGAAACATTTTTGTTTCTGTATTTTATTAAAGGAAAACAAAATCTTTTTGCTCTACGGATTGGGGGCAGGGAGGAAGTGATAAAGCTGGAGTGGGAACAAACAGAAAGTAGAAAGCAAACAGCCACTTTCACTCATCGGGGTAAAAAGGTCAAGTAAGGCCTGTTCCATAAGGAGAACTTATTGTGTGACAGAGGCATAGAACAAATTAGATGATGTTTCATTTGAGGGTGTTTTTGGTCTTTCTGAGATTTTCATCAGGTGTGAACTTCTTATATGAGAAATTTACTTCAATGCTAACAAATCATTTGTTTGTTCTTTCAGCTGTATATACTTCCTAGTGATTATCATATTAGTGGTAGTTAAAATATGCAGAATTTAAGATTAGTTTAAGCACCTTAAATGTGTAGAAATCCAATTTTTGATCAATGTGTAGAAATCAAATTCACGATAATGCTGTGCTATCATGAATAAGTAATACTAAAAAAATATAACCAATTCATCTGGAAAATAATGGTGCATTCCAGCAAGCTTCTGTAGGATACAAAAGAGTAGCATATATTAAACAAAAGCGGCAAATTACACACAGTGCTATTAAAATGTAATTGTTATAAAAAGAGGTTTTATAGAGGATAATCATCCACTCTCTGTAGGGGAGATAAGAGTTCAATAGTATTCATGACATAGTGCACCTGAATAATCAAGTTTCTTTTTCTTTTCTACGCAGAATAGCTTCCCTTTGAAAACAATACACAATTTAGAATAGCCTCAAATTATAATTCAATGAATAAATTTCTATGCATTTTCTATAGGTCACAATCAGCCTGGAAAATTGAAATTAGGCGTAGCTTTTTTTCTCACACTGCCCCCCCCTCCCCCGAATGGCTTTTCTTTACCAAAAACTCATTGGTTTGTACTCTCATGGAGCTTCCAAGCTATTAAAGCAACTGGTGGTAGTTTTGATGCTTTGTATTTGATAGGTGTGGACGTTTCAAGGTTACATGCATAACCTTGGATCATCAAACCAAATGCGTGTTGCATGTTCTGTGCCTGTGACTCTGCAACATGAAGGTATCAACAAGGCAATCTTAGAACTGAAATCTCAGAAGCTGAGGAAAGCACTTGCTCTGCCATGTAGTTTTTAAGTAACACTGTCAACTATTAATCCGATCTTGTATTCCCAGGATGCAGTTTTTAAAAATGACATAACCTCTTAGATAAGAACTTTTTTGGTTTTTTAATCTATCACTTAAAGCCAAGGAGGACCAAGTAAATGTTGAAGACACACAGTTGGATTTAGTTCAAATCTTATCTCTGGTATATTCCGTTGCTTGTCCTGATGGATTTTTTTCAGATCACTTCTGAAAAGAAGTGAAAAAAGATCACTTCTACCTTCTTATATTGAAGGTAGAGACCTTCAGTTCTTTCTGTGGAATATAGTTGCTGTTATTGATATCCTGTGAGGTTCTGTCAAGATGTTTTATTCATTGATTCTTAGAAAGTCATATGTGCTACACTCTGAAGCATTTATTAGTATGGTATATATGGGCATATAAATGAACAGTCCTACTATATACACTGCTAAGTATTGTTTGTATAACTATTTAGTTTTTTGGTGTTTGGAAGATTATGAGAGCAACTTTTTATGTAGTAAAAATATATTTACTTTAATCTTTAAAAAGTTTTATGTGCTTCATGTTCACCATCATCAAACTGTGCAGTTAATAACCGTACTACTATATTATAAACCTCTTTCTTTTGTGTTTTCTTTATATTAGTTATTACTTCCACAAAAAAGTTTGTTGGTTTTTTGTGGGATTGGTTATTTTCTAATTCCTATTTTCTTTCTGTCCTTAAACAGGACAGAAAAAATTGAAAGCCAATTTTTGGATTTTTGTAATGTTTATTTTTTTGGTTTGCTTGCCTTACAGTTACCATGCTGTGTCAGATTTTTTTTTTTCCTAAAAAGTTCAGGAATAAGAATTCAGGATAACATTAGTAAGGTATCTATTAACATTGTAGCTGTAAAGCTTACAGTAGAATTTCACTCATATCTGTATTTTCAGAAGGTGCATACTAAGTGTGTCAGATGCAGGGGACACAAACTGTTTCCTTTATAATGGAAACTCTGCCAAAAACTTACATGGTGAATATTATGAACCTGCCTTTAATGAACAATGTATTGAAGAGGTCTATGGAATGACATCATACCACACAGAAAAGAAAGTTTAACTATCTCCATATGTGGAACATGAAAAAATTCTACGTACATCTTCTTCCAATGCAAAACTGAATAGATTATTATCTGTTATTGTTTCCTCAACTGAAAAGTTAGCAGAAAATTTCTCCTTTAATGTATTATTATTTATAGTGGGTGCAAAAGACTATAGTATGAAGACCAAAGGATGAAGTTTTAGTTGCCTTGCGCTTGACAGATTTTTTTGAAAGAAGAATATTTTTACCTTTTTTTCTCTCTTCCTATTTTTGCTTGTCTTTCCGCTGGTTGACTCTGGAAAAGACTGTTTCCAGTGTTTCAACTTCTGAGATGAGAAATGAGTTTGTGGAATGAGTGAATACATGCTTTTGAACAGAGAGATGAGCAGAACAAAAAACACCATCAGGAAAAATGGTCCATAGTGACCAAAGGAACATCACGCTGTTTACCCAGGGCACTGTGTACTCACATCCCACCGTGCTTTGCAGCTCTTCTGAATAGAAGTACTACTGGATGTCCTAGAAGGTGTTAATCTGCAGTGACCATGTGCAGAAAAAGGAGCTGTAGGAAATTTATAGGCTTTTTAAGAAACATTCACAGAATTGTAATAGTACTACATCCTTGAAGTAAATTTCTTCCAAATCCTTGATTAAATTACTGAAGTTTGCAGCACTGGGTGTGTGTAATGTTTTTCAGTCTTTCTAGTATAAGAATGAGAAAACTCAAGTATCAGTTTTTAAGGATATTAGGGACTTGTGGAGTTCAATTCAGGTGAAACTAATGTATATTGTTCATTTTTTCCCTGCGAGCTACTTTTTCTTCTTCTGAAATGACATTTTAAAATGTCTCCAGATCGTGTGATCACAAAGGTTTGTCTTGCCATTTGTATCATTGCTCTAAAATGTATGCAACAGAAGTGGAAAGAAAGGTGGTAAATTACTTGTTGGGGTTTTTTCAGCATCATTTTCACAAATGTTTCCCCTCTCCTCATCTTTTCCTTTTTCCTGATCAACTTCAGCAAAACAAAAGGAAGCTAATGAACTCACAGGGATGAATTATAAATGACTGGTGTGCCGTTGACTGCATGACTTCCGTGGATGCAAAAGAAATTAAGATTTTTCATTAGCACCCAGTCCTCTCTGTGCTGCCTTTTCCTGATGTTTGTCCATGCTCTCTTTGCTCTTCATTAAAGAAAAAAAAGGGGGTGGAAGGTGGGGTTACAGCTTAGCCTGTGGTGGTGGTTCTTTTTTCTCTTTTTTTCCCCCTTTTTTTCTTCTTGTTCTTGCAGGCTATGTGAATGCTATACTTTTCAACTGTGTGTTTCAAGCCTCTTTAATAAGCCTAAGCAAATTTCTGTGTCAGTTACACTGATAAAAATCTGTAACAATACTTTACTTGTCCTTGGTGCTTGTCTAGATGTCTATCTGTGTACCTGAAATCCAGAAAATCTTTTATTTTTAAGGTCTGATCACTGATTGTTCAGGAGAAAATCTGTCAACTCCCGTAGGCAAGTTTGTTAGATCACAAATTCAATTTGCTCAGTGTCTGCTTAACAATGAAGTGTCAAGTCTGTTGCTGTTTATTGAGTTAAATGGTATTAAAAAAAAAAAAAAGGAAGAAAAAAAAGAAGCAAAGAAAAAAACCCCACATTGTTGACTTTTAACTGGCTACAAATTTAGTAACAAAATAAATGCACAAGTTAGGAGAAAAAAAAATCCATAACGACAAAAATACTCAGTAGTTTACTGAAAGATACTTACTGAAGAAGGTGGGGCTGTAAGAAAGTGATTTGAGATCAGAAACGTTTTCTATCAGTTTGTCCCATTTCCCACATTAATTTTATTTTCCTCTGAACTCCAAAATGACTATGCAAAGACAAAAAACATATCTGCTTCATTGAAAGGATTCCGTTTCAAGCAATGACATAACCCACCTAGGGTCTCAAAGTGACATGCAAGGCCTTCCCTACCCTTCCTCCTCTATGAAATATTTCACGATGGAAGAGAAGTGTTAGGCTCCTCTGAGTGATTTCTGCTCAGCCAAACTAATTCCATTATCCGTTAGTCATGTTTACATCAGGCTAACAGTTAATAACTCATGTGGAACTCTGTAACCAACTTTAATCTTTCTTTGTCCAAGCCAGTGCTCCAGGAGACCGTCTTTCTCTGATTATTAATGGTGATGGGTGAGTGTCCTGTCAGGCTTCTGCTCACAGAATTGGAAAGAGGCACAAGGTCAAGCCCTTTTAGATCAGCTCTCCGGAGTGACATATGATAATCACAGGTACACCTCCTCCTAAGGGAAAAAGCTGGCTATCTCATATGGAGTCTCAAAACAGTAATATAGAGCTTGTTATCACACAACCCATTAAACAGTCAAATCTTCACTTCTGAAAAAGTTGGACATAGGGGTAGAGAGAATTGGGACTGATGAGAAGTCTGCTGTCAGCTCAGTGGCAGGCTGTTTGCATCCAAGTGAGTCTTTTCCGCAGTAAAATGATCTTACAGATTTGAGTCCCACTAGGCATACAGATGCCAAAGGATGCTCTCAGAATGAAATAAAGCATGAATGACACATTGTGAAAAAATTACTTTTTAATACTTTTCTGAATTAAATGATTCAGAGTACCAACAGTATTACAGAGCAATACTTACTTTATATTAAATTGGTAAAATGTTTATGTATGAGTTCTTGAAGGCATGAATATATACTGTAATTCTCATGCATGTTTATGTAGACAGCAAAAAATTATTAGTCTCACTATAATAAGGTCAAATCACAGCTTTAACTTTAGACACTATTGGATAAGAGAGACTGAAGTAGGGGAAGAACTTATTTAACAGTTTCTATTCAACAGGGTATATCTGTTTTATTGTTAGAATGAGTAGAGTGTAGGCAACTGCAGGGTAAGTTATCATACTTTTCATCCTAGACAGTGCTTAAGAAGTTTGTCTTTCTCTACTAAATAAAGATAATGTGCAAGTATCCTGCCAAGCTCCGGTTTGTGGAATCTGAGTGAGATTAAGAGCAGGCCTTGCTAAGGAATCTCTATTTTATGCAACCCTGAAATGCTGAACCTACTTATAGGGATGTTATTATTATTGTGATTTATTTATTTTTTGTTTAAAAAAAACAAAACTACAAAAAAGCCCTCCACCTCAATTATTTGGTCATGTAAGTCTGCCAGGAACAAAAAATAAAGTTTAGGATCAAAATCGTCCCTATACTATGTATATGTACTCTGTTCTGCAACCATCTCTTTTATCTGTTCCAATGTAAAATCTTTAAGTCTGAAATAGGCAACCAGATCCTTACCTTAAGAGATTTCATATCTGCAAACAGGTAATGGATAATTGAATAAAAAGGAAAATTAAGGGATATAATGGGATCTGTGAACTTGTGGATTGTCTCTTGATGGAAGTGGAAAACAATCTGCTATCTCAATTATGTTAAAAACCTGACTGCGTCACCATATTGTAAAGAACAATTACAAAATTATATGAATATGCATAATGGACTTTAAAATCTTTTCAGCCGTTTGAGTTCATCATTCAAATACAAAATCCCTTTTCTTCGCTTTTTCTTTCAAAGCTATTAATAGTTTTCTTCACAAGGAGCTAGTTCATTATAAAATTGATTGGTAAATAAACTGGTACATAAAGTTTTGGGGCCAAATTCAGAACTCACCTAACATTATAAAAAGCCAAAGTAATTTTGTACAGCTCACAAGTATTTGAACTAAATGCTTTGGGTCTATGAAGTTGGCACTTCATTCATTATTCCTCAGGGTTGTGGAGGTATTATTTAGGCTTCAAAAGTTTTGTGAATGACTAAAGAATATAATTAAAATATAGAATAAGAACATAGAGCCAGATTCTGATCTCCACTAAGGCTATATTAAATGCAGAATAACATGTCTGATTTTCACTGCATCACACAACTGACATTGGAAATTGAAACTTTTCAGCTCTTTACATTTTTTAAAGAATGTAATCACTTATTACCTAAGTGGATAAAGAATGAAATACAGAATTATATATTTCTAATTCAGGCAATGGAAGAAAATAAATCATACGGATAAAATATTTGTTTTTCAAAAAAGCAAGGACAAATGTAATAAAGATTAAATTCTGTTAAACATTTTTCACTATTTTTTTTTTTATGGAATGAAGTGAAGTCTTTTTAACCCAATTATCTTTATCATTTCTCTTTCTTAAATCAGAGGCATGGCGTTTTGCCGTGATTGTCAGTGATTCTGTAAGACAGGAATCTTAATTGGCTTAGTGGCCTTTGATTCAAAGCAAGGATTTTCTGTTACTGTATGTAATGGGGAAAGATGAGAGGAGAACACAAGTGACAAAAGTGGATGAAGAAAGCAAAGCCGAGCTTATGGGCTTGGTGAAGGTTGGTTTGCTAGCCTCGATAGCTAGAGCAGGTGCAAGGATACAGGTTTTCCAAGAAACTTTGTGTTGACAGCATGATGGAAATTCATGCAAATAAATATTTCATGTCACAACTCAGCATTTGGTACATTAAAGTTATGCTGATTTTATAAAATTAAACTGTCATTTTATGGAGAGCAATATTTAAAGCTGCTGTGTTATAGTATTCAATCATGTCAACATAAGTATGGGCTGGCTTAAAAATCTTTCCCTACAAGTCCTTGCTCTTCCTGCCAGGTTCCAGGAATGCTGTAGCGTCCTTTGCGTAACTCTTTCTGCTGCTGAGTCTTTTGTGCATGTAGCTGCTGAATTTCTGGAGTCTCCAACTCGTAAGGCCATTGCCCATCATGGGGACATACATCTTACCTCTCTGGTAATATGACATGTTAAAACATCTGGGCAGACTTGCAGCTTGTGGTCTATATTGAAAATTACTTTTATAATTTTCTGCCTTTGATTTGTTGGTTGATGTCTTGTAATCCTCTCTCTTCCTCTTTTGCTTTTACTTCCCACAATTCATAACTTCAGTTGAACTGTATTCCATTTAGTTTATGATAGCAGTGACTCCAGGATACAGGGCTACTGGTATACTTGGTTTTATTTAATTTTTTTTTTTGCTGGTGTTTTTTTCATAAAGGTTTGAAGAGTTTGGAAAACTATTGCTGCATAACACTGCATCATACTGTTTGTACAAGACATCTTACTCTAGGATGCTTTAGTATATTAAAAAATAGAGGCATGTTGGTTTTTTTCTTTTTAAAGATCTCTTTGGAAAAAAAACTTGTTTTACAAATGTTCTTGATTTTAACATAAAGTTGGCCTAAAATGCTTTCTAAAAAGGAAGTAAACTTTATTTTTGGTTTGTTTGTTTGTTTCTAATAAAGCACAATTTACAAATAAAAGGTGAAATTTCAAAATACTATATGGAATGAAAACGTATTTTTTTAAATTTTTGCATTTTGAAGTCAATAGACATTTTTTCAATGTTATTTTAATTTAAACTATTTTAACTTCAAAGTGTTTTGGTTTTAAAAGGTATTTTATGTCTTAAAAAAATCTCTTTTGAGAAACTTTGAAAAGAAACAGCATTTTTAAAAATACTTCCTCATTTTGTTTCTAAAATAATTTTTCTTTACTTTTATGTGGTTTAACGTCGTTTAACCAACAATACTATTTCTGATAGGAAGCTTTTCATGTAAATTGTCAGTCATGTTTACTTTTCAACAAACAATTGAAGGACAGTTCAGATCTAGAACGTCAAAAAGAGAGAGCCTTCTACCTTATGAAGTTTCCTACTTCATAGAATCCTAGCAGAGTATATTTTATATTAAATCTAATTTCATTAATTTTGCTAGTGTACATATGCCTCTTCTTTCTTTGCCTCTATTTTCTACAAACTAAAAAGGAACAACTTTTTTAAGTTACATTTGGGGATTTTCCTGTGAAGACCTGTCACATTAACTCTTCCAGTGAGTCTGAGAATCCCACAGTACGGACATAGCCTCTTCACCCTACACTATCAGTAAGATGCTGTGTCTCGTGGGAGGTACATTCCCCACCCCTGCTTCCCCCCCTAAATGACACAACTGGTGAGTGAGCCAACTAGGGAAGGTTCCCCGCCGGACCTGTTGTTTGTTAGCAGAGAAGGACTTGTGGGTGTTGTCACAGTTAGAGGCTGCCTTGGGCATAGCACTCGCAAAATCTCCACTTCCTGGAGAAGTAAGGAGTGAGGTCAATAGAACTGCTACCTTGGACTTCCTGGGGACAGACTTTGGCCCATTTAGTGGCCTGGTTGACAGAGTTCCTTGGGAGACAGTCCTGAAGGGCAAAGGAGTCCACAAAGGCTGGATGTTCCTCAAGAAGAAAATCTTAAAGTTGCAGGAACAGGCTGTCCCCATGAAAGACGAGACAGTGGGGAAGAGACCAGCCAGGCTGATCAGAGACTTTTGTCAGGAACTCAGGAAAAAAAGAACAGTTTATGACCTTTGGAAGAAGGGACAGGCAACTCAGGAGGACTACAAGAATGTCATGAGGTTATGCAGAGACAGAATTAGAAGGGCCAAAGTACAACTAGAACTTAATCTAGCTACTGCTGTAAAAGACAATAAAAATGTTTCGAAAAATACATTAACAAGAAAAGGAGGACTAAGGAGAATCTCCATCCTTTATTGGATGCAAGGTGGAAACATGGTGACAAAGGATGAGGAAAAGGCTGAGGAACTTAATGCCTTCTTTGCCTCAGACTTTAAGAGAAAGACCAGTTGTTCCTTGGGTAGCCAGCCCCCTGAGCTGGAAGACAGGGATTGGGAGCAGAATGAAGCCCCCATAATCCAGGGAGAAATGGTCAGCAACCTGCTACACTACTTAGACACACACAAGTCTACGGTGCTGGATGGGATCCGCCCAGGGGTGCTCACCAAGCCACTTTCCATCATTTATCAGCAGTCCTGGCTAACCCAGGAGGTACCAGTTGTCTGGAAGTTACCAAATGGGAGGCCCATCTACAATAAGAGCCGGAAGAAAGATCTGGGACCTGTCAGATTGACCTTGGTGCCAGAGAAGGTTATGGAGCAGATCATCTTGAGTGCCATTACACAGCATGTATAGGACAACCAGGTCATCAGGCCCAGTCAGCATGGGTATATGAAAGGCAGGTCCTGCTTGACTAACCAAATCTCCTAGGACAAGGTGACCTGCCCAGTGGACAAGGGAAAGGCTGTGGATGTTGTCTACCTGGAATTTAGTAAAGCCTTTGACAGTGTCTCCCACAGCATTCTCCTGGATAAACTGTCTGCTCATGGCTTGGAGGGGCATACTCTTTGCTGGGTAAAGAACTGGCTGGATGGCCAGGCCCAAAGAGTTGTGGTAAATGGAGTTAAATCCAGTTGCAGCTGGTAAACAAGTGGTGTTGTCCAGGGCTCAGTACTGTGTCCAGTTCTATTTAATATCTTTATCAGTGATCTGGATGAGGGGATTGAGTGCATCCTCACTAAGCTTGCAGATGACACCCAGCTGGGCAGGAGTGTTGATCTGCTTGAGAGTATGAAGGCTCTACAGAGGGAGCTGGGCAGGCTGGATCGATGGGCAGAGGTCAACTGTATGAGGTTTAATAAGGCCAAGTGCCGGGTCCTGCACTTGGGTCACAACAACCCCGTGTAATTCTACAGGCTTGGGGAAGAGTGGCTGGAAGCTGCCTGGCAGAAAAGGACCCTGGGCAGTTGGTCAACAGCCGGCTGAACATGAGTCGTCAGTGTGCCCAGGTGGCCAAGAAGGCCAATAGCATCCTGGCTTGTATCAGAAATAGTGTGGCCAGCAGGGCTAAGGAAGTAATTATCCCCCTGTACTTGGCACTGGTGAGTATATTTGAACACCTCGAATAATGTGTTTAGTTTTGGGCCCCTCACTACAAGAAGGACATTGAGGTGCTGGCGTGTGTCCAAAGAAGAAAAAAGAAGCTCGTCAAGGGTCTAGAGCACAAGTCTTATGAGGAGTGTCTGAGGGAACTGGGGTTTTTTAGCCTGGAAAAAAGGAGGCTGAGGGGAGACAGTATAACACTCTACAACTACCTGAAAGGAGGTTGTAGTAAGGTGTGTGTTGGTCTCTTCCCCCAAGTAACTAGCGATACAATGAGAGGAAATGGCCTTAAGTTGTGCAAGGGGAGGTTTAGATTGGACATTAAAAATTTCTTCACTGATAGCGTTCCCAAGCATTGAAACAGGCTGCCCAGGGAAATGGTTGAGTCACCATCCCTGGAGATATTTTAAGAGACACGTAGATGTGGTGCTTAGTGACATGGTTTAGTGGTGGACTTGACATTGCTAGGTTAATCGTTGGGCTTGATGATCTTAAAGGTCTTTTCCAACATAAACGATTCTATGATTCTATGAAATCCTGATGCTAGTGATTAAATTTTACATGGAAGAGGACTTCCATTGGGTTAACTGAGAGTCCAGTACAGTGGTTAGCCTTAAGCTCCTCTTCTGTGACTAGAAATCAAAGCAGTATTTCTACTGCTAAAATTTCCCTGGGGATAACCATCTTCTGAAATCAAGGCTGACACCAACATAGATGATGATGGGGTCTTTTTAGGGCTGAGATTTTTTATGGGTAGAAAGTTTCTGACTCCAGGAGGCATGTCAGATTGTTACAGCTCTTGGACTTTCTGGCCAGGTCATGTTTGCAGAAACAGCAGACATGCATCTCTGGCATGCAGCAGCAGCCGCTATCTAACGGAGCCGTATGGCTAACAAAAGTAATATTCTCTACCACCTTGCCACTGAATGCTACGTCACCACTTGGATGCTAAAAGACAAGTTTCATCTTGTTCTTGTACAATGGAGGAGATATACCAAGCTTGCCTTTAGAAGTGGTAGATTTTTTTATTCTCATTATGGTAATATAATAACCTTACTAAAGCAGTATCAAAAGATATCACAGAAGAATGTAAGAAAAGATTGATCATTTAAAAGTGTTACTCCTCTTTCCTACTTCTGTTGTGTTTTCTTTTTGAATTTTTCATCTTCTTTGAATCTCGGCGAGGATCCAATTCTGTTTTTCACAGCTTTAATTTTTTCTGGCCGCCTTAGTTGTGCTGTACCTTTTGAGTACCGCAGTAAGAATTTGATAAACAAGGACAATTTCTTTCATTAATAGCTTACTTTGCAAGAATGCAAAATGTGTACTAGCATTTATTGTAAATGTTAGCAATTTATCCTTTCAGTTCTAAATTTTCATCATGTTATTCCTCCTGCACCACCCTCTGTAACCTCAAGAACTTTCTGAGCCGCTTTAGGATTAATTTTATTTCTTTTCTGTGTCAAAATTAAATCTATAGTTCGAGTTGTGACAAGAGAAAGTTTTAAAATGAAGTAGAAAATGTGCAAGTGCTAGAATAAGTGCTTTAAATTTCAAAATAAATATTACTGGCACACAGTCAAAATAATAGAAAGTGCATGTGAGTTTTGTACGGGGAGATTATATTCTTTTGGATAATGTAGTATGTTCAGGGTTTTTTTCAGTAGAAGAATATACTTCATTTTCTTACTTCCACATCTGGCACCAGACTACTGCACTTGGTGGAAAGTGGAAGAAGTACTAAAGGCCTACTTGATTTTTTTTTTTTTTTGCCACTGGAGAACAGGAACAGTATTGTTGAGAATCTTTTTTTGAGTGTATATGGTGTGGGACAGGAAACTTGCATCTTAAAGAAATGTAAGGAAGTAATTTCATCGGTGGTGTCCTTCAGAAATGCTTACTTGTTATATAGATTTGGAAGTGGAAAGGATTTTTACGCTGTATTGGGGATCGTTAATTTATATTAGTCAGCAGTTTGGTGGTCTTCCTTACAATTTACCACTCTCAGGCATGCCTGTACAGAATATACTTTCATTCTTCTTATGAAGCATATATAAAAATATTTGTGTATCTATGTGTGTGTTTTAGTTTTTTATGTATAAAAATACACATAGAAACAACACAAAATAAAGGAAAATTTGTTGTCCTGAAATTTCTGACCTAAAGACCAAAGTCTAGTTGTCATGAAACCTTTGTCCTGTTTAGTGAGGAGATTGTGTCATATGAATGAGTGAGAATTATTTGATTTTTGAAGTAAGTTGAAGACAATTAGAGAACTGAGGGGTTTGTCTTTATTTCCTAGGAGTACATTAAAAAAAAAAAAAAAGAAAATCAATAAGAGCTTGGTAGGAGAATTTGTAATACTTAGCTGAAAAATAAACTTTTTTTTTTTCCCTTTGGGAGATGTAATGCTTAATCTTTGCAGAACAAAAGGGACATCTGGGAGGTGAAACTTCGCTAACTCCCTTAGGCTGAAAGGGACATCAACTCTGAAAGTCAATTAAAAAAATTTCTTTGTTCTGCTGCAAATACTTGAAAAGACTTTAGTGTTCTTCAGAATCAGACTGGTCACAGTTTGATTCCTCTGTTTTAAAGATTCCTTGAGAGCAAGCATGTGAACTAAAGCATCATTGAGGATGCTGTAAATTTTTCCAGTACTCACAGAAGTAAACAAACCCTGAGTTTTAACATGGCATATAGTCCAGCCTCCTATACAAACTGATCATAAAAAGAGATATTGTGCTCTATGCTGGTATGTATCTAAAACCTTGTCCTGTGTTTCCAAAGTACTCTGCACACACAGCCTCTGCCTGAGATCATCTTTGAGAAGCAGACCTCTCTAATTCAGATGTCTAACTATAAACTTAATGTCTTGTGCTAGCTGTTTCATTTTAATAAACAAGACAGTCCCATTTCCTCACTTTCCTTTGCCCTCCTCTAAATACTAGTTTTAAAATTTGCTACAGCAGATAAGAGAGGGAGATAGGCAAGATGGTTAACAAGTGAGCAGTAAAGGGGTGAGTTGATCAATGTGTTGACAAGCTGGAACTCTGGTGTTGTGTTTTGTTCTTAATTCATGTACCTTGAGCCAGTTGGACAACTGGGATGCTGCACAGTTGTTGGCACTCATCTGTGCATTTATGGGACAGTTAGCAATTCCCTGCACCTTGTCTCAGGTTCACTTACATAAACGTGGTGTCGTTATTTCTCAGTAACAGTAAAATATAAAAGTCTCTGTAATCTGTCTGAAAATTCTGTTTTGTATAACTATTATTCAGCTTTTTTCTGAAAAAGGGCTGAGTAGGTAAATCTTTTACATTGATTAGCTGAAAGCCATTTTAGCCACCTCATTAAGAAATAATCACAATAATTCTTTGTGCTCCGATTGTCTGCTGCTCACCAGAGCTACGGCCCAGTCAGGCTGCCAATTATTGCCCCAGATGCTAACTGGTTAAATATTTAATTATCATTAGTGATGCTTGAATACCATAATGATGGCTAACACAGGTAGCAGATAAGCAGAGCCTTTTCTTACTGAGCTGGGAAGGGCCTTCAGAAAGCACAGTAATTTGTTCATTTGGGGGGTATGCATCCTAGAGGATGAATTGCTTATTCTATGGTAATGGCAAACCTGAATCTTGGAACTTTGTTTTTTTCTTTTTTTTTCCTTTGGTGACAATTGATTTGTTTCTGAGCTTTCCATCATTACACAAACAAGTGTAAAAGTAATGTCATGAAAAATACTCACATATAAACATATGCGATTTCAGTCATTCTGAGGTGGGAAATGGGATTTCCCAAACATTTAGTGAAACAGCAAGGAAAAATACAGGGATAGCTCCCTTCCCCATATTAGCAAAATATTATTAGGGCTCTCAAGTGGGTGACCTTATTGCCAGTCCAGGTTTTGAACTACTCATCCGTAGTTCAAATCAGGGATTCTGTTTCACACATGTCATGTGAGAGGTGAGTCTACTGGGCTCCTGTCTGGTCTCTCTCTTGCTTTAGTCATCACCAGAAGTTGTTTTCTGTCTCAGTGTCTGAACGAAACTACCAGGTAGATAGACGGAAACACATCTGACAGTTTAGCTGATCATAGAATCGTAGAACAGTTTGGGTTGGAAGGGACCTTCAGAGGTCATCTAGTCCAATCCCCCTGCAATGAACAGGGACATCTTCAACCAGATCAGGTTGCTCAGAGCCCTGTTCAACCTGACCTTGAATGCTTCCAGGGATGACCAATTTGGGAGATGGAATGCTTAATCTTTGCAGAACAAAAGGGACATCTGGGAGGTGAAACTTTGCTAACTCCCTTAGGCTGAACTCTCTTTGGGCAACCTGTGCCAGTGTTTCACCACCCTCACTGTGAATAATTTCTTCCTTATATCTAGTGGAAATCTACCCTCTTTTAGTTTAAAACCATTATCCTTCGTCCTATCGTGACAGGCCCTGCTAAAATGTTGCCCCAGACCCTTCTCTTCTCCAGGCTGAACAACGCCAAGTCTCTCAGCCTTGTGCTCGTAGGAGAGTGGTTCCATGCATCTCATCTTTTGTGTGGCCCCCTCTTCTAGACCCACTCTGATAGGCCCAAAGTCTTTCCTGTGCTGAGGGCTCCAGAGCTGGATGCAGGACTCCAGGTATGGTCTCACCAGAGTGGAGTGAAGTGGCACAATCACCTCCCTTGACCTGCTGGCCACGCTGATTTTGCTGCAGCCCAGGAGATGGTTGGCCTTCTGGGCTGTAAGAGCACATTGCCTGCTCAAGTCCAACTTTTCATCCACCAGTACTCCCAAGTCCTTCTCAGCAGGGCTGCTCTCAATCCCTTCATCCGCCAGCTTCTACTGATACTGGGGCTTGCCCAGACCCCGGTGCAGGACCCTGCACGTGGTCTTGTTGAACCTTGCGAGGTTCACACGGGCCCATTCCTTGAGCTTGTCCAGGTCCTTCTGGATGGCATCCCGTGCCTCAGGCATCTGAAATATACAGGGTTGCAACTGGTGAATCAATGAATAATTCTTGTTCATCACATGAGTTTGTTGCATTATGTTTTGTCTGGAAAACCCAAGGAGTAGTAAAGCCGATAATGATCGACATCATCTCAAACGTAAAACTTTATTCAAATTTTAAGTTGCAAGGTTTAGGTTTTAATGCTCTTTAATGCCACAAACCATAAAAAAACGTGTATGTGTATCAAAAGGTGTAAAAACAAAGGGTTGTTTTAGTTCTTTTTGAAATGGAAAATAAGACTCTTCCTGGGCATAAAACCCTCCCAGGAATTTCAAAATCTCTAACATCAGAGAACATTTTTACTAAAGTGAGGCAGTTATAAAAGCAGTTCAGCTGGAATTTCACTAAGCTATAAGCTTTTACTCTCTTTCATATCATCAATTGCTTTTAACACCCTACTTAACACCCAGTAAAGCAAATACTTGATTTTATGCTGAATTAATTGTTCACTTTCTATTTCTGAATAATCTGTCATAAAATGATGAGTAATAATTTTACCATCTCTGTTAGAGAAAGGTAGGAAGCTGAGTGCCTTTTAATATTAGAGATATAAATTAATTCATTTACAGATATATTTTAGAAAGCTCACTGTGCAGATTTGTTTACTTACATATGAAGATTATCCAGATAACTATTGTTTCACCAAACCGTTTGATTATTATGTTTCTGATAAAGTATGTCTTAAAAACATTAAAATTTAGAGCTTTATATGAAAAAAAAATTTCATATAAATATTTTAGGTATCATATTTGAGCTAATCTTTTTATTCATTAGATTAAAATGTTGTCTTCCAAATAACATCTATTTGGTGCATTTAATATCTATTAATTAACTGCATGTTTATTGCTATTAATGTGTAAGTCTTTAGAGTACAGAACATATCTTGTTCCTTGAAAGCATTCTAAAGATTTTACCAGGCACTTGAAGTCTATAGTGGCTCTGAAAAATCAAACTACTTTTATTTAGAAGCATAGAATATACACCTATATTTTGGGTTCCCGTGTTAACAAATGCAATTACTAGTAATAATAAATAGAGGCTAATGCATTTATAAAGAAGAACTTGCGTAATTAATTGAGAAATGAACTGTAACAATCTCTAAAATTCCTCGAGACTTTCAAAGACTCCTTTCCTAGGAGGAAGAGAAGATGGCTTGACAAATGAGAGAGTTTATTTTAGCTTACCTACTGGCTTGGAGTTAAAAACAAAAGCTATCAACCATCCTGTGTTTCTGTGACCACTGACAGTGGATCACACTTGACCACATGTCAGAAGTTACATCGGGGAATATATATGTTTATTTCCACCAAAAACATAGCTCCCTTCTGTGGTTTTTCAGTGCAGAATATTAGCTTCCTTCTAGCTTAGTCTTTGGCCCAGTACTCTATTTCTACCCAGACAAAATATGTGTATCTTGGTGGGCTGTGTCCTCTAGTAAGGTTAATTCACTCATTTTAGAAAAATATTTGATTTAGGTTGCTCCAGACTAAATGTGTCAATCTTTCTAACTTGAGATCTGAAGGTATTTTTTTAGTACAATGGGACTGTGCCCTTAGTGATTACAATATATCTGACTGATTAGCTGCAATCTATAATACTGCCGGTATGACATTATCCTTTCTCCATAATGTTGTTCTTTGTGAGTTCAGCTGAGGTACAGTTTCATCAGGGACTATTTCAGCACTTTGTTTCACTGAGCTTAACCTTAAAAAGGCATTATTGATTTCCTAGCTAAACCACAGCTTTGCAAACTGCAATAACTAGACAAATTTATGCTTATTATAAAAAATAAGAGAAATATATGCAATAAAAAATCTGCTCATTACATGTCTTGAACTACGTTATATAAATCATAAACCATGTATCACAATATGCTTGCATTATTATTGTAGCATGGAGGGACCTCAGACAAAAGTAAGGGAAAATCTTTGCTTAAATTGCAAATAGAGAAGAAAAACAAACCACTGCCTTTTATAAAGGCTGAGGACATAGGGTGTAATATTTTTTGAAAATATGTGCTTTATTTTAATTAATACTCTTTTATTTGACTATTAAAATAATTCAAAGCATGATGTTAGGGGAAAAGCATAATAGGATGACAAGGTTTTTATTCTAAGTTGAATCGGTGCTAACTGAAAATGGCTTCTGACTCTTTATGGACATTTTTACTTCCAAAAGAAGTTTTTTTTAAACTGTAAATAAGCTTTCAAAGATTGATAAGTTTTTGCATTTCACTTTTAAAGTTGTCTATTTCCTGTATTTTTTTGCAATGCTGGGAGATGAGGTGTGTACATATGAACAACAAAGAGACAAAATAATAATTACCTTTAGTTCATTAAATTAAAACAGATACTTGCATGACTAAAATTGTGAAAATATATTTACACCCGTTTATAGAGACCCATTTGCATACCATATGGGGAAAAAAGGGATCAGTGAGAGGAAAACTCCAAAAATTTATGTTGCTGAGTGTGAGTGTTATACAGATGACAAAACCTGTTTCTGTTCTAATATATTATTTTCTTGTCCTTTTAACTTAAAATTTAGAAGGGTAGGAAAGAATCTGGAAGGAAGTTATTTTCACAAATAAGATTTCCATTTATTTCTCTGGGCAAGACAGATAAGGCTGCAGTAGTAAGTGTCACTGAAATGAGCCCTCTATTCCCTCCTCTACCACCTCATCTATTGTCTCCGTTGGGCCTTAATTGCTGAAATTCACAGCAGGCATCTGTTATGAAATTACTCAATTCATTAGACTGGACTTTGGGAAAGGAAGAGTCGCACATCAGAGACATGAGGATTTATAAAGATGAAAGTGAGGCAAGAATATTGTTTTGTCTTTTCTAGACACTCTACACAAAATGCTTCATGGTTGCTTTTAACATCTCTCGAGTTTAATTGCTGACTTAGCTTGGGAACATTTCTACTTTGACTGGAGAGTAGAAGGTTTTACTTGAGTGAAAGGTTTCTTAAGGAGAGACTAACTATCCACAGACAGCTCTGATATTTGGCGAGTCTCCATGAAGCACATCTGGTTCTGAACAACAAAAAATAAATGAGGATTACTTTGGCTGAAGTTGTTTATAGATGTCTCTATTCTCTAGTTAGAATAGATGTTGTCAGTCTAACTAGAGACTATTCCCATGCTGTAATGGTGGGCAAAACAATGTTTTAAAGAATAGAAATAGAAGCCCTAGAGTTACTATTTCTGATATTTTAAAACGCATTAAGGAAGAAAATGTTTGTAATTTATCAAAAATGAAGGTTCTAGATCATTGACAAAGTAGGTAAAGGATTTTTTTGTTAGTTCATCAATGATCAGAAAAAGAGTCATAGGCTCATTACAGCTGCCAGCCCTGACAGAGCATATGTAGGTAGGGTGAGAACAAGTCAAAACGAGTTGTGAAAAGAGATAAATTACTAAGCGTAAGAGTTATTTATTATTGAGCATTGAAGTAAGCCCAGTGTATATTAGGTGATCCCAGAATATTGAGAAGCCTGAGCTGAATGTTCTCACAGTTAAGAAAATTGATGGGTTATCTCTCAGTCCTGTTGTCTCTGGGACTACCTGTTAATATTCACAAGATTAATGGCTTGAAACTTGTTGGGCAAAACTTCTGTTTGTGATTTTTTCCTGAGGAGGGTACCATCCTCTGAAATTACATAATTTGGTACAGTTAGCACCAATCTATTAACCTTTCAGAAGACAGAAAATGTAAGACTTGGGCTGAAACTGTAAGTCAAGCTATGGATTTCCATAATCTACTATGGAAAGGAATATTAAAGATTAAATACTTCTTAATACTATATGGTGAGGGAGGCAGAGACATTTAAATTTATTTTATCCAAATCTCAAAAACTCTATAGGCATAACTGACATTAGAATTGAACTCTTAACTCATTGTAGAAAATACAACTCCGAAAAAAAACATTGAATAGAGAGAGGGGGTGGCTTTGGCAATCAAATCCAAAAAATCATAGCCTTAATCAAACTTGTATTTTTCTTGCCAATTTGAATAATTGGTAACTTTATATCAAACAAAATATTTAATATTTATGTAGTTCTTCTAACACAAGAAATTGTACCGGATTATATCAAATTTATTATAGAGTCTGACCAATAACAGAGTCTTTTAATAATGGGATCTTAACTAAAGTATGTTTGCAATCTGAGGTAATTTGCAGAATTCTTGACAGGTTGGAAAAACAGAAATACCTCAAGGAATAACAAAATGGTACATTACAGAGCACATTAAAATGTGCTCACATTCATTTCAGTATCCTGTGTTATGTACAAAATTATAAATATGAGTTGCAACCTGAGCTTTGTTAATTCTTCCCTTGCACATATTGCTAATGTGTTGAAAGGTTTTGATTTGTTTTCCTTTCTCTCCTTTTCCCCTTGTCATGTATTAATTAAAAAAAAAAAAGGACAGTAGAATGAAGGATGGTTTCTTCATTGTCCATGCTTTGACATTGACAGATTCCTATCAGAAATGAAAATGTTTGTAATTTATCAAAAATAAAGATTTTAGATCATTGACAAAGTAAGTATAGATTAGCTATAGTACTTTTCTGAGACAAGATCAAAATAACATGATACAAGACAGAATAAAAATAAAATTGATGGTGTTACTTCATCATCTGGACATCTTCCTAAATTAAAGGAAACCTTGTGCTGTTCTGAGGCATTTTGTTTCTTAATTTTAACTGATGATTAAAATGTAGAGCTGTGTTATGTATTTACAGAGCAGTACTGGCCTGGATTTGAATCTCACCAAAATAAACATTCATTTTTAAACTGTAGTGAAGATTTAATTTTAGCTGGGTTAAATTTCGAGTTCAATGAACTGTGGAGCCTTGTGCATTGACTGATGTATTTTAATTTTCATAATTAAAGTTTCAGTCTTTTTTTTTTAACAGTTATCTCCCCGATATTTTTATACAAGTTTGTGAGTTAGACATGATAATTTCTTGTATAGAGGATGATTGTTCAGTGGCTTACAGAAGATCATTTATGACTTAAATATCAGTATTGCCAATGATGACAAAGCTGACACAATATGTATAAATAGTTATTTTAATTATTTATTTATATTTAATAAATAGAACATTTTATTGTTTTGCACTCACAAAATATTTTTATACTGTTTGTTTTCATTACATTTTCTATAACCCTCAGCATTGTACAGCTACAATTTTTTTGGAAGTACGTATCATCTCATTTTGTATTGTTACCAAACTCTCTTAAATAATCACTTTTTTATATGCTAGAAAGACAATTATTAAAGAATGTCTATGTAGCTATAATACTTTTATTATTGTAGTGTTTAGAAATGACTCCTCTCCAATGTTAGGCATCTCATAAATATGTTCATTGGATACTGGTATACTATATCACATGTATTTTGTGTTGTAATATATCTTTGTGGCAACCTTCCTATAAATGTGCTACAAGGACAGTCATATTTGAAAATCAGAGACATCATTCTCATCTCAGTTTGGTTTTATGCAAGTAAAAACTCAATAGAGTATTCCAGATTCATATTAGTATCACTCCTGATACTATAGGATATCCTGATATCTATAGGCATAACTGACATTAGAATTGAACTCTTAACTCATTGTAGAAAATACAACTCCGAAAAAAAACATTGAATAGAGAGAGGGGGTGGCTTTGGCAATCAAATCCAAAAAATCATAGCCTTAATCAAACTTGTATTTTTCTTGCCAATTTGAATAATTGGTAACTTTATATCAAACAAAATATTTAATATGAAATATTAGGATTTGGGGGCTTTTGTAATAGAATTTAACAAAAGGAGAGTGAAAGTCACCTTATTGCAAGAGAAAGACCGTTATCTGCTTGTTCTCCAGTAGTTCAGTCAGTACAGTTCTCCTCCAGATTATGACATTTATCTTCCAGAAATGCCAAGATTCATCTTCCATTTGTGCATTTTCTACCCATATTTCTCACATTTTATTGAGTGCTCTCATCACTAAGAGAGATTTGGTTTCTGTTCCTCCTGTTCATCATCCACTTCATATAAACAGCCACTGAAGTAGGGACTGAGACTCAGGTGTTCAACTTCATGAGGGGTCAATCTGTACAGCTAGAGAGCCATTCTAGGTTTCTACTGCTTATTGTGTCCTTACAAAGGGAGATAAAGGAGTAACTGTTTTGGATCATGTTAAGACCTCAGGAAGTCAGATGTTTTCTTAGCTGGTAGAAACACTGATTTTTCGCCCATCCCATGAGAGTTACCTGACATGGATTCCAGATGTTACACTTGCCAAAAGGGTTTTGTGGCTACAGACATAGGACTTCCTCAATCTCTCTGTTGAAACTCTTCTAATTTGTAGGATGGAGAGATTGAGAATTATTCTTTTTGGTAGTTTGAGGTTTCTAATCTGTTCACTTGTAATCTCCCTCCTAACCCTCATTTTGATGTTATCAAGTAATTCCCACCCTAAGAAGACAATGTGGGAAAAAGGTGCAAAAAGGAAGAATTTCCAAGATGTGTAGATAAGTTGTGAAGCTCAAGAAAGTCAAACTCACAAAGATATATGGGCATCTAGAGTCTAATCAAATGGTAGTTATTTAACTAAGTACCTTTGAGAATATCAGCCTATACTGATTTGCCTAAGGTCAGAGACAGAAAATGTATCAAGGTGAGAGATGAACTGAGGTTTTACATATCCTTTTACTGTTTCTTTGACCACAAGATATATCATCTAAAATGCTTTAGCAGTTAATTTTAATAGATACTGACAGCATAGACTTTTTTTTTTCTGTTGTTGTATATTCTTATTTCAAGATATTGCAGAGGAGGGAGGTTACATGGTACAGCATATCCACAGTTATAGATCTTAGCTGGCTTTCCATCTGGCATGGATCAACCATTTTACACTACTGTCAAGTTTTTTCAAACCTCTTTACGGGTAGGAAGATGGTTGCTCTACATTAGCTGTTGTTTCACATAAGCAAAAACGTTCTCTGTGGTGATAGATTTATGATCCCACCATCAGTGCATAGTGGATACTTTTGTTGGTAAGTAATTTGCCTCCATTCATGGAGGTGCAATTACCAGCTTTGCTGGACTGAAAACAGTTTTGAGTGCTTCATGGAGCTTTAGTGTTTCTTGCTTGTCTACATGTGACAGTAGCACACTGCACAGTGTGATCCAAGTAGATACTTCATACAGATCTACTCTGATTTTGGTTGGGATAGAGTTTATTTTCTTCACAGTAGCTTGTATGGTGCTGTGTTTTGGATTTGTGATGGAAACTATTAATAACACAGGAATGTTTTAGTTATTGCTGAGCAGCGCTTACACAGTGTCAAGGCCTTTTCTGCTTCTCACATCACCCCACCAGCGAGTAGGCTGGGGGTGCGCAAGAAGTTGGGAGTGGACACAGCTGGGATGGATGGCTACAATCGACCAAAGGGATATCACATACCATATGACATCATGCTCAGCCATAAAACTGGGGTGGAAGAAGAAGGAAAGGGGGAAAGTTTGGAGTTATAGCATTTGTCTTCCCAAGCAACTGTTATGCATGATGGAGCTTTGCTTTCCTGAGCACCTGCCTGCTGATGGGAAGTGGTGAATTAATTTTTTGGCTTGCTTTGCTTGCATATGCAGTTTTTGCTTTCCTTATTAAACTTTCTATATCTCAACTCATGAGTTTTCTCACTTTTACCCTTCTGATTCTCTTCCCCATCCCACTGCAGTGGGAGTGAGTAAGCAGCTGGGTGGGGCTGAGTTGCCTGCTGGGTTTAAACCATGACAAGATGAAAGATAATTTAGGGCTTCCTTTCAAAGGCTTCTCTAAATCAGGCCTTATGTGTATACTAATGACTGCCAGAGGATGTATGGCTGTCCTCTCTAGAAGGGATAACCTTTGCCAAGCTTGGTGAGGTGATTTGTGTCTGCAGTGCCAGGGCTTTCTTTGATTAAGGGTTGTTGCAGCAGTAATGGCATGCATCAATTTTGCTATATGGAAAATATTCCATTGCTCAGGCTGTTTAGATTAATGGCAGTATAATCCAGGCCAGTATCAAAATTCTTGCAGGAGCACCATTTATACTGTATTTTGTTATTCTCAGTAAATAATCTGAGCAGTGATATTTAATTCATTTGCATTCCATGAGTTTCTAAGCCTGAAGTTTTGGGGACAGAGTAAATAGGATCAAGATTTCTTAATTATCATGTTTTAACAGATTGTCCATGCTTGTTGCTGGGTCAATTCACTTCTTCAAAGTGGGGAAATGAACAAATGGAATCTCAGTGTATAGCAGTTTTCCAGGCAGAGGTATATGAGGGTGCCAGATTTAAATGTGTGATGAACACATGACAACATAAAAGCACCAAGACAGGTTTAGGCATCCTGCCTGGAAGAGTAACAGATAGCTTAAAAAGAAAATGCAAAACAACACAGACTAAAAGAAATATCACTCTTAGCCTTTGAATTGCTGTACAAGTTCCATCTGTGTTATTAAATATATTCTGTCAGGCATTTTCCACCAGGCTTCCTCCAAAGCCAGCAATAAAATGCTGGAGAAGAAGAATTAGCAGGGGGATACCCTCTGCCTCAGTTTCCTACTGCTCAAGTGTTACACAGCAGAGAGCTGGAATGGTTTTCTTGAGTGCCATAGTGGATTCTCAATTATTGGCTTTCTAACTGCTGAGCTTTAAATTAAAAAAAAAAAAGAAAATTCTTTATGGTGAACTCTTTTGCAGCTGATGAGGGCACCTGTGCTGCAATCCTGTACTGCAACACCTACTAGCCACCCATTTTTCTCTGACCCTTCCATTCCATTGAATCTGTAGGGAATGAAGCAAGTGCTGGCATTACTCTTTCCTGACTGTGCGGCACGTGTTCTGGAAGGCAGTCTGGGAGACCGACAGAGAAGGGGTTAAAGTGCTGTATGTTTTGCCTTGGTTACTAACCTTCCAGCCAAGGAGGGTTTGTTCTCCTTTCATTGGAGTCCTTCAATCTCTTTGCATTACTTTTGGTGCTGTATAACATTTTAAAAGCTCCCTGACTGACAGACATGGCTGGCGGCAGAGCTCTGCTGGGAGAACTGTAATGTACAGAGCCTCCTCAGCGAAGAGCAGCTGTATAGCAGTTAAATTGAGTGCAGTGTGATTTTGGGGTTTGTGAAGCAGTGCAGACTATCCCTCCACTTTTTAATGTTTTTTATTTCCAGGTCCCATCTGTGGCTGGGCAATTCAAAAGGATACTTTGAGTTCTTTGGTTTTATTTTTTTGCCATGTTTCGTGGTTACTATGATTTTGCCATAAAAACTAGGCATGCACCCTGCAACTGTGGATCAAGAGAGCCACAGGAGTTTGGAAGTTTGGAAATCTTGGAACTGAATTATGAATGAACACAGTCTGAACCTGATGTTATATACCGTTGAATGCGTTGAAAACAGAAGCACAAAAAGTCAACAAAAACTGTTAAATAAAAAAAAAGCTGCTAATAGAATTACGGACCAAATATATTAAGTGCAGTTCTCTAGTATGGTAGGGTCCTGTCTTAACGTTTATTTGCTGGAATAAAATCCATAGAATACAAATGATAATGCAAGTGGGAAGTTTGTACCCATTGTACATAAGAATATTTTGCTCTAAATGAAAAAAAATTAAAATGCCTTGAGCAGAACTTAGGAAAAGAAAAGTTTAAAGGATCATGATCAGTTCTTCCCTCATTTTTAATAATTTCTGAAGGTAGAATTAAAACACTCATGTGCACTAGATAACTCTTCACCACATTTTTTGCTTTCTTTTTTATTAAGACCTAAGACATAGCCTTTCTAATCAGAACAGAAAATCTTGCCCTAAATTTAGAATAAGAAGCACAGTTATTTTTTTAGGGTGTTCTTTTTTTTCTTCTTCAAAACTTATTAGGTTTTCTGGGCTCCCAATTATAAATCCTTTCTATTCAGATACTTCAGCATGTACCTAACAAATAAGAATTTCTATGTTATTTATTGTTATGGGTAGTAATAATATTATTCATAAGGAAAATATAACCTTTGGCAGTCTTTGAAAATGAAAAATATATATGGTTGGGTACTTTACTGTTTCTTCTTTATTGAAGTCCATATCGTGTCATTGATTTTTAAGCAGAACTCCTTATTGATTTGGTAGAAACTTCTGCTTAAAAATCAATGACACAATATGGTCTTAACAAAGTGGTGAATTCCATAGCGATATGAATTGTATTTTTGTTTTTAAAATGTAAAATGCATCCATCTTAAATCCTACAAGCAGTATTTCTTGTACCTGACAATGAGCAGACCGTAGAGTAAGCACTTCATTCCTAGGTTGTAGGTCTTAATGAGACAAGATTATTAATTTTTTCTTAAGTCTTCAATCCACAGTGAGATTTAAAATTTGTTAGCATAGAACTGTGGTTTATGGAAATGTTAGTTTTCAGAAAACAACTTTGATCCTCTTCTATTCAAGTTAATGCAGCAGGCAGCCTGCCGGTCGTCCACCTTGGTTGTCCACCCTAATGAAGAAGAGCCATGGAAGGGAAAGTGTATTGATTAAACAGATGTCCTGGGCCTTATGAAAGTGTGGGGGTTCAGTTTTAACACCTGCATGAGGGCCAGCACAGGCAAGGATAGCTTCAAGAAAGCCATTAAACCATTCTCTCTATTAAAAGAAAGGTCAATGTCTTGGAAGAGTGGGGAAAAATAAACAATGAAGTCTTCATGTGGCCTCAGTACTTACTGCTGCTCACCTGAAGATGAATGTAGATTTTGTGTTATTGATTATCATATAATTCTAAGTTGTAGAATAACTCCATTTGTTTCAGCATGGAGTCCATAGATTTATCAGTCTTCATGGTGTCTTTATTGGGGCCTGGGTCACAACAGTTTTAGATGGTGGGCTCATTTTCACCACTTTTTATTGCTGCTGAATTTGGCGCAAAGTTGCAAATGACAGCTAGAGCTACATTTTAGTGAACTTGTTTCATACTCCATCTTATTTAAATATTTACACCCCAAGTATTTAAATATTTACATCCTTTAAGCACTGTCATTTTATTAATTGCAGGCAATGAATCAGAACATTTCATAAATACAAAAAGAAAGCACTTCTGTTAATTATACTATGGCTAGAAAACGCAGTATATTTTCCTATCTGTCTTTCTCTTAAAATGGTCTGTGCTTGTATGAGTGGAGCAATGTGAGAGCATAACAATTCCCTCAGGGTTTTGTTTTTTTTTTTTCTTCTTTGCTGATGGTATTTGGCTGCTACAAGGATCACCACAGTTTTAATTGTCACCTTGATGTGGTAGTTCTGTCTCAGCCCTGTAGTTAGTTAGCACTGATTTATTTTTAATCTGTGTACCTGGCATTTGTCAGTATAAATGAGTATCGCTGTCTTATCTTACTGGCTTCTGTGTGGTTTCATTTTCTATGCTGACTGCAGTTCTATCATTTTCTCCATATATCAGGACTGCATTTTTTAATGTACTTTACAGTAGTCCTGATAAACAACACACCTATCATTTTGATACAAGGCTTGTTGTGAGAAGAGAATGCCAGACTTCATATTGTGTGTTGGCAGCTTTGTGGTATTTAGCTGTATGGGCACTATTTCCCATTTTTTATTTCCCATGGAATTCATACAAATCTATCCTCCAGAGTCCAAGGTTCAGTATAAACTTTGTTCAGGTCCACCCACAGACACAAGGGGATGCTTCCAAGATGCTTTTCTGGCAGAGACAACAAGCAAAGCATTCCTGCTTTGGACAGTAGGATGGAAGAGTGGGTCCCCTCTTCCCCAGTATTTTCTGTGTAAATCCAGAGTAAATATTTTTGACATCACTGATGGGTGATAGTTTTGACTGATAACTGGGTCATAAAGCAAAGGCTACAGGCCTGTCCTCAGACAGAGACAAAGGTAATGTTATGCGGAGCAAGAATGAGCTATTCCTGTAATAACTGTACAATGTTCTAGAGGTGTAGCTCAGCGCTACAATCAAAATAGCAATCTCTTTTAAAACTGTGATTCCTAATCTTTTTCTCTGTCTCTAGAAACTAACTAGGTGTGAGAATTTTGATGAATGCTTCAATGTAATTTTATGTAATTTGATGTTGCCATGTAAATCTCTTTTATAGGTCCCTTTAGATGGAATTTAATGCGGCAAAAACCTTGTCATCAGAAGGATTAATGTCTGCATTAGCATTTCCGCAATAAAATCAGAAGCTAAGTAGTGGAGGCCACAGACACCTCAAACTTGGATTCCTCTGCTCTGCATTAAGTGCTGGAGTTTTTATTACTTGCTGTAGGGAAGCCGTTGCCAATGCTTACAAGGAACTGCTTATCCCTGCTTCTCTGCGTCCTGTTTGATGGAGGTCTCCTAACGCCACTGCACCCACAACCACAACAGACTTTACAAGCAGAGCCAAGAGAAAATGTTGTCCCAGTGCCAGAGAGGAGGTCATCCGCCCAGCGAGTCAAACGAGGTTGGGTGTGGAATCAATTTTTTGTGCTGGAGGAGTACATGGGCTCCGAACCTCAGTATGTGGGAAAGGTAATTTTTTACTCTTTCTTTAAAAGTTGAAATGACACAGACAAATAGTAAAATGTGCTATAAGTATGTACCTGTTTCTGGTGGGGCAAATCTTCTTCAACTGACAGTAGTTCCATCTGTTCATCCCCTTCACCATTCAGCCTCTCATATAACCACTATAGACATTGTTATTATTATTTTTAATGCACAAGTTTATAACATCTATTTTCTGCCTTTGTATATTTGTCTTATTTCCTTATCCTTGGTTTTGGAGTAAAACAAAAAGAATGGGAGTTCTGTGATAAGTTTGTGGTGCACAACTAGCTTTAATTGAATCTACTGTAATAGCATACTTAATTTTTAGCAATGAATGTCAGACTGATATCAGAGAGAAGATTTAAACCAGAAATCTCTAGCTCAGAATGGAGAGTCATTTCTGTGATTGGTATGGTTACTCCAAGTCAGTTTTCAGCTAACAAAGATACCTGCTTTTTGCTCTGTTATCTTATGCCTTAATATAATTTGCTTTTATTTCTGATTTTTCAGATTGTTTTCAAGTATTTCTAATATGTTTAGTTGCTTCATAATTCAGACCATTGCATTATAGCTTTTATACTCCGTGTGCAGGCATGCGCGCTCACACATGCGGAGAATTTATGCAATTCTCTCTCTCATTATACGACCACTGTTTCCCTAATAAGGCATAAATAATTTGATATCCAACTCTTTGAGGGGTGTGGGGGGTGAATTTACATAATAGAGTTTCAGAAAGGAAAGCTGAAAACGAGACCTGAAAAAAATAGTAGCACAATATATAATTGCATGCTATGTATAATTTTCAGTTTAAGTAAAGGCTCAATGAAAATAAGCTGTCAAGGACTCGTTTCATGGTCCCCAAATGCCACTTTCCTAGGCAGGGAGGTTCAAATTCACCTATCATAAAAATGAGGCATCATGCTTCAATTTTTTCTTTAATACCATGTTTTAACTTTTTTAAATGTGAAAGCTGGGAAGGTATTTTTTGTTTTAATATAAATTAAATGCACAGAAAATTAATTTTCCCTCCTACACTTCCAGGAAACTATTCTGAGGACAGGATGTATAAATAAACCAGCAAAAGACTACATGCGGTTCACTAGATGGTTTGACAAACCAGCCAAAAATGTACTTGGATATTACACATGTAAGCATTAGAGTTAAGCACTAAAACATATTAGTCAAAACAATTTACAAAGCAGTATGTTTATATCACAAAGATAACACAATGGGTTTGATTTACAGTCTGAAGTCAGGGGGATCATGTAATGGAAAATTGTGTCTTTGTGACAACTGGTTGATACAAATTACACGTTAACGCTTATCTTTGTTCTGGCCACTTGCTAAAGATGCAAGCAAGGACTCTGATCACATTCGATGCTGTAGCACAGGCAACGTTATTGCTGCACCACTGTAATTCATTAGTCTTTATTCCTTTCTGTAAGATAGTCTGGGTAGTCATTTAGGGTCAGTTCTAAGCTGCCAAAATAATACTAATTTTCCACAAAATTGGCTATTATCAATGCAATTGCATTTGAGCTTATAAGCAGCTTCAGAACTAATGGGGTATTTTCATTAAGAGTAACACAAATCTTCCTGGCATGCTTTTAACTCTTGAGATTTTTTGAACTGTTACAAGTTGCAGAAAACACACTTCTCAAATATGAGGAAAGATCTAATTGCATTGTAGCACACAGAACAGTGAAGTTTCTCCACAGGATATCATAGACTACCGTTAACTAATGCAATAAAATACGGAAGGATCTTGGTAGTGAAACACAAAATAAATTAGGATGTTTAAATAGTCCATCAGTAACGTTAAGTCAAAAAAATCTACTTCCAGAATAATGCAATTCATTTCAAATGATCAATTTTTTCAACAATGTTTATTACCTGCTAAACATCCTTTTAATATTTATTATAACTTATCTATATTAACTGTTTGCCTCAATATACCTAAACAAAGAACTTGCCAGATTTTGCATGTCGTTTTTGCCTAATCTCTTTAAAAAAACCCCCGCAAACCACAAACAAATAAAAAGATGGAGATGTTACTGTTTTCCCCCTACTTTACACAAAGCTTTGTAAGAAGGTAGAGCACTAATATGGGAGAAATTCATTACAGAATTTGTGCTTTTAAATCCAGAGAGTGAAAGCCATGTTTAATATAAATTCAAACCTTGGTCAACATACTGAAATCACTCAACAGTGGCTAATCAATATCTTTAGATCCTATGTAATTTTTTTAAATCTCAGAAAATTTTTAATGTATGAAACGCAATTGAGTTCTTGGTTGATCACAGAAATAAATTTTGTTTATATTTACCATAATTTAGCTTTATTCCAAAATCATATCTTTTTAAAGTAATTATTTCTATAATAGTACTGTGCTATATTTTAAAATTATATTAAGTATATGGTAAAGTTTCATATTTCATGTGACCTAAAATCAGAGGGTTTTTATCTTCTTCTTCCAGCCGTCATAACCAGACACGACATAGTGACATGTGCATTGGCGTTTATATTACTTATTATAGAACGGCTACACTAATAATGTCACAGTAATTTATAAATAGGAGTTTAATGTGTCTATTATGTTAGGGGTGACTAGTTAATTTTGGAAGCCACCTGTAAGAGAAAACAGATTTACAGCAATGTCAGCTGTTATTGGCCAACTCGCTTAATTCCTTTTGTATCTGTTTTTAGAAGACTATCTCAAGAAACGTCAGGTTTGCAAATCAAAATATAGTTTAGGAGCTGATAGCGATTAGTCTAGCTCACTGTTAGAAATAGTGAAATAGTGTTTCACGTTGATACATTAAAAGCCGTTTAACCTAAATATAAAATAAAAGTTTGGAAATTCTCTGCTTGCGTAATATGGAAGAGCCTTAAAAATCCACCAGACTACCAAACAAAAGATAGCCCCCTCTAGCAGAGATCCATGTAAGAAGACCGAGGGTAAAAAGCAAAATTGGAATATGGTGTTGCCATTTGACCCATGAAAATTGAAGGGATGCTGGAAAGCTTGCTGTAAAATGAGGCTTGCTCATGTACTCATTTAAGGATGCTTTCCATAGAGCGCAAGTGCTCTCGATCCCCAGGTGTAAGAAATCAGGAAAGGCAGGCAAGAGACCAGCATAGCTGAGTTGAGACCTGCTGGTCAACGTAAAGGGCAAGAAGGAAATGCACAGGCAATGCAAGCAGGGACAGGTATCCTGGGATGAGTACAGGTATGCTGTCCGGTTGTGTAGGCATGGGGTCAGGAAGGCCAAGGCACAGCTGGAGCTGAACTTGGCAAGGGATGCAAAGGATAATAAAAGGGCTTCTACAGGTATGTCAGCCAGAAAAAGAAGGTCAAAGAAAGCATACCCCCCTTGGTAAGCAAGAATGGCAAACTGGTAACAATGCATGAGAAGGCTGAGGTACTGAATGACTTTGCCTCAGTCTTCACTGGCAGTCTTTCATTCCACACCTCTCAAGGGGATGGACTGCAAGATGGGGAATGGAGGAGCAATGTCCCTGCCACTGTAGGAGAAGATCATGTTCAAGATCACCTGAGGAACCTGAACATGCACAAGTCTATGGGACCTGAGGAGATGCATCACAGAGACCTGAGGGAATTGGCTGATGTAGTTGCTATCTTTATGATATTTGAAAAGTCCTGGCAGTCAGGTGAAGTCCCTGGAGACTGGAAAAAGGGAAACAGTGCACCCATTTTTAAAAAGGGTAACAAGGAGGACCCTGGGAACCACCAACCCATCAGCCTCACCTCTGTGCATGGGGAATCATGGGACAGATCCTCCTAGAAGCTATGCTAAGGCACTTGGAGGGCAGGGAGGTGATTCAAGACAACCAGCACGGCTTCAGCAAGGGCAAGTCCTGCCTGACCAACCTACTGGCCTTCTAGGATGGAGTGACCACATCAGTGGACAAGGGAAGAGCTATCTCTGTCATCTGTCTGGACTGCTTTAAGACCTTTGACTCGGTCCCCCACAACATCCTTCTCTCTAAATCAAGGAGAGATATGGATTTGAGGGGTGGACTCTTGGGTGGACGAGGAATTGGTTGGATGGTCGCATCCAGAGGGTAGTGGTCAATGGCTCAGTGTCCAGATGGAGATTGGTAATGATTGGTGTCCCTCAGGGGTCTGTACTGGGACCAGTACTCTTTAATAACTTCATCAATGACCTAGATAGTGGGATCAGGTGCACCCTCAGCAAGTTTGCACATGACACAAAGGTGAGTGGTGCAATTGACAGGCCTGAGGGGAGAGAAGGGATGCCATCCAGAGGGACCTGGACAAGGTCGAGGAATGGGCTCGTGTAAACCTCATGAAGTTCAGCATGGCCAAGTGTGAGGTCCTGCACATGTGTTGGGGCAACCATGAGTATTAATACAGGCTGGGAGATGAAAGAATTGAGAGCAGTCCTGCTGAGAAGGACTTGGGGGTACTGGTGGATGAAAAGCTGGACATGAACCAGCAGCATGTCCTTGTAGCCCAGAAGGCCAACCATCTCCTGAGTGGCATCCAAAGCAGTGTGGCCAGCTGGTCAAAGGAGGTGATTCTACCCCTGTACTCCACTCTGCTAGGACCACACCTGGAGGCCTGCATCCAGCTCTGGAGCCCTCAGCACAGGAAAGACTTGGGCCGGTCAAAGTGGGTATAGAAGAGGGCCACACAAATGATGAGATGGATGGAACCACTCGCCTATGAGGACAGGCTGAGAGAGTTGGGGTTGTTCAGCCTGGAGAAGAGAAGGTTTTTGGGAGACTTTCTTGCAACCTTCCATTACTTAAAGGGGGCTTGTAAGAAAGATGGGGACAGAATTCTAGCAGTGCCTGTAGTGGCAGGAAAAGGGGTCATGGTTTTAAACTAAAAGAGGGCAGATTTTGACTAGATATTAAGGAAACGATTTTTCACAGTGAGGGTGGTGAAACATTGGAACAGGTTGCCCAGAGAGGTGGTAGATGTCCCATCCCTGGCAGTGTTCAAGGTCAGGTTGAACAGGGCTCTGAGCAACCTGATCTAGTTGAAGATGCTCCTGCTCATTGTGGGGGGTTGGACGAGATGACTTTAAAAGGTGCCTTCCAACCCAAAGTTTCTGCGATTCTGTGATTCTACTTTGGTGTGCTGTATGTGTTTTCCTGGTACTGTGAAGCTCCAGGGCCATGCAAAAGAGCACACGTCTGGATTAGGATAAAAAAATTCATGATTCTTTTTTTCTGTCAAAGCTTAGTCCTCACTGAATTGTGATAGAAATCAGAGTATCAGATCCTCAAACACGGCCATGTCCCAACACAGTTTATAACCACTATAAGGTTACAGCTTTAATTACTCTTAGGCAAGGGTAGCTCAAGGGGGTGCAACCCCACCAGAACATTATAAATCTTACTGTAACCTTTCTTTATTGCTGTGTTTCTATAGTGGCATGCAGAGGCAGCATAATAAAATGAAAGTTCAAGAGAACAAAACAGATGAGAGTAGTATAGGTTCTTCATTAACAAGATAATTCTAACAAAGGTTTTAGTTGTTATACGTGTAGCATGCTTCCGTTTATATACGTTTGTCTTTACATTTCTAGTGTGTAAATGCATTACATCTTTCTCATGTTTTAAAGTTGCACAGTTGCTCTTAGTAAGGATTTTTGCTGGCTGTCCTCAAGCTTGCAGACAGGCATGTGGCAACTTGTACTGAACACAGATCGGGTGCATAGGAAAAGATTGCAAAGTCCTCCTTGAGGTAATGGCCATTTTTCTTCTGTTTTCCAGTGTGCAACAACTAAACATTCTCAGCTTGCCAGATATCATCTTCCTAATAAATAACCTATGTGTTTTGCAACATTTTATTCTTTAAACCTCCATTACATTATACATGTTCACGTACAAACTGCTGCAGATTTTTCTTTTATTATGAACGCCACCAGCTGAAAAACTTAATAGTCATGACTGCCCCACGGCAACACAGGGTGCATGTAACAATAAGTTATTTTTTATCTGACTCAGTCCTGAGAAAGCTTCATCATCTTCAGAGTTTTCAGTATATATCAAGGCAGAAACAGTGCTGATCTGGAGGAAGCAGAGCTCTATATCTGTGACTAGAACAGAGTGTTTTTCTGAAACCTAATAATTTATCATCTGCATCTGAAATCTGAGCATAAAACTCATTTATGCATTTTATAGTGGATAGTTTTTAATATAATGAAATTAATGTTGACCACCTTCCATCAGGCTTAAATCAACACTTCTTTCTGCATGCACACTCAGATTTTACAGTTATTTTCCCTCTTGGGTGAGTGTCTGGATGACAGGGCAGTCTGTAAAGGAAATTTTGCACTGCTTGTGTAGAATCTGTTCTCAGACAAACAAATTTACAGTGCTGTGGCTATCATTTTTGTCTGATTCACAAGCACTGAGTTAAATTGAAAGAAACAATAAAATTAAAGGAAAAAAAATACATAAAGTGAATGTGAAAGCTACTACCCTTTGAAGAAAAAAAAGCTGAGGTCTCTGTTCATAACTGTACCATGAATTATCTGATTTTAAAAAATATTTCTACTAATTTCTTCTAAAAGGTTGAAAATAATATTTCATTTAAAGCTGTCAGAAGGGTTTTTCCTAGCTTATCAGATTCTATGCTTACAACTGAAGTAACAATACTAGAGAGAGACCTGTATATCATTTCCATCAGACGTGTGCACTGTGTCATCTTCAAGGACATGAGAGTTGTTTCAGGGACTGCTGCTAGTAATGTTTTAATTGACTCCCATGATGCAGGACATCACAGTTACTCATTTCTGGATTACTTTAATATGAAAGGTCTTACAAATAGTATTTATAAGAATGAGATTTTTTTCATCTTTAACCCACAGTGATTCTTATACCACCTCTGTCTGCAGACACCACAGTGAAATTCTTGTTGGCCCTTAGTGGTCCTTAGATGGGTGATAATTTAAAGCATGATCGGGCATGATCACATTAGCCTGGCTTACTAAACTCACTGACTGAGTTTATACCATGCACACTTTCAAGTAAACACATTGTCACAATTTCTTACAGATAAGAAAATTGATGAAGAGAAATGAAACATTAAAAAAAAAGTAAAAGGAATCAGAACTGGGGGCTGAACTCTGGACTTCTCATCTTGCTGTGTTGAGCTGAGACCTTTGTCTCTCTCACTTATGTCTGGCTGGCAGAAAAAGTGATGACTTTAAAAGCTTTGCATCCTGTATATTTCATAAAGTATGTGAGATACAAAGCGATTTTGACAGCTGCACGTGAAAGTGTGAGAAGGAAGTAGAACCAAGGAAATGCAAAACTCCCATGAGCAAGTTGGACTTGCATTTAATGTCTACTTTTGCAAGATTACAAGGTGTATAAGGACCTATTTTTATTGTCACATGTGGTAGAGATGAGCAACTTACAACAGAACTTTTCTCATCAATCTGGCAGCTTCACTTATTTATTGGTTTACATAGATATCTCATAGTGAGAAAATTAGAAGCAAAATACTGATAATAGCAACACCTTTTGCCTGTGGTCCTTGGGTTCATGAAAACTATGTGAGGTATTTGGAGATGAAACAAAGATGAGAACTATGTTTTCATTAATTGCATGAGAGAAGAGAAAGGGTGAATTCAGGACTAAGAGAGATCAAAATAAAAAGGAAGGATCAACTTCTTGAGCTGTTACCCACATTTCAGGGGATGTAAAAGGTTATGGTCATTGTCCTGAACTTCTCAGAAGGTCATAAATAGAAATAGTTAAAACTCAGCAGGCTGCATTGGCTGAGAATTCAGTGATGAGTGTAGGAGACTGAAAGCCTGTGGAGAGGGTACTGATAATATAAAGTTACTAGCTCTCACAAGATCTCTGAACGCAGTTCAGTGGACGATGCTAATGGTGCTAGCATGTGTCCGAAGTTTATGTTATTGACACAGATAGGGAAACACGAATGATGTTGTAGAAATGAAACAGCTAAGGAAAAGCTTTATATCTACTGTAGTTTTATTTGGTATGTTTTTGTATAAATGGCTTTGTCTGCACAAGAAGATCATTTGAACCAGGAAGTATGTGAAAGGATAGTTTAAAAAAAGATTTACAAAATATTTTGGGCAATTTGAGGGGATGGACAAACCAAAATATAATCTCTCTTTTAATCCAAGTGAATTTGAAAATTTTAAATTTGTTTAATCTAAATCTGTTGTTTGGCTGAGAATTGCTCACTCACCTGGCAGCTTGTGGACATAGTGTTGCCGATACTCAGATCAGACACAGGCACGTATTATGTAAGTCAGCAACTCAAAACAATTTTATATTTATATTTATAACTAGTAAAACATTAGGTCATCAATTACAAGTTAACTAAGTTCAACAATGCCCATATCAAGGTCCTGCACATGGGTCAGGGCAATCCCAAACATAGATACAGGCTGGGTGATGAGTGGATTGAGAGCAGCCCTGAGGAGAAGGACTTGGGGTATCAGTGGACAAAAAACTGAACGTGAGCTGGCAATGAATGCTCGCAGCCCAGAAGGCCAACCGTACCCTGGGCTGCATCCAAAGCAGCGTGGCCAGCAGGTCGGGGGAGGTGATTCTGTCCCTCTACTCTGCTCTGGTGAGACCCCACCTGGAGTCCTGCGTCCAGCTCTGGTGCCCCCAACATAAGACAGACATGGACCTGTTGGAGCGGGTCCAGAGGAGGACCACAAAAATGATCAGAGGGCTGGAGCACCTCCCCTGTGCAGACAGGCTGAGAGACTGGGGTTGTTTAGCCTAGAGAAGAAAAGGCTTTGGGGAGACCTTATAGCAACCTTCCAGTACCTGAAGGGGTTCTACAGGAAAGATGGGGAGGGACTCTTTATCAAGGGAATGTAGTGATAGGGCAAGGGGTAACGGTTTTAAACTGAAAGCAGGTAGGTTTAGATTAGATACTAGGAAGAAATTCTTTACTGTGAGGGTGGAGAGGCACTGGAACAGGTTGCCTGGAGAAGTTGTGGATGCCCCTTCCCTGAAGGTGTTCAAGGTCAGATTGAATGGGGCTTTGAGCAACCTGATACAGTGGAAGGCAGGGGTGTTGGAACTAGGTGCTCTTTAAGGTCCCTTCCAATCCAAACCATTCTATTGATTCTATGAAGGAGAAAGTAGCTGAGAACACGAGATCTCCTTTCTGGAAGAGCATCAGAATGTCAAGCAATTAAACCGAATTTGCCAAACAGCAAAATATGGAAAATTATTAAATGCCTATATTCCTGTATGGATAATAATGTGTAAACCAATGTTACAAGGAGATTCAGAAATGGAATAAAATTTATGATCACTGCAATGTGTGAGGTGTTAAAAAACAAGGGGATAACATAAGACCTCACTCAAACATACTACAAAAATATAAATTCTCAATAGGAAAAGTCAAATTATAGAAATATTAAGGAAAGAATTGCTAGATGGTAGGAGACTATTTTAAAGCTCAGGGTTTCATATCTATGAGACAGGTTGTTTTTTCAAAATGCAGACTTTTCTGTTTCTTTTGGTCATTTTAGGGGGATGGTGACTTGATATAAAAACACTGTTTGCAAAAAAATAGAACAGCGAGCTTCAGAGATTTAAATTAATAAAATGTGTTTCATAATTTCACTTAAAATTTTAAAAATATGTTAAAATGTGAATATTTACATGATTTAAATCAATTGTTTTTATAAAACATACATCATTATTCACATTTTATGAAAAAATAACATGAAAAGTCACCTCTGACATTCAAAAATAATGTATGAATGTAGAATAAAATTAACAAAATTCAAACTTAAATTCATTTTTTTCAAATCAAATGCCAAATATCCTGAAACAAAAGCATTTTTCCAGCAAGAATCAATTAATTATTAATTAAGCATATTTTTCAATAAAAAGAACGAAAGAAAAATTTCCAGTCAGGTGCCTAGCACCAACCTGTAGGAGAAGCTAAATTGTCACAAGATTATACTATTTTTAAGCCACTGCAGTTAATAACCTTGTATGTAAGTTATAAACCGAAATGAAGGTAATTAGGACTGGCAGTCTTGTCAGGTGCTGCAGTTACATCTAGCACAGTGTGTGAGTCAGGGCCCTGAGATTCTTGTCACAGCAGATGTCTGAAGGTGTGAAAACCCTTGTGCTTCTGACGAACGTATATCAAACCACAATTTGTACCTCTATATGATGCAGAAAGCAATGGACTCGGAGCAGGTCTTGGTTTTATGGCACATACCGTTTCCCTCTCCCTCACCGACCTTCATGTCTCACAGGCTGTAAATGACGTGTCTGTCTTCTCCCTCTGGAGATAATCATCCTCTAATCCTTCTTTCTGTCTCCCTGTACCTGACGTCCACTCTGCTGCAAAAGCTACAATTGCTTTACTCCTCACAGAGGGTCTGTTACATATCCAATTAAATTCTGAGCAATGAACCCAACATATAGTTAAGTTTGAAACCTGCAGCTTCTCTTTTGATTTGAAATACGCCTTGTGTACCCAAAAGCTTGCTTACATTTTCCAAATTTGTGGGTGGAAGTCTGATTAAAGGAACTGCTTTCATAAATGATCGTTGTACTTGCTAAAACAAAATTTATATGTTTTATACATATAAATATTTTATTTATACATATTATATCTAATACATTAGATTACATTTTTTCCACCTGGAAAAAAACCTGCAAAAAACCCAACGTGGATGAAAAGTCAAAAGAGGTCTTAACAAAGAAGAAAAGTAGAATGTGACAAGACTAAAACTGAGGAAAGTATATTGCATAAAAATAAACAAATATTATTCATGTGTCCTAGTGTTGGAAAATATTTTTGTTATAGGAACACTCTTGCATAGTTATCTCTCTGTCGCCACTTGTTCCTGAATATTTACTCAATCTTATTATAGATTATACAATTCCAAATAATCCAGTAATGTTGTAGAGCCTTTTACAAACCAGAGATTATCCTCTTTCTAAGGGTAGAAGATGAACTCAAGCATAAGAACAATCTGTTTGAAAATCGTCCTTCTCTTTTCTTTATTTCAAAACTCTGATAAATTCATTGGTATTGTTCACTGTGTGGTACCAGAAGCAGGTGTACTATGATCACTGCACTGCAGTGATATACATATTACAGTGCTATATAGGCAAGAGAGGATGACTAGGGAGAAAGGGACTTAAGCTGACACTGCCTGATAGCATTTCCCTTCTCCACCCAGCCTCGGGGGTGATATCTCATGGAAGGTGAATAAGGGAGGAGAAAAGCTGAAAGACATAATAATAAGTGAAGAAAATGTCCACCAGCACTGACACAGGCTGAAATTAAACCTAAAATAGTTTTAATTACTAGCTACAAGCTTAAATTTAATTTTCTTATGGAGAAGGTTATGTTTCATAAATACATGTAAGAAAAAAAGCCACTTTGTTGATTCTTGCTGCACAATGAAATAGAAAAAGTGTAGGAGAAAACCAGGTTAAAACAGAACAGATTAAATAAGATTTAAAGAAGTATTCAAGAAATAAAATGGTGAGAGAGAGCAGTTTTATACAAATTCAGACATTGTAACAGTAAAGGTGTAGATAGACAGTAATGGAGGCAGCTGAGATCCTGGTCCTTTTAGAGCTGGCGGGATGCCTGCCACTGCAGCAGGAAAGCAGGATTGCAGAGGACGCCCCGTACATGACATCACAGTATGCAAGCTGTTCTGTTGCTGCACTAACATTTTCCATCACATAGTTAAACAATGACATTTTTCTTACTCCAGGTTCACGTACCTGTACTTCATTGCATTCTGAAATTATTGGCTCCAGTGATGGAAGCCAAAATATGGATTGAGCCATGGCAGTGTTAGATCAAATGGTAAAAAAATTTCAAAAGTACAATGGGTTTTGTCTAAATAGCTGTGTGCAGTGGTGGTTCTTGTATTTACAACAAGAGAATAAAGTGTGTGTAGAGAACAAAGCTGAGCTTGGAAAAAGCCTCATGTTTTCTATCATCAGCTTTAATTACATAGACTATTTTGTTGTGTACATTGTATTTATTTTAACTGTCAGTCCCTGAACATGTAAGCTAGAGTTATTATTGATACCGTTGAACTAGTGCCACTAAGATCTTGCTACTGCTTGATAAAAAAATAGATTTTCACTAACAGATGGATTATTCACTCCTAGTGTCGTGAAGAAACTGATCGCTGAAAAAAAGAATACTATGTTTAAACCTGGACACTCTTGTGCTATCTTCAGTATCAGTAAGGTTGGGGGCCTGTGTTGTTTTGCATGACCATAAATGATCTGGGAAAGGGTATGAGTATCCAGGTGACAGTGTTTGCTGTTCATATTAAGCTATGTGAGTTAGTAAAGACAAAGGCTGAATGGGAAAAGGACCTTATGAAACAGGATTAAAATAATAGATGCATTTTTATATAAAGTGGTATATACTGGGGGCAGAAGGGGATAATTCTAACTTCACTAATAAAATGTTGTGGTCTGAGGCAATCATAATCTCTTTCAAATGAGATCTTCTTTTATAATAGTTGTATGCATGTTTGCTCAGTGTGTGGTGAGCGCCAAAAAAACAAATGGGATGTTAAAAATTGTTAACAGTGGCAGAAGAAAATAAACGTCATTAATACGATTTTGTATGTAAATTTCTGATCAGCCTGTGTTTTCAACAATGTGTGAATTATTTATCTCCGGTCTCAAAGAGGGCATGTGTCCCAAAGAACTGGGAAAAGTACAGAGAAGGATACAAAGGGAATGAGTACTTTTGGACCGATGCCTTGATAAGGAACGACTAAGATGGGTCTCCTTAGCCTGGAAAAGAGATAAAGAGGAAGAGATATGATAGGTCTCCATAACCTCTAGAACAGAGTGGTGAGGTAAAAGCAGGAGGAATCCCTCCTTCACCAATGCAAGATGGGGGACATTACATGAAGCCAAAAGGTTGCATATTCAGAGCAAAGAAAAGGAAGTGATTCTTCACAAAATATATAAATCCAAAATAAGTAGCTCCCTGCCACAGAGTGCTGTGGATATTAGAATTTTTCTTGGGTGAGAAGAACGTGAAGAAGTTCATGAAAAATCAGTCTTCTGAAGGCTAATAACTAGAGAGTCACCACTAATGTCTCCACAAATTACTGGAGGCTTGGAAATTATGTTGTGAACTCTGCTTTCTCTAACCTCATGTTTTTCTCCAGGTACCCATTTTTGGCCTTTGCCAGAGACAGAGTTCTGGGTTGGAGGCTGCTTGCACACAGCGCAGCACACCATTCTTCTGTGAGGATCATTGGTAATAACAGAAATTCTCCTCCACCTAGGAAAAACTGTAAAAGAGAGACCTTAAACGAGAAATATTTGTTTTAGTCTTGTCCCTAAAAGTGACTCCTTTAATTTTGTTGAAAGTCATTTGGACAGTTTGATGGGCAGGAATGTGATCAAAGAACAATTCAGTTCTAGATAGAAAAATATATTTACTTAAATATTATTTTTCCTAGCAAAAATATAAACATTACTCCTTATATGTAAAATGCAAATATCTGCAGTACTTCATGTATCAATGTACTAATTCTTTAGTGAATGTGGCTATATTAGTAATAATACTAGTTTAGAAAGCTTTAAGACAGTAGCGCAGATCAGCGTCTTAATGTGATGTTGAGAAAAACAACCAGTTAGCAAGAGTTTTGTGTTTGTGTTGCAAATATTCATGCTTTGCAAGCTCTCTCACTACCTACCATTTTACACTATCTGTTCCATTAGTTTTTTAGTCCATGTAGCTGGCAGAAGATCTTCCTTTAAAAGATCCTTAAAAAGAGCTGAGCCTGCTCAGGCATCCTACAAGACCCTCAGAAGATTCCTTAAGCGCTAAAGCTGGCCTAAGAGCTGAACACCTACGCTGTGCACGACTGTGGCTATACTTGCTGTCCTGTTAGCCGGGGAACTAAGCTTGTGCCGCAGCCTGCACACCCAGTTTTCTCCGATGCTTGTGTGATTCTCTATATGCCTTCAGGCAAGAGGGACCAGCCCAATCTGTGCTCAGGCCAATTTGAGCGTGGGAGGGGACTCGATCAGGTGCAATGCAACCTCCCAAGCAAGCCTGTCATCTACATGTAGCACAAATGTGACACTTCGTGAACTGCAGTGATACCTGCACTCGAGCCCAAAGTCAAACATGGCTGCGAAAGACAGATATGAAGCACAAATATTCCCGTATGTTGTCTTGCTGTGATGTTTTTATGCAAATCTTACACCATTCTTAGGAAATGCAATAGGTCATTCAAACCATACTTTGTAATCTACTTCATGAAGCTAAAATGACCTGTTAAAGTGGAAAAGAGTTAGAATCATGTCATGTTAGTCTCACTGCCTGATAAGCTGAAAAGCGAAAAGTAAATGAAAGGAAGATTTTGTTACACCTTCTGCTTTACTTCTTCCACGGAAGTCTTTGTTTATCTTGCAAATTCAAAACCTTCAGAATTCTTTATGTGTTAGCATAGTCTTTATACACAAAACGAATACCACATAAATTAAAGGAGAGTTAATGTTTTCTGTGCAGGTTGAATAAGAATTTAGGCCTCTCAGGAGTGTGTACGCCAGCCTTTTGGCTTTTCTTTACTTCTCTGGGTCTTCGAAAGTGGTTTTCTGGTGCTCAGTTCCACTTGCCCTTCAAAGAAGCTTAAGGTGAAGCAAGATGAGAGAGAATTTTCTGTTCCAATATCTTAGAGGATAATGTCAATAAAAGTGTTTCAATTAGTAAAACCTTTTCTCCCTGTGACTATGGCAGTGAGTAAACAATAGTCCTTGACCATGACACTGTGCCATTCAGCAGAGGTTGTTCTAGTCAATTTTTTCTGGTGTCGTTGCTTTTCAGCATTGATTTCCGAGTAAGCTGTTCATCACAGCTGATTATGAGACTTTTTTTTTCTTGTGTCTTGGTGTTGATGTAGAATTACTCTGTTGGAAGGGTACAGTTTTTTAGTATTTCATAATAGAGAAACCAAAGACATTTTCTTTGGTGTGTCAAAATACAGACTTGGTTAGTTAACAAGAGTTATTGTGTCAAAAACATCAACCTATAGTTATTTATGTATTATGGCTTATGTGAAATAAGGATTACAATTTAAAAAGTGGTTCAGAATAGTCTAATTGTTCTAACAATATGTTTTTTCTTATTGTGAGAAGTGAAGCATAAACTGTCAAAGAGCAAGCCAAGGAAAAAAGTCTTATGGAAGTTATTAGTGCAATGTATATCTTCTAGAGTCTGAAAGCACTTTTGCAGCAATATCATATAAGCCAGTTAATAGCTCTTGCATGTCAAATCCAGCTGTATCAGCCCAACAGCAGGTAACTGCTTCTAGTTTAACCCTAATTGATGCCAGTAGTAGAGTCCGAGGAAAAAAATCGATGAGTGTTTGGGGAATCAGGAGATTCCCGCATAATCCTAATGAATGCTGGCAGACGACATTTGTGCTGTTTAAGAACTGGAATAAAGCTGCTGAAAACTTGAAACACTGACCCGTTTTACTGAGAATTTTTTTCAGTAAAGGTATGTGTTACTGTGGTATTTGAAAAAGTACCATATTTAACTACTTTTGAGTAATTTCTATGCTGATAGACTAATTTGGTAGTATCAAAAAGTTAAAGGGCAATAACACACTTGTTATCTGTGTTAGAAGCAATAATTTTGGCTTTTTTGTATAGCAAAACACAGAACCAAAAATAAGTTCTTCTTTCATGTGGGATATGGACAAGATCAGTTTATTTACCATTTTGACATGATCATTGCAGTGCTTTATGTGCCATGTTGGAAAGCTATTGTAAGGCCTGGTTCTGAATTGCACTTACTACATTATTCCTTCTTCAGCAAACTGAGTGTAAAATTCTGCCAGATGAGCCTGGTAGCAACTATAGCATAATTTCATTACCCAGGCTAGTAAAATTAGATATACTGTCAATTTAAGAATAAATTAATATGTAACCGATTCTTTTGTTTTGCAGGAGCTTCTTTTTTTAAATAAATTGTAATTGATCCTACACAAAATGAATTGTTCTGTCTTCTGCAATTATTACCATCTCCATAAAGTACCTTGATTCAGAGAGGTGCTTTTATACACCTCATTACTAAGGCATCTGAACATTGCAATGATTATCCTTGTGGTGGCTTTGTGAGGGAAGAAAGAGCTAAGCCTCTTCCATAAGTAGGGAGTTGAAGCACAGGAAAGACTGAATTACTTGTCAGAGTAATTATCAAAATTATATCAAAACCCTGGAGATGAGAAAGTCCATCCTTCTGATTTTTTCATTCTTTTCATATGTGTTTTTTTATAAAAATAATGGTCAACAGTTTGAAATTGTCTGAATTTATAAGTAGGGAGTTCTGTCTACGCTGAAAAACACAGTAACTGAGAGAGCTGGGCAGATCTGCCTACCTGGAAATGAAACAAAGGATTACTGATTAAATTTCTCTACATCCAGCCAGTGCAATGTTCTTTAGATTAAATAGTTATCTTCCAAGCCCATTCCTAGTCTTGACATTAATAATGTCAAATTTGTAACTTCTAGGTGAGGTAAGCTCAAGGGAAAGAGGAGAGAAAAGGGCGATGCTGTCAATTCCTCACTAGCCTACTGTATTTATGGAGCATCAGACTAGATGACAGAATTATTACAATAACAGAGAAAACAGGCAATCAAAAGTATTGTGCTGTTAAACTCATAATAATCTATCTGCATTATGCTTTGTGCTTCTTCACTTGTGTTCCTTGGAATAGGTTGTTAACTTGTTTCTTTGGGGAGCCCAGCCCCAGAGACTGATTCTGAAGTAATGGCTTCCTCAGTGTATTAAATAATTCTGACAGGCTGCTAATTTTCTTTAATTATCTCCAAGTATCAGTAGTTAAAAACTTGTAAAAAATAATGGTATAACTAATTAGCCTATAAATTTTCCTATAGGCTATGCAAGATAGTAAGAAATGTGTACAGAATTTGATCACATTTTATGCATTAGATAATTTTGCATTATTGGAGAAAATATAAAATGGCGTTATTTTGGGAGGAAAAAGAAACCTGCAACCCCTCTGCCCAATATCCACAAGACAGGAACCAAAAATTCTTTTATTCTGTGTGTTTGTGTGGGCTCTTTTGCCATGTTTGTTAATGATAGTTGGTATGCTATGAATTAGATAAATATGCAGAAGTTATTTGCTTCAGTAGTTTATCTCCAGTGTTACTTTCCAGTAATGTAGCTCAAACTGCAGAAAAAAAGTTACAAAGATAAATATAGGTAAAATTATACAAGGACTTTGCAAAGCCATTGACATTGTAGCATGACCATGTATTTAAATAGTTGAAAGTAATTTATGGTCTTAATATTCATGGATGTTATAAACTAAAGGACAAGATGAACAAGAGTCTAAACCAATGATGGCAAAGAAAAATAATGGTGACATTTGTCTAAATGCTGCCAATACCCCACACATTTTGACAGACTTTATTAACACAAATCCTTTTCAGAAAATTGATCTTCAGATTCAAGGGTTTTAAAGTAAATTTTAATTTTTTTCTGTTAAATGCCAGTTCACTTCACATTATACCACTACTAATTTTATAACCAGCTGATGAGAGCTGTATATCTTTACTTCAAAAGAAATTGCCTTTGTTTACAATGCAAACATAAACTAAAGCCTACTTCCATTTTGAGCTTCGTCCAAAAAATAAATTGGACCTTTAAAAAAAACCTCGTTTTTGATTCTCTCAAAATAAAGAAGTGGATATTATCCTTCTTAAATACTGTCCTGACCATTTTTCAGGATTGTGGCATTTGTGCGTTACCTGTTAGCTGGCAAATCTCCATAAGCATTTTCATTCCAACCTAAAGTGCACTTTTGAGGCAAATCTCTTGATCATTCAGACTTGCTGTACTTTTGTTCACATCAAGAGAGGTCTTGGAGGGTACAAACTAGATCACTTCTGGATAAGTATAAGTTGAGAGGATGCACTACATGAATTGGTACTTAGTCCATTGAACCAGATGAGATCTTGTCAGTAGCAAAAAACCACTGAGGTGCATTTATTGTGGGCATCGTTCCTCAGCATCAGCTGCTTCATTCTACAGAACCACTCTTACTGGTTCACATTACTTGCTAACATAGGTACAGCTTGTGTCTAATAAAAAATAGATATGGAGAAACTACCCAAGGCTAGGTGAGTGCTAGCATGTTTAGTCAGCCCTATTTCCCTAAATTTTAGTTAAATTTTCCAGTTCTTTTAAGAAGAGCTACGGAGCAGAAGTGATTTTTACAGTCAAGAGTCTCAAGGTGATGAGAAATTATGCAGAATAGTAGTATAAAGTATAAAGGAAAGTATGATCTTGGTTTTGGAGTAGCTTTTTGTGATATTTGTACTACAATTTATATTTATACAATTTATACGCATAAATATGTCATTTTCATGCTTGTAAAGTACACCTCTCATGGTCTACAATCCTGGAAAAGTCTAGATACTAGAAAATGTCTTTACATGGTTTGCACAAAATCAGAGCAGAGACGGGCTATTGAATTAGAAGAAATGAGCTTCCAAGGTACAGAGGCAGAGGCAATTTTTTGCTTGAGCAAAAATGTGCATTGCTTGCTCATATGTATATTCTGCTGTGCTGTTGAATGACTTTTTAAATAAATAACCCCCAAATTATAGTCACAGATTCTAGTATGTATATGTGTGTGTATGTATACCTGTATATATTCACAAAAATGTGTATGACCTGCATGTGAGGTCTACAGGTGGACTACAAATACAAAATAAAGCCTCAGTAAAAGTTGCATTTGCCCATACACTTTCTTTTAGTTAATTCTCTGTCTTATTTGTGTTAGAACATGTTCCACTATTACTTTTTTCAATGTCTAAAACACGATGCAAAGAACAAAAAAAAAGATGAGAAGATCAAATTTATGTTGAAGTCACTGAGAGATTTCCATTTTGATAAATTTTTCTTTGATCCTAATTGATTGATAAGACAAAGCATGAAACAGGCAATGCAAACTTACAATAATCATGACAGAGAAATGAAAAATTATTTTTTCATGTATTTAGTTTAGGAAATATGGTCCATTTAAATAGATTTTTTTCACTGCAATAATGAAAGATAACATGAAGTCTAGTTAATTCTTTTTTTAATGGAAAGAAAATTAGAATAGTCCAATTAAAAATGAATTTTTCAAGAGAAAAATTTTGGTGTGAAAAAAAGGTAAAAGGAGTTATGAAGGAAAGAAGTAAATATTGGTTTATGCTCTTAACAGTATATTTATTCCTGTGAAGGCCAGTACTTTCTCCTGAATATGTGCTTATGAAACTATTCACCGTAATTTTTTCTGAACTACTAAAATTAATATTTCAGAACTTTTATATATGAAAGAGATGAGAAAGGATGCATACATTATTCACAATCTGTGATAGAGAAATCTTGTATGTAGAATGCAGTCTAAAATGCCATCTGTTTTTTCCTTTAAGATTCTCATAAAATGCATATTTTTAAAATACTTGGCTATGTAAAATTAATTTGCCCTTTCTTTTGGAAACATTTGCTAGCTGTTCTGCAACATCCATTAGTAATGTATATGATTTACACGTTTCATCATATTCATTTTTTCTTCCTTCTTTTCTCTTTTTTCTCTTTTTTTTTTCTCTTCCATGACTCACCAGGAAAAGAACTACTCTAAAGCAAGCATATGGAAAACATGTGGCTATATGTTTATGTGTGCAAAACCAGCAGCTGGGAAAATTTCATTTAATTTTTTTACTTTTGTGCTGATAAATGATCCAAATTTTCTTCTCATAGGCCCTCTGGTTCCACACTCTTGACCTTTAGTGTTTTCATCCTCAAACTTTCATTGAACTGACCCAGTTTCATACAGGAGGATGAGTTTGCTTTAGATGGTGGTCTCTGTCAAAAACATCATCTCTGCTCTTCTTCAGAATCAGCTGGAGTTACTGGGATTGATCATTTCTTACGTGTTCCCACCTGAAGTTGTATAAAGTTAGGTTATTCTGCTTTGCTTCTCTGATCTTTGTTTGGGGTTTTTTGGCTTGAATGAAGAGCAAACTTAATGCTCGTCTACAGCTGCTATTATGCTAGAAGGCAGCTAAAAGAGTACTGCCATTAAAGTCACTACATTTTCACTGAATTCTTTTTACAAATTGTACTATTGAGCTACTTTGTATGCTTTTATTTCTTTGTCTGTTTCCCTTCCTCTACGTAGGGTTGATAATGCCCGCTGTAAATTGATGTAGTTATCATCTGTAGGTCTTATATGAATGTGGATTTGTAGAACCTGATCATCATTAACTTTCCTGTGTCAAAGTCCATAATACCTCCAGGACTTTGACAGTGTGTTGCTACTCAAATCCTATATACACCCTGCAGTGCTGATATGTGCTGCTAATTTGCTGTTGCCATGACTAGTTTATTACTTTGCCTGACCACAGGGAAAAGTGCTTTTCCATCCTTTTCACAGCAAGCAGTACTGCTCAGCAAGGAAATGTAAGAGTTCTTGGGGACAAAGTAGAGAAAGAGCTGGTGTCTATTGCTCTGATGTAGCGCAACAGATACTTCTCCTGTGGAACAGACGTAGGTGTAGCAGCAGGATCAACCCACAAAACATAGTCAGTAATACTGGGAGAACAAAGTTTTATTTGCGCTTTGGGCAGGTAATCTGGAAGCCCCTTACAACCTTCCCTCAGTGGTTCTGGTGCGTCTGTGTTGCTGTGCTGAGGAGGGATATACGTTAGAACGCTGACTGCAGACACAGGGAGAGATATCCTCCAGCTGGGATATGTAACCCTTCCTTATAACTTCTTTATAGATAGGAATGCATCTCTTCTTAGCTGTGCTTTGCATAGCCCAGCCTGGCTGAAACACCTATTCATCTGCTGATCAAAGTCATGACATTCACAGATCATGGGCAAATTTGAGAGCCACTGTATAATTTTTTTTCTGTCTTCTGAAAGTTTTGTTGTTTCTTAAAAATGAAAGCAGTGCCCTTTGAGGGCAAACTTGCTTCTGTAGAGAGAGCACGTATCAGAGTTTTTTTGAGGGAGAGGTTAATCACCATTTCTGAGGTTCTTTCATGTGTATGAACAAAACAATTTTTTCTTTGTGGAATGAAGAGAAGTTTTCAGATTCTCCCATTGTTTTTATCTTATGGGAGATAGGTGTTATAATGGCTTGTTAATCATACTGGCGAAGCCCAGTGTAACTAGGTGTCTAAGTTAATGAACAAATTAGCAAATAAATCTTAATTTATTTATGAATTTAAAAATCTTTAGAAGGGGTCCCTTACTAATTTTATCTATTTTATAATAATATTTATAGAAAATTTATTATTCAGTTGAATTCTTACAAAAGAACATCATCTTGATAAGGTTGTAAGTTTGCTGGGACATAGTTTATTCATTATTTCATAGCATGACATTTCATTGTGATGGGTGTTTGGCATCCCACAATACCAATTCATGTTTCCTGTAAATGTATCACTAAAACGAAAAATATGCACTTTTAAGGCACACATATAGTAAATCAAAGGCTCATTTTTGCTTAAATATTTTCTTTTGCCTGTGCTAGATGATTTTTCAAAGCATATTTTGCAGCACTCAAAACAAGGCCAGCTCGATGCCAGTGAGGGATGAATCTACTCTGGAAGCTTAAAAAGGCCCATTACAAGTGAATGCTGTATGCTTTTCATACCCCTAAGCCAGCCTCTCAAAAGACTTAGTTTTAGAGTAAAGGATGTAGCTCTAAATTGGATCTCATAGCAGCTCAAGAAGAATGGCTCTTTCCCCATGCAGGTGTGGAAGATGAGGGCAGGAGTGGGAAGCTCTGTACATAAAGCTTTTTTCTTTTTCTGTTAGTATTGAGTCAAACTCCCCATTGTTCCTTTAATAGAACAAGCTCTGTGGGGCATGCGGCTGGTACAGAAAGACCTGTGCCCTGCTGTGCATATGGGATTTGGTAGTTATATGTTAACCGCTATACGTAAATAAAGTGCAATACTACCGAGTACAGCCTTGCATGTCCTTCCATGAGTGGATTGCACACTGTGTTTTCAGAGGCTGCACCTGCTATGTTCATATAGTCACACGCTATGATCATTGCCCAGGAGGTAGATCTTGCCTCCTGAATGAGATAGGAAAATATAGCCTGCCTCAATGCTAGAGAGCAATACTCTCTGACTACTGTAAGCAATACTTACAAGACAATGATCTTGTAAGGCAGTTTTCACTGCACTGAATCTATACAATACAGTTCTGCAGAAGATAAATCACCATCAGATATCCTTGAAAGAAATTAGTTTTTTTAAGAAATAACTTTGAACTGAAAAGAACTATTTTAATAATCATTTTGTTAATAGAATTAGAAACACCAGCTTTCCACAGATTCAGTAATTTGTATATCTGGAGTATTTTCTCCTCAAAAAAAGGTGAGCTACAGAAATAACTACTGTCTCCTGGCTCACTCATTTTTGGAAAATTCATTAGTCAATAAGTGTAATTACTTCTTCATTCTTTGATTTGGTTTAACAAAAAGCACTCTGTCTATACATCACCTTCCTGAATAAATTGGATTCTTACAGTAATTGACTTACTGTCCTATGTAAATTAGACTACATTATCCTTTATTGTTAAATTCAGTTCAACTCATGGTGCAAATATTGCTAGAGTAAGCATTTAATTAACAAACAGATGCTAATTAGTTTAAGGTTAACTGATCCAATTCTGAATAAGTACCAGTGTTCTGTGATCTCATTAACAATTATGTAGTTTCTATACATAAGTCTTTCAGGTATAGTTAAAATTCATCTGTCACTAGATTGTGTGCTTTCTTAAAGTGCCTTTTTCACAGCAGAGATTCTCTATTATTCAGTAAATAACAAAGTAGAAATTTGTTCTTTATCATAAGTCGGTTTACGTTGTCTTTTTAGAGAGACACAAACATGTTTCTCACTCCTGGTTTCTATATTTGGAGCAAGTGTCATAAGATGATGAACTTGAGAACTGTGTTGCAAATCCATGAAAACTTAAAGGCAAAAGGCAGACGGAAAAGGAAATAGATGATGTGTGATGCTTAGGGGTCTCTAGACAATGAATTTATTATCATTAAATAGCTAAGTCTGTTCTTACATTCAAAAAGGGCACGTGCAAATCATCTATCACACCAAAGGAGTATTTTTTAGGAAAATTGCTAAAAACTGCTTCACTTTGTGGATATGACTGATCATAATTAGCAGATATTGCAAATCCAGGTGAATTTAGCTATCCATACATGCAACATTTGTCAGTCAAAGAAGCCTTATTTCTGTGAACGTTAATTAATAAATGGATAAAACCCCTGTCACATAACCAGTAACTCCTGCACCAGTGGAAGGATTTCACAGTAATTTCTGCCTGACTGAAGGTTTATTGTTAAAATTGCAAAAAGCATTGTTTGATCAAGTTTATCCCATCTCTTGAATCTTGAAGCAATCAGATAGTATCATTTGAGGTTCTGGAAATTCAGGGAGAGACATGGTGAATGATTTCCACACAAGAAAATACAAGTCTTTTGTTGCTTCCATTTTGAGATCTTCAGTTTGTTAAAACTTAAAAGTGAAAAGAAAATTTACCTAAGTATGTGAATTAAAACAAAAGAAAATGTTTACTCTCACTCTGCAGAGGAGTACCCTGCTAGTAGTCTGCAGGAGAGTAGTCTGCTAGTACTTGCAAGGCCCTAATTATTATTGAATAAAATTGGAGACAATGGGAGTTTTGCCATTGACTTTCTCAAGGCCAAGATTTAAGCTTTATGGACACAATTAGGCTTCCCTGGAGCCTAGAGAGATTTTGCCCTGGTAAATTATTTTCCCCAGGACTTCTGGAAGAACCATATGCAGAAGGATTAGGAACAAATTAACACCTCTGTTGTTTCATTGAGTAGCTCTATCAGAAAAGGGATGGAATATAAACTCAACCTAGACACAGCTGTTCTACCTCGCTTCTGCTTATTCCCTCTTCCAAGGTCTCTGTAGCGATAACCTTGCCACTCACTGTCTCTGGGGTAAAATGGCTCTATGCTTTTCACTTCCTTCTCCATCCCCAAAAGCAGCAGCAGAGGTGACTGTTCTTTCATCTCGTCTGTATGAAACATAAGTACAGCCACAGCTATACAAAATAGAGATTTTACTGCAGCCATACAATAATTTCTGATCCAAATTATAAAGCTCTTTAATTTCTTTATCTATTCTATTATATTCTCTGCTCATTCTTAAGAACATTTTTCTTTGTCCGTTAAAAACATGAGTAAATCTTTCAAGTAAATGCTATAGCTAGAATATAACTTCATGTAAACTTAACACATCTTTTTAAAAATTGCATTGGGACAATCCAGCAGAGACAATCACCATTCAGATTTATAATTAAACTGCTCCATTTGAGCAGAAATGATTTAAGCTTGAGCTGTGGAAGACACCTTTCTTTTGCTTATTAGTACGTAGGTGTGATGTTTTTAGTAAAGAGAAGGCATACCGATACTTTTACACAATGCAGCTTAATGATATGTGAAATATGAATGTATCCATATCTTACAATATATACAGGATTTCTGTGATTTGATACTGTCCTGCATAGTGCCATATAAATGCTGCTTGTTTTAAATAGTCCAAGCCTGAAGAACAAATTCCGACACTTCACCCGTGTCTTAAGAACCTACTTTTATCCCATCCAAAGGTCGATTTATTAAAAGACCAACTGAAAGAGAAATGTTCTTATTTTTACAAAAATTGCCAAAAAAAAATTTCTGTAAGTAAAGCTAGAAGTCACTTATCTGTATTGTACCAATTTATTTGTTTTATTTATTATATTGTCTAACTTACTAAGTTTTAATACCATGAATACCACCTCATACACATTCTATTGAAATGACTGGTACTATTCCTGAAGACCCTAATTATATTTAATTGGGTCAAAAATTGTAGATATGACCCCTTCATTATTATTTCTAAAACTCTGAAATTGGAAATAAAGTTCACCTCCCTGCCAGCTATATCGGTAAAGTTTTTCTGGTTTTGAGGGAGCTGGAAATTAATACAGCCTTTTTCTCAAGTAGACCTTCTTCCTCTGACAGTATGCACCAGCTTGCACCACTGATTTTAGTTGTCGTTCTGAATATGAAATTGTGTCATGTTGCAGAACGGTCATCATGTGCAGGAGGTAATGCACAAGCAGGCCTGCAAGGCACACACTTCTTAAAGCACTTTTAAGTCCCTCTTCCTCCAGAGTGACCGCATTAACTTAGTCATCTCAAAACCATGTTTCTGCTTCTCTTTCTATAGTAATTTCTTCATTAATCTCATTCTCTTCTTAATCTGTTGAACCTACTTACTTTGGGGCCGCAGAATTTCATAAGTTGTTACTCTACTGTTAAGTCCTCGAGACAAACAATGTCAGTTGATCAGACCAGAAACCAGCTTCAGCAAATAGTTTGAAAAAGTGGAAGGACTGCTGTTTATTGCGTAATAGTTTAAATAGTACCTAGACCTCAATCAGCATTGCAGGAAGTTTGTCTCAACACTGTAGAAAATGCACAGCAAGTTACAGTTTCATGCTCAAAGAATATTTAATCTGAAACCGTTTGGAATGAAAGAAATACATACAACACAACCCTTTCCTATGCTTCTTCCGAAACCTAAGGAAAATCAATAGTTGCTGTGTGAAAAGGCAATTTCATTAATACAGCCTTTAATAACATTGTTCTGAGGAAATATTGCAACTAGAACATGATTCACGTGATTGTGCGTTCTTGGAATTGAGACCTCTGGGCACAGAAGTCTCTCAGCTTCTCTGCTTTACTTTCGATTCCTATACCTCATACACATTGAGCATTAGTGATTCTTGGCTGCTGGATTATTTTGCATTTTTTGTGTTGTGTTGTGCTTGCTTGCCTGGGTTTTTTTGCACCACCTTAAGTTAAGACAAGGATATTAAAAATTCAGAAGATATTTTGTTTTGCTCATAAAATTCTGTGCCTGTAAATGCCTTAAAATTATCACTAATATATGTGTAAAAATTAGTATTTTTCACCTCTGTGATAAAAACTAAGATTTTTTTTTTCCTATTTAGAAAAAACAGGTCATCAAATAGTTTATAATAATATACCTTGTCACAGTGATAGACAGGTTGAGGCAGAATCTTCCTACTCTGTCATTCCTTATCTGTTCTACTGTGTCATTATCAAAAAGAGACACCTTAACTGACAGTGCTTTACAGCGTGTGATTTACAGAAGAAGTTTTTTGTATTTAACATAACATTAAATTTAAATAAATGAGGAAGAGAGTTATTATAATAATTTTCAGTACAGTCGGTGAATAAAAATATTTGAAATATTGAAAAAATATAATAAGGAAAAGATCAAAAAGAAGAAAGTTTAATCAGTGCCAACGGATTTTAATAAACCTTTGTTCTACACAGCCCCCCCCAGGATCAGACTGGAATTTAAGAGCGTACTGATATAAATAAAAAATGAAACAGCAGAAGATTCATTTACTACTTGAAGTTCCAATCAATGTCAAATTAAGCATAAGCTTTTATAATCGGTTTAGAATCTTTGACCTCTCCAAATGCAACGGACTTAAACTGATACTCTTTCAGCATATGTTTCCAACAATGTGTTTACTCAAAAAGGAGGAGATCCTACAGCTCCAGTCTTTCCTTTCATGTTCTAACTATGGGAGCATGTTCTTTTTGATTTATGACAGGGCTCCTATTAAAAATACTTAAAAGTTGTCCATTTTTCAGTGATTTTAAAAACTCATTATTAATATTATCATCTGTGAGATGTACACACAGAAAAGATTTCATCATAGGTAGACCACTGAGTAACACAACAGAAGTCTGTAGGGTGATCTGTGTCCTTTCATATCTTTGCGTGTTAGAGAGTTGTGGCTTCCTAAAGCAGGGTAAACCTAGTTTAGGGAATCTTGTGGAGGGTATGTTTCTAGGAATTATACTGAGCCTTTGACTTTCCAGAGAAGCTATCTCTGGATATTTTGCAGAGCTGAGTCAGGGAGCCAGACTCAGGCTTGCGATTCACATTGTGTGTGAATTTCTAAGACTATGGAGGTCAGCTAACTCCTAACCACAGTTTTCTGTGTTAGGGACTGATTAACAGTAGGACATAACTGGCTTCATGACTACTGTGCCTTTAGATGTTCATAACTACATAGTTGGAGCTATGTTTCTTCTCCTAGTTGCAGTTGTGGTGTGGAAATATATGCTGCTCTACAGCTACTGTCCCTCATACAGGTTGCTGCCTCCTCAGAAAAGCAACTCCAGCAGGAAGTTTGAGTTTTCCATAATTAATTTCAGAAGAGCCAGGCGTACAAAGACCAGCTATTCAACTTCTTTAAGTAGGTGGGACCATATAATATAACGGTGTTCAAGGGAATTCAATTAGCTCCAGATATTTTGGGGTGGAGAATTGAATGCCACCAAGGGAAGGAGCGGGAAGCTGCCCAGAGCCATGATCTCTTCCAGCAGTGGATGTCATTCCATAGTCCCTATTTGCCATGGCGGCCATCAACAGGCAGCTGTCTTTTTGTCTGTAATTTCAGCAGCAGAAGGGCATATGGTACACTGTCTTCCCTATGACATATTCATAGCTAATCCTACAGAATACACAAAGGTATTCCCACTGGAATCAGTAGGGCAATTCCTATGAGAGAAAAAATCCAAACATTGTGCAACTGAGCAGCTGTAGTTATAGCTTCCATGGGAAATTAAATCTCAAGAAAAAAATGTTCATAATGTCATGACCCATTAGTAGATGAGATTAGATTAGATGAGATTAGATGAGGATGAGGGGGAAGGCCAATGAGGCAGATATCCTGCTGGGAGTCTATTACAGACCACCTAACCAGAATGAAGAGGCAGATGAAACATTCCATAAGCGACTGGCAGAAGTCTCGCATTCGCTGGCCCTTGTTCTTGGGGGGGACTTCAACCTACCGGACATCTACTAGAAGTATAACACGGCAGAAAGGAAACAGTCTAGGAGGTTCCTGGAGTGTGTGGAGGATAACTTCCTGACACAGCTGGTGAGTGAGCCCACCAGGGGAGGTGCCTTGCTTGACCTGCTGTTTACAAACAGAGAAGGACTGGTGAGAGATGTGGTGGTCGGAGGCCGTCTTGGGCTTAGCGACCATGACATGATAGAATTCTCAGTTGTGAGCGAAGTAAGGAGAGGGGTCAGCAAAACTGCTATCATGGACTTCCGGAGGGCAGACTTTGGCCTGTTCAGGTCACTGGTTGAGAGAGTCCCTTGGGAGACAGTCCTGAAAGACAAAGGGGTCCAGGAAGGCTGGACAGTCTTCAAGAAGGAAATCTTAAAGGTGCAGGAGCAGGAGGTCCCCATGTGCCGTAAGAAGAGCTGGCGGGGAAGGAGACCGTCCTGGCTGACCAGGGAGATTTTGCTGGGACTCAGGGAAAAGAGGAGAGTTTATCACCTCTGGGAGAAGGGTCAGGCAACTCACAAAGAGTACAAGGATCTCGTTAGGTCAAGCAGAGACAAAATTAGAAAGGCAAAAGCCCAGCTAGAGCTCAGTCTGGCCACAGTCGTAAAGGATAATAAAAAATGTTTTTACAAATATATTAACAACAAAAAGAGAGGCAAGGAGAATCTCCATCCCCTACTGGATATGGCGGGGAACATTGTCTCCAAGGACAAGGACAAGGTTGAGGTACTTAATGCCTTCTTTGCCTCAGTCTTCAATAGCCAGTCCAGGTATCCACAGGGTATTCAGCCCCCTGAACTGGAAGATGGGGATGGAGAGCACAATAACCTGCCCATAATCCAGGAGGAAGCAGTTAAGGACCTGTTAAACCACCTGGACACCCACAAGTCTATGGGGCCTGATGGGATCCACCCGAGAGTACTGAGAGAGCTGGCGGAGGAGCTTGCCAAGCCACTCTCCATCATTTATCAGCAGTCCTGGTTAACAGCGGAGGTCCCAGATGATTGGAGGCTTGCCAATGTGACGCCCGTCTACAAGAAAGGCCGGAAGGAGGATCCTGGGAACTACAGGCCTGTCAGCCCGACCTCTGTGCCGGGGAAGATTATGGAGCGGTTGGTCTTGAGAGTGCTCACAGGGCACCTGCAGGACAACCACGGGATCAGGCCCAGCCAGCATGGGTTCATGAAAGGCAGGTCCTGCTTGACCAACCTGATCTCCTTCTATGACCAGGTGACCCGCCCAGTGGATGAGGGAAAGGCTGTGGATGTTGTCTACCTGGACTTCACTAAAGCCTTTGATAGCGTCTCCCACAGCATTCTCCTGGAGAAACTGGTGGCTCGTGGCTTACACAGGTGTACTCTTTGCTGGGTAAAGAACTGGCTGGATGGCCGAGCCCAGGGAGTTGTGGTGAATGGCGTTAAATCTGGCTTGCGGCCGGTCACAAGCGGTGTTCCCCAGGGCTTGGTTCTGGGGCCAGTCTTGTGCAATATCTGTATTGATGATCTGGATGAGGGAATTGAGTGCTCCCTCAGTAAGTTTGCAGATGACACCAAGTTGGGTGGGAGTGTAGGAGGGCTCTGCAGAGGGATCTGGACAGGCTGGATCGATGGGCAGAGGTCAACTGTATGAGGTTTAATAAGGCCAAGTGCAGGGTCCTGCACTTTGGCCACAACAACCCCATGCAACGCTACAGGCTTGGGGAGGAGTGGCTAGAGAGCAGCCTGGTGGAAAGGGACCTGGGGGTGCTGGTTGACAGCCGGCTGAATATGAGCCGGCTGTGTGCCCAGGTGGCCAAGAAGGCCAACAGTGTCCTGGCCTATATCAGAAATAGTGTGGCCAGCAGGAGTAGGGAAGTGATCGTGCCCCTGTACTCGGCACTGGTGAGGCCGCACCTTGAATCCTGTGTTCAGTTTTGGGCCCCTCACTACAAGAAGGATGTTGAGGTGCTTGGAGCGTGTCCAGAAAAGGGCAACGAAGCTGGTGAGGGGTCTGGAGCACAAGCCGTATGAGGAGCGGCTGAGGGAACTGGGGTTGTTTAGTCTGGAGAAGAGGAGGCTGAGAGGAGACCTTATCCCTCTCTACAATTACCTGAAAGGGGGTTGTTGCGAAGAGGGTGTTGGTCTCTTCTCCCAAGTAACCAGCGATAGGACAAGAGGAAATGGCCTCAAGTTGTGCCAGGGGAGGTTTAGATTGGATATTAGGAAAAATTTCTTCACTGCGAGAGTGGTCAGGCATTGGAACAGGCTGCCCTGGGAGGTGGTGGAGTCACCTCTGGAAGTGTTCAAAAAACGTGTGGATGTGGCGCTTCAGGACATGGTTTAGGGGACATGGTGGCGCTGGTTTAATGGTTGGACTTGATGATCTTGAAGGTCCTTTCCAACCTAGTGATTCTGTGATTCTGAGAAGGGCAACGAACCTGGTGAGGGGTCTGGCGCACAAGTCTGATGAGGAGCGGCTGAGGGAACTGGGGTTGTTCAGTCTGGAGAAAAGGAGGCTGAGGGGAGACATTATCGCTCTCTACAGCTACCTGAAAGGGGGTTGTGGCGACGAGGGTGGTGGTCTCTTCTACCAAGTAACTAGTGATAGGACAAGAGGAAATGGCCTCAAGTTGCACTTGGGGAGGTTTAGATTGGATATTAGGAAAAATTTCTGCACAGAGAGAGTGGTCAAACATTGGAACAGGCTGCCCATGGAGGTGGTGGAGTCGCCATCTCTGGAAGTGTTCAAAAAACAGGTGCGTGTGGCACTTCGGGACATGGTTTAGTGGGCATGGTGGTGTTGGGTTAATGGTTGGACTTGATGATCTTGAAGGTCCTTTCCAACCTTAATGTTTCTGTGATTGTGAGTACTCTTATATATTGATCATGTTGAATTTGGTATTCAAGCATGTGTCCTCTGATGCTAATGCTATTTTCCATGTAAAGCCCTAGTAGTTAACATATAAGGAATAAGGAAAATAAACCATGGTTTTATACCTTGTAGCTTAAGACATCTATAGAGTATAATTCTAAAGAAAATGAATCACATTCACACACCCTTGAAAAAAATTAAATTTTGTCATTTAATTTCACGAGTATAAGCTCCTCATTTGAAACTGAAAATATCTAACCTGGCTAACAGCTTAATTTCAGTGACACTTTGCAATATAAGGTTCCTTCTTCTCAACTTTTTGAACAATGTTTATCTGATGATCTTCAGAAAGATTATCTTCATAAAAATAATTAAGCAGTTAGATATTATAAACTCTAATAACTGTCTTAGAATTTTTGTTATAGCATGTTTCATGTAAAGGCTTCCTAAGTCTTTAGTATCTATTTTTGTTATATTTATTTATACAGCATAATTCATATTTTCATGCATTGATCTTTTTTGTATATGTTGTAGAAGGGATACAGCAGGGAACATAATGAAAAATAATGTATTACTGTCAGTATGTGGCATCCAGAAAGATGCAGGTCTTTTTGATATTCTTACAGCGATTCCTCTTTCAAAAAGGAAATACTACAATCTTATATACTACCTAAAAAGAGCACCGCCCCTCTACACTTATCATTTCATTAATTACAGCAATGCCATTGGGTGTTTTGCAGGTCTTGCACGATTAAATAGCAAAAATGTAGAATTTCATTGTAATGTTGTCTTTTTTTCATTTAGTTTTCAGAATTAAAAAATAAATATTGTCTTGAAAAGGAATACAAGTATCTGCTGCTGAAAGCTGTGATGATTTTTCCCCAGATCCTGTTTGTGGCAAATTCCCTTCCCTCATTTCTATTTCTCAGTTACAGGCATCAGCATTACGTTCCCACTTAGCCACTGGGAGTGCAGCCAGGCACCGGGACAGAGGGAGTGCCAGTGCTTTCACAGGTGTAAATCGAACCAGCTCCACTGGTGCCAGCTGAAATGCATTCATTTGTAACAGGTTATGTCTTGCAGAGACTCCTTCAAACCAGAAGATAGTTTATCACAGGTTTCAGGCACACAGCAGTGAAAAGAAAGAAAAAGGTCACAACTGTGCATGAGGATACATGGAACAACCTCACCTTTCCCATCTGATGCATTAAGGTCTTTGGACTGCGAGGGTTTCAGATTCAATCCCCTGCTCTGTTCCTATTAAATACTTTGAAAAATTCTGAAATTATAAAAAATTAATGAGATGGTGAAATCATTTTCCACTGAGCTGTCATCAGCAGCTGCACGCTTCATTGTAGCTGATATTACTTCAACGAGATGTATAAAATCGTATTGGAGAAAGAAGAAATTGGAAGTTGTTAAATTTCCTCAAATTTTGTCTTCTGTTTTCCAATGGCCAATACTGGAATTTGTTATTGGAACCTGTGATTAAGTTGTCACTTTACGGTGGTAATACCTAGAGGCCTCAGCAGATTTGTGGTTCCATCAGCTGTTACCATTCTACAAAACGTTTCTGTCAAATGGAATTCAACTAGCTGTGGACCTAAAGCTATCAATATACATACACAGAGCACATTACAACATAGAGTTATATGAGTTTAGTAAGAATAATTTTAAAAATTACTTCTGATATTGATTCTTCCATTAAAGTTTAATGGAGAGGACCAGGACACAGTGTTTTTGTATGCATCAGCTCCCACTGAAATGGTGATGTCAAGTCATCGTCAGAAAAATATGCAACTTGTAACTTACATGTATAATCACTTGAATAATCAAGTTATAATGAGATATTACTGACAGATTTTTATTCTTTCAATATTTTACTAGTGCATTTTTTTATTTAACTATTTTTTTATGCCTGTGGGCAATTGAGCTTCATGAAAGAAAAAATGTGGAATGTGCTTTTGCAAGTGTTATTATTTTCATAATGCAGCAAAAATATTATTGTAGAGCAGAATTAGATAATTAACAATCTCTGACACCTCAAGTTACTGATGTTGGTAGGCATGAGGATTCATTTCAACCGACCAGGTTAGGTACTGTTTTTATTCCTTGCTAATGACTTATTTGCCATCATATTACTAACTGGCAATCACACTCATTATTGGAAAAACCTGGTCTGACTTAGGATGCTTAAACTAAATCCCCATGACAGAAGGACATAATGTTTTATTTAATTGGATAATTGGTGTTTTAATTTAAATAAAACTCAGCTTTATTTGCCAAACAGGAATCTTTAGAAAAAAGAGTAGAAAATCTTTTTTATTTAATTCCTCTTAAATAAGAAAGTATTCTCATCTAATTTGGGCAGTGTACAAAGTATACCTCAGAATGCAGAACCATGTTGTCTATTACCATTTTGATAAAAATTAGACAGAAGGCCAATCCTTGGAAGTAGTTATTTTACTGAACATAGGAAAAGAAACCATAGTAATACATCCCTAAGAAAATTAGTCATGGTGATATGACATGGACAGTTTGCTAGTTCAAGTAATTATTTTTTTTTATACTTTGTACCTTTATTTATATATATGTTTATTTTTTAATATATATATTTTAATTGATTTTTTAAATTATTGTTTAAAATTCTCATAGAATTAAGAAAACTTAGTCATGGACGGGGGTCTTTTGTAAAAACCCTGTACAAAGCTAGTACAAAGACACCCCTTCCTATTGCAAGGAAATAAAACCATCTTTTCCAAAAGACCTTTAAAAAAATCATTCTTTTCTTTTTTTTTGTTCATCTTTCTTTTAACTCATCATTTGAATAATGAAAAATGATGTAAAGATACACATATGGGATGGATATCTAGTACCACTGTGCATACAAGGGAGGGTTAATATCTCAGAATACTTAGCGATGTTTTCAGTCCAGATATGCACTGCAATATAGCATTCATATTGATCTACTAGCAATAAATACATTGAACTGTGATTTTTTTTTTCAGCCTGTGAAATTGGCAATGGAATAAGACTTAGAATCTCAAAGTATATCACAGGGTGAATATATCAATTTAGGGATGTTAAACATTCTTTGACATTTAAAACTTTTTTACTTCTTCCTCTTTTCTTTCTCTACCTTTTTTTTTTTTTCATTGTATATGGATGGGAAATTAAGAAAAGGAATCAGTCAATTCATAAAACAACTTTTCAATATCTGTGTTGCTGTGAAATTAAGATCGCAGCAATCCTAGTGAATGTCATAGCCCTTGTTCTTGCATGCTCTGTCAGGGTATAGTGATTACTTCATTTTAAGGATAGACTATCTTGCAATATGTTAAGCTTCTTTTGCTTCTTATTTATTTATGTATGTCTGTGAATTTACAAATGTAAGTTTCTAAATCATTGTAAGATTGCTAGTGCAAGCCACTGCAGTTTTTAAGAAAAGATATGCAGTTGTGGATCAGATGCATAGAATGCGGAGGAGCAAATCAGCACCAAAGAACAAATACTTCTGATCCATACTACTGCCATGTTGAATTTAGCTAGGAGTATACAGCAGTTCTTGAAGTACGTCAGCTAATGCATTTCTGGATCTTTCATGTGGTTTCATATGTAATATCAAAACGTTTGTGCAGGTGTATGAATTCTTGAAGTGATACTGAGTTAATAACACTGAGCTATTGAAGCAGTATGGTCTTAATTTATTGCTAAAATACAAATAATCATACTGCATGTTAGGAATAGGACATAACTACCTGAAGAACTGAATAAATAATTTCTCCCACATGTGCTTATAGAGAGTTGTTACCAACTTTTTCATCCTCTCTCAAGCAAACTAGCTTCCAGCTAGTTATAAGCTGAAGCAGATTGCTAGATCACATAGACTTGTAGACTGACTCACTCTGGCATCTGGTATTGCAAATTATTCAAGAGCACTGTCATAGTTTCTGCACGGATTTATGCAATATATTTCACAATACTCTCCATCTTGTTATTCATACTTGATTTTTTTATCAGTCATTTTCTTTGCCATGTGTGTTATTGTTTGCACACATTATCAAGAATTATGGGATGATCTGCCACCACAAAAAAATATTAATGATTTTCTGTACTAACAGAATTTGCTGCAAGAAATCATTAATTTTACACTTGGGGCAGATTTGCCCAAAGATCTAGTCAGAGCTAGTCACTTAGGTAGTAAGAATAACAGCGCAGATTTGAGCAAAAGTAGAAATTAATCCCTCGCATTTCCAAACCTTCGTGACATTTTTAATATTCGGGATTTACAGAGAAAATGTAACAGTAAGAAAAATCCATGTGAATACAATCATTTGTATAACCTTGTCTCAATAAATTCAAGTAATTCTGAAATGTAAGAACATTAGGGGGATTTAGGTAAGATTTGAGTACTTGTTCTCTTGCCCTGTAGTTTTGCTCAAATGTAGCAACAGAGCAAGAATTAGAAATTAAGTACTAGGAAGAAGGAGAAATGGGGTACAAAACCAAAACTATCAGTGGATACAGTGTCAGAAAACTAGTCTCTCACAAATCTTCTTCATGTTTTTGAGCACAAAAAGTAAATGTCTTTTCTTCCAGTGCAATACAGCTTGTAACACATAAATCAGAGACACACTAGCAAGCACTTATTCTTTAGCTTAAACTGCTTTCTGGAAAATTTCAGGCATTGAAAGTCAGAATTATTTTCTAGCATTGTGCAAGTCCAACTAATGATAGTTCCTCTCTCTCTGTCCTTGTATTTGAATCTCAGTACTGCTTGCCCTTTGTGTTTGGAGAATTTAGTTAATTTAAAATTAAATCAGTCAGCTATTTTGCTACAGTAATAAGACACTTTGTAATCTTGAATTGCCCCACAAATTGCATAGCTCAATGTGGGTTACAAATAAGCATACACTTGCCCATTGTCCAGCAATGACATCTAAGAAGCCTATATTGAAATCAGCAGATTAGTGTGATTTGATGAATAAATGTGATGTGACAGATCCCAGCTAATGTAAAGCAATACAACTCTGCTTAAATCAATGGAATGGTTCCTAGGTTATACAAACTAAGTGATATTTGTGAAGCACAGTAAACACATCTGTAACTGTAGGATTGCTAAGGCTGCCAGTTGTAAAGATTTTTGCTCCAATACATTTGAAAAAAGCTATGCTTGTCTTTGTAGTTCATTCTTTCTTTCTCTTAGGAGCCCTTGTTTTGCTTTTCTTGTTATATTTTTTAACTTTTTGCCCAGCTAGGGGAAGCAACTATAATTATTTCTCTCTAGTATAATCCAAGTGCTTGGGTAACACATGCAATGCAGCCTAATTTTTTACTAGTTGAATATAAACCCTTCAGCTGGCAATCAGAAAGACACTCAACTGTCTCAGCTTTAGTTCCAAATCTGATGACAAAAGATGGGAGTAGAGAAAATACTCTCGGCATGTTTCCCTGTTTACAAATCCGTGCTTGGAAACCATTTTCTTTTGCTATGTGATATTCTTACTTCCAGGAGTATGGAACAAAGTAGACTTCACAATAAAGTCCAGACATATTTTATTTAATACAGGGACACAAGTAATAAAATGGTGTGGGTCCCTTTATAAAGTTCTAACTTTTTTTCTTTGAGCTTTCTTATAATCATCTTGATATTTCTTTCCACTCCATGTGTGTTTGTAAGCTTCTATATGATAATGGAGGGAAAATACTAAGTTTTAACTGAGCAAGGTATAATGGAACAGCAGGAAGCTTGTGAGCCACTTAAATTAAAATTATGAGGAAGAAATAGACATTAATTATCTCAGGCTGCATTATCTTTTCATTTTGCAAACAAGAAAATATTTAATACCCCAGGAGGAAAAGAATTAACTTCCTTTGAATCTTTCCACAGTGAACTCAAGAAGAAAAATGCTTTACTTGAGACTGGAGAGAGAATTTAAATCACATGCAGGGGGCAGCTAGATGAAAGATCAGAATCTAGTATATTCACTGAGCAGGGATGATGAGATGAAAGAGTAGACAAAGGAGAGACTATGTTCATGTTCGCTCTGTCCCACAAACCATGACCTCTTCCACGGTCACAAGGACCTATTTTCAATTTCAAGGCAATAGCTATAAATGTTAATAATTGCCTTTACTTCTTTCTCTGTAGCTTAGCTTCTTGCCCCATTACCAAAACCATTTAGTTTCTCAGTAATTCATTTTCTACATAATCTCCTTTCATGTCCTATGTTTCCTCTATTGTGTTTCACCTTGGGCAGTACATCATGTAAATAAAGCCTATATCCATAATCACTTTACCATACTGCTTAAGTGAATTCACTCTTGAAAACTCCATTCCAACCTGTGTCCATTACAGTAGCTCTCTTTAGTCCTCATTAGATGGGACAAGTGGGTGAATATTTTAAAAGCTATTTCAGTATCAGAGATCTAACCTTGAGTATCTATTCAAAAATTTTAGATTTATTTGAAGGATGAGCATGGCACAGATAAAGGCATCTGAGAAAGAAATTCATCATACTGTATTTTGATTTAAAAAATTCTTGCATTTGAAATAGTGTTTAAGGCCACATTATAATAGTATAGACACTGATCAAAGGGACAAAAATGTCCAAGAGCTTGTATTCAATTATTTTTTTTCACATTAGAAATAGAGATTTAACATACTAACAGCCTGGTAAATGTGTACATTGATATTTAAGGCAGAAATAATTGAGTTAATGCAGAAATGATTGAGTTCTGTATTCTTCCAATGAGCAAGAGAACTCCTAACTTCACACTGTCTGCAATGTGACTATCTCGGAAAGGACAGAAACAATCAAAATTTTGTGTAAAAGAGGTAGTATTTTTAGTTCTGTTTAGCACTTACTGTAATTAAGAAGTGTATATTGTCTTTTTTTAACCATGGTTGACTTTGAGTTTAAGATTCTGTAAAGCTCTTGTGTGTGAAACGAAGATTAGATAGTTCCCTTCTACTTCTCTGAAAGCAAATGCTTATGAAAGCTTTTTACACTCTCTCATGTCATCTCATGTTTGTTTGATGTGGTTATTGGTTGTTTTCCATCTCGAGTCTTAAATTTCAGTTTATAACAAATGTGAAGTCCTTTATTGGTTTTAGTAGTGAACAGTATTTATGGGAGAAATCAGGTAGAATTTTGAAATACTGTCTGTGCTGGGTATTAAATGGGGGTAGAAATATTAGATAACATGCCACCCACATTTTTTCCATGCACTGAGATAAAGTTAAGGACCTATGAAATTGGTTCCTTTAACGCCTTTTATTACATAAGAGAAAAAAATAAGAACAATCATTGCCTTCCAGCCTAGAAAAAGCCATTAATGTTCTTTTCCTCCCTTTTTTTTTATTTATTTTTGTTCTCAAGCTTCATTCTGACTTGGACAAGGGAGTGGGCACTGTTAAATATACCCTTTCAGGAGATGGTGCTGGCACAGTTTTTACCATTGATGAGACCACAGGAGACATTCATGCCATAAGGAGCCTAGATCGAGAAGAAAAACCTTTCTACACGCTCCGGGCTCAGGCTGTAGATGTTGACACCAAGAAACCACTAGAGCCTGAATCAGAGTTCATCATCAAAGTGCAGGACATTAATGATAACGAGCCAAAGTTCCTGGATGGGCCTTATGTTGCCAGTGTCCCAGAAATGTCTCCAGTGGGTGAGTAAGAAGCTTTAAACACTTAATAACTAATTGCATGTTACTTAATTGTCTTAATGTGTGTTCCCTGCTGAGGAAAGAAAGCGAAAGCTGAAAGGAAGACATAACTTCTAAAAGCTTGTGACTTCAAGCCTCCAAGGATAGAATAGGAAAAAAAAAATAATTCAAGGCACATATGCTGAAGTCCAGGGGTTCTGTGTACCCCCAAACTTGTTATTTCACATGATGAAGGGTCTTCCCTTCTCTTCCTAGTTACTGTTGAGTGTTTGCTTATAGAATTAGATGGTGAAACAGCATCTTGCCATTTACTGTTTTTCTCTTTGTGGCCTTTAAACTCCTACAGTACTTGCACAATCCCCTAATTATGAATCAGGGGACAATTCTTTATCCAAGTCCTGCTACACTGTGGGTGCTGAATGTTAACGGTTGCCATCACCTGGCTGTCCACAATGCAAGAATGGGAGTCAGAGAGGCTCAGCAAGACTGGCTCAAGGTCTCAAAAATGTAATGTCCAAGAAAATATTGAGTGCAGTGGATTCTCAAGTCAAAAAAAAAAAAAAAAAGATAAGACTGATTGGAAACATGGTAAGTTTTCAAAAAGCTAGTGCACAGAGGAGAGAATAATTTTCTCTCCAAAGCAAGGTGGACTATAGTAAGGATACTGAAGCACTGGAATAGTTTTTTTTTAAAGAATTTTCACAACACAATAGACATTTGCCAGGAAAGACATAAAGAGCATTGATCCTGCTTTGGAGCAGGAGAATTGACTAAATGGGCCCTTCGGGTCTCTGCCTGACAGCTGCTTCTGCAGTGGTTCTGAGCAGTGTGATTGCAACACAAGCACACTGCTTGTGTCCTGCTGCCAGGCGGCACTTCGGGCTTCCCTGCGGGCACCAGAAATTAATTCGTTCTGGGCTGCAAGGCCTTTAACTTCCCGATCCTAGTTTCAGCTTATTGCCATTCTCTCTCCTAAACTGTCTTTTCCAAGTACTTCACAAGCCAGTACTAGTCATTTAGTACTCCCTGTAGTTGCTAACAGTTTTGGAAGTTTTCTGACTCTGAAATGTGCAGGGGGATCCTGTTGTGCCTTCAGCTATGCAGCTCAGAGGGTGATGTTTTGAAAGACAATCTGTGTGGCAGCTAGCTATATACACAAGTTGCTATATGGAATTAATGAGGTAGTATTTTAAATTTTGTCATAAAGAGTAGTAGAATGTGTTAATATGTGATATGGGTAGACGTTCAGAGATGATCACGTTAATCTCATGCATGTGTAGAGATGAGTTTACTATAGGCACATAGAGGTGTGTCTATAGTTTCACTATATACGTGCACTATTGTTGTTGCCCCTTAGAGATGCCTAGTAAAATTATTTACAGTTATATTATTTATAGATGGAAAACATTTTTTATATTTTCAAATCTATTTCTGTTGCAAGTTCAGAATAAAATTTTCCCACCAGTGAATGTATGGTTGGTTGTTATATTGTTTTTAAGACATGATCAGAGAGAAATGAGAAAAATATAATGAATAATGCTATTTACACAGCAGAATACAGTGCATGCATTCATTCTCTCACTCTGTTGCTCTCCCTCCATCTTCCTTTCTTATTTTCATAAATATGTGTGTGCAGTAGCAGACAAAATGCTAACTGGTTTTTTTTAATGGGAAATTCTCTTCAAGGTATGCCATGCATTGTGGGTTTTACATTGGCTGGAATTTGTATGACTAAATGAGATGCAACTGAGTCATGCATACAGGATTTTAAAAGAAATACTTTTCAATTTATTTTCCTTTGGAAAAACGGCAGTAGATGCTATGGCAAAAACGCACCCTCTTGATCTTCACTTTATTCAGTCATATTCGCTTCCTCTAGAAGGTTTATTCATAACAATTTTAATTTTCCGCTGTAAGAAGAATAAAACATGGATGAAAATTGATCAGAAAAGACAAGGCAAGGAAATAGTGCCCTAAATGGAGGCCTAAACCCAATTAGTGGTTACTAAAGCAGATAACAGTTTTTGCTGTTGGGTTGTCTTGCAGCAAAAATATCCAGAAATGCCTTCTTTCGCCGGTGATGTGCCAGGAGATTGTGCCTTCTCTGATGTAGGTCTCCACTCTCTTCCTCTCTCTTACCCATGCTTTTGCTACCTGATGCAAGCACAGGTTTCTCAGAGGATCTAAATCAACTGCTTCTTAGCATCAGTACCATTTAGTTGCACCTATAGAGATGCCTAGACCTACCACTGCCTGAGGCTGACATTGAAAATCACTTTGATTTTTTAGCCGGTGCAGCATACGGTTGTCTTGGCTTAGGCAAAACCCCTGGTAAACTCTTCCTCTTATCTATTTTTTTAAACATTCATTTTCTAGTTGCCAGTTTTCAATTCCCAAGTGTCCTAAACTTCACTTACTATATTTTTGCAACAGTATCTCTCATGAACTGCATTCATGGACACTGTTTCTGTTGTGGGAAATGCACTACAACATGACTTTCCCCCGCTCTTATCTTTCTATGGTCCTGACAACTTTTGTGACTAGTGACTTTCTGTCTTTTATTGTTGCATAACACTCGCATGCAAAGGTTTACTCAGTTTGGTATTTTTTCCTAAGGTTATTGGTAATAAGGAGCAAAATATGGATGCCAGAGTTCATGTCGAAAGAGGAATAGAGGGGTAGCGAAATAGCTAATAAAATCCCCAAGACTTAACACGTAGTGTAAATACACAGTATGTATTCCGTTTGGACAGTGAAATAAACGGAATTGTATAAAACATCCTTGAGCTACCACAGTTTGCAGCCATAAGAGAGGATTGTGTGGGGCTGGGAAGTCTTGGGAAGAAAAATGTCCTTCAGATTCTTTACACACATTTTAAAAATTGTCATGGCTGCATTGTTCTCAGTTTCGTAACATCTCTGGCTTTCATACTAATTGCTGTCACTGAAGCTTTGGTGGCTGAAAAATTCCATAGCATTCATCCCCAGATTCAGAGTTCCAGTCACAGAGTTATAATAAAATTGTGTTTCAGCTTCATCCTGGACCTTGGTGATTTTTTACTGGACAAGGTACAAAAAGATGGAAATTCATAGGATCCTCATTATCTGGTTTTCTGGACATAGGTATGATTTAGGAATATCTGTCATACCCCAGTTTTTCATGGTAGATTTTCGAAGAACTTTGTTTTGTTATTTTCCATGCATGTTTCCTTTTTTTTTTCTTTCAAATTCACTTTGAGGTTATTTTAAAGATGCTTCTACAGTTCTGTACACTGGGGTTTCTTTGTTTTTCCCTATAATCAATATCACTCCTTTAAAAAGACTACGGTAATGCATATCTTTTAGCTTTTTATGAAGAGAAGATAATTTTAGGATTGCCATTTTTACTTAGTGGTGCATTCCTTACTGGGAGCCAAATTCCTTCATACACTTTTCACTAAGAAAAAAAATGTTAGCAGGATGTTTACTGTGTTCTAAAACTCTAATTTAAGCCCACTACAAACTAGGACGCCTACCGGTTTTATGACAAAGGCTTGAATGACCAGCTAGCCTTGCTCCTTCCATACATGCACTGTAATCTGCTCATGTATGATGGAGAGGACGGTCAATCACATATATAAACAAAAAAGATCTTCTCTTGAAAAGCCCCTTGGTTACCAACTGGTGAAACATGCAGGCTACTACACCCATCTATGACTTCCATTATTTCTGATACTTTCAAAGTGTGTGTAGTTTCTGTATTGTTGTGGAAAGATAATGGTACCTCCAAAATTGACAGTGTATTGCTCACATAACAAATGGAGTGCGGAATAATTTATGGTGAAGAATTTATTTTGGAAAGGACAAAGATGCGAAATTCCCTGCAGAGAAACTCAGCAGATGGAGTCAAGATTACAACGCAGAGCAAACATTTTAAGAACAGAGATTGCTATGCTGTTATCCTGTGCCTAATAAGAGATTTATAAAAGCTTAAGGTGTGGAAACCTACCATATTATTTCTGATATTGGATTGGTTTTATCAATACATTTATTTGAACGTATCGTCTTGATTTAATAAGAGTTCCAAAATGTAGAACAAACCATAAATGGAAATTTGTGTATGAGGACTGAAAAGAGGGTTGTAATTTCCCCATTTTTAAGTTAGTATTATCAAAATACATTGTCCTTAAATATAGTTTAATCAACTGTGTTGTGTCTTCTGGCAGCTGTGTCAGCTTCTGTTGCAACATAGCTCACGTAAACATGCAAATATATGGTGAGTTTAAACCAAGGTTATCTTGTTATTAAAGCTATCGGTCCAGATGACTGAGAGTCATCTGCATACCAGCATTAAACACACATTTAAGGAAAGATCTTACTATATATATATTTATATTAGACATAAATATGTGCACAGAAATGCATCTGCATTTCTCATGCATTTCTTTCACTGACTGCTGATTTTAATTGATCATATTTATAATGTGATAAATTCATAACTTCTACTGCCACAGTCTACTAATTGTTTTCTAGGGTATTTCCATTATTCTTCTATGCTTATACACAGACCAGCTAGGGCTGTACTAAACGCATCAATTCCATAACATATAGACTCCATACGTTCTTTCCTAGGCAATCTCATTTCATACCTTTCGAGTAGATTAACCCTTTATTGCTTGGGGGGGCTCTACAAACAGCAGATCAACATGGTAATTATTCTGCCTTTTTGGTTATTAATTAACAGAATCACAGAATCACTAAGGTTGGAAAGGACCTTCAAGATCATCAAGTCCAACCGTTAATCCAGCACCACCGTGTCCCCTAAACCATGTCCTGAAGCACCACACCCATATGTTTTTTGAACACTTCCAGAGTTGGTGACTCCACCACCTCCCTGGGCAGCCTGTTCAAATGCTTGACCACACTCTCAGTGAAGATATTTTTCCTAATATCTAGTCTAAACCTCCCCTGGTGCAACTTGAGGCCATTGCCTCTCGTCCTATCACTAGTTAGTTGGGAAAAGAGACCGACACCCGCGTTGCCCCAACCCCCTTTCAGGTAGTTGTAGACAGCGATAAGGTCTCCCCTCAACCTCCTTTTCTCCAGACTGAACAACCCCAGTTCCCTCAGCCGCTCCTCATAAGGCTTGTGCTCCAGATCCCTCACCAGCTTCGTTGCCCTTCTTTGGACATGCTCCAGCACCTCAACGTCCTTCTTGTAGTGAGGGGCCCAAAACTGAACACAGGATTCAAGGTGCGGCCTCACCAGTGCCGAGTACAGGGGCACGATCACTTCCCTGCTCCTGCTGGCCACACTATTTCTGATACAGGCCAGGACGCTGTTGGCCTTCTTGGTCACCTGGGCACACTGCCGGCTCATATGCAGCTGGCTGTCAACCAGCACCCCCAGGTCCCCTTCCGGCAGGCAGTTCTCCAGCCAATCCCCCCCAAGCCTGGGGCATTGCATGGGGTTGTTGTGGCCCAAGTGCAGGACCTGGCACTTGGCCTTATTAAACCTCATACAGTTGACCTCTGCCCATCGATCCAGCCTGTCCAGATCCCTCTGCAGAGCCCTCCTATCCTCCAGCAGATCAACACTCCCACCCAGCTTGGTGTCATCTGCAAACTTACTGAGGGAGCGCTTGATCCCCTCATCCAGATCATCAATAAAGATATTGAACAAGACCGGCCCCAGAACCAAGCCCTGGGGAACACCGCTTGTGCCCGGCCGCAAGCCAGATTTAACGCCATTCACCACAACTCCCTGGGCTCGGCCATCCAGCCAGTTCTTTACCCAGAAAAGAGTACACATGTCTAAGCCACGAGCCACCAGTTTCTCCAGGAGAATGCTGGCTGGGCCTCATCCCTTGGTTGTCCTGCACATGCCCTGTGAGCACTCTCAAGATGAACCATTCTATGATCTTCCCTGGTATGGAGGTCAGGCTGACAGGCCTGTAGTTCCCCGGATCCTCTTCTGACCTTTCTTGTAGATGGGTGTCACATTGGCAAGCCTCCAATCATCTGGGACCTCCGCTGTTAACCAGGACTGCTGATAAATGATGGAGAGGGGCTTGGCAAGCTCCTCCGCCAGCTCTCTCAGTACTCTTGGGTGGATCCCATCAGGCCCCATAGACTTGTGGGTGTCCAGGTGGTTTAACAGGTCCTTAACTGTTGCCTGTTGGATTATGGGTGGGTTATTGTGCTCTCCATCCCCATCTTCCAGTTCAGGGGGCTGAATACCCTGCGGATACCTGGTCTTGCTCTTAAAGACTGAGACAAAGAAGACATTAAGTACCTCAGCCTTGTCCGCATCCTTGGAGACAATGTTCCCTGCCATATCCAGTAAGGAATGGAGATTCTCCTTGCCTCTCTTTTTGTTGTTAATATATTTGTAGAAGCATTTTTTCTTATCCTTTACAACTGTGGCCAGACTGAGCTCTAGCTGGACTTTTGCCTTTCTAATTTTGTCTCTGCTTGACCTAACGAGATCCTTGCACTCTCTGTGAGTTGTCTGCCCCTTCTTCCAGAGCTGATAAACTCTCCTTTTTGCCCTGAGTCCCAGCAAAATCTCCCTGGTCAGCCAGGCTGGTCATCTTCCCCACCAGCTCTTCTTACGGCACATGGGGACCTCCTGCTCCTGCACCTTTAAGATTTCCTTCTTGAAGACTGTCCAGCCTTCCTGGACCCCTTAGTCCTTCAGGACTGTCTCTCAAGGGACTCTCTCAACCAGTGACCTGAACAGTCCAAAGTCAGCCCTCCGGAAGTCCATGGTAGCAGTTTTGCTGACCCCTCTCCTTACTTCGCTCACAACTGAGAATTCTATCATGTCATGGTCGCTAAGCCCAAGATGGCCTCCGACCACCACATCTCCCACCAGTCCTTCTCTGTTTGTAAACAGCAGGTCCAGTAAGGCACCTCCCCTGGTGGGCTCACTCACCAGCTGTGTCAGGAAGTTATCCTCCACACACTCCAGAAACCTCCTAGATTGTTTCCTCTCTGCTGTGTTATATTTCCAGCAGATGTCCGGTAGGTTGAAGTCCCCCCCAAGAACAAGGGCCAGCAAATGCGAGACCTCCGCCAGTCGCTTATAGAATGTCTCATCTGTCTCTTCATCCTGGTTGGGTGGTCTGTAACAGACTCTCAGCAAGATATCTGCCTCATTAGCCTTCCCCCTCATCCTTACCCGTAAGCACTCGACTTGGTCTTCACAATCATTGATTTCTATACAATCAAAACCCTCCCTAACATACAGAGCCACCTCACCACCTCTCCTTCCTTGCCTATCCCTTTGGAAGAGCTTATAGCCATCCATTGCAGCACTCCAGTCATGAGAAACAACCCACCATGTTTCTGTGATGGCAACTACATCATAGCTGTCCCGCTGCACAATGGCTTCCAGCTCCTCCTGTTTGGTGCCCATGCTGCGTGCATTGGTGTAGATGCACTTGAGCTGGGCTATCAATTTCAACTCTGGCATGCCACCCCTAGGCTCATCTCTAGTGAGCCTGGTTTTATCCCCTTCCCCCTTCAAATCTAGTTTGAAGCCCTCTCGATAAGGCCTGCCAGCTCATAAGCAAGAATCCTTTTGCCCCTTGGTGACAGTTGCACTCCATCAGCTGCGAGGAGACCCGGTGCTGTGTAAACTCCCCTGTGGTCAAAAACCCCAAAATTCTGACGATGGTACCAGCCCCTGAGCCACCTGTTGATCAGGTGTGTTTTCCTGTTCCTGTCAGCGTTCTTCCCTGTCACTGAAGGGATTGATGAAAACACTACCTGTGCTCCCACTCCATCGACCAGTCACCCCAGTGCTCTCAAGTCCTTTTTGACTGCCTTCGGGCTTCTTAGCGCAACCTCACTGTTGCCAACCTGTAGGACCAACAGTGGGTAGTAATCAGAGGGCCAAACCAGACCAGGGAGTTTCCTGGTGACATCTATCACCCAGGGAGGCAGCAGACCTCACTGTGAGTTGGGTCTGGTCGACGTATTGGGCCCTCTGTACCCCTCAGAAGGGAGTCGCCTACGACAATCACCCTCCTTTTTTTCTTAACAGAGGACGTCTTGATGCGTGGGGCTGGATGACTCACCCTAGGCACCCCCTTGGATCGACCTTCGTCAGGGTCCTCATGTTCCTGTCCCTCACATTCCAGAGCCCCATACCTGTTGAGGGCAACTGGGATGGTGAGGGAGGCCGGGAGGGGATTTGCCAGCCTCTCCAAGCAGGGACCTGCTTCCATTTCCCCTCATCTCTTAGGCCCCCTCCTTCTGCCCGGCAGCAGGAGGGCAGGGGATCCCCTGCTGCTTGTGGGGCCTCCACCAGCTGCCCCTGCTTCAGGGACGGCCGGGTGCGGCTCCACCGATCCATCTCCCTCTCACACTCCCTAATGCTCCTCAGCCTGCCCACGGCCTCTGCCAGCTCTGCCCCAGGCCGAGCAGGTCGCTCACCTGGTCGCACCGCACACGGGTGGTGTCTCCGCTGGTCTCTGGAACAACCGACAGGCTCAGGCACTCTTTGCAGCCGGGTACTTGGACAGCCGCGTGCTTGAGCGGGAGCTCTGTCTGTGTCGCCACATTCTTTCTGGTCATGGTTTTCAGCCGAGTGGCCACCATGGCTGAGCCTCTTCTGGGAGGATGATGGCCACTTGTCAGAGAGCCTCTAGTGCCGGGGGGGGACGACTGCGCCCCGCCCGCACGCCTTCCCTGCGTGAATGAGTAATGGAATCTGTTCACACTAAATAGCTGTATTACTGATTAGGCTTGAATACTGTATTTGCAACTGCCTCATTTGTAACGCTATGTTGTAACACTAAAATGGTCAACGATACTAGAAAGTTGATATCAGGTTATTTTTAATGGGTATCCTCTGTGGTGCAAGGCAGATACTTGAAAAGGATTATGGATTTGCTTCCCACATTACTGACAACCTAAAAATAGTCTCTATAAGTTTTCTGGCACTTTTCAGTCTAAGTGAATACTTAATTGGCTTATATTTAAATGTTGGCTTATATTTAAATATTGACAAAGGCTTATATATATACATTTACAAATGGAATATATGTTTAATGCAACCATCTATGCAGTTTCATGTGAAAGGTTTACAATGTGTAGAAAACTAAACTGATGAACTGGTGGGTAGGAACTTGCATTCTGGTTGGGCATAGCTTAGTACCCTGTGCCTGAGTTCAGCCTGAAGCTTACACTGAGCAGAGGCTGGGGAAGGAAGTACTATAAAGCACTGGAGCAAATACTGAGCGATCCTTCCCTTGATAGAGATTCCTAGCTTCTGGCCATATATTTTTAGGGACTTCCAAAAGAGTACCCAGGCTGTTGCAGAAGATATTACTTTGGGAATCTGCAGAGGCCGGAGAGATTTTTGCATGGTATTACACACACACACTCATGGAGTGATAACTGGCAATATAATCTGTCAGCCCCAATCTGCAGCCCCTCCATCTCTACCCTGGTCTCCATGCTTTTTTCTGGTGTTATGGAGACCATAGAGACAATGGTGGGAATTGGATGTCATATTCAATCTACAAATATCTTGAATATTCCTGTTTATTCTCGTTCCCTTATCTAATAATTCCCATCAATCATTTTCCCTTTTTTTGTCCACTGTTGGTCATTGAGGTGAAAATGTTGGAGAATTTTCCACAGTGATCCCAAGATCAAGAGTTAATAGGTAACCAAACCACAACACAACTCTGTGGGCCTCTTACTTGGTATTTCTCAGTTACTTGTTATGTTAACATTCCCCTGTAACACTTTGCGGTCAAGCTTTCATTTTGTCAAGCTGTTACCTGCTTATATATTCTCTTTTACTGGCAACCTATGAGTTCAGATCCAAGTGAGATGACAGTGGCAACCCACCTGTCATATGATAACTTATTCTGATACTTAGACTGATAACTTATTCCTAACTTTTGATTTCTATTTTTAGTTGGATGTTATGTTAGAAAAGGCTGTTCTCTCTTAATGTTTGGGGTTTTTTTTTAAAGCTATTGCTTAGGAACCTTGCTGAAAGCTTTTTGGAAATTTAAATACTGTTTATCTATGCAAGTGATCTAGAGCTATATACTCAGTGATTCACCCACTAGTTTTAGCAGGTGTTGTGAAGAGCAGCTTCCCTTCACAAAACTGCACTGACTTCCCCCTTGCAGGGTCATATCCACATGTCCTCTAATTTGGTACTTTATTACAGACTGTACAAATTCGTCCATCACCTGGGTCAGATCTGGTGCCCTGGGTCATAGAGACCATTTTTCAGAAAAATTCATATTCCATTGCTGCCTTTCAGTTCTCCATCCTGGTGCTATGTCAGATGGCAGTTTACCCATCACAGCTGACATTTCATCAGTTTCTCACTTAGAACTTCTTTGTTAATTACAGAGTCATTTTTTTAACTGTGAAAAGAAACAGCTACTGCACTGAGCATCAGACTAAGTTTTATAGCCAATATAGAGAAAGGTGAGTTTTAAGGAAGGCGAAAAAGGGAAGGCAGGTTATGGCTGCTTAGCCTTTTGTCAAAAAGTTTTTTCCCATGTATAAAGGGCATTGAACAAAAGTACAAAGCAAACCAAAATAAAAATAATTTAAAAAAACAACACTGAGATGTTGAGAGAACATTACAAGTAGATGGTAAATGCTTTTGGAACAGTCTTTCTTGACATTCAGATAGATCACTAGGCAACCTAGGCAGCTTCAGCTACTGTGAAAAACCTTACGGACAAAACCCTTTTAAATCAAAAGGTGGGAAGAAAACAATGCAGAGAATCAAGGCTTGTTTGGTTAAAGATTGTGACTATTGTCATACTCACTGTGAATTTCATTTCATACACCCTAACTGTTGGAAATTGTCAGCAAAACAAGGAAATTTGACAAATATTGTTAGCTGGGAGAATCTATGTAAAATGAAACCTGTGACAGACAGGACCCTACAAACATGCACACAGCAAAATATCAGAAAAGCTTTTGCTTTTAAAAAGGTGAGACACTGGATAAATGTTTTCTGCTAGCTGGTTTCACAGTCCCAAAATGTCAGTGTCAAATTCATGCAAAGCATTTGAGTCTTACTTCATGTATATCCAGGCCTACATTATTCTGTTTAACTGGAAGTGGACAAAGTTAAAAACTCATGTCACAGCAGATAAAGCCATTATATTCCTATCCACATGCTAACTTTGCTCCAGGTCAGTAGCATAAATCAAATAAAATTTTATATTTCCTCACACCTAAGTCTTTTGATGCAGACCTCTCTGCTAGGTTAACAAACCAATACTTTCATTATTAAAATTATGCTATTTGGTTTTGCTCTAAATGTATAAAATGTTGGTCATTTTAATGTTGCTGAGTATTAAATATTTTAGTATATAAGGACAAGCTTTGTAATTATTGGTACTGTCTTGTGGTTTGCATAATCATCTTTAGGTTAAAGATATGTTGCATTAGAGTTGTTAAACTTATGTGGGTTTTGTCAATGGTACTATTGCCGAGGGAAAGGTGTTGGCATGTTTTAGTGTAGTATTGAGATGTAGGAATTGTTTTTATACAGATACATAGCATCTCTAAACATAAAACATATTGTATTGATAGTTGTTTTAGTAGACACTGACCAGCTGTAAATGTTAAAAATTAACAAGAAGTTGCTTTTTCCTTACCACAAAATGACTCTGAACATTAAATATATTTTCAGTAAGAGCTGTTCTTTTGACCACCAAGTGGTTTTAAGCATTAAACATATTTTAAAAGTATTACTGTTCTCAGCCATTGAGTGACTGTAAACATTAAATACGTTTTATAAAAGCTGCTTTTCAAGCTACTGCCTGCATGGCTATGAACATCATTTTTCTTTAAGGTTATTTTCCAGACACTGAGCTATTTTTTTCTTATAAGCTCAGTTCTATTTATAATTTTCCACAGAAGAAACAAGTGCAAGGTTTCACTGGCTCTTTATTTGTGGCAACTAATCATGTCCTATCCAACTTTTCATAAAGACACTGCAGGTAATAAGAACAGGCCAAAATTAAAATGGATTTTCATGGATATTTTGCATGGACTGTGTGTTCATACCTAGTGTTCTTTCCCCCATTTTTTGTGTATAACTTTGTAGTGAACCAAAATAATGAAAGCAAACATGAGTGATATTTTGTACTAAGATAACTGGTCTAAGAAATCAGTCACTGATAGATTGTGTGAATCAATCAAGTCATCATCAGCCCTAGAGGAGGACAAAACAGAAGGCAAAATAGTCTGAAGATTGCTAAGCAAATGGGAGTCACTAAACCAAATATGATTAAGGGCTTTAATTCTGTGTGCAGAAATAACTCCATGTGGCAAATTAGATGTAATCCTAGGAAGGCCTGGAGTGATAAGAAAAGTGTTCATGAGAATCTGGCTTAACAAGAGCTAAGAGAATAAAATCACTGATCACAAATATTCTGTTAAGGAAAAATTATTCTCTGCTTAGAGAATCCCGTAAGGCTTAAAGTCTACAGCAAAGACACTGCAGATAAAAATAATACCTTAGGAAAAAAATCGACATAAAACAGAGGTCTAAAAATATCTGCAAAATGAGGAACAGCACATACTAGAGCATCTTTAAATGGCATGTCAGCCAATTAGTAAGTATATGTGTCTGTCGACCTTGGATTTAATGAATCCTAGAAACTTATCATTTCTGCTTATTTGTAGTAAGGAACAGCATAGATGGGTAATCCAGCCCAATGTCTATCCCATACAGCATAGATTTTTCCTAACTAAGGAACCATTAAAGGTCTTATGGGAACATGAGCCTGATGTCCCTCCAGCCTTTGATCAACAAGGCTCCTGACAGAGTCGGTTGAAACCTTTGCACAAGAGTCATTTTTGCTAAGTTTCTGTAGAACTGAAAGATGCAAACATATAATTCTGTCAAAACTTTTTATGAAAAACCAGATGGCTGCCTGGTGAGTCATTCCCCAGGTTAGCTGGTGACTGGCAAATTAAACAGGTGGTTCCCAAATTAGTAGAGAAATATTCTTTATATCAACCTGACAAGCCAAGCACCGGCTGGCTGGGAACCCATAGGCGAGGCAGTCTCCTCTGGAGCTGGGAACCTGGTGGGTTTGTCTGTTCCCTGACACACAGTTGATGACAAGGCAGGTTGCCATGCTTCCCAGACAAGCTAGTCAGCCTGCAAGATAAACAGGTCATAGAAGAAGATCAATGGAAATGAAACTGTCTTGTTCACCAAAAACTCAGAAGTGCCAATATTGTTTTCTGCAGTGTGCAAATAATTTTTTTCTGGAGTGAAGCAAGATGAAGTGGAAGGCCAAAACTATCTGAAATATCCCAGTAAAGCAAAATTCCAGTGTCCAGACATTCTTACTTTCCAGTTATGTCTGGGCACCTTTTTTGCAGAAGGCAGGAGTAAGTGAAATCATTGAAGGTTGGAGCGGAAAAGGCTGGAAATAGAGGGGGGGTGAAAGTAGAGAATGATAGCAGAATAAGAGGAAAAGATTTACAGACTGTTCAGATTTCATTTCAGGAGACACAGGAGAGAAATGCAACACTTTAATACTGCCTTGGACTTGATTAAGGCTGGCACTCCTAAAGAGTTGTCTATGGTTTCTGTTAACAGACTTTACAACCATCCTTTTTTTTTCATAAGAAGCTTAAAGAATGTTAATTCACAAATAAATGACACTCAAAGTATGAGTGAGACTGTGGAGCAGTCTTGAGGGAGCAGGAAAATAGCATGAAACAGGCAAGGGTCGTCCAGCAAGGACTGCCTGACGCACCAATCTGTACCAGTCATCGACGGAGAATGTTGCAGATGCCCTCAGAGGTGTAATTTCAATTCACAGAATCACAGAATCACAGAATCACTAGGTTGGAAAGGACCTTTAAGATCATCAAGTCCAACCATTAATCCAGAACCACCATGTCCCCTAAACCATGTCCTGAAGTGCCACATCCACACGTTTTTTGAACACTTCCAGGGATGGCGACTCCACCACCTCCCTGGGCAGCCTGTTCCAATGCCTGACCACCCTCTCAGTGAAGAAATTTTTCCTAATATCCAATCTAAACCTCCCCTGGTGCAACTTGAGGCCATTTCCTCTTGTCCTATCACTAGCTACTTGGGAGAAGAGACCAACACCCTCATCGCCACAACCCCCTTTCAGGTAGTTGAATTAACCATTTGCATTTGCATCTTGGTACACAATTGTTGGCAACTGATGATTTTCACTGAAAATAATGTCAACTGCTAGTCATCCCACTGAGGTTGACATGATGTTTTGGGGATAGAGATTCTAACTGGTAAAGGGTAATGTGAATCCCAACAGTCAATCCAGTAATAACCAGGCCAGGATATCTACAGCTGGAGAGTATCTCCACAATCGTATCCTTCATCTTCCATCTGTGTTTATTGCTGTTAGTACAGGAAGCATCAATTTTACCATTTGTTCTGATGTAAAGGAGTATCCTAACTTATTTGAAACATAATTACGTAGCTAGGTTTCCCATACTGTAGGAACATCACCTTGGAAGCCTATCTATCCTCCTGTCTTTGTAAATGGCCAGAAGTAAAGCCTAGGAGAAAGCTAAACACACAGGTAGATTATCATGTCTGGGGCAGGTTTTATCTACCCTCATGGGGGTAGGTTTTCTCCAAACACACCTTACTTATTTATTTTTTAACTCTGTTGAAAAGGGTTGTTATAGTGTTCAGAAGCATGTCAGATACTTCTCTAATCCCCATTTTATTAGACCTAGTGACTGTACATTCTCTAAATCAATCACATCATTCTACTAAGCATTTCCTTTTCCTATTTTCAACATTTTTTACTTTCAGTCTGGAAGATGAAAGATCAATAGGAACAGATGATAAACTTTGGTATGCTCCTAACTACTGTATACATCTCTATCATGCCCTGTTTGTCTCATTTCTAAATTAAACAGGTAAAGTCTTTAAAGTTTTGTGTGCAAAACTTTTCATGTCTCAATTCCTTTCACTGTTTGCCTCTGACCCCTTTTATTTCTGTTGTCCTTTTAGCAATAGGGCAAAGATAATATTTTCAACAGTCTTGAGAGAATTCAGATGAGAAAGATGCCTGGAAGGGCAGGTTCAAGTGCTCAAGCCTGCAATTTATGGTCTTGCAAGAGATGATATAGACACAGATGCTCAAATTATCAGCCCCACTTGCTACTTCTCTGGTTCAGTACCTCCAAATTCATCCACTTTTCTTTCTGCTTTCACTCCATATTACCTCATGCCTGAACACAAACCAAATCCTGTCAGACAGTTTTCAGCAGATGTTTGATAGTCCTGGGAATCTTTCATAGCTCTTGCATGTGATTCTGAATGAATCCTCTGTTCACAGATTTTAAGTCCTAAACCAATATTAATCACTGAGCATAATCCAGTGAGACATAACACCTCACTGTTCAAACAGCGGATGATCCTGTGTGCCTTCAAAGATCATCCAGTTGCTAATACAGAAGGGGAAAAAAAACCTTCCCCTGGTTGAGTAGAAAATATAGCTTTACTATGATATATTAAAGAACCATGTTTGATAGTTTTATGTGCAATACCGGTGGGGGAATAAGGAGGGGAACTGTTAATGTTTGTGGAGCGGAGGCAGCGGCTGAACATATGTAAATCGCTGCTTTTATTTGCCACAACCCAGATTCAAACACTGGTGTACTAGGAATTGCTCCAACATAAAATAAGGGATAAACAGTTCCTACATCAGCTTTTCTTTGTAACAAATAAACAAATAAAATTCTAGCCTTTCTTTCTGAAGAAAATCTTTCATAAATGACCTGAAAGGTGCCAAGATATCAGACTGCCCGCGTGAATCAAAAGATAGCAGCAAGGCATCAGTTCCTTAGATTCCAAAATCCATATGAAGCTGATAATTGAACTGGCAAATTGTAAAGAAGGAATCCTTCCTTTGGGCCACTGCACAGCAATAACAGATCTCTGAACTGCTGATTTAAAGGAAAGATACGGGATAAGAACTGCACCAGCACATCTTACTGATTTACTGTAGAGCCGAGGTTGTGGCAGTTCAGTAATACCTGTGCTGCAGTCTGGATGCTTTATATTTTAGCCATCTTTATCAATTTGCTTTGGGTAGCACAAGGGGACAGTAACAGTGACGACAGGATAGGTTTTATGGCAGCATAGTACAAGGGACTTTAGGATACTAACTCACCAGCTACCTTGCAGGGATGTCCTAATGGTTCATTTCCAGTGCTACTGTTATCCAGACTGCCTACATGAAAACCCGTATGAGCCTCCCTGCCCACATTGCAAATATGATTTAGGATTTGAGTGTTGACTTACTTAAGGACACCATGTACATCATGTGGGTACCACTCTCATCAACAGTAGAGGTTTTAGACTTGTTAGTAAGTTCTTGCTAGTGAATGTTTTTCATCAGCACATTCTCATGCCAGATTTGTAAAAGTAATTGGGCAATGAAAGAGTTTTATAGGCATCATGTGGGTTTGTTTTTTTTCTTGATATTACCAAGTGCAGGGCACATAAATGGTTTTGAAACCTTTAGTCAGTCTTTAGACTCCCAAATTTGGTAGCTTCAGCTGTACCACCAAGTTCCTCAAGCAATGCTGAGCACCACTATTGTGTAGGGACCTACATTTTGCTGGCATATACTATGAAAGTGGACTAAAATGTTCTGGAAATTTGTCCAGGTATTCCGAGCAATATCTCCAGAGCCCAACCACATCAAACACAGCTCAAATTCAGCAGTTCTACAGTAGGTGATTTGGGATATGCCATGCAGGGTTAAATGTCCACACGGATTTATTTGTATAAATTCCAAATGAAGTATCTTAGTACCTGCCTGACCTGGAAAAAACTAAATTTCTATAAAGTTGTTTCATGGGTGCCTAAAATGTCACCTAAGGCTGTCCCCGATCTGCTTGCGCAGAGAACCATCTGAACTTTACATTGCTGAGCAGCTAGATGCCAATTAATGCCTAAACACTGTCAGAAATCACAAAGTAGATTTTTTGGAAGCCAGTCAGTGACATTTTCAGAGTTCAGAGTTACATCCCATGCAAAATGTGGCTCGAAGAGTGGCTACATGGTTTTGATTTTGCAGTGAGTTAGGTAGAAAACTCACACAAGATGCTGCAGATGCAGTTTTAATCCTTTCTTTTTTTGAAACATGTTTTAACCACCAGACCAGAGAGCCTTTCTTAATCTCTCCATTCTCCCTTTTTTTTTGCCTGAATGAATATTTAATGATCTTATATAAAACAGGTCAGCTTCCTCCTTCTTCAAGAGAGTGGTGGTCTGAGAATTCACTTAAGAGATACGAGATAAACATTCAACCACCATAAAACAGAAGAGTGACTTAAAAATAATCTGTATCTATCTCATTCATCCACTGGGCATTCAGGAGGAACCGTCATCTGTTTCTGCATTTTGTCAGAATAAAATTTGTTTGAGCTGTTAACACAGAAACGGGTTCAAAATTGCTTTTCCTCAGTAAATAGTTTCTGACTAAATAGAAAGAAGGTATCTAGGATACAACTTTTCTCATTGGTGTTTCTTACAGGATACAGCAGCTTGTCACTAATAAGCTCACTTGTACGGATCTTATTGTTTGGCACCTAAATAACACCAGGTTAAAAAAACCTGTATCTGGGCTTATTGCACTTTGCAGCAGCTCTTTCTCTGATTCATGCCCTCAGTATCTCTGCGCTGTAGTTGTTGTGTACAAAAGCACTGTGTAATGTTACTTCTCTGTTTTACAGTTGTAGTCTTGAAGATGTTGAAAACTGAGAAGGAATATTCATTGCAGAACTTGTTTCTTAATGCATATGTTACCAGAACTGAGAAACCACAGACAAGAGTATATGTGCAAGGGAACTGGGGGAAATTCATATTAAAAAAATATTATGTCCTTTTTAATATGTTTGCGAAGGAGTAAAAAAAAAAAAATGAACAGTTGGGGAATAGAAAAAATGTGGAATAAAAAGCTAGGAAGTAGCTCATACCTGAGTAACAGATAAGAGTTCAATGCTCATAAAAATATCTGAGCATGATTAGTTTAGTGAGTGTCATGGTTTAACCCCAGCCAGCAAACTTAAGCATTGTTTTTTATCTGGCCTCCAGAGCCAAGTGATTTTGATCATCAAAATAGAGAGAAATGCAAATCGGGGGAAAAAATCCTAGAGCAGGTTCAGAATAACTCTAATGAGTAAATAATTCAAACATCTATCTGGTAAGAATTGTGGAGTTTATACCTTGATCGTTTCAACAGCATGAAATACAGAGGTACATGTTTTGTATCATCCTTAAGGAGAATTTTCTGTATCATAACTATGCCATAAAAATGTTGAAATACCTATGGTTATGCATGTACGTATGGCCACAGCTCATTTGCATGTTGTACTGGTCTCTTTTTGTCTTCTGTCCTGTTTAAAGAACATAATGTATTGCAATAAAATTGAGGTATTAAAGAAGCCCTCAAATAAGCTACAAGGGCTTAAAATTAAAATAAAAAAAAAAAAAACGCTGCAGCCTCGCTAGACAGAGAAAGAGCACACTGAGGCAGCAGAGGCTTATTCCTTTAGATTTTGAAAACAACTGTATTTGGCTTCATGTCTGATTTTACTCTTTTTTCAAAGTTCGGGCATTTGAATTAAGGAAATAATCATTTTTCAAAGTGTTTTTTTTTTAAAAACAGGTTACAAGTGAAATATTTTGAAAATGTATATATATAGCCATGTACAGCTTGACTGACATCAGGAGAAGGCTATCTTGTAGTCACTGGTCTTTGCAAGGTGTTAACTTGCTAAGTGGAGTGATGACACATAATTCTTAAATAAGACAGATTCTTCTCGATGAAGAATTGTTTTAAATGTTGTAATAAAGATTTGTCTGTCCATAGTGCAGTGATATCAAGGGAAGGCAAATAAATGTTTCTGCTTACATTTTACAGCTAGAAAAATGAGCAGGTAAGGAAAGCTACTGTGTTACAGCTTAGATTTTTCCTCAGAGCTTTCTGGCTACCAGTTATACCCCTAAATTTTTGGCTATGGATAAGGAACAGAAGAACATGATAAAGGAATGACCATGCATTAAAGGAATGAAAATACCTACTGTATTACCATATATCCTTCAGTCACTCCAATAATAAAACCCAATTACCTCTTTTTTCCTGTGTAATTATTTGGTCTTATTGGCTTCACTGCTTTTAAAAGGGTTCTTTAAATTAACCATATGCTTAAGTGATTTGCTGTATAGTTATGTTCTTAAAGATTTTTCTTGAAGCCAGGCTTTCATTCATATTTTAGATGGCAGTGCTTACCCAAAATATTTGGGCTGTGGAGTGATGTAATATGATCCATGAGTGGAAATGCTGACCTGGCCTGTTGTTCATCATTTTATCCAGCGATAACTCTCCATGAAGAGGGAATAACTTCTACTGCCGCCTTTTATCAGTGTAAGCTTTTGACAGCACTCAAGGGGAAATGAGATGTTTTGGGTATATATCATTTCTATACCAGAACGGCTGGGATACTACACTCATGAGGACCATGTAGATGTGAAGTGAGAATATCATGCAGGCTTCTGAGAGGTGTTTTTCAACACAAGCTTTTAAACACTCAGATAACAAGCTGAAATTCACAAAATTGTGTGTTTTCTTTGGCATAACCTAGAGCTGATGTGCCCATATATTTCTGATATTGCAAAGACATGTGTCTCAGAACATTTCAGCTCTCTCAAGTGGCAATAGGCAGGTGTACATACAGGAGCATGGCAGACCTCCTTGGTTACTGGCATAAGTTTCACAGGTCATACACACTTGTTTTTTCCCTTCACACATTGTGCTAGCAAATACTTAATCCCTGACATAAAATTTATCTGATAGAGAATAACAAATACTGTTTTCACTGTTAGAAATACCTTCATTTTTATCATCAAGAAGATAAGCCACAAGCATGCCTTTAAAATCAAATCTGTACTAAATGCTCATCTATATTGTATTCTGTCTCATCCAAACTAGACAAAATGCCATATTGAATTATTTATCCTGGTACCAATATTTAATCTTAATGGTTTGATACCTGCATATGTGTTTCCTTTCTAACATTGGGGAAAAAAAACGGGATCCTGGTTGTTTCTTCTTTTTTTTTTTTTTTTTTGTACTTTTTGATAGGTACCTGAGCTACACTGCATTTTTACAACTTCGCAGATGAAGGAGCTGGCACTGTATTCCAATTTGCAGGACACCAAATATTATCTACTGAAAGTCTACTGTGATGAAATAATATTTTCCACAGCAACTTTCAAATTTTTCATTCAAAACAAAATCTGACAGGATTTCAGTTTTAAGGTAAAACAATGTTAGAATTGCAGAACTGCAACTGTATTCCCACATGCAGAAATAGATAAACTCGAGCTCTTGGATAGATTTATGCATCTGGGCAACTCAGAATCTCATTCTTCTCCTTGGTTTTTCCCCCTAATCTCCTGTCTGCATTTAGGGACTCCTTTCTGACAATGAAGTAGTACTGCAGTATGAGAAATGGAAGTCTAGCCAGACTCCCAAGCCCATATTAATTTTGTTTATTTATTTTGCTTGCTGTTTCATATTTTGTTTCTCCAATTCCACCTGATACATATGATCTTATCTGTGTACATTAGTAAATACACATTTTTGTTGCTACCTATGAGAAACAAAAAAATCCCATTTACTGAAAAAGTTCACCATATTTTTAGAAGGAACAGGATTCTTCTAATCCAGAGAATTTTGTGAGACTAGCTGTTGTAAAACTAAGAGGAGTACTGCATGTAGCAGTATTTTCTGAAAATACAATTGGAAAAGTTACGAAGAGCATATCTTCCACTAGGCTGCTGAATTCCCATGAACTTTTATTTTTACAGATGTTCACATCAGTTCTGAACTTTTTGCCACTGTCTTTGTAAATTAGTTCTACATTTCAGCAAATTCCTACAGATCTTATGCCCCAATTCTGCAAAGCAATGTATCGTTTAATCTTAACATTAATTTCAAGAATATTGAAATACTTCTTTAAAATAGATCTAAAGCACTCAGCTTTTAATTTTAAACTACCATTTGTCTAAAATATCCATACTACATGTAGAATAGCAGATGACCCACACTGATTACATGCTTATTAAACTAAGAATAGTGAGGATATTAAACTAAGAATAATGAGGAAAATTCTGCTAGTAGTATTTAAGATGAGGGAAATAATATAAGAATGTCAGGCATTTTCTATCAGATCTCTTTGTCTTAAGGAGTATTTTCTCACCTGTCTTTTAGTACAATGCAATTTTAAATTATGCATTATGGCGACATACAACATTCAGTGTTGTGTTTTTTTTTTTCCTGGCCACAGGCCGTATGAAAGGCTGATGACCTTTAAAGGTGCTTTTCATACACTTGTTTTTTTTTCAAGAAGATATTCACTGTGCCTTTTTTTTTGCATTTGTACAATAAGAAATGGCATGTCACACCTTGGTAATGTACAATATAGCCATTTTTGCCAGCTGTCCCTTTCTCAAAGCAGATCTAACTTGTGAGCAGAAACTTCATTTCTGTTTCTTGCCCATTTTTCAGCTCTGGAGAGTCATCAGGACCTAATTTTATTGAGGAGTCAGAGATGTATGTAAAAATTATTTCCCTTTCTTTTAGTGTTTCTTTTTGTGACATGCAAATAAAAAGAGTTATGACATACAAGTAGGTCTATACAAGTAACAGTTTTTTCTTAGTTCATTGACCTGGAAGATTAGGGTAACTGAAAAAAATTACTCGTTTTGGAATCAGAGCATGGAAGTTTCAAAACATAATGCTTTCACCCTTCTAACTATTATTTCACAGAAGTTTGTGGTGAAGCTGTTCAGCACAAGTTTGGAAATATCCTTGACTAAGCTAAGCCTCAGTTTTTCAGTGATTTTTCTACCCTCCAAACTTCAAATAGTATTTAGCATTGTGTTTTCAAGGTCAAAAACCATTGCAAATCTTTGTAAGGACTTTTTAACATTTAAAATGTTTATAATGAAAATCTTAGCTGAATATTGATCCTCTTTTGCAACATGGCTATTGCAAAGTTCTGTGTAGACTTTTGTGAGCTAAGAACTAGATCTGAGATCAGCTTGGAGACTGCATGATATCTGGTGTGCATATCAAGATGTTTTTAACAGTAGAGTTCCCAGCAGAAGTGTAAACAGCCTTTTATCCCAGATGTCAGTGTGTAAGAGGTATGTAATTGCAGACCTTAAAACATAGTTGAAATGTTCATAAATATTAAATATTTCTAGGACTTGGGGGGGGTGCATAGACATCTCCCAGTATTTTTAGCCTTTCTCATGTAACAAGTATCAGTGGAAAAAGAAGGGTTTCTTCTCCTCTAGAAGTGGCTTGGAATTATACGCTTTTTCCCATGTAACTTGAGTATTTTAGAAGTGCAAGCATAACTAAGCAGTTAGCAAGCCATTGGCTATTTCATCCCTGCACCGCCAGTCCCAACCAGCTAAATGCGTTCCTGTGTGTGTCGTTAAACTGTTGAGCTCTGATCACCCTCGTGACATTGGGTGGATGCACTGTACGGTCAAAGCTGAGGCTACTGATCTCCACTGTCTTCAAATTTACTCACTCCAGTGGCTTTCACTAGTCCACTGTTTTATTAAGCTACCGGTAAGAATCTGACATTTTCCATGCCTGAAAACACCACTGAGCCTGTAAAAGGCAGGTGATAATACTGAGAAGCTGCATTGAATTCTAACAGAAATTAGCCGAACCTGAAGGAGGAATGTATTTTTCTTGCTAAGACTATAGTTAATATTGCCATTGCTGTAGGTAAAAACATCATTAATATTTACAATGCCGTAATGGATTATATTACGCTGTATTCAGATCACCACGTTCAAGTAAAACGAAGTGAGCGATTCTCTGGCCAAGGCAACTGCAACTGGCCACAGCCTCTCCAGATAGTTACTGAGGACCTGTTCAGCTGCCCGCATCCGGCGTCGGGTGCGCATCTGGAAGCGTCTATTCACAGCCAGCACCAGGCACCAGACAGGCTGTTGTGGAGGCTGAAGAGCAGAAGCGTTTGGGAGCCCGGCTGCGAAGCACCTCGCCGTCGGCTCACTGCGGGCGCTCTTCCCTCTGCCGCGCAAAGCGGCGGCAAACCAGAGAGAGGAACCCGAGGCACACGACATAGCCCGAAAGACCCAGGCGATGGCAGGTATTCTGAAAACATAACCGAAATAGCTCAGAGAGCAGATATAAACTTTGTGACAGTATGTTGTACCTTCTGTGGTTTGTGTTTTTCAAGGCGTGGCTGTATTTTAAGAAGATGGCAGGGCTGACGGTGGCTCTTCTGAGGACAGCAGTGAAGGTGGTGAAACAGCTCTGCAGCTGGCGCTGTGCCATGAGCCGTGAACCACCCCATGTCATGCACATGGCTGGCCCCAAGGGGGTTCCACCAGACCCCAGCTCTTCCTTCTTGCAAAGTGAAGGGATTTTAGGATCAATATCAATAGGTAAAAAGGAAATCAAGCTCTCCAACATACAGCGCTTTTACATCACTTCATCTCCAATAAAACTGAAGTTGCATCTGGTTTTCACCAGTATGGGTTGTCTAAAGTTGCTGAGTGTTGTCTTTCAGTCTGTGGAAAGTACTTAAGTTCTCTGCCAGGCAAGCATGATACTTTTGCAGGAAAGAAAAACTAGAAAAAGAGAAAAAGAACTTTTTTCCCCTGATGCTATACTGTAATTTGTTTAACCTCTGAAAACTATTTTTAAGAGGATTTTTGGCCAGAGTGTGGGAAAATAAACAGATAAGCTCTGTGTTAAATTTCAGCTGAATATCATTCGAAATGGAGATATTAAAAGCTGAAAATAATAGCTTAAAAATGCAAAAAAAACCCCCATCCAGAAAAAGTAAAAAAAAACCAACCTAGTAAGTCCATACCACATCCGTCTAAACTGTGATGCATTAGAATTATCAGTATGGGACTGCATGTGTTTATTACATCTCAGTGTGTTGTTTCACTGTCTTTGTACTTGCTGGTCTGTGTAATCATCACTCCCTGTTGGATTTCATGTAAATTCCAAGTGCAAGCAAAACTTGGCCTTTCTGGAAGCATTTTGCTGTACAGAACTACCAAACGAGCTGATACGATATTCCCATTGCTCAGTGGTCCCTTGTTCTTGCAGCCTTATCTTTCAGCCCTTAGGGCCTGAAGCTGCATCTGCTGTGGAGCTGTTTCTGTAATACCTCTCCGGGAGCCTATTCTAGGTAGTCTCTAATTAGACACACCCAGATGGTGGGCACAGAGCAGATGTACTGCCAGTTTGGGGTGGATATGGAAGAAAGTTTTCTTTTGGCTCCTCATAGTTTGTCTTTCTAATTTTTATTCTCAATTTTTCTTCACAGTGAGCATTTGAAATGTTTTTTTCACAATTTCTAAAATATGAAGCAAACTCAAGCACCCTAATTTTTATTGCAGCCCTAATCTAAAATAATAAACATTCACAGTGCTTGATGTAGTCTGAAGCCTAAACATACTGAACTCATGTTACCCAAATGCTGTCATGAACACAACTGCTTATTTGTGCTTTGATACAGAATCTTTATCAGCAATTAAGATTTTGTTCTTGGAAACTAATTCACAATTATGTTCATGCTGCCAGTGACATAAATAAGCACACTCAATCATGTCTATGTAGCCAGCCTTGCAGATCAAATGAATGTAACTAGCTGGAATAGAATCTGATGTTTTCAGTCACATGAGTAAATACAAGAAGCAGATCTCCAGAGTGAGAAACACTTATTTTCTGTCAGATTCTTTTCACAGTAGAACCATACTTTAAGTGTTTAGCCACGTTTGACATTGAAAACATTTCGAGGCAGAATACTTACTTACCCAGCAATTCAACCATTGTGTTCTCAGCGCTGTGTTCCATGCTTCATTTGCCATAAATGTTGATGTATTTTTCACAGTATTTGAGACAAAGACAATTTTAATTAAAAGGTTCCCCTATTATTCCTCCATGTTTCTAAGCTTGATCTCACACAGAATAAAAAAAATTTATAATCACAGCTCATGTGAAACCTCTTGGATTTGCAGTATTGTGTCCTGTAATCACCTATGTTTCAAAAGTTTTAACAAAGTTGATCTTCCGGTATCATCTTTCTATTGTATTGTCATCTTTTGAATACAATGATTTAATTTATTTGAAAGCAATGGTCACAAAATGGCTATGTACCAAACTTAGTTGTGTATAATATAAGAATTTGTAAAGGATGTAACTTGGGAACTGAATATAAACTTGAAATCCTGAAGGCAGCCTCGGTGAATCAGAACGCTTTTTGAGGAGGTTTTGAACACATCTTTACAACCTAACTGTGAAGAAACATTACTAAAACATGATTAAGTCATTATTGGTGTGATGCTTGAATGATAATAGATTTTCACAATCCATGTGAGGCTTACTGTGTTCTTTCTTGTACATTGCTCTCTGTTCTGGCATTCCTTGGAAGGAAATCTTTCAGACTGTGTTATCTTTGAGTATCTTATATGAAAGAGAATTAAAACGATTGTTAATTGGTGAATATGTAGGATGCCCACTAAGCTGCTGGTTAGTCATCCTACAGATAGCTGAAAAGCAAGGAAATATGGCAAGGAAATGCTATTTATATCTCATGTTTAAAAGAAGAAAGAAGAATAAAACAACTAACTAAAACCAAAAACAAAACCAAGTACAAAAAAACCCCACCAAAACCCACAAAACCATTTGCAAGTATTAGATTTTAGAAGCTAAACCAGGAGAACCTTTTTCACTTTTTTATCATTTGACCATTATGGAGCTGTTGAGGCCATCTGACAAGATACATGCAGCCACTCTAAAAGCAATTTTTTTCAGTAACTATGTTATACTTAGATATACTTTAAAAAAATTAGGTAAAGATAGACCTATTCAGTGAAGAACAAGCATTCTTCTAAAACATTTCTAGAATCAATACAACTTTGAAAATTCAAACATAATCTCTAATTAATCTTTATTTCCCATTATTTGATCATTTTCGTATGTATCTTCACCTCATTTTCTAATGGAGATTAGTGTCAAAAGTTCTGAGAAGTCATAAGCGAAAGTGATTTTTTTCTGACCAATTGTATGCAGAGTATTAGAAACCTACTTGAAAGAGTCTCCACTCATGCGTTTTCAAATTTAATTTTACAGACTTGACAGATCTAGAAAAAAATTTTGATTAGCTTTCGTACTCCCACGTCTTTATCTGATCGAAATCAGAACTCTGAAATTCTTGAAATTCACCCATGACTAGTGAAAATGTGTTTTTACACACAGTTACAGTATGTATGGCAAAAAGCTTTTAAAGTTTTTAATCTTAATGTCCACTGAAGCCAGACGTACTATGTTATCCTCTGAAAATATGCTTAGTAAACTTTGTGTAAATTGTCAGTGTTTTAATATATTCTATATTTAATATATTCTATAGCCCCTCACTACAAGAAGGATGTTGAGGTGCTGGAGCGTGTCCAGAGAAGGGCAACGAAGCTGGTGAGGGGTCTGGAGCACATGTCTTATGAGGAGCGGCTGAGGGAACTGGGGTTGTTCAGTCTGGAGAAGAGGAGGCTGAGGGGAGACCTTATCGCTCTCTACAACTACCTGAAAGGGGGTTGTGGCGATGAGGGTGTTGGTCTCTTCTCCCAAGTAACTAGTGATAGGACAAGAGGAAATGGCCTCAAGTTGCACCAGGGGAGGTTTAGATTGGATATTAGGAAAAATTTCTTCACTGAGAGGGTGGTCAGGCATTGGAACAGGCTGCCCAGGGAGGTGGTGGAGTCGCCATCTCTGGAAGTGTTCAAAAAACGTGTGGATGTGGCGCTTCAGGACATGGTTTAGGGGACATGGTGGTTCTGGATTAATGGTTGGACTTGATGATCTTAAAGGTCCTTTCCAACCTAGTGATTCTGTGATTCTGTGATTCTGTGATTCTGGTCAGCCAACGCAGTTGTGCTTCTGATAGTATTTTTTGAATGTTTGTTTTAAGGCAATAATCAGGCGATTGCTGAAAAAATTATGATGGTGATTTAAAATTTTACTAAGCCTCAGAAGCACCATTTGAGCAAGCTGAAAGAATGACATGAACACTCTTCATCTGCTTTAGGGGCAAATCTTCTGCCTTGGCTTGAGCTGCTGCTGAAGGCTGTTTAAGAGAGGCTGGAGAACATTGCACAGGGTTCAGGTGCAGAGAGCTCCCAGCCAATGTTCCGGCAACTCAACTTGGCTGTGCAAGGTGTGACCTAGAGAAGGTGATAAATGCGGGTGTGGAAATACAGGGGTGGGAGCAGCTAAAAGCACCCCGTCTCCTGACTACTGGGTGCAAGAGCAGATGCACAGCTGTGCAGCCCATGCTGTTCACGTTGGACCCGCTGTTAACCCTGCCAGCGAGGGGCTGCAGGCTGGTGCAGTGGTGGTTTGGCTGTGGTATAAGACAACATTAAGAAACTAGTATGGACATTAAAAGTGGTTTAACCAAAGCAGTGTGCTCCCTCCCTGGGGTAGTTTATGTTGGTATTGTGGCTTTTCTGCTTTTACAACCTAACCCAGCTCTCATTCGTCTCAACACAGCATGAAATTAAGCTGTATGGGCCTAATTACGTTATTTTAGATAGCTTAGTTTGGGGGTAGAGGAGGTCATGGTAGCAATGCATGTAATCTGTCTGCATCATTTTTTCCACTATTACTTCTACTGTTGATGGGGATTATACTACTAGGGTTTGGGATTTTGGCCTTTTAAGTGTTTAAACTGACCTTCCATTCCTCTGCTTTGAGGGTATTTAGTACCTTCCACAAATAACAATCGTGAAAACTTGAAAGCCAGCATGGTCTTTATAAATGTAATTATAACTAAACACAATTTTCCCTTTGTCTTTTAAATGACACTGACAGATCATGTACATGTCACTGATTGTAAATGAATATTAACTCACAAATTCAGAAAGGAGAAGAGAAAATTCACATTCAGCCTTATTTAAGTCTATATTATTGAATTATCTCTGCTAGTCTGCCTATTATTTTGTGCTCTGAGTCCTTTCTTTTCCTGCCCTTGCTCTCATTCTTATCTTCTTTCCCTAAGAATAAGTTATTTATCTGATTAAATGGTAATTAATAACTTCTGTGGAGCTGTATGTGTGTAACTGAGAACAGAATTTTATCTAAAGAATTTTTAAAATCAAATGTGTAATAATAAAAGAAAACTGAAGTGGCATACGTTTTTTAATATAATGACCTAAAAACACAAGGAATTCAAAGCAAGCTTTCTGGAACAAAATCTTTCCTCAGCACATGTAGTAGGTGGGGAAAAGGCACAGTACATGTCACATTTGGTAGATTGTTCTTTCATATTTGCTTTTAATTTGATAAAATTCAGGTATGCACAGATCAAAGAGGAAGTAAAAATAAAGTCAAGTGCAGGAACAAAGAGAAGTATCTTTAGATTTAATATAAAATTAGACTCATACTCCTATAATTGCTTTGTTCTTTTTAAATTAACCTTAAAACGCATTCATCATATAACTATTTTTCATGCAACGTTTCAGCTGTCCAGTACTTATTTTATGGGTTAGTGACTGCAGAGGGCTGGGAAAAAAGAAAAGACCTGCCCTTCGAATTCCTGGATAACATCTGAGGAGGATTTATTTAGTCAGTTGTTTTGCTGGTAGCCAGCTGCTTTATACGTCCTGCAGGTTGAATTCCCGTATTGCTCCTGAGGCCAGCGCGGGTGCCACCCGATAAAGCACGCGCCGAAACAGCAGAGGAGGGGAACTGCTGGCCAAGCGGCAGCGGGTACAGCAGGCTGCAGGCCATGAGCGCTTGTCATTCCTCGTGCTCTGCTGTCCTGAGCAGCTGCCTGTTTTTCTCTCCCCACAGTGGCTCTGTAATAAGGTGCTAATAGTACCTGTCAGCAGTCCCAAGGCTTCATCCCTGGGAAACCCATAGGAGTAATTGGGAATTAGATCGAGGTACATACCGAAAAGGCAGGACAAAAGGCTTCCCAGCCTTTCTGCAGTCCTGATATCTCTTACAAAGTTTTTTCTTCTGTCTGTGGTAGAAAGAAATTGAAGCGTGTCATTAAATATACTTACGCAAGGCGTGATTTGGTAAGTCTTTCTCATATGCCATATGGTGGCATACCAGTAGCTTGCCAGAAATAAATCAATAGCTTTCTCTTCTGTGCATCAAGCAAAATGTGCCAACAATCAGTTATGGAGATAATTGCAAGAGCTTTGGCTTTACCAAACCCTGAGCCTGGAGAAACCACGATAAATTATCTAGAACAGAAGATGCTTCATATTTGGTGAAGAAGGATTTTTTCTATATAAAAAAACCCCTTAATTTTATCAAAAGGAAGGCATCTTCAAGTTGCTTGTTTTATTAACATACAATTAAATTAGCTTTGTGCAAATATGGATGGAGTGCACTGCAGCCACAAAAGTGACAGTGTTCTTTACAGGATTTATGCTAGAGCAAGAACTTGTTTCCTTAGTGCTGCTGCCTCGGAACAGTGGCATTTGTAATTTTTATCTTGCGAAAACCTAATGGTGAACAGCCCTATGTGGTTTAATAAATAGCAGTACAGTGTGTTCAATTCCTGTGTTTCTTGTATATAAGGGACCAGGGATTTTGAAAGCTCATCATTTCATGCTTCTGTTTTCAAGTTAAGGCTCAGTTCTGAGCCTTAGTTTTCAGTGCTTTTCCAGGTAACATATGACTTACATGGTAATAATGAGAACACACGTGTAATTTTCAGCTCTTTCCTTTTATGAGCTTGCACATAAGGAAATCTGTCCTACTGTGACATAGCTTTCTTGCTTGCTATACCAAAAAAGGGATAATTTAATCTATTCTATAGCTTCTTATACAGGAAGGCATGAATTTCTTATTACAAAGGGATGAGAACACAAAAAGGAGAAATTATTCCATACTTGTTTCAGAATCTCCTTATAATGATGGGAATACAAATGCTTCTTTTAGTGTATTATAATCAGGAAGTGAAAGGGATGAAAAATAAGACATCATTAGAATGATGGCGTTCTAATGGCCATGCATTTTTGAAGCCAACAATAAGGAACATAAAGTGTATAAATACTGGGAGGGGGGGAAAGAGATTAAATAAACATGTATTTCAGATATCTACTTGCACCGTTGTTGAAGGATGTATCCCACTAAGTGATTCCTGCCCCAGATCATCCGTAAAGTCTGTATGGAGTCCTTAGTGTGTGTGGCGTGCTGTCAGAAGAATTCCTTTGTGGTTCTTGCCACAATCTCTACAAACATCACTCATTAATCATAGCCAATAACAGTCACATAGTTGAAAAAAGGCAAAAATAGGTAACTTTAATGGCAATATTTTGGTCCAAGCCATATAATTTTCCTTTGTTTTTTTAAGGGACTCTGAACAAAGAGCTGGTTATCTTGACACAAGGGCATCAGTATACATAAAACAAAGGATTTCCCAAAGTTAGAGTCTGGTTTAGAATATTGTAATGACCATAATGTTTTAAGTTAAGCTATCTGACATCTTTCATTCCTTCTATGTTGATGAAGGACTCACTTCAAGGCTGCTCCTGCTTAACCTTTCTTGCCCTGACATGGTTCTTTAATTAAACGCATTCCCCCAGTGAAAAGTAGGAATAATGAATGCATAAGTCAGCCCTTGCATCACAGTCTAGGAGCAGCAACTAATTCCACTGAAGGTAAATTAAAAAAAAAAAAAAAATGTTTGAATGCATTCATACTTTTCATGATCTGAGAGGTGGAAAAGAACCACAGTCAATAATAACAAACATGCTGGAGGTAGAAGTCAGATTCAGTCAAATTTTGGATTATTGCCATAATACGTGTATCAATCTTTAAACACTATTGTGGCTCGTGTCATTTTGGTTCGATTTCAGAAGACAGGAGTTGTTCTAGAAGTGTACTAATACAATCCATTGTAGAAACTAGAACTGGGCTAAAAAAAAATTAGTCAGGTTCAATAGATTTGGCTTGATCCTCATATACCTAGGAACTAGGATGATTTACCTTTCTTACTAGTTTTACTTTTTAAAATTTAAAATTTGAAGTGATTATTAATCTTCCTTTTTCTGATTAGGGAATCATTAGCCTAAAAAAGCAGAGAAACTGTTACAGAACATTTTTCTAGCAATTGTGTAATTTACCATATACAGTCTTGACACTGTATAGTTTGCATATGAAAGCCTATTACTATCACCATCAGTTTAAAAAAAAAAACAGCACAAAACAAAACAGAACGCCAAACCCCAAGGAACTTGATAAACTATAAAATCCTACAAATAATAAATGTGATGAGATTTAACTTCCTCAGGTCAGTAACAGAAGAGATATATACATATATAAACACACACATATATATATCATATATTCATGCCACAAACACAATTTTTATGCATTTATATATGCAAAAATAGAAGAGAGAAGAAGTGTAACTAATTTGACTGAGAAGTCTAATTTGAATCAATCATTTAAAGTAAATCAGAATAAGCTTGTGATTTTTTTTTATTTAATGGAGAGATCCAGCTCAAGCTAGTGTCAAATCTAAGATCAAAATTTTTAAAAAATTAGAAATATATGAGCCAATGATAAGACATTCTGAGCAATTATGTAAGACAAACTTAAGTAGTGATGTCGAAGGACAACTCTACTACTGAGCAACATGCTGGGTCATCTCTGTCTATTTGCCCTTCCTTGAGAAGCCAATGCTCTGGCAAGTTTAGGTCTTTAAATAAAAGCCAGCATAGCATTCATAAATGCAAAGGACATAGACAAAATGGTGAAGAAGCAGATATTGGTTATTAAACATTATCTATGAATAAAAATTTGAGAGCTTTCATGAACCAAATTCGGTATCCTGCTAGGAGAATGGCACCATGTGGTGGATCTTCTCTTTGGAACATTTCTAATGGAAATTGCAATCATAGAGGCTGCTCCTCTACCTTAAAACTGAATATTTTGTAAGAAGTGCTAAAAATTACAGGAGAGGACAACAAAGGTAATAGTGACTAACAATATAATTGTCACAGTTGTCCATTGTGGAAGTTTACAGTTATTTCTTGCACAATAAATACCGTGTGAATATTTAAGAGAACAAAGATAATTACTCAGAAACTAAAAAAGCTTATTGTTTACTTGAACTATGTTCAGAACTATGAGCAGCTAGTAAAGAAATGATTCTATAATTCTATGAAATAAAGTTTTCTGAACTCAGTAATGGAGTACAGGAAATCAAAATAATATATACATTTTGTTGTTTGTTTTTTTTTATACAAGTGCCATCATTTACTTTTTCATTGCAGCACAACTCAGTTGATTTTGAGACTTCGGTAGTAGTAATTTTTTATTTTCAAATATGATGACAGTCATTGCTAAATGCATTCTTTAAGTTACCAGTGGTGTGGAAGTCTTGGTTAGTCAGTCACTAACTCCACTGCAGATAACACAGGTGACCATATTCACAGGGGCCTTTGAAGACAACATATTCTGGCACCTTCTACCCATCATACTTGCCCTGTTACATCGCACTACCTGTAACTTTTCAGGTAACTGAATGAACTGGATATACTCCCAGAGCTCATTTCTGCCTAAACGGCATGCAGTTCATACAATACCTTGCTACTGCATGGAGGTCCATGAGAAGAAAGTTTGGGAGCCCTTACTTTATGAAAACTAACATCCATATCATCCGCATTATACTGCAGAGGAAAATATTACAGAAGACTTTTCCAAAAATTTATATTTATCCAAAATAAACAAATGGTATTCTAGGCAATGTAAAAGAATAAGTATAGCCAACAGGATTTTTCTTTGTGTGACCACAACCAGCAACTGACGTGTGCTTATGAGTTTTCAGTGAAAAAATACTTAAAATTACTTAAGGAGAGTAATTTGCAGCTGCAAATTTCAGTCACCGTTGGGAACCTGAACAGTCCCAAGCATGTAATTGAAATATATTGAAAGCGACAAAGGAAAATTAATTAGACATTTTTACACAGTGGTCAAATGAGGGCATTCCCTCATTCAATGCAGCCTTCACATGCCTACTGAATTTTAAGAAAACCAGACCATATTCTGCATTATATTTAGCTGCAATAAAAAAGAAATGAATAAGCTTGTTTTCTCCACTGTCTTCTCATAAATTTCTCTTCAACTAGCTCCCATTCACATGAATTATTATTAATTTCCTTTTTTTTACTTTCAATAATAAAAAAAAGAATAGAGGCCCATAGGGAAAATGAATAAATTAAAAACCAGACAATTAGAGACTGGCCTGAGACTGCTTAGATTTCTCATTAAAATTCCATATTTTTTAGCTAGTTGTGACACACACTCATTTCTGCTAGCCTCTTGACATGAATCCTGTTGTTGGCACTAGGTGCAATGGGGCCAGGAAAAAACTAGCTGTGAGCAGTGTCAATCATTTGCTATGCAATGCATTTACAGAAAACACAATCTCACTTTTATTCATCCCATAATTGATTAAAAAGATAGAAGTGTGTCAAAAAGAGTTATTTTGAATATCACAATAAAATAAAATTTGAAAGAAGCATAAAACAAGAGAAACAGGCTAGAGTCAAAGGATGAAAGATGGCTAAGCAGCTGAATGTCTGCTGCCTCCAGAAGCATTGCTTTCTGGGAAGGAGACAGACTATGAAAGAGCTTTTTTTTCTATAGAGAGAAACCTAGAGAAAGCAGGAACTGCTTCAAGGACATTTTATCAAGCAGAGCTTGGGTAAGATTTGAGAGTGGAAGTCCCAGAGGAGAAGGGTGGAAAGGGAGATGGTTGCAGAAGAACGAGCACAGTAGGGCACGTGGCAGGAAGAACGAGGAGGATAAGCGAATGGGAGAGCGCAGATTAGATGTTGGTTGAATTTGGAGAGGAAACCCACTTTGTGTGACTCGCCAGCTGGAGTCTACGGGAATGGGAATGAGAATATGTCAGTGGAAGATTTAGGCCTTTGGAAATTGCAAAAGGTATGAGTCTTCTCAGCAGCCAAGGAGTAGACCTGCAATCAGTCTAGGTAAAGTATCACTGTTCTCTAAAGAGGAGAGAATACTTTTAGCAGCTGGATGGAAGTTTCGTCATTTTTATTGTTTTGGGTTTGGTTTTGCTATTAGACAGTAACTTGTCCTATGACCAGAAGCCTTAATAAGTTTGAAAGGAAAATCAAGAACTTATTTACCACATTCAGATGATGGAAGTTTTTGCACCTCTTCATGCAGCTGCAACATATACTTGCAAATGCACATGCTCCACTTCATCTAAAGGGTTCCAGAGTTGTTAAAAAAAAAAGAAAAAAAAAAAAGAAAAAAAAAAGAACAAATTAATACTGCTGCAGGAATAAGGAATAAGGGACTGTTCAGCTGAACTACAGTATGAACTTATGCAATATACAGAATGATCACATTTGCCATAGGTCTCTAGTAGTTAATAAAACAAAAATGAATGCTAAAATCAACTGCTGTCTTATGCCTGAGGCTTGTTACTAATTTTATCACAGTGTTGAATAATCTGGATCTCATTTCAGGGATCAGTTAAGTTGACAAATGCGATTGTGGCTCTTGGGAAGAAAATTATGTTAAAAATTTTTAGATTTAGGACATAAATAGTTATTAAAGGGGTATTTTTTTGTCTCCTCTAGCATCCATGATACTCTTACAGGTTGAGGTACATTTTTAAAAACCATTAACAGTGGTCTGAGTCAGTTTTAACTGAATTTAGTAAAAGAACCCTGACTACCATGTTTCTGGAAGTGCTAAAAATCCACAGGCTGGATTTTTTTAGAGAAATTATTCCTATAAAAAGAAAACACACATAAAATCTTCTTAAATGCTTCAGAATCTAAGATTTTTTTTTAAAGATGTTTAATGTTACTTCTCAAAGGCATACCACCTTGCAAAAGGGACCAAAATATTTTGAAATTGTATTTCTTGTATATATTAATAATTAGATGTATTTATGACAGGAGGTTTTATATTTTAAGAATTCCTGGAGAGTTCAGTCACATATCTTGGATACAGGATGCTTTGTGTGCATAATTAATGCTTTGAAGAGATGAATGGTTGCAGAATCATGCAAGCAAAGTTTTGAGTCAATATTTCCACGAGAAAGGATGCTCAAAATCAGTCAATAACTCACAAAATCAAGTTTGAAAATTTTAATTTTAACCCCATTTCTCTGGATAAGTATCAACATGACAGGAAACATCTGGTTTTATCTAGAGTGATAGAGCTAGATGGGTTTCAAATGTCAAAACAACAGGGATATCTAAATGTACAGTCCCTTGCTATCCAAGGTAATGAGAGCTTTGTGGCTAGCTTGAGGATAAACAGGATCTCACCCTTCCCAAACAGGGCTTTAAAATGGGACGTGCAAAATGATAGGAGCTGAAATATTCTTAATTGGGAAAAAGATATGGAGCATAATTACATTTTGCCAGGAGAGACACTCTTCGACTAGCTATGAGAACAGTTTTGTTTGCCAGCCATGTCTAAAAGAAGAAGTTCTGAGAGTGGAGGTCTGGGCTTTTGATTTACCTCTGATGCACAAGGAAGAGTGGCACATATGTGAATAAAGCTTTTAATATGACCTAGAATAACCCCAGGACTGCTGGCTAACTCATCACCAAGATCTGGCGTAATTCCATTTTGAAGTTTTGCAGCCACAACCCACTTAGTCAATAATGCAGACTAACCCAGGAGGATTCAGGCATTTATTTTTAGATATAGGGTGAATGAAGATTTAGTTGATAGATGAACACTGCATTTTGGGCAGGTACATTAACTTTTAGAGTGTTGAGATTGAAATCTCAAGTCCCTGAAGTTAAATCGTAAAACTTCAGCACACACAATTAGGGGACACTGATGAAAACAATACTAATTTTAAAATAGAGCAGCCTTAGGGTAATAGCCTTCTCTAAGCAGAGGAGGAGGAAGTTTTGTCCAGTACTTCAAACCCTCCTCATCCCCATATCCTCCGTCACATTTCTTATTTGCCACAGTAGTAGTTTATGCTGGAATCACAGCATTGCCTTGAATTTCTCTTAGGAGATTAAAACTGAGTCACAAAGGACAACAGTGTTACTAAAGGCTTTTTTGTGTTAGTGAAGAGTTCATTCACTTAAAAACTCAATTCCAGATATCTTGAAACTGTTTGCCAGTTAGCTGATTATACACACAAAAAAGTTCTAGGAAAGGTTTTATTCCAATAATCCAGTTTTTGTAAAGGATCTAACTTCTTTCTGTTTCTTTGCTAGCAGCGGTTTTATTCCACCTGTTGTAGTTAAATGGCTGTCTTTCAGTCTCACTTGTTAATATTGTTTCAAGTTGCTGAAAACAGGTTTTCACTGATCAGGAGTGCTTGTACAGAAGAAACTGAGAAGGAGTAGATGAAAGAAAAATTGACACTGCATGAGAGTTAGGGAGCTGTCTTAGAAAAAAGGCATATAACCCCTGCTGCTGTGAATAATTAAATAAATGAAGTATAAAAGTTTATAAGCAATCACATGTATGAAAGGTGGACAGTAAAAATTTGAACTTCCTCAGAACAAAAAAGGCAGCTGAATTCAGAACTCCCACAGCATATGTGTCTCTTCCACTCTTCATGCCATCCTGGAAACAAGGCTTTCTTGCTCTTGCCTGTTTACATGCTCAAAACTGAAATGTGTTGTATGTATTGGAATGCTTGAAATTAATTTAAAGTCATGTTTTTGCTTAAGGTTTTTTGTTTGTTCTAAAAAACACGCTTTATCTTTCAGTTTTCAATAGGGCAAACAAAAAGAAAATTAGGTATTTGCACAGCCGTAAGTTACAACATGCCTTATAACATATCATAAAATATTGTCCAAAATAAGCACTATCTTGTAATTCTGCCAGCTTTTGAGATTGTCATTTGACTGCTTCTTGACTGTAGTCCACAATTCTTTCAAAACTGTCCTCAAGGAATTTGAAGAATGCGGTATACTGCTTTATGTGTCTGTAATTGGGAAAGTCTGGTGTTCTGCCCGATGCTACATTTCCACTTTATGTATATTATTATGTCATGACCAGTGATACAATAGAAGACCTCTCTATTATCACCATGTTACGGAGCACCAAAAGTCACCGCACATTGAACTGTCTTAGAACAGCATCTACCACTGTAAGCGTGAAGGTTCATGTGTCCATTTCATCATGGAGAATCTAAGAAATAGTGAAATACTTTGAAAACACTCTGGTATAGAAGTAAGAACAGGACGAGAGCTCCCTGTTCCAGTCTTCTGCTTCAGTCACTGTATTTCCTGATGCTAAGAAAAATTCTGCCTGCAGTATCTTGAAACAGAGGTGTGCTTAGTAAGGCAGAAAAGAGTGAAAAACCTGTTTCTGTGACCTTTTGGCAAAGAACATCCTCCTAGTTATGCCTGGGAACTGCATTCCTCCAGTAAAACACTGACATTTTCTTCGGCTGACTGGGCTTTTCTTAGGAAAACTGGTTGCAAGTCCCTAGTCTGACAGCACACAGTCCAGAAATTTGCCTGCTGTGAAGGATGCTTGAGATTTTGTTTAATAATACTGTATTGTCAAAGCATTATACTGATCCAAATTATGAAGTAAAGACAAAATTGGATTTACTGTTCAGATCAATAACAAATTTGACTGGTACACTAGAGGGTTGTAATATGATTTCAGGGAAAAAAACCAACAGAATCCAGACACATGAAAAGAAGGGAGTTGTCACACTAATATAAGATATTTGAGACAGGAAAGTCAAGCTCACAGCTAATTTTAAGTGGGTATATACATATAACATAATTTCCATATTTTTAATATGACCTTGTGGTTTGAATTTCTTCTCTCTCTTAATCAAGAAAATATTCTATTTTCAGTGCTATGAAACTGGCTAAATATATATAATAGTATTACCATAACATTTTCCATCTTCAGTTAAAACTTTATAGATTTTTGCTAATTAATTTGCAAATGATCCTTATGTGAAATAATAATGATACCTATGTATTGTTATGATAGTATCTAAAGGCTTTGAAAGGATTGGTGAAGTGTTACTCCTGATGTTGCCCATAGAAAGAGTGCTACCGATGTCGTACTGGACAAGAATATGATGCAACAGAAACAGATTTGTGTGGTGAAACAGTGAGTGCTGAGAACCTGGCGTCCAGAGTATATTTTCTCTCATGGTTTCAAATAAACTCTCATCTGAACACCTACTTATTAACAGCTGCGTTGCATCAAGCGCACACACACAGCATACCTTCCACCTTAGCTTTGCCCCGAAATAATCCAGTTTGCACACATAAAGAGTGCTTCACATGTTAACCAGAACATAGTAAGTGGGGACAATTGGAAGATTTGCTTCAGAAGTGCACTCCTGAACCAAATTAAAACGCTAACATAGAGGCACTTCTATCATAGCCACAATGGCAAGAACAGTAATACTCTAAGGGGAGGGATGTCTGTCCCTCCAAGGGGGGATTCCTGTGCATGGAATCACAAAGCTAGGTTTAGAAAGGATCTCAAATTCACTTAATGCATTTCCATGAGGATCAACCACATCTATGACATTCCTAATGAATGCCTAATCTGTTCTCAGGAGCTTCCAAAGACAGTGACACTACAATAATAAAATAAAATTAATTATGTGCTTACCACTAACATTAGGACTCTGTTTGGAGCCTGACCATGCTTAACCTAAATACCTGCAATGTATTCTGTTGCCAGCTGTTTGTTCCACCTCTCACTCAGGAGTTTCAGGATGATTCAGCTGCTTGAGCAAAGTCCACGAAGCTGTTGTGAATTATTAAGGAAATTTGAAGTTGACCTCAGTTTGTACCTTTATAAGTGGCTGGGTCATTCTTGGCTGGGTCACCACAGTCAGCCCTGTGCAAGCTGTCTCTCTTCATCCACCAAAACCCTCTGTCTCCCTTGCTGTGTGTTCAGTTCATTACTCCTTACCCTGTTCTCATATAAAAGGAAAATACTTCTTTTGGTGTGTTTTAGGAAGGCCCAACTACTGTGGTAAAAGGCAAGAGATGTTTGGAAGGTATACGATGGCCTGTGTTTCAGGGTTTAAACCATTCACTGCCAGGAATCAGAGCAGGACTTAGATAAGGCCATGTCTTCCCAAGTACTTTGAAATTAGGTTTTACTTCCACCTGTTTTTCTGAAATACCATTTGTGGTAGAGATTGAGCCTGCTGTCACTTGGAGTAGCAATGCCTCTTTTAACATTTTTCTTATTCTTGCAAGTGAGTTTGCATGAGGGGAACCTTTTGCAGGGCTGGAGGACATCATGTTATTCCAAGTTCTGAAGCCCTTATAGTCAGATCCCTATCATGGGTATGACGGGTTACTGTCCCCTAGCACTGCTGAAGGACAGTAGTTGGATGTTGATGTAGGAAGCTATGTAGAATAGTATATAAATTATGAATTAAGTCACTAAATGGATCTGATGACATTTTAAATTTTAATGCAAATAAACATATAGAGTAAAATTCTATGGATTCTTCAGTGCTTTGATCCTGAAGTAGGAGGAAAGTCCTCAAAGCAATATTCTTATTAAATAATTAAAGAACAATCAGCACCTTCCACAGAACATCACATTACATACTAGATTGTTTAGAAGTCACTGTTGTGTTCTGAGGTTATTTTTACATGTTTTCATGTCTCTGCTTAATCCAAGTTTGCCCCTAGGAGATTTGTAGATTTTAAGTAGAGGAAAAGATCTAAAGGTAAAACAAAAAAAACATAAAGGAAAAAAAAGTTCATGAAGACTGCTCTGCATCCTTCTTGAGAAATTTAGCCACAATGTTTTATGTGGGTATGAAGAGATATGAGGCAGGCAAAACAAACTTTAAAAGCGCTCGGTCATGAACCTCTCCAAATCTCTTTTCCTTGAAAGGAGGTCTGTCATCAGAAAGTCTGTCACCAGACAAGTATGAAATTTAGTTACCAAAATTTGATCTTATTTAAATTAAAATATAACTGGCCAAATGATCCTGATAAACTTCTTTCTGTCATTCAAAACTAAAAAGATTTTTTCACTAAATTCTGGTGTAGAAATGAACTTTGTTCATATAAAGACACCTGGGTGAACATTGAACTAAATTATTTCTAACCACGACCAACATCTGGTAAAAAAAAATTAAACACACCAGCCTCCATATATCATCCAAACATCTCCCGAGAATCAAACTGAAGTCCCTTTAACTGACATTCAATACGAATGACATTTATTTCACACTAATTTTTTTCTTCTGTCCTGTGTAAAGCTCGGGTTTTCTTATTACTACATTCTGAATAAATCATTTGACATTTGAAGAACTGATGTGTGAAACTACAGTAAAATAATGGAAGTATGCTATGACATGCTTTCTCCTGAATACTTTGTGTAGTGTTCACCATTTTTGGCGTACTTTTTTTTTTTTTAAGGAGGGAGTGATGTCACAATTTTAAGACCCTTGCCACAACTTATGAATCTCCAGGAGCTCTTCCATGAGCAAAGTGAATGTTGTTTCCTGGATTGCTTAAAAATGCTTCTTTTCCGGGTACTCTTTCATCTGGCACTAGAAGGATGGTATGTTGTTGAAAGGCAGGCAGCTGATTTAACAAGTGCTGTACAGCTAAACATGATGACAGCCATCAAGTTCCATTAGCATTCAAAAGCCAGGAATCAATTTCAGTCTATCACTTTCCTCACTCAAGCTAAGTATAATACTTAGCCTTTTCTTTAAACGTTTGCATCTGAAAGATATTTTGATCACACTGAAACCACTTTACGGATTAATAAATGAATAGCAACTCTTTGTGCCATTCTTCTGGAGTTGACTCTTTTTTCCTCAAACCCTTAAGATTTGAGTGCATCAGGTATGGATAACATCTATTATTTCACAATTCCATTGAAGAAAATATTTTCTTCCCAGGGCACATCGAATTTTGTGCAGTGTTTTTGGCAAAGTCCTCTGGTTAAGGCATAGCATTTGATATCTGAAAGGTTCTTTCTTCTAATACAGCTTACACCACCTCCCTGCAAAACATAAACTAAACAAAAAAAAGTGCTTTTATCAGCTCAGAGACATCTACAGTAGGGGTTTTGCCAGCATAGCTGTCATGGTTACAGGGTGTACTTGTTATTTTTATCTCCCACATCCTAACCATGATGGGTATACTGGCAAAATTAAGTGCCTGTTGAGTCATAGCCTAAAAAGTTATCAAGCTGTCAAGATAATAAAAACAAAAGTCAAAGCTAAGTTTTTCTATTTACTAAATTTCATATATGTGAGAGGACCTTCTGTTATATTGGTAAGGGGAAAACAATCTATGGACTTGAAAAGAGAAAAGAAAAATCACTCAGGAGATGTATTTCTCAAATGGATGGTTATTAAGCTTAGTATTTGCTAATTGGTTCTTGTACTGCTCTCCTTGTACATTATTTCCAGCAGTTACTTTACCAGGTTACTTCTTTACGTGTATATTGGGTATAGACTATTAGCCGCTATTTCAACCTCCTCATTTTCCTCAGAAGTGCAACCTCTGTAAACATTATCACAGCCTTCGGACTGTGTAGGCAGATGGATGTCTTTATAAATAAATAAATAGCATAAATTAATAAAAATAAATAAATTAAATAAATATTCAATGCTAACAGAGTCATTATTAGCTTAGCCAGATTGTATGCCCTTAGTGGCTTAACTCTGGCCGACCCCAACAGATGAGAGCAGGAAAAGAAAATAATTGCTTTGCTAATTTCCAAGCTAAATAATTATCTAAAAAACCCACAGCTGTAGGTTTCCCCTGTTTACCCTCATCATCCATGAGGGAGGCAGGGATGACCAGGAGAAAGGGACCTATTAATTAATTTGCAAAAAAATCTTTGAGAGTCAAAAACATTGTGGGCAATAAAATGTGCTGACTCTTTCTAAAACCTCAGCTCTACTTTGTAAAACATTTACAGCATAAGGAAGAAGCAGCAAAAAATCTTTCTTCTTCATAATGCCATGTCTTCCAATTTGCCAGGAAAAAAACCTCAACACTTAAAGCACTGTGTTCCAGAAGAAATCAGTGTGTCTGTGTTCAGCTTAACAAAGACAATTTCCATACTCCCTGGATTGCTGGCACTGTAAATCAATCGTTATTCTAAAGATACTAGAAATATGTTTGATTATGCATTAAATCCTGAGGCTTTTAGCTACCAGTACAGCAAAAGCATTAGCAAAATGCTGCCATTCTTCATCAATTACAACAGAGAACGGCAGTATTGCTTTTGTGGACATGGGTGCTTCTGACAGCTGAGAAAAAAATGCATATATATATATATATATATATATATATATGTTCAGTGTGACGTCTGGAATGCAAAACAGGAGAAAAGTGTGCTTCCCTGATTGTGTCTAGTATTCAAGGTATTGATGGAGCTAGCAAGCTTGTGTTATTATCAGGGTTGCACAGCCATGAATACATAATCTGGAAACTGGCTTGTCCAAGTAAAATATGCCTTCCTCACATTACTTTTGTGGGAGTCAGATTCAGAAGTATATCTTTAAAACACATTATAGGTAATTTCTTCTATAAAAGATAAGCCCCAAAAGGCCAATGTCAGCATCTCTCTTTACAGATGCACGTGTTATGCCAGTATTGGAGCTTTGCTAAAACAGCTAGTGGCAGGTCAGGAGAATATTTATTGAGACAGGGGATGTCCTGATCTGAATTGCAGTGTAGTGCTGCAGTGAGTCACACATTAACTTTTCTTTTTTTTTTTCCCTAAAAAAAAAAAAACACAAAACACCAAACCCCACAAGAAAGGTAGATGTTGGTTAGGTTTTTACCTGAATTCTGAGAAGAGGATGGATGTTATTCAGATTGCCAAGGTGCTACTCTTTGAATTGTTTAAGAAGAATATTGTGCAAAAAGTAGTGAGTTTCTATGCCGGCAGCTATGCTCCTTCTTCCTCCTGCCCCTATAAAAAATGTTTGCACAATCATTTGATTTCTTTCAAGAGCACTAGGTACCAGCAACTCCCAGCAGGTAAAAAAAAAGACAGAATCATACTTGTGATAGGGGAGAGATTATAGAGCAAGGTGATGACAACTCTTCCAACTCTACAAGAAAAAAGAAAAAGAGAGAAAAAAATGTTGGGGGAAAAAAGATAAAGAGAGCTTATGGCAGAAGATCTGCTATTCAGTCTTTACTCACAATGAGCAGATGCAACTACCTTGATAGTCCATTACAAAAAGTAAATTCTATGAAAATTCACATACAGTGTCTCATACTCATTTCCTACAAATAAAAGATGGGAAAAAACGGTGAACAAGACAAGTGGTAAAATCGCAGCTCTGGACTTCAAAAGAAGAGACTTGAGCTTGTTCAAGAATCTGCTTGGCAGGATGCCATAAGAGCATCCTAAGATGTTGTGGAAAACTGTCATTGGAGATATTAAAAATTTGGCCGGACAAGGACCTGAGTGGCTTGCTCTGACTGAGCCTGTGACCTACACAGAGTGGAGAGAGGCTCCAGCCAGAGGCCGTGGAACACTCACAACATGCAAATTCCTTCTCTCACTTGCAGTATCCCTTCCCCAAACATTACTGCTCCCATCCAGCCCTCTCTTGCATCTTCAAAGCCCCAAAGTAGCCTCCCCCTCACTTTCTGTGGAAGACAATGCACTGCAACTACTTCACTGAATTTTGGCATTCATTACCAACCTTAATAGGATTTGCAGGCCTAGCGAAAGCTGATCTTAATGAGAAAAATCTTGACATATCGTCAACTCCTTTTTTCTTTGTCTTTCCATTATTTTTGTGGGAATCATACCTAAATAAGTCTGTTGTCTTATTCTTCTAGCCTTGAATCCCTCATTTTCCTGTACAGTGAAATAACCAACTTACCTAGTCCCAGCTGAGTTTTGTGAATTCTTGGTCATGCCCTTCAGTTGAATGAACTAAACATAAGAAATTAAGATTTCCTTCTTGGTTTTTTTGGAAGCCAACAATATCTCCACAGCCAGCAACCCCATCTACACTTTGGTGATGGCAAAACTTATTTTCAGGCTGAAAGAGTACAAAAGGTCAACGTTTTTATAAGAAAAAATCAGGGGTAAAAATCAATAAATTAAATGTTCCATTTTGAAATTGGGAATGGTCTGAGTTTTGGAGTAATGTTTTTAATAAATTTTGACTAGTCATTCATAAGCAATTTTGAAATTTCAAATGATGTATCGGAAGATTTTGAAATTTCTTTCTAGTACTCTTTGGATGGGAAGAGATTTAATCAATACTGCTCTTTTTTCAGAGGTTCTTTTGATTTTGGCAAAGTAACACTTTTACTAATGAAAGACTATCGAAAAAATGGCAATAGTTCTAGAAGTCAAATCCTTATTTCATAAACATCTTCATTATGGTATAAACTCAGGCTTCCTATAGTTCCTTCCAGTCATTCTAATATAAACTATGAGGCTTTTTTACTGCTATTTTAGTCAGTTTGGACAACAAGTTAGAGATCTTGGGCCCCGTTCTATTTACAATTACTGTTGGATTGCCTTTGGACTTCATCCGGAGTAAAATTCAGGCCAGTATGCTTGCTGTGATTGAAACAATTATTTACAATATATTAGTTTTCAATATTTGTTGTAGTATTTTTAAAAAATATTATTGTCATTAACATTCCATACCACTTCCTTGAGCTGTGTGCATGATTTGGCATAATTTTTCTTTTCTTTCTAAAGCATAAATAACTACTTAAGCACATCATTTCACTCTTTTGCATTTTATAATGCCTTAAATGAAATATTTGTTGATTGTACATCAAAAATTAAAAATATACGTATTTTTTTAAATGCTGACTATCTTATAAGGTATTTCCAAACAACAAAAAATACTGTATTTTTTTGTTCATATGATTACTCCATGTAGTGATGTAAGTACATATGTTAATTAAAATGTCATGAGCTATAGCAAATGTGATCCTCTATCACTACCTTTGTACACTAAAGATTTACAGCTGTAGCGCCCTGTATTACGCCTGGAAAAAAAAAATTAGATTTCAGAGTTTACTTTTAAAAGTATATTGGTCTTATGATTTGCAATGAAATAGAAAGCTTGTTAGATACATTAGGCAATGCTTGAAAATACTGAAAGGATGAGAAACCAGTTTCAGAAAACCTGTTTAGAACATTACGTATGTATTTAAGTTAGTAAACGACTGGAGGCACATTAAAAAACATGCCTGACCTCCCATAAAAATATAAGATCTGCATATTATCTGTTGTTGTAAAAAATCTGACAGATTAATTAATACAGTTGAAACTGCTATCACCGTGAAATGGATTATTTTTCATATTCAGTGTCTGCTATTTATCAAGCTAAAATATGACTTTGAATGTCTACCTTAATAAAATTTAGTTTATAAATCAGTATTTCTTCTTTCTTTTGTGTAATAAGGTTGATTTACCTGAAGCATGTACCTAAGAATATGTAAAATAATATTTTTAAACAAATAAGAATTGGTCTGTGCAGGGGTCATCAGGCACATAGGTCGACGGCAGAATTTCCAGGCAGGCTGATGGCTGCCGTCTGCTTCCTTTACCTTGCAACATCACATTTTTGCATAAGAACTTAGACATAGATATGGATTCAGCCGTGGTGTTTGACATGCCTACCTGTGTATCACTGGTCCACGCAGACCAGTGCCACCAGGCTCCCTGTGCCCAACCCCTGGCTGCAAAGCAAGCTGGAGGTGCCTGGCACGAGTGTAAATGCCTACATGGTAGAACTCTAATAATAGGTGACATTAACTCCACTGTAACTTCCATTTCATCACCATGAAAGCACTCATTCTGGCTCACACTCACTCAGCAAATCTTTGTTTTGGTAAATAATTTCTGGTTTGGAGGAAGCTGCTGGTGGTGGTGTAGCAGGAGCCGCTTGCTGGTCATAGTGGTTTTGGAAAGAAGGGGAGCTGGTCACAGCTCTGTAAAAAGGATATTGATTGGTTTTAAGCTGCTGTTGCTAGGGCTTAGGAAACAAATGGTGGAATAGGGGATGAGCTCCAAAATCCATTCTCAACCACAGTAGCTTTGCTTTGAATACGCAAAACCAGATAAAAACATTTACTGCTGTATCTGCTGTTTCAGTCTCCTGAGACACTATATGGATTAATGGTATGAAAAATTGCTAACTTTGCATATTAAAAATCCCCCCACTAACACATTGAATACTTCAACATCTTAAATATATGTGAAGATTTACATCATAACAAGAAGAAATAAGGTTGCTTGAATATCTTAATTGAGTATTTCTTGCCTAAACCTGTTGGAACTTAAGAGAAGCTGATGAATATACGGAGTTAGTACTTCTTGTTTTGTCTTAATTTAGTACACATTGTAAAGTTTCTCTTATTCTGAAGTGTTACCAATCCATGCATTCAGTCATAAATCATAGAATCATAGAATGGTTTGTGTTGGAAGGATCCTTAAAGAGCATCTAGTTCCAACCCCCAGCAAAGGGCAGGAACACCTTCCACCAGATCAGGTTGCTCAAAACCCCATCCAACCTGACCTTGAACACTTCCAAGGAAGGGGCATTCACAACTTCCCTGGGCAACCTCTTCCAGTGCCTCACCACCCTCACAGTAAAGAATTTCTTACTTGTATCAAATCTAAATCTACCCTCTTTCAGTTTAAAACTGTTACCCTTTGTCCTTTCACTACATTCCCTGATAAAGTGTTGCTCCCCATCTTTCTTCTAGGCCCCCTTTAACCTTCTTTTGCTTCAGTGCTCAGCCTTTGCTTTCTGCTTATTAAACTGCCTTTATCTTGACCCACTTGTTTGGTTTTGTTTTGTTTTTTTTTTTTTCCCCATCTTAATTTCTCCCCTGTGTCCTGCTGAGGAGGGGAGTGATAGAGCGGCTTGGTGGCACCTGCCATCCAGCCAAGGTCAACCCACTGCAGTGATATATCTTAAAGTCCAAAAGAATTGCAAAAGTATTAATTAGGTAACATGAGACTTTCCTTACTGCCTGACTTTAGGAGCCTTTTAACTGTCTACATTTCTTGTCCAAAATTAGTTGACGTGAACAGCCAGTAGTAAAATACGTGATTTGCCCTCTTGAGGTGATGGCCCATACTCTGTGTGACAAGTCTACTGTTTCTACCAGATGGTCTCAAGTGTTGGAGAGATCTTTCTTATGGTGTTTGCAAGTTCTCTGCCAATAACCTGTGAAAAGGCAGATGTTGTGGCTAGCCTTCCAGAAATAGTAGATTTTTAAATCCTAACTTTTGGTAGATCTGCTCAACACTTCAGAAAATAAGTGCATGTACAAATAAGCTTAAGTTTCTGCTCTTGCATTTGTAAATCTTGGTCTGTCTCTCCTGTTCTCTTATGGAGAATGTTGCTTTCATCAAGGTGCAAAGCAAAGGTCTTGGTAACACAACGACAAGATTTTGTCAATTGATACTCAAGACAAACTAAAATCAGCTCCCTGAAGTAGCAACCAGCATGGCATCAGAAACATGAGTCCTGGCCCAAGGGGAGACTTGGGAATGTGAGACAGCACTGCCTTTTTTTTTTTCAAAAGTGCAGGGTATCATCTTAAACCAGTCCTGAAGCAGCACACTTCTTGGCCAGAGCACTTAGTCACCCAGTTCCAGCTGAGACCTCAGCATCTGGGAGTCTGATGCTTTGCCCTACCACTTCAGAGGGGAGCAAAACTCACCAGCTTAGGGTCAGAGCACAGTGAAAGACTGAACAATTTGGTAGGGAGGAAAGAAGGTGGCAGCCATGTTAAAAGGTAGTATTTCTTTTCCATGGAAAAAGTAGACTGCATTTTTTAGGTTGGAAAGATAGCGAGACACGGTAGCGATGAAGGAAGACAACTGTGTGTATACCAGGAAGGGAAGTTGTACTGTACAGTGAGTGTACATGACATGCTTTGTCAGAGCAATTGCTCCAGAAGGAACAGATCTCCCTTTTTCTTCTGCAACAGTAAGGGCTCAAAGGTGGCACGTACAGTGAATTTCTGTTTTTTGAGGGAAGAGGGGAAAAAATTTAAAAACTACTATTTCCTTCTCCATCTTGGTCACTGGAGTAGAACGAAGTTGTTGCTGTGGCTCCCTGAATTTCTGGAGCAGAAAACAGGGCTGAAAGTGGGAGATCCTATTACTAAGATATTCTTTATGGACAGGAACAGATGAAAGCCATTAAATGCTCTACAGGTATTAGATAGCTTCTGTCTATCATTCCAGTAGGAAAATTTATTCCTCCAACTGGGCTTGTCTAAGCATTTAATGTATAGTCAATTATAGTTATGTGTTATGTAAAGAAAGGCACGAATGTCTGAGTAGGCACTTCTTCCTACTTCCTACACACAGCTTCCACAACTGTTGTACTGAACCTGGGCTTTAACACGTATCATTCCTCACCCTTCACATCCAGAAAATCAAGAGAGTAAGCTCAGGTTTTTAGTTGACCGAATCCATCTCGATGGTTTGTTTTCACTCATTTATTCATTGCTAATCTTGTCTTTCTTTTAGAAGTTGATTTTAATGAAACTTGCCTTCAGCTTAAAGACATGATCAGCCTATTGACTTTAAAAAGTGATTGTTAGTCAAATAGCACTTACATTTCTGTGTATTCTTTATGAGATAGAAAGAATCTCTCTTGGAATACCTTTTCATTCTCTATTATTCAATAAATAACTGTAACAGGAGCAGCCTTATATGGCCAGCCATCATGCAGCAAGTATTTTTACAATATTAATTCCAAACCCTTCAGCACCACTGTCAATCCTCATCTGGAGAGATGGGAGGGGATGGGATGGGACAAAAAAAAAAAAAAGTCCTCCAAACAGCTACCTTTGCTATAAATTATTTTCCTTTCTAAGTTGTAGGACCTTTCACATGGAGCATCTCTCAGTGAGGCACTCCCAGAAATAAATTTCGACAAGTCCATTAAGGTTAATTTTAGACTGTGAACATCCTTTGAAACTTGCCAGTTTTCATTACAGAAAAGTAGCAGTCTTGAAGCGCTTGCAGTATTACACGGATATTCTTGAAAAAATGTCAGATGACCTCCAAATGTAGAACATTTCTTAAAACAAAAACATTGGGGATAACCCTCCTCCCTGTGCTGCTTCTCACGTAGGTTGTCTTAACCCTCACTCTCTCCAAAACAGCACTGCAAATTCCAACATTCATTTGCACAGAAGATCATAGGAGACTATTAATTCCTTAAAGCTGACAGGAAAGACCAAATATGTGGCTATTTGTTTTGCTGAAAAGTATAATCTGAACACTGTTTTCGTTATGGGGCAGCAGGGAAATGCAGGTAAATTGCTTAGCGACCAGCAGGAGGGATGCAAGACTACTGCCACTTGCAGTGAGGTTTCTGTCTCCATGCGCATTTCTTCTGTTCCATGGCATGGGTCCCCTTTAAATCGGAATATAAAGCAAACTGCACCAGGTCTGGTCTATAACCATGGCTGAAAACAGAATATCAAGGCAGGTTCTTCTTCCGCTGTACTTTTGTCTCCTACTGAGCTGTATCAGAAAAGGAAGAAGACTCAAGTCTGGATTTTGAATAATACTGGCTGAACCAAACACCTAATTTCATTCTACAATGGGAATATGAATTCCACCTTTAGGAGACTGAAGTATATTTTTTTAAGGCACTTAGAGATTGGGTCTGTGGCAGATTCAGGATTTGCTTGACCAAACACTTGTTTTAAAGGAAACTGACTGACTTTAATTCCACAGTTGTCAATCTTTTCACAAAACTGTGGGGCATATTCCTTTTTCAAAATCCCGTATTGCACTTCCCCAGGCCTCCGTCCTGTTGGGTAAAAAAGTTTTTGTAAATAAAGCATGCATCATAAACTCTTTATATATATCTTCTGATGGTGGGCTGCTTCCCCTTTCCTTCCCATTATGCCTCAGCTGTTAACTAGAGGGTTGCTAGCATGGACTTGAAGAATTGACTGTTTTACTCTCACCTTGTTTCCAGTGGAACAAGAATTACCACAGAATCCGCTAGCAACAGGATTAATGTGTCTGAAATATCCCTGATCACTGTTCTATACTGAAAATGTGATTACCGGTGTTTCTTTGCAGGTGCGTATGTGCTTCAAGTAAAGGCAACAGATGCTGATGATCCCACTTATGGAAACAGTGCTAGAGTGGTTTACAGCATTCTTCAGGGGCAACCATATTTCTCCATTGATCCGAAGACAGGTAAATAGTTTATCAGCAACAGTGGAAGATTTAAACTTTGGATTTTGGGCATGTGGGCAGTATCACTGAATAAGCATGGACTGGGCTGTTATGACCAAAAGACAATAGATTAACTTTGTACATGATTCAGTTTTGACTATTGACTAGTTTCTGAACAAATTACAATCTGTTGTAGAAACAAAAGAAACGTGCTCTTCCAATCAGTCCTGAAATATCTAAAATATGTATACATTGAGAAATTTTTTTTTTTTAATGTCTTAGCATTTCTCTATAGCTAACACTTTATCTGCTACATGCATTCTATTTTGGTTTTTTTTTTTCCTGATGATGCAATTTTGTGTCTTGGGTCTATATTCTTTCTTTCTCAGCATTTTTACTTGTTGAACTTACAGTCAGAAATTCTCTAGCAATGATTGTTTTGCTATATAGAGCTAATTTGAGACTGTGGAACAGCTAATCATCTCCTGCCCTCCTCTTTTCCTGGGGCATAGAATGTCTGGGGTTATAGGATGTGTGAGCAGAAAAGTATAATAGTTTAAAGAGACTGAAGTATTTGGCAGGTTGGTAGGCATGTTAATTAGGTATCTTGTCCTATATTTCTAGATGTCATTCTTGTTTCTGTATTTAGTAATTCAGTTAAGGAGTCAATAACCAACATAGTGAATGCCATACATTGTGTCATCCTGAATGTGTTACAGGGATAGTTGTCCATGTGCCCCTTTCAGCAAATAGTTTCTCCTTCCAGTGAAGCTGTACTTGAATGTCAGATTGTGTGTAAAGAGCCTTTATCCCTGATCAATCAATAGTTTGGGGATGAGTGCCTCATAAGTCTGTTAGTGCACTATCTCCAATGGGCATATACCTTTGTCACATGCTCCATTTTGCAAGAGATTGTATTGCAATTTGCAACAACCAACTTTACTTTTCAAACAGAAATGGGGCTTCTTCAAGTGTCTGGGGGAAGAAAAAGTGTTTACCTTTATACTTATTTCAGTCTTGTAAAGAATGAGGAGGAATTCAATGACAAGAAAAACCTTTACTGAAGCCACAATCAGAGTTCTAGTGCAAGTTCCCCCCCCCAAAAAATTAGTAGTTATTTGTACTTGAAGAACATTTTTTTCCCATGGCATTTCAAATTGTTGTATCATATGCTCTCATCTGTTACTCAGTAGTGAGTAGTGAGCAGACCATAGGTGATGACCTGCACCCTGCTAGCCCTGGAAGATCATGCAAACCCAGTGTTTCCACATCTGTCTATTAATATCTTTAATGAGTTACTTGTGTGGATCTCGGTGGTAAAACAGTGGACACTGCTGTAAAGAACGATTCATGAAACAGCTAGCCCAGTATAGCTTAAAATACTCTACCAGAAAAAAGCATATAGATTCATACTTCTACATGAAACAATGTGCTCTGTCGTGGTTTAACCCCAGCTGGCAACTAAGTACTACATAATTGCTCGCTCACTGCCTCCCCCAGCGGGATGGGGGAGAGAAATCAGAAAAAAAAGTAAAGCTTATGGGTTGCGTTGAAGACAGTTTAATAGGACAGAAAAGGAAGGAAATAATAATAATAATAATAATAATAATAATAATAATAATAATACAATATACAAAACAAATGATGCACAATACAATTGCTTACCACCTGCTGACCAATGCCTAGCCAGTTCCCAAGCCATGGTGCCCCCAGCCAACTCCTCCCAGTTTATATACCAACCATGACATCACATGGTATGGAATATCCCTTTGGCCAGTTTGGGTCAGCTGTCCTGGCTGTGGTCCCTCCCAGCTTCTTGTGCACCTCCTCACTGGCAGAGCATGGGAAGCTGAAAAATCCTTGACTTAGTATAAACACTACTTAGCAACAACTAAAACATCAACATGTTATCAACATTATTCTCATACTAAATGCAAAACACAGCACTATACCAGCTACTAGGAAGAAAATTAACTCTATCTCAGCCAAAACCAGATCATGCCATAACCTGTCTTTCTTACATTAGAAAGGTCACAATATGTTATATATATACAAAGGTCACAAATAGTTGGGGTGTAACAGTGAGTAAGAGATAAACAGTATGTGAATAATAAGGCACAGGATGCTGCTTAATGATTGCTCTAAAATACAGAAGTCTTGGGCAGCGCTACACATCTGACATTTCCAATTCTTTATTTTATGACTGACGAGATGGTACAGTAGTTTATCGGTACAGAGTTTTGCTGTCAGACACCTGTCTTGAGGTTTTTTTGACAGGAAAGAGGAAGAAAGCCATTTTTGGTGCAAAATGACAGACAAACTCAGAACTGTTGGCAGATGGATAAGCATTTTTTAGGTTGCTTTTATTGGCTTTTTTTTGCCATCTCGTGCATTCTAGATTTTGAGACATTCCATTGTAGTTATTTAAAGAACTTAAGAACATCCATACTAGGTTGGACCAAAGGTTCACGCTGCCCTGTATCACATTTTCAAAAGTGATGGCCTGCTCAGCTCTAGCGAAGGATAAAAGAAATGTTTAGTGATGCACCCCTAGAACACTCTTCTAGTCTTCAACAACTTGTTCTTACGAAGTTCCTGGGTGATTAGCAGTGTCCGTGTAACTAAAACTCTGAAAATATTTCTCCTTCATAACTTGTCCACTTCCCAGTAGAGTTGACTTGTCCAGGACCACAGTGTCTGCACACCCAGTGACTAGAAATTCCACAGCAGAAGTTTTTTTTGGGTGCAGAACCAGCGCTTCTTGTTTCTTTGAAACGTGACACCTCAACAAATTTCATCTCTCACACTTACATTGCACAAGATGGTGAACAGTCAATTGATATTTATTATGACCTCATAGACCCATATTCTCCCCTAGTTACCTCTTTTCTGGATTGAAGGCTTCTTTAAAGCCATTCCATGACACTGATCATCCTTCTCCTCCTTCTAGGGACAAGAAAGTGCACACAGTATTCAGAAGGCAGCTCATATGGATGTATAAAATGGTTTAATCATAACACTTTTGTTCTCTATTCCTTTCCATACAGTTCCAAACATTCTGTTTACTTTTTAGCTTCTACCACACAAAAGCTGACATGTTTGTGGAAATTTCTATTACTACCTCAGGATCTCATTGCAAAGTGGTAATGGTGAAACCGCTGACCATAACCTTATATGTAAAATAAGGATTGTGTTTTGCACACATATGACTTTACACATGCTTCTTTCTCAAATCATTCCTGATAGGTTATAAATATTTACTCTGATATGAATCTAGTACACTTAAAGAGTTTTTAACCTTCATGAGTCTGAATGTCACAGCTGCTGCTTTACTCCTTTACTGACATCCCACTTTTTTGCAGTGCTTTGCTGGAGGTAAGCAAACTACGTGGAAGTGGGAGAGTTAGCTTTTATTGCTGTTGCAGGAAGGTTAAATGCATTACAGTCCCTGCTGGAGAGCAGCTGTTGGACTGGTACATTTTAAGGCCTCAAATCTTGTATGTGCAGGTTACTTTTTGATGCTAAGAAATTGCTCTTCTGATTTTAATGTGAGTTTCCTTCAACATAGAGCACTTCTCTTAAGACAGATAACCTCCCTTATCTTTCCTCTGTACGTTCTGTTCTGCTACTAGAATGTCCTTTTGACAAACTTCTTTCCACCCAATTTTCTGATGTGTTTATGAGGTCAATATTCTTATTTATGGCTAGACGTCTCCAATTTTTTCTTACACGCAGTATTCTAGTCCATATTCTGATCTCAGTTATATTCTTGAAATCCAGATTGGTGTCAGCAGGAGTATTGATGTTAATATTTATTCAGGAGTTTTTTCACAGAACCTGTATTTTCTCTTTCATGTAAGTGGATCATCTCCTCTTGAATTATGGCTCAATAAATTTGGGTCTCTTGGCCCGGGTTCTATACATACTATTTTCAATTTTCAGCAGCCTCATTGAGACCATACTTTTCTGCACATTTGATATTGATGACATTTGCAAAGAAAAAAAAATCAAAATTGAAAATTCTGGAGCTGAACAATCGCTATAGTAAAATCTTAAGGTTGAAGGACTTAAAAACACTCAGAACACCATTACATGTAGATAAGGCCTCTACATTACAACAAACCTTTGATTTAAAGTTTGGATATTTTTTGTGAAGCTAGAGCTGGAATACCAAAATTTGTAGTCATTTCTTTCCCATGGATTTTTACCTCCATTTTATTTCTATATTTTGCTGGTTAGATAACTTTAAATGTACTGTCCATATGAACTGATGATTTTGGTAGAAATAGTATTTTTCAGGGTTTTTTTATGCTTTTGAAATTGAGTAGGTAGAAAAAGGAAAATTGCCTATGAACTGATAGACATGAAAATTATTCTTAGAGTTTTTTTTTTTTTTTTTGCAGGAGACAAAGTTTTTTACAGAAAAGTATATAGAATGCCCTTATACTTCTACAGGAATACATAGGGGGTGACTGGGAACTTTAGTAGAGTGACAGCCAATTCTTCATTTTCTGAAGACCATCTGGAATATTTCTAACTGAGAAGGCCACTCAGTTGTACCTAAAACTGGTATAACAATCAGATGAACTACATCTCTTGCTCACAGCCTACTATCTGCCCATTTTCAGTTTTTTTACTTACTGTTGATTTGTTTTGCTAGTATTACAAGGGAAGTCTTTAATTCTTGTAGCTCTTTTGGCCTTAGAATGAGCACACCAAGCATGTTGTAAAATACTGTAGAACATATAGTCTCCACAATGCAAAAATATGGGTTAAGAGACTCAAAAGAAAACCTAGTAATGTTCACCCTATTTACAAAAATATTTTTTTAATGAATAACACATGAATATGAACAAATTTTTACACTTTTACAATTCAAGGTTTCTGTCTGGAACAAACAAAACATTGAACAACACTGATTGTTTTCAAAAGCTCAAAAGGATAGGGTTGCAATATCTAAATGTTCTTAAGTGTTTGGTAGTCATATTCCTGATCTATGCAGTACAGTATACACCATGCTGAGGCAGAAAATAGTTGTTATTATTAATGTTGTTATCATCATCACTGTTACAAGTAGAGAGAAGGGAAATTGTTATACAATTCAGTTCAGCAGGAATTTTTAATAAGTTCCAGAAATTGCAGATTTAGGTCAAAGTTATTTCTAGACTCCGAAAAGTACTATAAACGAATAGTTCCTATTATTACTTGTTAACACAGCAGTGGTTAGTTGCTATAAAGATAAGAATCATAGAATCATAAAATCTTTGGGTTGGAAGGACCCTTAAAGGTCATCTAATCCACCCGCCCCGTGCCATGAGCAGGGACATCTTCAACGAGATCAGGTTGCTCAGAGCTCTGTCCAACCTGACCTTGAATGTTTCCAGGGATGGGGTAACCTCTCTGGGCAAGAATGATGCTTAAAATTTGTTTCTTGTCATTCCAGACCCATTATAACACCAGGGGAAAAAGACTGCTTTTACACCCAAACAGTTTAATACTAGCAAATAATATTTTCTAAAGCAATAATAATTTAGAGGAGAAGCATGCTTCCAACTGGTTTGTTTTTCAATTGTGCATGCTATCTGCACCAGTCTGCATCTAGCCATTTTCTGAAAACTGTTGCTGAATATATAACATTTTGCAATGTAATATACACTTGTAGAATTTTCACAGAGAAATGTATTTTCTCCTCTGCATTTGTTTTCGAGAGAAAGGCTTGAGTGACCAAACTTTATAGCTTTTTACAACTTCATCAGCTAATCCTATGATCAGTATTACCTCTCTCTCTCTACAAGCCTTCCTTTTATCATATACATTCTTAACATATCAGAAGGGAGATTATGGCATACCTATTAGGACATCAGCTATCAAAAATTACTGAAGATTAAGAATCATTTGGGTGATGTCTTACCATGATATTTTGATTATATTTCTTTAAGGAAACTCCTAACATTTTCACTGCATCTATGTCCTATATCAAGAAAACTTTCTCAAGCAAAGGAGAGTCTTCTAATAAAGACCTCCATTTGTACAGAAGGAATATTGTCTTGCCCTACAGTAGCTTAACTGTGATGGCAAATGACTGGTTGGAAACAATTGAAGATGCAGGCTCTGAAATTCATTGCCGTATTTTCCTACATTGCCCTACTCTGCACAATGCTCATCCTTCAGTCCCGATGTGCAAACCTATGTTCATGCCATTCACATCCGTCGTGAAAATGCACCATTCTCTTTCAGCCGTTCATGTCCTGGCTGAAAAGGCACAGCAGTCATTTTGAACGGTTGAATAGCTGACGAGCACACTTAAGAAAAGCCCCAGTGATTTGCATGTTTCTGTGTGAACTCCTCTCTTATCAACCCTTTAGGAAGAGTTCCATCTCTGGTCCAAGAGATCCAGTATTAAAATGTAATAATGTATTTAAAATGTAATAATGTATTTAAAATGTAATAGTAGACAATCACAGCCCTTTGTTTACTTGTTCTTTCTCCTTCCCATTTCTCCTTGTAGGTGTAATAAGAACAGCTTTGCCAAATATGGACAGAGAAGTGAAAGAACAATATCAAGTTCTAATCCAAGCCAAGGACATGGGAGGACAACTGGGAGGACTAGCTGGTACTACCACTGTAAACATCACTCTCACGGATGTTAATGACAACCCACCCAGATTTCCTAAGAGTACGTTGTATTCCAAATACACTAATTTTCAAATAAGCATGACTGAAAGTATTGATGTGAAAAATCTTTTAAATAAGGAATTGAGATCCAGAAAGAAGAACAGTATATTGTGAACAAATTTAGAATATATTGTTGAGTTTTTTTGAATAATGTAAAGCTCAATTTGAAAATATGAGTTTTAAATATTTAAGAGAAAATATATCATCATTCCACATCATTTACACTTTAAAAGTGATTTGGGAAATACTATTTTGTCAAGGGAAAGTGGATGATCCCCTTCAAATGACAAAAGATTATAACCTGAGACTTCCAGATACCAAAGACAGAACTGATTTATGCTAAGCATTGTTATAATAATCAGGAGCAGATTTTTTACATGTATTGGCCCAGAAGTTTATATCTGTCCCTGAAAACACTTACAGCCTCAAAATAGTGATCATCCACTGACAATTTATAACATTTCATATCAATTAGTTTAAATGAGGCTTCTGAGAAATATGCTAATTTAAAGAGTTTCATAGTCTGTTTATGATTAGCAGGATTGTCACTTGCTGCTCTCCTTAAATTTACCGAAGCTTTGTATATTCTGTACCTTTGAAATGCAGGCACTAATCAAGCATAAATCTTGATAATTATGCCAAAACAATTAGCTGCTAAAAGTTATTAGTAAGGCAAATTCATATGAGAACATTCATATGAATTTGAAGTAAGATCGTGGCAGCTTTTTGCTTTGTATCTCTTTTCTTGAATTACATGAATTGTAATCCCACTTTATGTATTATGGATGCTCCTTAGGTACCAAACCAGACTTGAAACTTTACAGTTTTCTCTCATATAAAAATTTTTCTTCTTCTTTTCCTCGGTATGAAAATATGTTGCATTTCTGCAGGCATGTAAGAATGACCACGTTAAGAAAAAGAAGCATCTGGCCCTGCCTTTTGTCTCTTACACTGACATCTAGAGTTGAACTAGAGTTGAACCTAGGGATAGGTTCAACGTGCCAGAGTTGAAATCGATAGCCCAGCTCAGGTGCATCTACACCAATGCACGCAGCATGGGCACCAAACAGGAGGAACTGGAAGCCATTGTGCAGCGCGACAGCTGTGACGTAGTTGCCATCACAGAAACATGGTGGGATGCTTCTCATGACTGGAGTGCTGCAATGGATGGCTATAAGCTCTTCCGAAGGGATAGGCAGAGAAGGAGAGGCGGTGGGGTGGCTCTGTATGTTAGGGAGTGTTTTGATTGCATAGAAATCGAAGATTGTGAAGACCAAGTAGAGTGCTTGTGGGTAAGGATGAGGGGGAAGGCCAATGAGGCAGACATCCTGCTGGGAGTCTGTTACAGGCCACCCAACCAGGATGAAGAGACGGATGAGACATTCTATAAGCGACTGGCGGAGGTCTCGCATTCGCTGGCCCTTGTTCTTGTGGGGGACTTCAACCTACCGGACATCTACTAGAAGTATAACACGGCAGAGAGGAAACAGTCTAGGAGGTTCCTGGAGTGCGTGGAGGATAACTTCCTGACACAGCTGGTGAGTGAGCCCACCAGGGGAGATGCCTTACTGGACCTGCTGTTTACAAACAGAGAAGGACTGGTGGGAGATGTGGTGGTCGGAGGCTATCTTGGGCTTAGCGACCACGACATGATAGAATTCTCAGTTGTGAGGGAAGTAAGGAGAGGGGTCAGCAAAACTGCTACCATGGACTTCCGGAGGGCTGACTTTGGCCTGTTCAGGTCACTGGTTGAGAGAGTCCCTTGGGAGACAGTCCTGAAGGACAAAGGGGTCCAGGAAGGCTGGACAGTCTTCAAGAAGGAAATCTTAAAGGCGCAGGAGCAGGCGGTCCCCATGTGCCGTAAGAAGAGCTGGCGGGGAAGGCGACCGGCCTGGCTGAACAGGGAGATTTTGCTGGGACTCAGGGAAAAGAGGAGAGTTTATCACCTCTGGAAGAAGGGGCAGGCAACTCACGAAGAGTACAAGGATCTCGTTAGGTCAAACAGGGACAAAATTAGAAAGGCAAAAGCCCAGCTAGAGCTCAGTCTGGCCACAGTCGTAAAAGATAATAAAAAATGTTTTTACAAATATATTAACAACAAAAAGAGAGGCAAGGAGAATCTCCATCCCCTACTGGATATGGCGGGGAACATTGTCTCCAAGGACGAAGACAAGGCTGAGGTATTTAATGCCTTCTTTGCCTCAGTCTTTAATAGCCAGTCCAGGTATCTGCAGGGTATTCAGCCCCCTGAGATGGAAGACGGGGATGGAGAGCACAATGTACTCCTCATAATCCAGGAGGAAGCAGTCAAGGACATGCTAAGCCACCTGGACACCCACAAGTCTATGGGGCCTGATGAGATCCACCCGAGAGTACTGAGAGAGCTGGCGGAGGAGCTTGCCAAGCCACTCTCCATCATCTATCAGCAGTCCTGGTTAACAGGAGAGGTCCCAGAAGACTGGAGGCTTGCCAATGTGACGCCCGTCTACAAGAAAGACCGGAAGGAGGATCCTGGGAACTACAGGCCTGTCAGCCTGACCTCTGTACCGGGAAGATTATGGAACGGTTGGTCTTGAGAGTGCTCACAGGGTATGTGCAGGACAACCAAAGGATCAGGCCCAGCCAGCATGGGTTCATGAAAGGCAGGTCCTGCTTGACCAACCTGATCTCCTTCTATGACCAGGTGACCCACCTAGTGGATGAGGGAAAGGCTGTGGACGTTGTCTACCTGGACTTTAGTAAAGCCTTTGACAGTGTCTCCCACAGCATTCTCCTGGAGAAACTGGTGGCTCGTGGCTTAGACGGGTTTACTCTTCGCTGGGTGAGGAACTGGCTGGATGGCCGAGCCCAGAGAGTTGTGGCGAACGGCGTTAAATCTGGCTGGCGGCCGGTCACGAGTGGTGTTCCCCAGGGCTCGGTTCTGGGGCCGGTCTTATTCAATATCTTTATTGATGATCTGGATGAGGGAATTGAGTGCTCCCTCAGTAAGTTTGCAGATGACACCAAGTTGGCTGGGAGTGTTGATCTGCTGGAGGGTAGGAGGGCTCTGCAGAGGGATCTGGACAGGCTGGATCGATGGGCAGAGGTCAACTGTATGAGGTTTAATAAGGCCAAGTGCAGGGTCCTGCACTTTGGCCACAACAACCCCATGCAATGCTACAGGCTTGGGGAGGAGTGGCTGGAGAGCAGCCCGGCAGAAAGGGACCTGGGGGTGCTGGTTGACAGCCGGCTGAATATGAGCCGGCAGTGTGCCCAGGTGGCCAAGAAGGCCAACAGTGTCCTGGCCTGTATCAGGAATAGTGTGGCCAGCAGGAGTAGGGAAGTGATTGTGCCCCTGTACTCGGCACTGGTGAGGCCGCACCTCAAATCCTGTGTTCAGTTTTGGGCCCCTCACTACAAGAAGGATGCTGAGGTGCTGGAGCGTGTCCAGAGAAGGGCAACGAAGATGGTGAAGGGTCTGGAGCACAAGTCTTATGAGGAGCGGCTGAGGGAACTGGGGTTGTTTAGTCTGGAGGCTGAGAGGAGACCTTATCACTCTACAACTACCTGAAAGGGGGTTGTGGCGATGAGGATGTTGGTCTCTTCTCCCAAGTAACTAGTGATAGGACAAGAGGAAATGGCCTCAAGTTGCGCCAGGGGAGGTTTAGATTGGATATTAGGAAAAATTTCTTCACTGAGAGGGTGGTCAGGCATTGGAACAGGCTGCCCAGGGAGGTGGTGGAGTCGCCATCTATGGAAGTGTTCAAAAAACGTGTGGATGTGGCGCTTCAGGACATGGTTTAGGGGACATGGTGGTGCTGGATTAATGGTTGGACTTGATGATCTTAAAGGTCCTTTCCAACCTACTGATTCTGTGATTCTGTGATTCTGTGATCTAGAGGGTCTGCATGAGAACAGGCCAAACAATACTCCAGAACATTTCCTCAGTTTCTAATGATTTTTAGCCCAGATGGTGTCTTTGTATTTAACAACACGCAATAGATTTTTCTTACAGTAAGTTGCCCTGTTGCTTTGAAACTTATGTAAAATTCCAGAGTCCACAACATCCTATGTTGGTGAGGTTGACAGATTAATCCTATATTGCGGAATGAACGGCTTACCCTCATTTGTTTTGAATCCTTCCCTACCTAGCTACCTGCATGTTGACCTCTTTAAAGAATTCAAAAAGCATTGCAAAATATGATCTTTATTTAGAAAAGCTGTTTTGAGTTTTTTTCATATATATATTCTCCATGAGTCCATTAATCCGGCTCCTACTCTTTTGCCCTGTGCATGTTAGTCATGTCCATCCTCAGCTCTCCTGAACTCCCTGGAAATCTTTGGGGAAAAAAATCAGCGTCATATTAGCACCTCCAAGCCTTTATGTGCCACAGTGGCTTGAAGCAAAATATTACACATCATAATAGTTCACTTATTTAATCCTTCAGGCTCTTGGGCATGTAACAGCTAATCCCAATGATGTGTTACTGTTGTGTCTATTCGTTCCACAACTGCTTCTATAGCTAATTTAACCTTCTCATGAGTCCCCCATAAATAAGGGGTTTAGGATAGAAAAATTTCCCAGCTATTCTACACTGAACACAAAGAAAAAAATATATTCAGTTTTACATATTTGATCTTATCTTCTCTGAGCCTTCTCTATCTCAATTTTGAGTTGGCTTTACACAGTTCTTCTCAGGCTTTTGTCTCCAGTTGTTTTTTAAAAACAATTAGTATTAGCTTGTTTGCCAGAGATTTATTCAAACACATTTTTTGTCTTTGTTATTGTGGTTTTATAGATAAAACAGATTTTATGGTTCTTTCTATTGTCCTCCCTGAGACACAACTTCATTCCTTTGAAAAATATGTTCTTGCTTTTATTAGCTATGTTGTTTACCCTTACTGACTTGCTTTTTAATGGGTGCTGCACATTTGCTGTGAGTCTTCAAAATGGCATCCCTAGATAGCATCCACACCACTCACAGTGATTTAACTGTCTCGGCTATCCATATGTATTTTTAATAGAAATATTACTCAGTTTTATTTATTCCCATTTTTTTCTTTAATTTAACTGAGTACAACCATCATGTAATTTTGGCTCTTATTGCTTCTGCACAGATATTAAATTCGTTATGATTGCTCTAAAATGTAGAAGAATTCAAGAACTTTTCCTGACTAGCTAGTGTTAATAGTGTTCTCTTCTTTAAGTCATATTTGACTTAGAGCTTCCTTTAACAACCATCCACTGATAAGGTCTACTTTGCCTTTCCTGTGTATTTTGCTCCTTGGTACTGGACTGCGTGACTGATTTTCTTCTTTCCTGTGGATTTTGAACATGCTTGTTATGCTAATACTCTTTTTTAGCATTAGGCATTAAAGCTACTCATACTAGTTCCCATTTTAATCCTTGGCTTTGTATTGTTTTCTTTCTCCTCTTTCCTGGACCCTAGTTTGATTCTGTATGATCTACCATTTCTACATTTCCTACAGGACTACCATCACCTTTTGTAGCATTTTTCAGTGAAGAATGCAGAATTCTGGTGACTGCACCCTTTATCTGAACTGAAAAAATACTTTTGCATTTTTTTGAATTTCACTCTTTCTGATACCTGCAAATTTTCCTGAACTTTTCAGCTAGAACCACAATGGTCATAGGAAAGCTTTTAAACTTTCTGAAGCCTGTTCTTCCTATGGCAAATATGAATTTTGCATCTTCTCTCTGGGCACCCATTCTTTCCAATGGCCCTGCTTTCCAATAATGTGAATCACTTCTCCTTACACCTTTTTCTCAGCTAGCTGTTTAAAGCTTTGCCTTTCTGTCTTTCTCTCCCTGATTGTACATGGTGAGACAATTTCTGACTATGCTACTATGAATGTCCTTAACTTCGGCTTTCACTTGCCAGCCTAAATTTCACCCCTAAGGACTCTGTCCAGTCTTACCTTATTTCGTTGGAGCTCACATGGACTAGAGCCACTGGCACCTTCTTATGTTTCCTGACATCCTGTCAAAACACTTGTGAGATGCTCCAAATCTGGTCAACAAGCAAATCATCCCAGAGGGTCTCTTTGAATGAACATTCCCACTGTCCTTGTCCTCAATGATTCTTAAATGCCCACCACTGCAGTCTGCTCCTTGCTTCCAGCTGGAACCCCTGCTGCTGGAGCGGTACCAGAGGTGCAAGAGGAAATAACTGCCTGGAAATTGAAAAACTCAGTGCATTGGCAAGTTCCTTGGGCCCAATGCTCTTCCCTGTGTCTGATTTTCAGTTGTATATTTTACACTCTTTGCTGTTAGGGGCCTTATTAATTTTCTGTTTTATTGTATGCTTTCATCTACTATGACGTTATAAAAATACATGCGTCTCACGTAATGTCAGACAGTTTTCATGACACCTGGAAATCATGGAATTTATCATCCTCTTTGAAAAAGATAGCCTTGAGGTCTCGTTTAATGCATGTACTGTAGTTACGACGTCTTTGACCAATTGTTGCTATGAAGGAGCAAAAAAAAAGAATCACAAGAGACTAAGCTTGTCCTGTGCTTTGCATGTTAATAGGCTTGAAAACCTTTTCTTTCTATTATATCAAATGTCACAGAAGCCGAATTATAGCAGTGACTCTCAAAAAACCAGAAAAGAACAATATTGGATGTTCGTGTTGATATTGAAAATAATAAATATTTAGCATAGATTACAAGCTAAAATGTCAGTATGGGGACTCCAGTGTATTGGAACAAGCTTGATTAAGGCAGGCAGTTACCTGAAACATTTGGCTTTTCTGGGAGATGTGTTAAGGACTTCTGCTTAATCAAAATAGTAAAAGCAAAAATCCTGATCAATGAGGATATACTTAGTCAGTTAAGTGGTATGTGAGATGATGTATAGTCACAGAGACACAAGGCTAATTACAGTTAAACAAAAATAACTGGTAGGAAAAAAGTTGAGTATGAATTTTATTTCTAATATAGTGGCTGTATTTTTCATTTTTGCTTTTGAAGACATTGCAATGATTCAGAGTAACAACCTGTCAGGAGTTTGTCATTTGCTTGACTACTATAGCTAAAAGGGTACTTTTGCAGAATTTTAGTTTATATGAAAAATAAGCCTTTAAAATCAGGTCCAGGTAGGTGACAAGTTCAGGCCTGGCAAGACCTAGAGAGCCCTCACTGTTGGTGGGAGTTGAGACCTCCAATATTGTATTGCTCATCCTTGGTCAACAAAGCCAGGAAGTCCAAGTGCAGACTGAAAAAAGGGGACTGAAGGTCCTTTAACACCAACTGCAAGGTAAATGTTTTTGCATCACGTAATCAGGACTGCTGTTTCCCAAAAGACTTATACCAAAGATGCCATACTATATATTACCTTATCAAATAAGAAGATATTATTTATCACAGAATAAAGTTTAAATTTATTTTCTGAACTCAGTTAAGCTGAAAAAAAAATTTCACAGCAGAAGTGGGAGAACATATATGATTAATACTTGGAAGAAGCTACATTGATAAATAATACATTATAAGCTTGCCAAAAAAATGTATCACAGAACACCTTCATCTCATCGAGAGTCCTTTAAGGAAAGAGGCAGGTTTGGATGGGATATCAGCATCCAGTAATGAAAAACCACTGACTGTCCTGCTGAACATGGAATTTTTTATTTAAAACCTGTACTTTTGAACGTATTCAGTGGGGAGCTCCCACCTTGCACGTCTCACAGTAATGAGGAGTGTAACAGAAGGGAAAACCTCTAAACATTATATATTTCTGTCAGAGTTGTTAGACCTACAGGTATCTGTTGGCCCATATTTCAGACAACCAAGACACTTCAGAAAACTGATATTTTCTTTATAACTAGAAGGAAAAATGAATCTGAATGATTTTATTAGTAGAAACTTATTTCTACTAAAAAAGTGTTTTATATATGTCTTGCCTGACTCTTCATTAGTACACTGACTTTCTGCATTATTGTGCATGTTTCATTGTTAAAAATAGAACTTTTTTGTGAATATTGAAATAAATATTTCATAGCAAATTTTGATTCTGGTCAAAACCAGAAAAAATGAGGCAAAGACTGGAAGAGAATGTATTTTTCCCACCATAGCAATAATGTTCAAGAAATTAAATGAAAATCTTGTATAACACAACATTGCCTCTGAACAGAAAAGAGTGGATAAAAGCTGTTTGTCCGTAGGCATGCCTCCTGGTCCAGAAGGGAACTGATGGCCTTTATCCCTCAGCTACTCATGTACACAATAGCTGGTTAAGTAAAAGACAGTTCAGCACATCCTTCCTAGAAGCTAATGGGCTAACCCTTAATGCATCAAACGTTAGACCAGTCTGAGCTAGCTGCAAGGACAGCTGTGGCTTGTTTCCAACTCTTAAAATAAACTTCAAGAAAGGATGGATGGGTTTTATTTACTTCAACATTTAAATGACAAAAACTGTATAATTAGTTGGTATAAATTATACTTTATGGAATCAAACCAATTAAATGAAGTGGTTGATTCATATTTTGTAAGGTTATTGTGCTTCACTTCTCCTGCCTCTTTCTTTTGTTCACTGATGACAGAGTGACTGTGAAAGCAATTTAGCAAAATAGACCCTTATATGCTGAGCAATAAAGGCACATGCAAATCCTTTTAGTCAAAAGAATAGTATGTCTTTTTATTTTAATATGACAAAAATATACTTTTACAGGATAAGGCCCTGATATAGAAGAAATGCAATTGAATTTTTAAATTAATACAGTTTTTATTCTGATATTAACAAAAAAAAAGACCATTCTCAAGTGTCTTATGAAGTCAGCAATAAGTTGGTTTTATTTTTAAGGTGTGTATTTTTAAGGTGACACTCCTTTAATTTACTTTTTTTATTCAAAAGAACTATTTGGCTAAAGCTATGTTTTAACATATCATTTCCAACTCACAGGAGAGGACAACACTGTAGTGGAATGATTGAAAATTACTTTTAATAGAAGAAAAATTGATTAAAGTTTAGACATAACATTTGAATTTCGTCTACTTGTGTAAATCTTGGCTTTAAAAACAGCCTGATGGTCAGAAACCAGTATCTCATGGCTGGTTGGCAACCACATTTAAAATGTTCAGACAGCTGTAGAGCAACGCCTAGACATCGCAAGGACCAGTTTTTGGCTGTCATTGATCTTTCCGGAAGCATCCCAGTGAAATCCATCAAGTTAGTTTGCAAAAAGAGCATGGCAAATTTCCAGAAATGCTAACATGCTTGGAAACAGAAATGCAACTATTCTTCTTTCTGCTAACGACACCTTAAATACAGCAAGGTTGATGGATCGTTCCTAGGACCTTGCACATCATCTGCTTATCCATACTGTAGAAGTTTGCAGCTAATTGGATTTGGATTTCAAGAGTGGTCAGTACAATGCATTTCATAGAATGTATTAAATCCTCCACTGGAGCCAGCAGAGTATACAACAATCTTAAACAGAAAAGTCAACAAAACAGATAATTCAGAAACCAGAAAAAAATGTCTTTCATTGATGTAATTTCAGGAATTTCAGTGCAAGTAAAAAAGAACTTCATAAAGAGAGCTAGGGTTTTTTTTATTTCTCCTCATTATATAACATTTGCATGCTATTTGTATGATTATCTGGATGATCTATTATATAGATTTATTATCTATTTCACAATTATGATATTAGAAATAGGGTTTACATATTATTACTCTTTTATTTTCAGCGATTATTTATTGGTTCATAGCATATTTTAATAAGTTTATTTTCAAGTACTAAAATCTGTGGAAATATTTTGAAAGAAAAGACAACAAAGTGCTGAACTTGGAAAAGCCTGTCTACACATACTTGTGCATACAAACGCTGTAGATTGAAAACTCTTATCATAATTATTTATTTATATATTCTGGGAAGCTTAGTACATCACAGAAATTGCACACATACTATTTAGCATAGGTTTTACTATATAAAAGCAGGTAAATTGTATTCACTCGGTAAACTGAATGTGGCTAATTCCATTCATGTGGCTTTGAACCAGTCTTGCTCAGATTTTATTGCAAAATTGGGGTCAGATGCAGAGTGAAAGTAAAAGGTCTTCTGGCCTATGTGAGATAGAGAGACAAATCTTTTAACCCACTGCTTTGGATGAGTGGCCTATGAGAGAGAAGTTCCTCAGGTAACAGTATCTCCTTTTAAAGATTTCAGAAGAATACAACACAGATTCCATTAATGAGCAAATTAGACATTTACAGAAAAGGACTGTGTGATTAAGAAATTATTCTGTTCACTAATCTAAAAAAATCAAAATAATGAAAGCAGAGGTTTTGATTTAAAAAAAAACAAGGAAGATTTATTCCCTCCCTACTTGGACAATTTGCTAGAAAACTTACTTGGGATTAAGGTTCAGAGCTCTGATATGCTTAATTAAGTATTTTAACAAGTCTGCCCAACTTTCTGGGAAGTTATTCTACCCACTGCAATTTAGACAGGTAAGTATGGCTGCTCTTGGTACTCCTGTTAAAAGTTTTTGTGCTTTGTATGCAGCACTTGTACCTTCATTGGCTCTCAGAATGAAAACATGTCTCTCTCTCATTGATTAAAGAATTTGCCTGGCAGACAAGATGCCCTAATTCAGTTCCAGCAACTAATTATTTCATACCAAATGGGAGATACTTACACAGGACAGGTGGACAGATTTTTGCAGACTAGCCTGCAGGCAGTGATTAGGTGGGAGACAGAGTCAGAGCTTGCTTTGAATCAGAAAGGGGCGGAAGGTTGAATCCTGGTCTACTCTATCTTTGTAAATTTTTGAGCCGCTATGCCATAAGACATAAAGGGGAAAAAGAACCAGCTTGGTTTTGTAAACCAAGCTTAAATCTTTTATTTTCAGCAAATCTTAAGCAAGTCTGATTTCCATTTACCTGTGAGTTTTGGATAAACTAAAACTCTGTTTTTGAGTTGAACATACATTTTAACTAACCATTTCAAGGAGTGATGGAAGACAGGAATGCAAAAGCTCCAGAAAAGACCCCATGCAATTGTAAGCCAATCATGAAACCAGCAGCCATGCAGAGGTCATTGTAATTTTGGATGGTAATTCAGTGAGTTACTAAACTACAGCTTTAACACCAGCAAAACAATAGCCAAATCCATACATTAATAGATACTAGCAGACTAGTTTTGCACAGTGCTCTTACGGGAATCACAGGAGGACTTAGGGTAACTCCTCTTTAATCCAGGTTCCTTACAAGTCTCACATCTGCTATCTGTATCTCCATCTCCGCCTTCCTTGGACTTCTCTTTCCTCCTCACCCTGTCTATCCTTACATTCAACATGCACTGTTGTCTCCCTTCTCCTAAAAGTGACACAAATTTATCCTTGATCTCATGTTCATCTTATAACTGCAGTGTACCCATCTCCTCCTTCTCCTCCCCAAGTGGTTTTTTTTATCCCCAGTAATAACACTGCTAAAGCAATTTATCCTTCGTTGGTTCACTCCCAGGTCTGAGTCTCTCCATATTTTGCTATACCGAGTCTTCACCATCCCAGATAAGCTCTTTACAGCTCTGCCTTGGTTTGGCCACTACACTACACAAGGGTCAGCTCAGTGACCTTGCCTGCTCTTTCTCTTTGACCCACCTGAGTTAGCTACATGTTTGACAGCTAGTCATAAAAAAGCCCCTGTATTTTTTTTTTCCCTACACCACTACTTAATCAGTGCTGTTTTATACATTTGTACATAGACTAGAAGAAGGTATACAGTGGCTCATTTTATTTTGCTTTGAAGACTTAAAGAAGGACATGAGAGTGTTGGGGAAAGTTCCTGAGCATTTAAATCATCCGTACTGTTAGCCTTAGCACAGTCATTGGGCACAGTTCTGATGAACACCAAGTAAAGCTTTCTCAGATAAATTCAGGGCATTTGGGGAAATTAGTACAGATCAGAAACTATTCTGTGCAGTCACTTTCCATGAAGCTGACCTATTTTGGTGTGGGTAAAAGAATTTAATAACATGGAAATAGGGCATTCTATACTGGCTAGCTTCTGGGCTGCAGAGTACAGCTGGTACATGAAATTTCTTTGCACAGTTGTAGCTTTTTTGAGCCTATGCTTTGCGACCCAGGCCATGCAGCCCACCTTGGGTCACAGCACCTGACAGCTAAGTAGGCGTTTGTTACTATTCATGTGTGCAACATAAAGGAGTTAGTTAGTTAACATAAAGGAGTTAGTTAGTTAACATAAAATTCGACATCTATACAGATTTTGATTTACACTTATGCCAACTTTCTCTTACTTTTTTCTTATTCTTTTCCACATCAGAATTCTTCAAGCACTTTCAGTAAGAGCTGATTTACCCCCAGTCTTAGTAAAAACTCCCTAGAAATTTCTTTTTTTTTGGTAGCTGTCACTGTTGCATGTTCTTGATCATAAAGCATCTTGAAGAGTGAAACATTTGATTCAGACTGAACAATGACATAAAACACAACTGAAGCATAATATTTTGAAAAAAAAATGGGAAATAACCTGCAGGGAGAAATAGAGTTCCCATAGATTCTCAAAACAGTAAATATTTAGTAAATTTTATGTCTGCTACACTTGTATTGTTTTTTAACTTTCTCAAAAGCATAACTAGCAAAGGCTATTTTTAGAGGATGCTTTGGAGTCCTGATTGAATGTAAAAAAATGCCTTTAGAGTTCTAAACTGAGAGAGACTGAACCCTCAGCTGCAAAGAAGAGTGTGAAAGCAAATATAGATATTTCTTGGTACTATTCCATAACCAATGAAAAATAGAGGTAATTTGTCACTAGGTAAAATGTAATGCTCTGATTGCACAGTAAGCAGTAGTCCAAGAAATACAAATGAGCACAATAGTGGTTAGAACTTAAATATTATCTATTGGTCATAAAATTCTGTTGTTAGTCTGCACTTATCCAGTTCATTTTCCCCCTATGATCAGGTTTATGTGGTAATTGATCATTAACAGCAAGATTTATAGGTCAATTATTTTTAAACACATTATCATCATAGTAGATTATTATAATTCATAATTGTATCTTACATCTGCTACCTTCTGTATAGAAGGTGTAAACAAATACAGTTCATAGAAATCCAACAACCTTTGGCAGGAATCATGACTTACATTCCACCCCGACGTGTTTTCTGTGGGCAGTGGTGAAGAAATTATTCATTCAAAACACATTTTCGGTTGGATGCATGAAATTATCCACAGTAACCTTGGGATGCACCATGCATCTCCACCCACCCTCTGACACTGAAGAGTAGCTAGGGCTACAGATTGAACAACACGGGGTTGCCTTGCAGTGCCTTGAGAACTGGTTGCAAAGTGACTCACAGGCTACAGTGTCACTTGCTGCCTCCCTGTCCTTTCTGGCAGCATCTGCCTTTTTTTCCCTGAGGCCTTCCAACTGTGGTGGGCTCACCTTCTGAAACTTCAGAAGCTGCAGTGCAGCATGACGTGAAACAGACCATATGTAATTATCTAATTATAATCACTATAGTTTAGGCTCATGATTTTCAGAAATACCTAACAACCACAGCTGTAGTCAGATTTTTCAGGAGTGCTGCGCTCCTTGTAAGAGCATTAAATGGGATTCCCAAAAAGAGCTTGCAACAATCCAAAGGTTCCTACTGACAGCAATAGGAGCTGCAGATACCAAGCAGTTTTGAAACTATCTTCTCTGAGTCCAAAGTACATGTTTAGTTGAATTTTTGCATAAAGTAAACTGTAAAAATAAAAAGGAATTAACAGAAGTTTTCTAAAGGAACTCCTTCAAGTTTTTTTCTCAAATTCCTGACAATTATGTTTTTCTCAGTGGCTTTCACAGCAGATTTGTTGACCTTATAAATGTGATTGCCAATGCTCTCAAGAGAAGGATCTATAATTAAGTATTCACTACCAACAGATTTCATTGCAAAAGGAGGAGTATTTATATAAAGATCACACCTTTAAACACTTAAATTGGAAGACATAAACACCACTTTTGCTAAGTTGATTAACCTTGCTGTAAAGTATAAGACACTATATTTGTGAGGCTAATTGCCATCCTGTTGTATTATTACTTTTTGGTCTATATCACAAACTAAATCACAAGTGTTTTAAGGAAACTGCATACAGTAAACCAAAACTTAAAACAAAGAACAGTAAACTATGATGCACTTGTACTTGATGATTTCACATTTTTATCTTTAAAAATAATAATCTGCTTCAGTATGTGCCAACATGGTGAAGTAATATATATGTTGGGGAAAACCATTTACATAAAATGTACCCAAAGAACATGTGAAAATCAAAGATTCACAGGGATTCTTCTGAGTAATCCAGATGTTGAGCGTGTTTTGTTTAGGTGATTTTAGGCATGCAATTTAGTTGTGACTCAGAGGACTAAAGATAGGGACCTAATTTCCTTAGTCAATGGAGAGAAAAATGATTATTCCAATACAGATGATTTAGAGCACTTGGCTTAGATCCTAAAGTAAATGGTTTGACCACATTCTTGAGAGTGAATGAATTGTAGTAAAATTGTGTTATTATATTTTGTGCCAGAGCAATAAAGAAAATGCGAAAAAGCTCCCACAAGACATTTAAGAAGCAGAGATGTTAAGCAGAGCATTGCAAACTCCATGTCCCATCCTCAGCAATATACTTTTTATCATGTTAACGTTTCACATATATCATGCAATTTAAATTTTATAAAGAGAATAAGTGTATTGATTTATTTCATGGTGACAGTGTGATCACCAGAATATTACCAATAGACTTACCTGATAAATGCCAATTACATGCTGCCTGAGATTCTGAAAAAGGCATTTTCTCCTGAAAACGATCCTTTTTCTATCCATTAGGCATGCTACACCTTGATAATTCTTTATAACCACTATATAACTTACATAAAAACATTTGATGCAAGCTTTTAGACTATACCCCCAAAATTTTAATTCTCATTTTATTCTGGTCTTTTTTAACTGACTTTTTTTTTTGGTAATAATTTCTGTCTAGACTGGATACTAACAGAACAGTGCTTTATATATAATGAAGCTGATAATCTAGAACTGGTTTTCCACATAAGCCCTCAGAGATCCAGGAAGCATGTTGTCTAACACGTGAACACATTCACAAAGTCAGACTTTGCACAGACGACCATTTAGCCACCACTTTTCCTTAGAGCACGACCAATGGAAGGGAAAGTGATAATGCTGTGATCATTCTTATACATGAATAACTCAGGAACTTGATTTGGTCTCCTCAGCTTCTCACAGTTCTACTCCATATCATCTAGGAAAAACCCTTAATTATAAACTTGAGGAAGTTCTAGAAAAAAGCATTTTCTTCCACTCCTAGTAAAACTGTGCCACCATACAAAAGAAAATTTTAGATTCTTCAAAGAAGATTAAGTATTATTAGATTAAGTATTAGGACACACACATCTGAGTGCCACATCTGTGGCTCCAAACAACTGCTTCTAGAATTATTTCTACATTATGCTATTAAACAGAATATTCTCTTTTATCTTTGCTACACCCAACATTTTTTGGAGAGAAAAGGTGTGGGTCTGTGGTGGGTTGACCTTGGCTGGATGCCAGGTGCCCACCAAAGCCGCTCTCTCTCTCCCCTTCTCAACTGGACAGGGTACAGAAAGTATAACGAGAAGCTTGTGGGTCAAGATAAGGGCAGGGAGAGATCAGTCAGCAGTTATCCTCATGGGCAAAACAGACTTGACTTGGGAAAATTAATTTAATTTATTACTAATCAAATCAGAGTAGGATAATGAGAAACAAGACCAAATCTTAAAACACCTTCCCCCCACCCCTCCCTTCTTCCTGTGCTCAACTTCACCCCTGATTTTTCTCCACATCCTCCCCCCGAGCAGCGCAGGGGGACGGGGAATGGGGGTTGTGGTCAGTTCATCACACGTTGTCTCTGCCGCTCCTTCCTCCTCAGGGAGAGGCTCCTCACACTCTGCCCTGCTCCAGCCTGGGGTCCCTCCCACGGCAGACAGTCCTCCATGAACTTCTCCAATATGAGTCCTTCCCACAGGTTGCAGTTTGTCACAAACTGCTCCAGCCTGAGTCCTTGCCATGGGGTCCCATCCTTCAGGAACCTGCTCCAGGGTGGGTCCCGCAGAGGGTCACAAATCCTGCTAGCACACCTGCTCCAGTGTGGGCTTCCCCCACAAGGTCACAGCCTCCATCAGGTACCCACCTGCTCTGGCATGGGGTCCTCCACAAGCTGCAGGTGGTTATCTGCTCCATCGTGGAGCTCCATGGACTGTATGGGGACAGCCGGCCTCACCATGGTCTTCACCAGGGGCTGCAGGGGATTCTCTGCTCTGACTCCTGGAGCACGTCCTTCCCCTCCTTCTTCACTGACCTTGGTGTCTGCAGAGGTGTTTCTCTCACAAATTTTCACTCCTCTCTCCTGCTGCATTTGTTGTTGCACAGGTTTTTTTTCCCCTTCTTAACCATGTTATCCCAGAGGTGCTACCACCGTTGTTGGTGGGCTTGGCCTTGGCCAGCAGCGGGTCTGTCTTGGAGCTCACTGGCATTGGCTCTATTGGACATAGGGGAAGCTTCCAGCAGCTTCTCAAAGAAGCCATCCCTGCAGCCTCCCCCACTACCAAAACCTTGCCACACAAACCCAGTACAGGGTCTGAATATCTTCAGCTCAGAAAATGAACTGACATTCCCCATTTCCTGAATCCTTGCTCCAACAAAGGGGTTATTATGCTCTGTGGAATTAGTCTCTGACATGCAATGTGGAGGTTTATTTTTAGAAAGCTTTCTGACAACAGTTTATCAGTGGAAAAAACAGCAAATGATTAAACTGAAATTTTTTCAGTATACAAAAATTATACTATGTCTGATGAACTTCTTTTGCCTTCGGGGAAGGAAGAAAGAGGATGGCCTCAAAAACTCAGTCTGCTAGCTCACCTGAGGGGCTGATGGAGTGCTGGCTCAGCAGCTGCCAGATCTGGGGAAGATCCATCATGTGGATTACCCTAATCTTGAGCAGGATCAGACTCAAAAGGGGTTTTGCCTCTGCTCATTTTCCCTTGAAGAACTGGGGACCCTTGGACACCCGGGGTCTCTGCAGTCTGGGGAGATGTAACTCTTGCTAGGTGTGGACTTTGTGCTCCACAATAGAGAATCAGGAATTTTTAAGAATGTTTATGCTATATCTAATGAGGCCATAAACCCTAACTCAGAGCAGTGGGTTTGAGGATGGAAGAAACCTTGCCATAACTGACATTACCAGCCTATGCCAGGTCATGTGTGACCTGCATCAGAGCACATGGTGATGAAGCCCGACCTTCCTCTTCCCTACGCAAGGTCCCAGCCCCCTGCAGGGCACAGAGCCACTGCTAGGAGAGGCACGAATATATCTTGCTGCTGTGCTAAATCACATCTTCCCAGTTTTAAGAGCATGTACATCAGATGCCACTAATTGTTAGGCTGATGAGATGTAGCTGATGCATCAGGTTTAATATACTGAGTATCTGCTTGTATTTACAGCATCCTTTCTTTTACCTATTACACTACTGTTAAAAGACCAGCAAGTAAATATGAACTGTTGTCTTTCTTAGGATTCTTCCTAAACAGACAGAAATCAGTGCCTTTATAACCTGGCCAGGATAAAAACGGAAATGTTTTGGTAATTTAAGCTAACAAGAATATTATAATATACATAATCTGGTTTTTTTTTCCTGAGAAAACATTAAATATTTAGATCAAAGAGAAAGAAATAATTTTATTTCAATGTTGTTACCTCTAAGATTCATGCTATCATGACTAACTGCAATGCATTACTTTGGCAGCTACCAAACAGAACTGAAAAAATATAGACAAAGAGAAAGCAGGAAAGGATAATCTTGCATACACACAGTGCAGGTATGGTGACAGATTAGAAAAAAGCTCAAATACCATTTACAGCTGTTTAGTTGAAGGCCATTATGCATTTAGCTTAAGTCCTTAGATGCTAACCTGGGTTATTTCTTAATGGTTGTTTTGCTGATGAGCTGTAATGATGGTTTTCATTTCTTATTCTCATCAGAATTGAAAATCTTTTTGGTAAATGATGGTGTACCTGTAAACTGCAGGTATGGAGAAACCAAACAAAGAAAAAAACCCTTTGTAAGTAAAAAACAAACCCCAGAACAACTTTTGAGCCTTAAAAACTAAAACTAATCTAACCTTGTCAAAAGAACTGTAAATGTGTGCTGAATTTCAGTCAATATGACTGATTACCTGGCACTTATTCAGCTCTGATTTCTTCCTGCTGTGTGCTTTGGAACCATCTTTGTTTTAGAAACTCAGAGGCAGTGTGTATGAGTTGTTAGCTCACCTCCACCTCAGTTTCCTGAACACTTTGGGGCTGAGTAATAAGCCCTATCAGTCATTTCAACCTAAAAGCTTCAACAGCATCATCACTCATTTATTTTTATCATCATTGACGCTGCTCAACCTGAAACTCCAAGGAAATTTCACTCTGTAAGTCACATACAGACTACGCAGGCTTTATAAGGGAATGCCTGCATGCTTATGCTAAGCTACGTAGCCACTGAGCTTTCTCTAGTTTTGGATTCTGGATTGAATTTTAAGTACAATTTAAGTGTGAACAGTTGCATAAGTTGAGCATGTCAACTGGCACATGAATTTTGGCCTTAAAAATAACATTTTTTTTTCCCCTTAAAATTCCATTTACAACAGAACAAAAATCTTGACCAGGCAATATGCATTGCTACTAGCTTTCCTATACGTGAAGATATTCTGACTTGCATACAATATACATGACTGAAATCAGCAAAAGGGTAACTAGTTGCAGAGTCCAGTTCCATAGTGCATTCTGAGGGAAGTAAGGGCTTGCTCCTTTGGTACATCTCATATCACTCATCTTTTACAAAAGCCAGCAGCAAACTTAGAAAACATTTTTAAAAGAAATTTATGCAAGTAGAAGAAAAGATTTTTGTAGGCAGAGAAGTCACACGAGACAATCTACAAAATTTAACAGAATAATTTGAGCAGCATAACCAGCTGCTGCATAAGTTTGTCTGAGCTGCTTGTTCCATCATTCCTGAAGCTGCAGAGAACAAGTTTTTCAGGACCTTTGGGAGTAAAAGTCTATTACTCAGGCCGGTTTCAATATACCTCTATAGCAAATGGAGGTAGTAGTGTATACAGGCAAAATGGACAATAAAAACTGAATAATGTTAAACTGTCACAGTGAGTCCACAGCAAGAAGTAATGTAATATAGAAACAGAAAAATAAAAATCTACAAAACAGTCTTTTTGTTACATTTTATGTGCAGCCTGTATTGATCATTTCAAATGTCCTCTCTACAAAGACTGTTTTCTGGGGGCTGGGGAAAGAAGGTTTTCAGGCTATACATTATATTATCTTGAAGTTTTTCCCTGAGCTTGCAACAATACACATTATTTGTTTTAATTTATTTTATTCTGAAAGCATGTTGTCACAGTAGCACCATTAACAGCTTCCATATGCTGTGAAGCTACTATTACAGGAGGATGATGGCATTGTAATTACATACTACATCTTCAGAGATCTGACTCTGGCAGAGCTCAAGATTACTCCAGAGTTCCAAATTAATCTGAATGACCCCATCTTTATTGCTGTTGAATTTCTGGAAGTGATGAAATGCCAAGTCATTGAAAATAACTGATAAAAGCCTAAACAATCTGAAATGAGTAATGTAGTGTTTCTTTGACTTCATCTGAGTCCCAGATGCTTTACAGCCGAGTGCAATATTTTATAGAGAAATGTTTGTTTTAATGAATCTGGGTGCTCTTCAGTTCAATAAGAATAGATCAACTAGGCAAAGAAGGAAAAATCCGTTATCATATGGTCTTATATTTCACGTTCACCAAAATTGTGGCTGTAAAGAGCAAACACTGGAGCAATGATTTCTGTCATCCAGTGTGTCTGTAAAAGACCTGGGCATCAGGGCCAGAGCTATTTTGTGTAAATGTAGTATAATATTCAAATGTAGACAAAGCCCTTTTAGAGCCCTTTTCTTCCACTTCTTTGGAATAACTTGCATAGCAGAGACCAAGGAATAGACATATTTATAAGTGACAGTAGATAATAGGAGGATTTGTGATTGTCTCCTGCACAATAAAATTAAAATTTTATTCTTTACTCAGAGTCATTAAAGTACACTAAGAAATAGCTGAGGCTACTCCTGTCTTGATAATATTTTGTGTCATAGTGCTCCTTTCCAGCTGTTAAAATTAGAAGTAATAGTAAAGCTTCCTTTAGTACATTCCCTTGGAAAAAGAAGAGGGAAGGTTGCTTTAGAATGTTCCCTTGGAAAAACATAGGGAAATGATAATTAAACCTTTACTAGCTCAGTCAATGAGTACTACAAAGCCACACCTGGTAATGTCCCAATGTGGACGTTTGCTGACACAAACAGACTTTACTTACAAGGATTTTCTCAAACAAACAAAGCAAGTTTTGCCATCAGGTATACTTTGCATACTGATAGACAGGGGGAGGAAGCAGGCAAAACACATTTTTTCAGAGGCAATCAAACAGACAATTATATAGGTACCATAGCCCAGACTACTAGCTCACAAAAGAATAGGTTTGCTCCTAATCCAGCTGTGCCGATGTCATTTTTTCCTCACCTGGAAATATTGTAAAGTTGAAAAAGCTGACGCAGCATGCTTTGTAAGAACATAATGACAGCGAACAGCGTCTGCTGTTTAATTCAGCAGCTGGATGCCAGAGTCACCTATCCTGCTGTTACGCGACACACAACTTCTCAGAGCTTTAATTTGGGAAGTGTGACTGAACCGCTACCAGGCAGAAATCTCTGAGACGTTTCCCTAATATGCCTCCCACTACTCACAGATGCCTGTCCTGCTACACTGTTGAAAAAGAGGTGTAAATTTCCTCCTACGTGTTCACATGTAGAGGCACAGAGAAGGCCACCGCTGGTGTGTTCCCGTGCTGAAGGCACTGCTCTGCGAGAGCTGTTGGAGGACGACCCAGGAGAACGAAATGACAGGGCAAAGCAAACGCTAGCTTCACAGAGAGCCAGGCTGAAGCGAATTAAACATCCTTGGGCCCGCTGAAATCAGCTCCAAAAGCTGCTGGTGCTTTTGACAGCAAAGGCGAGCGCTACCTGCCCGCTAGAAGCGCTCGCCATGGTGGTGTTCACCGGCAGCTGTGCGAAGTGACAACTGCGGCCAGAGGTACAGCTGGACGGGAACCGCAGGCGCTTCAGCAGCAGTGCAGTCAGCACAGTGTTATAAACTAAGCCCTGCTGCTACTGGTGTCACTGAAGTCAAGGCTGACTCAAAGTACTTTGGACTTTTTCATTTAGCTCTTTTAGCTATTATGTCTAGCGTTTTTCAACATAGCTGTTTCCCTGAATGAAACCATTTTGCCTTCACATATCAGTAGTAATGCTTATTTTAAAAGTGTGTAATTTTCTTGTGGGTTTGTTTTTTTTTTTACTTTTATTACTGCTAATAGTAAATAAAAGCATGCAGAGCTAAAAATGTATGACTAGCACTGAAATTTTAATAAGAGCACCCTCTGGTGGCTTATGTGCACACAATATCTCCCCACAAGGAGTTGTACATGTAATTACAATACTGGATATTACAGAAATGGGTGGAAATCCTTTTTCCACTGAATTTTTCCTTTCAATTACTGTAAAATGTATAGATATATTTTCTCAAACAAAATACAAATTCAGATACTAAAACCTGTTAAACATAGAAGGAGGAAAGTGCTTCTAAACATGTACTGACTACAAATATAATTTAATTCAAAAGAGTTAATCATATGGGTAAAATTCAATATAGAGATACAGATAAATAACTCAAGAGATAGAGATGCTAAGGCCCTTACAGTTACACTGGACCAAATATAGAAACTAGGGGAAATTAGTACATTCAATGGATAAAACTTGCATATCTGTTTCTAATCCTTTTTTCTTTGTCTTGATATCTTCATTATAATTGGATGATTTAAGTCTGGTTTTTTGCACAGGTTCCATGGTTTTAATCAGACATACTATCTTAATTATCAAGAAATCCCAAGATTAACTGCCTACCACTTTTTCACAGGTATCTTCCATTTAAAAGTACCTGAGTCCTCCCATGTTGGTTCTGCTATTGGAAGGATCAGAGCTGTGGACCCTGATTTTGGGAAAAATGCAGAAATTGAGTACAACATAGTTCCAGGAGACGGAGGAAATTTGTTTGACATCACAACAGATGAGAACACCCAGGAGGGAGTCATCAAACTGAAAAAGGTATGTGACACCAATGGGGTATATTTAGCTATGACTCGAGTGAGAAACTAGGTAGAGAATTAAATATTGTGCGATTATACCTCATAAGTAACACACAGTAATTTGTAACTTTATTACAATCACTGGTTATAATCTTAGTTTTAAAAGAAATTGGAGTTTAGTGTTTCATTTCATATATTATCAGGTATGACTTCACAAATAATATAAGTTTTTAATAGCAGGAAAGTAATTCTTATCTCTGTCTAGAAAGCATAATTTCTCTTTTGTGGGAAGTTTTCCACCTAAAACCATATGAAAAATGCTCTAGTTCAGAGCATAGAATGGAAGAGCTATATTTTACGTGTGAGATAGATAATATATTTCATTTTCACTTGTAAGTATTTTATTTTGAAAAAATTTATTTTATACTTGTTTTTTTTAATAATGAAACTGTTGTACAGTACTGTGGTGAACAGAGTTTTTACTCGGGGTAGAGGAGTCCCAAGTGGTTGCAAACTGACATGTCCTACTTCTAGTCTCCCAACAGTGTCCCAGATAGCTGGTTATCAGGTATTCATGCAAGGGAGCACACTGCATCTCAGATGCTGATATTGCTTTAGTGTACTAGAATAAGTTCAAGGTTACTGAATTTATGAATTTTGAAGATGGAATGGATAAGTGTTATTTAGAATTTAGTGATTAAAGCACTCAGTAGGAGAGATCAAAAACAGGGACAGTCACATTTTGACCAATGGTTGTCTTCTCAGCCCAGGCTTGTACATGTACATGTACACGAATTATCAACTTGTTTAATAGAAAGAAATCTGAACCACCAGCTCATTTTGAAAGACCAAGTTATGTTTTATAGATAGCTCATGCTTGCAGGTGTAATTTTTTTAAAAATAAATACATCTATGAACTGACCACTTCACAAGGGTCTGGAAAGAAAAGAGTTCTGGACACATGTATTAACACAAGGTTTAGGAAAAGAGATGCTTTAGTTCCAATAAAACACAGAATTTAGGTACTTAAATTTCTCCCAGCTCTAACCATGGATCTAACAACAAAATTCTTGCCTTCAACATCTTTGACCCAGGAAATAGTACATTATCCATGGGTGCCCTTAAGGACCAGATGATGTCAAGTCACTTTTCTGCTGGTTTTAGTGAGATAAAATGGAAGTTATGATGCCCACATGAAGTAATTTATCAACGAGGCACAAATTCTTTGCATGTCTTTCTTCTTTGACTAAAAGTTTGAATGTACTTCTTCCTCCTTATGTGAATGTGTAAACTTTGTTTCATTTTTTTTGTCTCATTTTTAAAATCATTCTGATCACCTTTTTCCATCTATACAGATGCCTCAAAAATAGCTCCATCTGGAACTGTCAGGCTAAGCAGCTGCATGCCCCTCCGTATGCTCTGCCAGTCGGAAACGGCAATGAGTGGGAACCATTGAAAAATAAATGTTTGAGCATCAAGATTAGTTTTTTGGTAGGATTCAGGATTTTGATAAGATTCAGTTTTCCCTGGATTAGTCCTAAGCCTCAGCTGTGCTGTTTGTTTTTATACACAGCAGTGGAATTTTTCCATACTTATGGTTTAGTGTACTTATATGACTGTATAGGCAAAACATTCAAATTGGCAGTGCAGATTCAAACAACATGCATATAGTATTTGTTACTGATGAGGAGCATCCACATATGAATTTGGCTGATGCAGTTAACTGAGGACCAGCACAGGCAAAATGTCTGGCCACTTTTGAGACTGCTATATGGGCAATTATATAATATCTAATTGAACAATAATTTTAAAAAAAAATTGCACAACTAATTCTATATCCAGATACTTCAAAGTTGGTTATTGTATTTTACAGCATGTATTTAGTCTTTTCAGTAACAAGATATGGCATATCTGAAATTTTAGGGCACTTTTACAATAGCAGAACATTGTTTGATGTTTCTTAATGTAAATGACAGATCTCTGTCACTGAACAGGAGGGGGAAAAAAATTTAATCCTAATCCCTTCTTAATCTTCTTCATCGCAGTGAGTCTAGGGACAGCGACAGGCTGTGAAGGTCAGGGAATGCCAGCTCTGTTCTATGCAGGAGTGTGGACAGAAGATAAACCCAACGTGCAAAGAATGCCTTTATACAGACCCTACACATTGCCCTTCACAAAACTTTTCTCAGTGAAAAGGTCCCGTTCACTAAGCTTTAAATAATCCAAGTGTTTTAAGACATTTTGGAATCATCCAAAACCTATCCACTTCAATTCATCGCTGCATCCCAGGTTAAACAAGAGCAATCTAGATTCTTAAAGATACTGTCTTTTCATATCCTCTATACCTGTAATAATATAAAAATGTTTTCCTGGATTGCAGTTTTCAGATATTCAGAAGTGCTGGACATTCACAATTCTGTAGTCACCTATTATAATGCATGCTACCTGCACTGCACAAGCCTACAACAGCACTATTCATTTGACTGCACAGAAGTAATTTCACATTGCACGGTGTTCAAAACATTGATTTGAATTGTGGTATTATGCAAATATTTAACTTAGGTATGACTTTAAGTCCTTCTTTAAATCAAAGCTGGTGAATGAATAGGACTGACACTTTCAATTATGATTTATAAATAAAACACAAAGCCACTAATAAAAATTGCCATGTGCTTTAAAAACAGGTTTGCATTTTTTCCTGCCATAGCATATTCTGATGCTGTAGTGCTGCAGTAATTCAGCGCTGAGCCATTTCAAAACCATTTATAAAGTTTTCTTTTATTTTTCCTGAAAATTTTCTTGCAGCTAGAAATTGTCAGTCACTGCATAGATGCTGTTTTGTTCTGTTGTTATGCAAAAGCACATGGAGACATTTCTATATAAAAATTGAGAAAAATGAAGTCTTCCCAGACTATGTTTATTTTTGGTGGAAATTACATTTGATGATAAGTAATTGCATGAGCCAAACTGTTCTTTTCAGCATGTTGATCATACTGGCAGAGGCAAAGGGCCATTCTCTGTTTCTCAGACACTAAATGGGCACAAACAGCTACAGCTGGACGAGGTGCACATCTTAAATCATCTGGTTTGGTTGCTAATTTATTTTCATGCTATGATCCAATGTAAGCTTGATTACTACTACTCTTGTGTTAGTTACATATATTAAAAATGGAATAGCTTTTCTTATATTCTGCTAAAGAAATCATCCAAGTGCCTTTTAGCACCACTGTGTGGTTAGTACTGTAATAGCTTCCTCTCTCAAAAAAAAAGGGGGAAAACAGTATCAGTAAAAAGAGGGGAAAATGTCTGGCTTTAGGATCGTGCTGCATACAGTTCACTATAAGAGTAAGAAATATTACTGTAACAGGGATAGTATGACCAATTTCTTCCCTCGTCTGGTGCTATTTAATACAGTGTTTACTGGGTTTTACATTTATATGGTAAATATAGTTTGCTTTGGCAAACTACAGCGAGTGTAAGCTACAAGAAGCAGGGTGACAGAAGGGACCATCTCCTTTGTACCAGAGTGTGGTGGCCTCAAGTGGGGCACAGAGTAGTACTCCCAGGTATGGAGGGAAAGTGTGTCATCCCCAGGCAAGTTCCCGATGTTATTGAAACTGATAAGAAATCTTCAATGACCTAACCCAACAGAAAAGGAAAACAAGCTTCACTGAACAGCTGGCACTAAATTTATTAAACTAAGGATGAGTTTATAGGATAAGCACATTGTGTGAGAAGCCTCTTAATTGGCTCAGCATGAGCTAATCCAGAAATTGAGCAGGGTTCAAGCACTGTGTCTGGCTCAGACATTACTTTATTAATTTGGGCAGAGTGTCATTAAAACCCAGGGAAAAAACTGACTCTAGGCTTCACCTGGTATGATCCTACACTGTTGCAATATACTGGGTGAGCTTCTCCATGTGGGTCACTGGAAGCTCAGGGAACTTCTGCATCTTACATTTTGTAAGCCGTGTACCACTGTTAACTGATCAGGTGACAAAGCTATATCCATGAAATCATAGCGTGTCAGGGAGGACATAGCACTGCCTGATGAGAAACAGTAACTTCAGTGACGATAAAATAGCAGAAAATGGGGGGACAGGCCCAGTTAGTGGCAGGGGGGTATCCAGAGTGTATGCTTCCTTGTAACCCTAGGGGCCACTTTTAAAAAGCCTTTAACTGGAGGCAGCAAGTAAAAGTTTGACTGCTGACTTGCTCATGGGACAGCCCATGTCTGTAGTGCTGGGGCATTGCTGGAATGTAAGAGCAGTCTGATAACATCTGTACAGCCCAACAGTGAGCATAAGGCAGACTCCTGGCATCCCTCGGCCAGAGTTGCATTACTGCTCCTGCCTGCTTTACTACCAAGACTTTATGGACTGCTCATGCCACCCCTTCATTCTCCAGAGACAGGGAATACTCTCGGCAGGTATGTGTGTGCATAGGCACTGTCTGCCTATAGTCATAACTCATGGGTTTGTGTGAGTGGGGAATGTGATGGATAGTTTTGCGTTTTGAGGAAAGGCAGGCAATATTAAGTCCTTCCGTGCAGGCAGAAAGAGATGTCCTGGGTGCAGACGATACAATCATAAAGACCATGGCAGACGCAGAGAAGAATGATGGGAAGAGTGAGGAAGGGAAGACCTTCAGTCTCTGCAGTTTGCAGATACAGCTGTTGGGTTTGTTTTTTCCTGGAACAGTGAAAGGCACCTTCAGAAAAGGGTAAGATTCTTGAGAACAGCAAACAACTGAACCCTTGACATTACAGAATCACAGAATCATTAGGTTGGAAAGGACCTTCAAGATCATAAAGTCCAACCACTAATCCAGCACCACCATGTCCCCTAAACCATGTCCTGAAGCGCCACATCCACACGTTTTTTGAACACTTCCAGAGATGGCGACTCCACCACCTCCCTGGGCAGCCTGTTCCAATGCCTGACCACCCTCTCAGTGAAGAAATTTTTCCTAATATCCAATCTAAACCTCCCCTGGCGCAACTTGAGGCCATTTCCTCTTGTCCTATCACTAGTTACTTGGGAGAAGAGACCAACATCCTCATCGCCACAACCCCCTTTCAGGTAGTTGTAGAGAGCGATAAGGTCTCCTCTCAGCCTCCTCTTCTCCAGACTAAACAACCCCAGCTCCCTCAGCCGCTCCTCATAAGACTTGTGCTCCAGACCCTTCACCAGCTTCGTTGCCCTTCTCTGGACACGCTCCAGCACCTCAACATCCTTCTTGTAGTGAGGGGCCCAAAACTGAACACAGGATTCAAGGTGCGGCCTCACCAGTGCCGAGTACAGGGGCACAATCACTTCCCTACTCCTGCTGGCCACACTATTCCTGATACAGGCCAGGACACTGTTGGCCTTCTTGGCCACCTGGGCACACTGCCAGCTCATATTCAGCCGGCTGTCAACCAGCACCCCCAGGTCCCTTTCTGCCAGGCTGCTCTCCAGCCACTCCTCCCCAAGCCTGTAGCATTGCATGGGGTTGTTGTGGCCAAAGTGCAGGACCCTGCACTTGGCCTTATTAAACCTCATACAGTTGACCTCTGCCCATCGATCCAGCCTGTCCAGATCCCTCTGCAGAGCCCTCCTACCCTCCAGCAGATCAACACTCCCACCCAACTTGGTGTCATCTGCAAACTTACTGAGGGAGCACTCAATTCCCTCATCCAGATCATCAATAAAGATATTGAATAAGACCGGCCCCAGAACCGAGCCCTGGGGAACACCACTCGTGACCGGCCGCCAGCCAGATTTAACGCCGTTCGCCACAACTCTCTGGGCTCGGCCATCCAGCCAGTTCCTCGCCCAGCGAAGAGTAAACCCGTCTAAGCCAGGAGCCGCCAGTTTCTCCAGGAGAATGCTGTGGGAGACACTGTCAAAGGCTTTACTAAAGTCCAGGTAGACAACGTCCACAGCCTTTCCCTCATCCACTAGGTGGGTCACCTGGTCATAGAAGGAGATCAGGTTGGTCAAGCAGGACCTGCCTTTCATGAACCCATGCTGGCTGGGCCTGATCCTTTGGTTGTCCTGCACATACCCTGTGAGCACTCTCAAGACCAACCGCTCCATAATCTTCCCTGGTACAGAGGTCAGGCTGACAGGCCTGTAGTTCCCAGGATCCTCCTTCCGGCCTTTCTTGTAGACGGGCGTCACATTGGCAAGCCTCCAGTCTTCTGGGACCTCTCCTGTTAACCAGGACTGCTGATAGATGATGGAGAGTGGCTTGGCAAGCTCCTCCGCCAGCTCTCTCAGTACTTTCGGGTGGATCTCATCAGGCCCCATAGACTTGTGGGTGTCCAGGTGGCTTAGCATGTCCTTGACTGCTTCCTCCTGGATTATGAGGAGTACATTGTGCTCTCCATCCCCGTCTTCCATCTCAGGGGGCTGAATACCCTGCAGATACCTGGACTGGCTATTAAAGACTGAGGCAAAGAAGGCATTAAATACCTCAGCCTTGTCCTCGTCCTTGGAGACAATGTTCCCCGCCATATCCAGTAGGGGATGGAGATTCTCCTTGCCTCTCTTTTTGTTGTTAATATATTTGTAAAAACATTTTTTATTATCCTTTACGACTGTGGCCAGACTGAGCTCTAGCTGGGCTTTTGCCTTTCTAATTTTGTCCCTGCTTGACCTAACGAGATCCTTGTACTCTTCGTGAGTTGCCTGCCCCTTCTTCCAGAGGTGATCAACTCTCCTCTTTTCCCTGAGTCCCAGCAAAATCTCCCTGTTCAGCCAGGCCGGTCGCCTTCCCCGCCAGCTCTTCTTACGGCACATGGGGACCGCCTGCTCCTGCGCCTTTAAGATTTCCTTCTTGAAGACTGTCCAGCCTTCCTGGACCCCTTTGTCCTTCAGGACTGTCTCCCAAGGGACTCTCTCAACCAGTGACCTGAACAGGCCAAAGTCAGCCCTCCGGAAGTCCATGGTAGCAGTTTTGCTGACCCCTCTCCTTACTTCCCTCACAACCGAGAATTCTATCATGTCGTGGTCGCTAAGCCCAAGACGGCCTCCGACCACCACATCTCCCACCAGTCCTTCTCTGTTTGTAAACAGCAGGTCCAGTAAGGCATCTCCCCTGGTGGGCTCACTCACCAGCTGTGTCAGGAAGTTATCCTCCACACACTCCAGGAACCTCCTAGACTGTTTCCTCTCTGCCGTGTTATACTTCTAGTAGATGTCCGGTAGGTTGAAGTCCCCCACAAGAACAAGGGCCAGCGAATGCGAGACCTCCGCCAGTCGCTTATAGAATGTCTCATCCGTCTCTTCATCCTGGTTGGGTGGCCTGTAACAGACTCCCAGCAGGATATCTGCCTCATTGGCCTTCCCCCTCATCCTTACCCACAAGCACTCTACTTGGTCTTCACAATCTTCGATTTCTATGCAATCAAAACACTCCCTAACATACAGAGCCACCCCACCGCCTCTCCTTCTCTGCCTATCCCTTCGGAAGAGCTTATAGCCATCCATTGCAGCACTCCAGTCATGAGAAGCATCCCACCATGTTTCTGTGATGGCAACTACGTCATAGCTGTCGCGCTGCACAATGGCTTCCAGCTCCTCCTGTTTGGTGCCCATGCTGCGTGCATTGGTGTAGATGCACCTGAGCTGGGCTATCGATTTCAACTCTGGCACGTTGAACCTACCCCTAGGTTCAACTCTAGTGAGCAATTGGTCTGCTCTAGTGACATTGGTCAGCTTCTCCCCTTCTCCAGATCCAGAACATACATATATTTCGCCCACTTCCCATCAAATCTTGAAACACTCGTTTCAGATTTGGTCAAGTAGATTTGGCCCACAGACTTCATTTTTTTACTGTGCATTCTCAACTCTGTAATTAATGAATGTTCCTGGCTGATTCTGAGCTTGCTGTAATAAACCAACCAATGCCAATTATTTCTTTGTGCTATTTAAAATCCACTGCAGAAGTGATATTACTGAAATGTGTCAATGTACAGCAAATAGACTGATGGCAGTATTTCACAAAATATATATACGTTCAACCCATATTCAAGGGGAAAACATTGCCAGGTTTTGAGAGAGGTGCAGTCGACACAATTTCACAATGCTAGTATGAAGACAAGCCTAAGTGAATATGTGGATCCACTCAACCCAGTGCTACTGTCCGTAATTATCCATAGGTCCCGGGGCTTACAGTCTCATCCCAAAATACGACTTTCCATCATTGTAGCTGTGGATCATGAAAGCCTGTATCACAAACGATCCTGTGGTATATGTGTGGATAAAAAGCAGAAATTTCTGGAATTTCTGGTCCTGCCTCTTTGTGAAGCGGAGTAAACTGACAGGAGAGTTCTTTTCCCACCCTTGCTGTGCTTCTCGTCAGAATTCATTATGTCTTTCAGCCTATTTTTTTCGCTTTCCATTCTTTAATTCTCTCTCTCCCCCCCCATCTATCTATCTAATATATAAATTTAGATATGGATACATCTGTATAGCAGCATTTCTTTACTTCTACCTTGAATCTGGGAAACAGCAATATTTAAAAATATATTTATTTCTAAATAAATTTTAAAAAACCCACAGAGATGTTTAGGTGCTTTCCTAGTCATACTAAATAAATCCATTCATGGTACTTCCAAAGCTGCAAGATAAAGTGATTTGTCAGTATGTGTTATTTGATTTTGGGGTTTGTAGAATGCCTTTGCTGTACACAGCTGTGTATATGCTGGTAGTGCTTTACTATGCAACAATATAGAGCAGCTTGTAACCACAACACGGGAAAAGGCAGATAAGAACCAGTAGGGGGGCCAAATAATCTATTCTGTCACTAGTACTTAGAATATCAATTAGGAATACTCTTCTAATGGTTGAATAGTTCACAGTTAATAAGCTTAATATTAGCAAAAATTCTGTTTACTGTGGAAAAACTAGTAACTTTTGTAAAATAATAGTCTTATTCAAACCTGTCTTTCTGAATAGAATTATTTTTATAGAAGGAATAAATATTTCTATTGGTTCTTTAAAAAAAAAGCCTCTATGAAGTCATTCCATTAAAATGTGATTAATTGAAAGAGGTTTTGATAATCTTACAGTATTTTTCTGTAAGATTCAAACAATCTGCTATGCTTGTACCCTTACCAGTATTCCAAATTTTAAATGGAAACAGGACTGAGTACTGTCAGGCATTTATTATATAACAACAGAATATGTTTAAAAAACCAAAAGGCAGCTAAAATATTGTGTGGGTTACTCATTTCCTTCACAGATTTTAGTGATATCTGCTAAAAAAAGAAATACAAAGAAATGCTATTTTAACATCTTTAAAACTAAAAATCCAAAAAGTTTTGCCTGAGAGCTCAGCAGATGTTCAATTCTTCTGTTTTCAGGCAGACTCTGGGCATACCAGACAAATGCCAAAATTTGAGACTGTCAATAGCTATGTATATGGCTCAGCTGTTCAAAACTGGAAAGACCAGAACTGATGAGGATATTGTAGCATGGACTCCCCATAAACACAATACCTTAAAACCATACTCTTTTGCTGTGTGATATATATTGTACAAAATATTTTTCTTTTTGAAATTAAATCCTAGGTTTACCATTTGCAACATATCCCATCTTTCCGCAGATGTTTCAGCTGCAGTTTAGCCTCACGTATATTAAAAGTCTAAATTCTGCTATTTTGTGGGAGTCTGTCACTATTTGCTTTTTCTGACAATGGCTCATCACTTTCAGCCTGTCTCTTATTTTGAATGCCATTTGTGCTTTGTACTGGCCACATATTGTTTAGCCTCTAACTGTGTTTATCATCAGACCCATACAAGGACAGAGAAGGCAGGATGAGGACAATCGCAAGTACAAATACAGGCTGGGGGATGAAAGGATTGAGAGCAGCCCTGCTGAGAAGGACTCGGGGGTGTTGGTTGATGAGAAACTCAACACAATCTGGCAATGTGCATTGGCAGCCCAGAAGGCCAACCGTTTCCTGGGCTGCATCCAAAGCAGTGTGGCCAGCAGGTTGAGGGAGGTGATTCTGTCCCTCTACTCCACTCTGGTGAGACCCCAGCTGGAGTCCTGCCTCCACAGAATCTGAAAAGACAATATAACAATTTAGATAATGAAGCAGCATATCTATTTGTAGTGAAGGAAACAGCTTAGGGTTTCACCACTGGGGAACAAGACCTTCCATAAATAATTTTGTCTGTTTCTTCTTAACTTTAGTTTCTCCTTCTTTTTGTCAGTCCAGTCATAAAGGTGCAACTGATACTGGCTTTTGCTGGGAATTTTGTCTGTAAGAGGACAGTCGCATGTGGTAGTGGATTGGTTAGTAGTATTTGGCTTTCAAGCCTGATTATTTCCATGGCATATAGACTTGGATGGCTAATTTTAAATCCCCAGCTCAGAAAAGGCTGACCATCTAGACTATTAAAATTATAAAGTCTTTCATAAGCTTTTAAAATCATTATTCTAGCTGTGCAGCTAATACAAGTCAAGGTAACCCAACTGATTTTAATGGAGCTACTTCAATGGACACCAGCCAGTCATCTGGCCAATTATGTCCTGTTGTGATAAGGACAGAAAATGGCAGAATTTAAATCTATCCTAGCTGTGACAAATGACTGGAAACACTGCAGTAATGATGTCTGGAGGTAAAAAACATGACAGCATTGAAATACTCTTGCTCATATACTTGTGATCCTGCTCTCTTTTTCAGATAGCATATCCTTTCCCGTTAGAAAATTTCCAACTTGACAATTATTGAGAGACACCACTAGGTGCCAGTGTTACCCAGACGTCAGGAAAAGACAGTCAGGTTAAAAACAACATGAAAGCAAATGCATCTAAACGTCTTAACTGAAAATAAACGTTCTGTGTCTCTTCAACTAAATAAGACTGCATTAAGGTTTTTTGTTACTTTTCTAAAACCAAAGGCACCAAATTGATGTACATTGACAGAAACCCACACCAAAATAATCTGATTGCAGGATGCATTTCCATCAAAAACCCACACAGGTACACAAAAGCTGCTATGCCACTTTCAAGACCTTATGGATTACACCTAGGATCATAAGACAGAGTCAAAATCTGCATTTTTCAATGTACATGTGGCTCTAATATATGGCATGAATAGCAGTTCACAGCTAAGATAGGCATTTTACAGGAAAAACTTGGTTCAGATCAAGTTTGAATTCACATCCCAAGCCATAGGTTAAGTTTGGTTTGACCCATTGGTATATACCAGAGTTCTCCTTTGGGCTCATTTCCATCATTGTCATGGTCCACTGAAAGCTTTCCCCGCTAAAAGAAAAGGAAATCTTCTGTTTAAGGAACTGGATCAGCTAGAGACAGTTGATTGCCTGTGCATGTAGGAGCTGTGAATGCAAATCTCTTGCTAACCTGCACATAGCTCATTTGCAGGAGATGAATCTCACTCATTTACCTTCAGACATCTACAGTGTAACTGTTTACATCCATGCCAGTCATCCTGATTTTTTTGATGTGGAGAAACAGTCATTTCCTGGGTATGATTCCTCTGGCCTATTTCAGAAACCACTTTAGCATGAGATGAACTGCAAAACAAGCTTAAGATGATTAGCTAATGAGCTGAAGTTTACACCGAAGGTGCCTTAAGTTACGTCAGATTAATCCTACCAAAATGATTTTGCAATGATTATTTTTTATTCAAATCTGATGTTTTACTTTTGTTCTTTCTACAGCCGTTAGACTTTGAAACAAAAAAGGCATACACCTTTAAAGTTGAGGCCTCCAATCTCCATCTTGACCATCGTTTTCACTCGGTGGGTCCATTCAAAGATACTGCCACTGTGAAGATAAATGTGTTGGACATGGATGAACCTCCAGTTTTCAGCAAGCCTGTGTACACAATGGAGGTTTATGAGGATACGCCTGTGGGGACCATTATAGGTGCAGTGACAGCACAGGACCTCGATGCTGGCAGCAGCTCAGTTAGGTAAGAAAGCTTTTCCTCCTTCAATAACTCAGACCTCACACAACCCAAAGTGCTGCTGACAGTGAGACTCAGTGGCAAAGAGCTTAGAAAGAAGGTATAAAATGATTCAAGCCTGTCACTAACAGATAACTGCTGCTCTGAAAAATATTGAAAAGAGATGTTAGTTTGGGTGGGTTATCTGGAAAAACACATTAAACGCTGACAGCTTCTTATCATACAACTCATATAAGTTACCATGCACTGTCATGACTTCAGAGATGGTGTGTTCAGACTAAAGTAGTAAAAACATTGTTTTGTCTGTTGTCTAGGGCTTCCACATAAGTGGCTCCAAAGTACAGTAGTAAAAGGGGAGGTTGTACATGCTACGTCTGTGTTATACCTCAATGAGTGACAGTGCGCACTTGCCCTTTCACAAGGACCACCCACTCGCTACATCTGGCAAAGAACAAATGCTTTGATAAATAACTGCTACATCTGTTTTGGCTAAGGCTGTGGGGCCCTGGTTGCTGACCAACATGGTTGTGTTCAGTAGACCAGCACAAGTAAACCCCTGCCAGCAAAACCTCTCATTTACTGGTATGACTTATTTTCCTGAAATAAAAGCGAGAGGGGAAATACTTTGCTTTAAGGAGAGGGATGTGTTCCAGTAAGCCAGCTGACATGTTGAGAACTTTAAGCTCGAAACCTCTCCCTGCAGCTCTCTTCCGGCATTGTAAGTTCACTTATTTCTATCAATTTTCATGTTTCAGTCCTGAAACCTCTTCCTTGACTCTCATTAACCTGAGGATATATTTGACCCGCTGTATTCGCCTTGATGTCCAGCTCTTTGAATTTAATAAAATTCTTACCTATTTATTTGAGATCTGACCATGCTCTTATGCACTGGAAGAAACTACCTATATCCAAGTGCTGACTAGTTCACGCAGGAAAAGGGAACTATGCAATTGTTAGTTACTGACATATTAGTGTTCAGTATTCCATAAGTTTTATATCCTCGAGCTGAAAAAAATACATGACCAGAAGTTAGTAAAGCATAAATTGGTTTGAAAGAGTTGCATATGATTACAATGAGGGTAGTGAAACTCTGGCACAGGTTGCCCAGAGAGATGATAGATGCCCCATCCCTGGAAACATTCAAGGTCAGGTTGGACGGGGCTCTGAGCAACCTGTTCTGGTTGAAGATGTCCCTGTTCATTGCAGGGGGTTTGGACTAGATGACCTTTAAAGGTCCCCTCCAACCCAAAGATTCTATGATTCTGTGATTACAACTCCTTAATGTATCTTAAACAATTACGTTCTTTCAGCTGTTTAAAATCTAGATCATCTCATAGACATGAGGAATGGCTCCATCAATTTCATCATAGTTTAAAGAAGGAGTCTGAGCATCTTCTGAGTAAATATGCCCTCTTAAACAAACATGGAAAAGCAAGTAATGTTCTTTGAGGCAGCAGCCCATACAATTTGCTGGGTGGCAGTTTCTCTATAAATTCATTCATTTTCTCTGAAATGTTTTCCTAAAGCAGCTTGGCCATTAAGATGCCCATTACAACAACAGCAAAATCAACAATCTGCCAAACAATAGAGACTGGGATAAAAGACCAATCTGCACTGTATGCAACAGAAGGCAAGGCTCTGGAGAACAAAGCAGGCTAGAACAGCTCACATGAAAGGATGCAGCACTAGTCGCAGCAACTAAATCCATGTTATCAGACAAAAACTTTAGCTCTGTTACGCTAGACTCATCAGGAAGGGGGAGATAACAGCTAAGAATGAAGACTGGATTCAGCTGGTAGAAAAATAAAAATATTTTGCTGGAAGCCATTGAACATGTTGAGGTTTATATTATTTTTCTCTTTTGTCCTGTTACTGGAAATAAGTTTTTGGACAAGTCAGGAAATTTTAAAGGTTTGTTTTGTGGGATGATATTTGTTAGAGATGTTGAAAGGAAATGGCGCAGAGTGCACATTCAGTAAGAAACAGGAAATTAAGCACAAGGAGAAAAGGGGCCACAGGTATTCAACAACTGCAAGGGTGACTGATTTTGAGGATGTTTTGGAACATTACCCCAGTGCACCTGATTTTCAAACTGTGTTAAATCTGGAGTTTATGTGTCTCAGGAGAGCTATTTTGTCTATTCCCATTTTATCCATAGTGCTGCAAGAAACGCTTAGCATAAATGTTAAAATTAAGTCCTATGTATTTTGTGGCCATTAAAAATCCCAAAGCACTTCTGAAAAGAAAAATGATCTCATGCTCTTCTCAGACTCCTCTAGTTTATGATAGTTACAAGCTGTTTGGGAGAAAAAAAGCACTTGTGTTATAGTGTATTACAATGTATGTAATTCATAAATATGCAAATTTTTCTAGTAAAGATCCTTGTACTTCTGGTACAAGAAATTTTAGGACTTCTTGAAAATCACTTTTATATGTGTCCATACAGCCTGAATGTTATAGACAGAGTTGTCTAAATAACAAGAAAGTGCAAATGGATTGCAAGACTGAGTTATCTGTCTATATTCTATATTCTAGAATAGTGATCTTTATCTAACAGTGTGTGTGAAGTTCAACAACTTTGCACTGACACCTTTGAAGCTGTCAGATTTCCTTGGAGATGATCTTCTGGCATAAAGCATGAAAGGATTTTTTCCCCTGATGTGAACCCCAGATATGACTCCAATTACAATGAGTTTCGTATTCCATGCCACAACACTGCCCTTCAGATCTTCTCTGCTTGACTCGGGAGTTTTGCCTTATGAACCGCAAGCACCACTCAAAGCAGGAACACTGTGGGGACCGCGCACTTTCCTGCCCAAGTCCAGAGTCATGAAACCGTGATATTAAAGAAAGAAAAAAGTCCTGTGTACTAGCCACAGGTCAATCCTACCCTCAGTATCTTGGGGACAAGACTGTATTCCCTGCATGTACTTCCAAAGGAAAAGCCGTATTTATTTTATGGTTCACAGTGGTCCAGAAACTTTTATGGATTTGTTCTGTTTTCTCAGCACAATACTTTGTCATGTAAAGATCAAGAAAATAAAAATATTAGGTTTCTTCCTGAAATCTTAAACACTTCATCTTAATATACAAGCACAAACAAGATGAATTAAATTTACTTATGTAACAGGAAAGTGCTTGACCTCCCAATCCCATAATTCTTCTGATATTTTTTGTGCATACACTTTTGGAATCTTTTTTTTCTTTAAAAACAAAAATCCCATCCTGTGACATCCAAATGTATCCTATAGCTACATACATACATACATGGAAAGACTGGGCCATCTAGTTCCAGCACCTCAAGCCTCTTCATTTAGTAACAGATTAAGTGATAGCTATTTTTCTCTGTGTGGTATCACGCTAGAGGGGAGTAAGATGCTTTGCCAGTTGGTTTTGCACAGATAAAAGATGGTGGGACTCAGGAATATCAGTACTTTTCTGGCTGCTCCTGGTGAGTTTTGCATACTTCTTGCTGTTACCTCCTGCCTGTTTCTGTCACAATTTTAGCTCTACTCCATCTCTTGCCTTTTACTGAAGTCCCAATCTGCTCAACCACTTGTAAGACCTCTGTTCCAAGTTCTAATTTATCGAGGCTAACCAGTTCAAATCCTCACACCAGAACCTCTCTGTTCCTGCTGCAGAGCCCTTGTTATCTTTTTCAGTCCTCCTACTAGCCCACTGTTTTGTTATATCTCCTAGGCTCTGGCAGTCTAATACCAGTCTCCTATTACGCAGTTCATCTTTCTTTCTCCCACAGCTGTTTTCTGCCTTTTCCCTCCTGAACCACATCCCATTATCTTCATTGGTGTCCTGCTCTACTGCCTTCCTTTCTTCTGCTGATGACAGACATCTTTTTTGGTCTCAGTGGCTTGATGTATTTTTTTCTCTTTGTTCTAGTTAATTTGATCTTTTTTCTAGAACTATAGAAACTGGGTTTTTATCCCAATATTTTCTCTGAATCCTAGGGCATGTATTTGGCCAACACCACCATATTGGTTTATGCCCACCAACCTCCTAGAGAAAAGAAGGCTCTGGGGAGACTTTCTTGCAGCCTTCTGATACTTAAAGGGGGTTTATAAGAAAGATGGGGACAGACTTTTTATGAGAATGAGCTGGCTTCCACCTCAGCAGCTGGGTGGTTTTAAGGGACTGAACAGAAAGGTGACTAGTCTTCAAACACAAGGCAGAAAAATCTTCCCCTTCTGGTATAAACTGTCTTTCAAAAGTGACTGTTTTCTTGCAGCTTAATGAATTCCTGCTCTTCAGCAGAGTCATGGCAACTGACTGTCTCTCTGCTTTAATTTTACCGTGTAGCAAGATGTGTATAACAAATTATACACATTACCATGGTAATCCCCCTCATGGTAGTTTAAATTAATATGTTTTATTTCACATTTGCAATGGATTAGGTGCACGCAAGCAGACAGTTACCACACCTCAGTTGACAAGTGACTCAGTTGTATTAATCCAAGGACTGTGGTACCTCGGTTCCAGTGATAAGCTTGGAGATACTACAAGTAACCACTACAAAAAAAGGGCAGATTTGTTTTAAATTTAATCTTAAATCTATAGACTTAAGGCTAAAGAGATCACACACCATTCTTTGGTGGGGAAGGTAAACATACTGTCACTCATTAGCCCCCCATGGTGCTGCAGTTCACTGAGAACAGCCAGAGACTTTGGCTGAAAAATGCTTCTTTGTCATTTTGGAACACATGCTGACTGACTTTTTGATCCATGTGGGGTTTTGCAGGACTGATAGGAACATGGAGCAAAGGTGAATACTTTCTGGCATAAGTCAGAAAGCCAGTGCTAGACGAAAGTCAGACCTTCCCAAATAAAAGATTGCTAAAATTCATTTGATACGCATAAATTTTCCTAGACAGACTCCTGGAAGCACTTGCAGCACTGAGTAATATTTCCTAAGTCAAGCAAGATGAAAGCAACTGAAAACTGAAAAGTTTAAAACTGCGAGGTCTCAGTAACTTTTATTTACAGTCAGTAATTCATCAATTTACTGAATCTTGTAAAAAACAGCAAGTGATCTTGGAGAGATATGGATTTGATAGGTGGACTGTTGGGTGGATGAGGAATTGGTTGGATGGTTGCATCCAGAGGGCAATGGTCTATGGCTCAATATCTACAGGGAGATCGGTGACGAGAGGTGTCCCTCAGGGGTCCATATTGGGACCAATGTTCCTTAATAACTTCATCAATGACATAGTGGGATTGAGTGCACCCTCAGCAACTTTGCAGATGACACAAAGGTGAGTGGTGCAGTTGACACACTGGAGAGATGGGATGCCATCCAGAGGGACCTGGACAAACTCGAGGAATGTGCCCGTGTGAACTTCATGAGGTTCAACAGGTCACGTGCAGGGTCCTGCACCTGAGTTGGGGTAACCCCGGTATCAATACAGGCTGGGGGATGAAGGGATTGAGAGGAGCCCTGCCAAGAAGGACTTGGGGGTACTGGTGGACAAAAAGCTGGACATGAGCTGGCAATATGCACTGGCAGACCAGAAGGCCAACCATTTCCTGGGCTGCATTAGAAGAAACATAGCCAGCAGGTTGAGGCCAGCTCCTCTACTCCGCTCTGATGAGACCCCACCTGGAGTACTATGTCCAGCTCTGGAGCCCTCAGCACAGGAAAGACCTGAGCCTGTAGGAGCGGGTCCAGAGGAGGGCCACAGACATGATGAGAGGGATGGAACACCTCTCCTATGAGGACAGGCTGAGAGAGTTGTAGTTGTTTAGCTTGGAGAAGAGGAAGCTCTGGGGAGACATTCTTGCAGCCTTCCAGTACTTAAAGGAGGATTACAAGGCCCCTTTATAGCAGGGCTTGTAGCAATAAGACAAGGGGTAACTGTTTTAAACTAAAAGAGGGCAGATTTAGACTAGACATAAGGAATAAATTTCTCATAGTGAGGGTGGTGAAGCACTGGCACAGGTTTCCCAGAGAGGTGGCAGATGCCCCATCCCTGGAAACATTCAAGGTCAGGTTGGACGGAGCCCTGAGCAACCTGATCTGGTTAAAGATGTCCTGCTCATTGCAGGGGGGTTGGACTAGATGTCCTTAAAAGGTCCTTTCCAACCCTAACTATTCTATGTTTCTATGGTATTTAATTGTCATATGCAATCATATTAAGCTATAAAGTGTCAGTTGGGAGTTTTGAACTAAAAGTGTCTGTAGATCCAAGAAGTTTATGGAGTACTGTTTTCAGTGAATGACCTGTCTGTCAGGGAAACTGATCCTGAAAGTCAAGAATTGGGCATTCAGCTCCAAGGCAGAAAAGAACAAACCGGCAGGGAAAGATTTTAAATTAATTGAGAATAACTAAGAAGCCAGAGCAACGGGAAAGGAACAATATGACCATAATAGTTCTGGTTTACTTAACAACACTTGTACCACCTGGTGATGTGATTTTACAAAGCCCAGTTAGAATCCCAGAGGCACACACTGTAATTTTACTTTAGCTCAAATAATAGTCTTCCTGATTTTTGATCAAGAGCTCTTATTCCAAATTTCTTCAGCAATGGATTTCTCAAGCGTTATAGAAAGAAACTGTTAGATTAAACAGGGGTTTAACGGCTGCAGCCCTATCACCTCAAGCCTCAACCTCTCAGGGCTTGACACTAAGAAAATGATGAAGGGTCAGGACTTAAATCAACTTCTAAGAAAAACTTATGTGCTACAGGGAAGTATGTTAGTTGATTATTCTGCACAGTGATATGCAAAGTCAAACCTGAAATCATCTTCCTAGTATAAAATTAAGCTTAATTTTTAATTAAAGATCTTACATCCCTTTCCAGAAGAATAACTATTTTAACTATCGCAACCTACCCAGATTCCAGGTCCTTTCAATCTGAATTTCTCCTTCAGGTCTCTTTGTAAACATTTTCTTTATTTTCCTGTCCTGAAATGCTCAAGTTTATTATTATGTTTAAATAATTATTGCATGTAGAGTTTCTTATATATTTCATAATTTATTTTTTTTTATTGCAGGTTTGTTAATGAAGTTTAAACAACAGTGTTTTTGAGAGTTATATAATTTTGGGGATCTATGTGTTTGGAAGTTTCAGTCACATCCTGACTGTAGATGCAGACCAATCTCAGTTACTTCTACTTTTAGGGTGTACAGTTCTGGGCTCCTCAGTACAAGAGATATACGGACTTACTGGATAGAGCCCAGAAAACGGCCACAAAGATGCTGAAAGGACTCGAGTATCTCTTCTATAAGGAAAAGCTAGAGAGCTGGGACTCTTCAGCCTGGAGAAGGGAAGGTTCAGAGGGGTCTTATCAATGCATATAAATACCTGAAAGGAGGGTGCAAAGCGGACAGAGCCAAGCTCTTTTCAGTGGAGCCCAGCAGCAGGACCAGAGGCACTAGGCACAAACTGAAACACAGGAGGTTCCTTCTGAACCTCAGGAAATAATTTGTTACTGTGAGGGTGACTGAAGACTAGCACAGTTTGCTCAGGGAGTTGGTGGAGTCTCCCTCCATGGAGATATCAAAAAAACCATCTAGACATGGTCTTGGGCAACTGGCTTTTGGTGGCCCTGCTTGAACAAGGATGTTGTGGTTTAACCCCAGCTGGCAACTAAGCACGATGCAGCTGCTCGCTCACTCCCCCCATGGGGATGGGGGAGAGAATCAGAAGAGTAAAAGTAAGAAAACTCATATGTTGAGATAAAGACAATTTAACAGGTAAAGCAAAAGTTGCGCACGCAAAAAAAGCAGAACAAGAAATTAATTCATCACTTCCCATCAGCAGGTGTTCAGCCATCTCCAGGGAAGCAGGACTCCATCACACATAATGGTTACTTGGGAAGACAAAACACTATAACTCTGATTGTCCCTCCCTTTCTTCTTCTTCCCCCAGCTTTATATGCTGAGTATGATGTCATACGGTATGGAATGTCCCTTTGGTCAGTTAGGGTCAGCTCTCCTGACTGTGTCTCTTCCCAATTCTTTGTAAAAATCCCAGCCTACTCGCTGGTGGGGTGGTGTGAGAAGCAGAAAAGGCCTTGACTGTGTGTAAGCACTGATCAGCAATACTGAAAACATCTCTATATTATCAACACTTTTCAGCACAAAACTGAAACATAGCCCCATACTAGCTACTATGAAGAAAATTAACTCTATCCCAGCCAAAACCAGCACAAGGGGGTTGATGATGATCTCCAGAGGTCCCTTCCAACCTCAATCCTTCTGTGAATCTGTGACCTTCATCATTTCTAAGCTGGAGCAGACAGTCTGGCAAATAATGACACACATTCATCTAAGATAGCTGGATGTGAAAAAGGAGCAAAGATAATCTAAACACAATGCTGAGGTTCAGTATATGGAAACACAAAAGAAAATAATTAAAAAGACTGCTGTCAGCATTCATGTCAATAGTTCTACATATTTATAATAACAGATGAATTTAGGCATTAAATCTGAAAATGCTGTGGAGGAAACACAGCACGGAAATTCCAGCTCAGGTAAGGGGAGAGAAGAACCGATTTTAGAGTGAAATGATGCGACCTGGTTTGGCTCAGGTCAGACCATCAGTGTGCAAGAGGGAGTAAGGAGGTGCTTATCCAGCAACTTTTGCCTGGGGCCCTCATGGAATTCGTAAAACCTTTGAAAAGGTGACTCCATAATTATATTGATCTTTGTAAATTCTGAGTTTCTTTATACATGCAGAGGATTGGAGAGGAGAAATGAAAAAGGAAAATGCAGCAGCCTCTGCAGTGTCAGAGCTGTCCTGAATAATCTCTTACTTTTTGAGTGCTTCACCAAACCAGCTTCAAAGCAACAATGCAGCCTCCAATTCCTCACTTCACCGAGTGCAGGTCCAGCTGACTCTAAGTGAGTCACAGCTGAGGATCTAAGCAAGTCATAAATTCTTTATTGCATGCTGCAGCTTTCTCTAGAGTCAGCATGATTGCTGTTATTTGCTATTTCTTTGATTGTCTCAGCATCAGCATTTTACTTCAGCTTTTTTTCTGGGGAAAAATATGAGAGATTTGTTCAGATTTTAGTATCCGAAAGATAAGGAACAGAGCTAATATTTACATGATGCAAAAACCAAAGCAATCAAAGATTATTCCTGTTGAATCCATGCCACTAGGCCTGCTCTTCTCTACAGCAGCTATGCTACTTATTGCCTTAGCACTTTATCAGAAGACACAGCATTTCAGCCAGGCATGGGAGCAGAGGCCCAGGAGGCAATTCTATCTTATCCTGTGGTGTTTGTCACATGCATCTAAGTATAAAATAAAGTTTCAACTTCTACTGAGGCTGAATATCTGATGGAGTCATCACACCTGTTTTCCCCCTCTTATTTTTCTTAAGGGTTCAGGGGGGTTCACTCGGACTAATTTGCTCCCTGTCTTCCATACTCATTCTGCCCACTGTTGGAGGTACTGATACACATCCAGATGCCCATCTCAGAACATGCTTTCCCCACCTAAAACCAGCAAAGCAGGAGCCCTGCTCTCCTCCTCACCAAATGTGAGATGCACCCTCCACCTCCTGGGTGCCTTGGTGAATGCGGGTGGTGGGTCCTTCATGCTATGGACAAGATGAAGTTGGAAAGAACAGATCGTGGGCAGCAGTGCAGAGGGCAAATATACACCTTTCAAAATCAGGGTGAAATACTGTTCAGAGCCTATAATTTGTGGTGCTGGTAAAGTGCTCTACTGCTTTCCTACTATAGCAATATTGACTGCAAAGCCTGGAGTGAGGAGTTTAAGTCCCATATGCCTTCTTACTGCTGCTCACAGTCCAAACAACTGAGACTTAATTAAACTACAGTACAAAGCTTTCCCTCTGCCTGGCTGTCTTGCAGTTCTGCCTGCTCGATGAGGCAGGAAAAATGATGTTAAAACTGAATAAAAACAATGTATTTTCCAAATGACAACGGCTTTTGATAAGATACTCAGATGGTAATGAGAAATGCAGAGCAGGCAATGGAGCTGACTGAAGGGTTTGATAAGCAAATTAACAAAACCTTTGAAAGGAGAGGGCGAAGGAAGTAAGGCATTTGTAGACAAGCAGAACTGGCAGTTTGGAAGGGCTGATAACTGAACTGCAGCACATTTTATTTCCTGTATTGCCAAGCGTGTTTTACTAAAATCCTTATGTAAGATTTATAAGGCTTATGAAAAGTTTAACAGCTTCCCTCGCTTGACTCTGACCCATCGTTAGAGTCTGGCTTTCTGCAGCCACTGCTTCCCTGTCAATTAATTCTGCATAATGGTCGATTTCCTTCAAAGGAGCAAAGTATAATTTGTTTGCACTGATATTACTCGTTCCAGATCAGGTAAGCTACTGACCGCTAAAATCACTAATCCTTCACCTTCCTGATTAAAAACCCAGAAGTATGCAGCCATGTATGAAGACTGTGAACCCAGTCATGTAGTATGCAGAAGACTCAAACTGTGTTATTTTTTTCATGTGGAAGATTGTGTGTTATATGAAAGGTATGAAGATGATAGGCATGGGACTTTTTGACAAGAAGTGTTTCCTCCTTCTCCCAAAGTGCAGCAATTCCATTTGTCCTTCTCTAAGGCATCACTATCTGATGTGCAGTATAGACAACATTCATTCTGGGAAGGCTGGAGTACAGCTCACAACAAATCAGTCCAAGAAATTATACTGCTGAACTCCTTTGGAAAAGGAGACAGAGGAGTACAACAACTTACTTGGGCTTCTGTCAAAATAAACCAAAAATTCTTTGCTTTTCAGGCTAAAATATTTTAACAAATGCAAAGCCATCCTTCCACTAAAAAACTAGATACATTACGTCAGTGGGCTGTTAAAAAAAACTCAGCTTGGATTATTACGACAGCTTTACATCAATGCTAAGTACCTTCAAAAATCTCTACAAAATCATAGAATCATAGATTCTTTGGGTTGGAAGGGACATTTTAAAGTCATCTAGCCCAATCCCCCTGTAATGAGCAGGGACATCTTCATCTAGACCAGGTTGCTCAGAACCCTGTCCAACCTGACCTTGAATGTTTCCAGAGATGGGGCATCTGCCACCTCTCTGGGAAACCTGTGCCAGTGCTTCACCACCCTCACTATGAGAAATTTATTCCTTATGTCTAGTCTAAATCTGCCCTCTTTTAGTTTAAAACAGTTACCCCTTGTCTTATTGCTACAAGCCCTGCTAAAAAGTCTTTCCCCATCTTTCTTATAAGCCCCCTTTAAGTACTGGAAGGCTGCAAGAAGGTGTCCCCAGAGCCTTCTCTTCTCCAAGCTGAATGACTACAACTCTCTCAGCCTGTCCTCATAGGAGAGGTGTTCCATCCCTCTCATCAAGTCTGTGGCCTCCTCTGGATCCGCTCCTACAGGCCGAGGTCTTTCCTGTGCTGATGGCTCCAGAGCTGGACGTAGTACTCCGGGTGAGGTCTCACCAGAGTGGAGGGGCACAATCACCTCCCTCAATCTGCTGGCTACGTTTCTTCTAATGTAGCCCAGGAGATGGTTGGCCTTCTGGTCTGCCAGTGCATTTTGCCGGCTCATGTCCAGCTTTTTGTCCACCAGTACCCCCAAGTCCTTCTTGGCAGGGCTCCTCTCAATCCCTTCATCCCTCAGTCTGTATTGATATTGGAGGTTGCCCCAACTCAGGTGCAGGACCCTGCACGTGACCTTGTTGAACCTCATGAAGTTCACATGGGCCCATTCCTAGAGCTTGTCCAGGTCCCTCTGGATGGCATCCCATCTCTCCAGCGTGTCGACTGCACCACTCACCTTTGTGTCATCTGCAAAGTTGCTGAGGGTGCACTCAATCCCACTATGTCATTGATGAAGTTATTAGGGAACATTGGTCCCAATATGGACTCCTGAGGGACACCTCTCGTCACCGATCTCCCTGTAGATATTGAGCCATAGAACATCACCCTCTGGATGCAACCATCCAACCAATTCCTCATCCACCCACCAAATCCATATCTCTCCTTGATTTAGAGCAAAGGATTTTTGTGGGGGACCATGTCAAAGGCATTACAGAAGTCCAGATAGACGACATCAGTAGCTTTTTCCTTGTCTGCTAATGTGGTCACTCCATCACAGAAGGCCACTAGGCTTATAAAGATAAGTCATAAAGACATATCGCATTTTGTGTGGAATGACCAAAGAAAAGTCATGGTAAAACTGTCAGAAATATTTCAAAATATAAGTAAATTAGGGGGTGTATTTATTTTTAGATGTGGCAAGTAAGTTGTGGTATAATATGAAAGACAATTCTGCCACTTATACAGCATCATCCACACAGGCATCTCTAGTTTTTGCTGCCTGCGATCAACACAATGCCACTGTGACCTTTCTACCTATGCTCACCTTGTTGCTTTTGCGTTATTATATGTCAGTAAAGGCACTTAGTGCAAGTTAGACCAACTACACTAGCTGCTCATTTTTTGTTTGCGTCTGAATATGCAACCTTGAGATACTCATTTCAAAGCATCACCAATGAAAGGTTTATCAGCATCGCTTCTGCTGGTGGCCCTGACCATTAACCCTATTTGTGAAACAGGTTAGAAACCAGCTGAAATCAAACTACGTTTTTACAAACAGGCCCATTTCTTTTTAAAAGGAAATCACACTTGGGAGAACTGTAGGACTAATACTGATTGGAAAGAGGGAGGAAGGTGAGGGTAAGAGACAACCACTTAGCCTGGAACAGCAGCACAAGCCCTTCCTTTGACCGTGTGTGACTGGGCACTTAGGAGAGATGCTGTGTTAAGATTTCATGGCAATAGTTAGCTAATAGTGAATGATGGTGCTGGTTCCTTTTCACATTTCAGCTAAAGTTCAGATTTTGGTTGCTGAGATTTTTTGTATGCTTGCTTGTTGTGATTTTTCTCTGCATTCCTAGTATCCACCTGAAAAAAAAAAAAAAAGGCAACACAAAAAATTAATTACTGAGATTATTATGTATCTGCATGGGTAGGGTTCTTCTGGGATCCAGCTGGTACCCATGGGATTACCCAAAGGGTAAGATCTGACAGCAGACCAGTCAGGGTTTCCTTGAGTTTGACTTCTAACACCTCAGCAGCGTTCTGAAGATATTCAGCAAAGGTACAGAAAGCTTCTACTCCCATTAAGGGAGATGGTTTAATAAATTATTTAAACATATAAACAAAAAAAATGCAACATAACAGAACAGCATCTACTGCTTTGGAACATTACCATGTCCTTTACATCTTTTGGTTAATAACAGGAATATTTCACAGCAAAACTTCAAATGTTCTTCTGCTGTTATTAACATTAGATTTTGCAAATAACTCTTACTATGAATATATCAGATTATGTTATTAGGCGACAGTGGATAAGTTTGACTGGATTTACTTCCTCTAAGCAGAATATCAGAGTATTAAACCCAGGGTATTAAAACTAGTAGTTCTGCACAAGAGAGGTCCTATTTATATTCACTATATTAAAAAATATACTTTTAAAAATATTTTTTATATCAACAGAGTTTTATTCAAGAAAAAGGTTGTTTGATTTTATCAAATATATCTAATATTTTATCAATTACTTTTTACGCATACAGCACAACAGTTGCTGGGTTGTACAGTGTAAAGGGCACTTAAAAAGTCTGAGAAGGAACCCTGTGGTTGTTTTAACTCAGGACAACATGAATGATATTCAAAGTCTATTGTCTTCTACTGTTAGGCAAGTAGTGTATTACAACTTATTTCATATTATCATGTTACACAGCGGAAAAAAAATTATATTTACCATTGCTGCTCTTGTAACACATCATGAGACAGCATTTTTAAGTTAATAGAAAACCACAAGACTCAGAATCAAGGCTAATCTTTAAATCAAATGATGTATGAAAAAGAAACTGAAGTAACTTAACACTGATTCAAGTGCTGCAGTCCTGGGGAAGACTTGAAGATCCAGTTATCCTATTTAACCCTAAAAACAGATAACTCAGATGACTGTATCATCTAGCACAGGAAAATAAAATGTTTCTTACATCTAATTATACTTGTTTAAACTTAATAGCTCTCTAAGCATGCATGGTCTACAGGGGACTCTCTTTAAAAATTCTTGGTTGCACCTTTAGCAAAATTATGGCAATCATTCCTCAGTCTTAACTGGAATGGAAGATACTTCCAGTAATCAGCAGAAGAGTTCAGTACATACATTTGAGAAGAGCAAAGGTCAGTGGGTCAATAATGAACTGACTCAGAGTTTCAGATATGATTGTGTGTACATATGGTGATACGATTTTTTTGAGTTTTACACAATGATAACTCAGTGAATGGATCATCCTAAGAATTGCAGGAAGGAAATTTCAGTGGCAGGATGGGACTTTGGAGGACACAAAGTTGTTTGCATGCTTCAATACATTACATTTTCTAACATTTTAATCTCTTTCAGGCTTGATTTGAAGTCTGAATTTCTTGTTTCTTGATGTAGGAGTGATTTTTTCTGTTTCTTTACTTTTTAGTAACTGCAATAATAAAAAAAAATATTCATGGTTATGTTTTAAAATATTTGGGACTGCACCTTAGAGCAGATTTGTAACTGAGTATGATTAGCATGATGATACTGTTTTCTGTTACGTATGAGAGCTTAGCATTACAGGGACTAATAGGATTATTCAGTCCATCTTTCTAGAAATTTCCCTTACTGCACAGTCTCTGTTACTTTATCCAGCTTAGCTTTGTAGTACCAAGTGACAAAACTCATGTCATTCCTCTTGTGTGCAGCATAATATACATCACTGCCAGAAAGATTTTGCTGCTTAACATAATTTTTCCCTTTCTTAATTTTGCCCATCCTCTTGTCTGGCCCGAACAAAATAATACCTTTCCTTTGTTGGTGTTTAAGAACAGCCTTCGGCTATCTGTAGACTATTATCACATCTTCCTTTTGTCATCTCTTATGCAAGATAAACATATTTTAGTTATTTTAACCTTTCCTTATAACCCAGAATGCCTAGACTCAAGACAATTTTTCTTGCTCTTCTCTCAACTCCCTCTAATTTGTTGATATCTATCTAGTCATGTGATGCCCAGGACAAAATTCTGTTCTAGAGGTGTCATTTTCTCGACACCTAGTTATATGCAGAGACCTGTTCATTTCCAGCCACAGTACATGATTATTCTACTCATGAAAATTCCTTTGGACTTTTAGGTAGTCAAATCACATCTAAAGTCTTATTTGTATTCTTCTAGTATCTCACCTCTTTTGCCACTCCTGCTTTACATGTTTCTTTCATCTGTTTAGTTATATATGTATTGGAATTACAAAAAATCCTAACTGATCACAATACCAAACAGAACCTTATTACGTTTCATTTATGTTTATAATTTTTTAGGTTCTCATCTATTATTTCTGATATGATGGGTAGTCTTAACTGTCCCAAGTTGACATAAACTCTAAATTTCATTTACCTGCAGTTCAATATTTAAGTAAAACTTAACATGAATGCAGTTTAAACAATTTAAGGTCATGTACACAAATAGTGATCTGTCACATTACAGCAAATCGTTATTCCATCCCTCACCTTTCCTTGCAACATTTTTCTTTCAAAAGTGTTCTATCTCACTAGGTAGCAGAGTAAGGAATGTGTAAGTTGAGACAGAGATATTAATAAAACACCTCTGCAACCAGGTTATCTGTCCCTCTCAAACTAAAAAAATCAACAGGAATTTTTGAGGAAATGTCTATTTTTCATGAAGGCATAATGATCAGAAGCCAATAACATTCAACTACCTAATTTCCAGTTATGCTGAGCTCATATTGCCCCTGTCTTTTTTAACTCGAGAATACTCCTTGCAGTGAGGCACTGAGTAATTTAATAAGAAAAGGGATGAATCACTTAAGTCTGTATCTTCTGAAGTCAATCACTTAGCTATCTCTGAGGATCATGGCCTACAGATCTGATATTTTACATGATACCAAATGTTTTTTTATTCATTTATTCATAACAGTCTGAAGCAACTACAGTTGTCTGTTGGCAGCTCAGAGTTCCTGTTATCCTCACAAGGGTGATCTGCTGTCACTCATGTATTCAACAGTGCTCCACGAAGCACTCTGCTATCTTCTGTACTGCAACTAGAGTCGACAGAGTCTTCCCCATTGTCCTCCATTCTTTGAAAGAAGACGAGCCCTCTTTCGGGAGAGTGCTCTGTGAGACCCCATGAGCTGCACACAGCCTCACCATTTAGCCAAGATGAATGTAAATTATTCTTGGAGCTCCTAAAGAGGGCAGTGTGCGTCTTTGTGAATGCTCTGGATGAGAGTCCTGCAGACTTAACTCTTCTTTTATAAACCAAATATTTCCATTCTCTCTCTTATACCCTACTTGATGTACAAATATAGCTATTCTTGAGAAGACTCAGGCAATGTTAGCAATGGCATATCTTTCTACACTTATCCCACATCCCCCCCGCCCACCTTCAGTAATATAATCTGGAATACAGTTCTCTGCTGGGAAGAATATTCAGGGAGACATATAGTTAAAAATTTCTTCCCTGTCAGTGAATATGAACTACATACCAATGTCCTGGTACTCATTGCTGCCAGGCAGACCTGTTCAGGTGCTTCAGAAAAATAATACTGCTGTGTCCTATGTCAACAAGTTCCACCTAACTTTTCAAGGAGGAAGCTGCCTCTTGGGATTAGTGCAGTTACACATAATCTGTCTTGCAGGCACTCTGAGCAGTCAAACAAACTAACCTCAGCTGCTTGAAACTGCTCAACCATGACTAGAAGATCTAGACAGCTGTCCTAATACCAGTATTTCAACAGTGTTCCTCTTTGTGTCACACTCTAACAAGAAATGTTGGGCTTTCTGTCTCAGATAATGGGTTTGTGTCTGAAAAGTTACTAATTTTTTTTGGTTGGAGACCCTTTTCCCATTTCTTCTGCTCTAGAAAGCATTTTTTCCAAGGGAAAGACAGAGCTCAGGCAATACTGTTGGCCTTAGAAAGAGACTAACTGTTGCCGTGCTGCTTACAAAGAATCTCACATTGAGCGTCAAACTGTATGAAAGAGTGCTTTTGGGCTGTAAAAAGAAACTACAGTTCTTTTAGGGCCTCCCCCAAAAGTGACCTCCCTTTGGGGTGACCCAGAATTTCCCATTTGAAATGCAGGCAAATGGGGTCCCATTCACTCTTTTACAAAGACTTACAGACTTACTGAAGTATCCAGGACAATACTATGTCCAGAAGTGCTATCTGTAAGAAGATCTTCTGCCAGATATGTTTTCATGGGTACTGCACATGGACCACCAATGAAAGGAGGAAAAATGGCTGTTTGTTTGTAGTTTTTCCTGTAAATATATACATTTTAGGCAATACAGCTCCAATACTTCCTCTTACTCCTCTTCCCTCTGTAGTCTAATTGAATATATAGCTTCTTAGGATGAGAGGAGCTGAAAAGACTGGCTGTTCCACCCATAATTTTACCATATGTGTAGCACATGGAGAGAGAAGGAAGGGATGCCTTTAAACATAATGCCAAAATACAAAAAAAATACAAAGAAGGCTAACAATGCTAACAAAGTTCACATAATAATTTCCACAGTGTTAACACAGCCAAAGACAATGAATTTGGAAGAACTGCTATACCTCTGTTTTTATCAAACTGTTCAATTCCCACAGATCCCACTTCCACAGAAGCCAAGAGGAATTCTGACATTAGTATCCATAGGAGTAGTGTCAGTCTTGCAGTGCTTATTGTGGACTTTGATCCTGCTGATGCTTACGTCCAGGAATAGGCATACTGGGCTTGTGCATGAACTTAATCACCTGTGTGAATGATTGCAGATAGACTATCAGATTCTGACCCTACAAATATTTGTGCTTGAACTCAACTTGAAACACAACAGTGTTCAAACTGAATATGCTTTCTGTAGTTTCCAAGCATCCTGGTGAAGGGGGCTATCACCTACACTGTGCTTTGAATTAGGTCCTGTACTCTCTTCACTGGCTCATGTGATGTGTAGGGCACTCAGACAAAGCTAATCTTCCTAAGGGGAAAGACAAGAAAAGTTACTTTCTCATGCTTTGATCCCATTTTTTTGTGTGTGGCTGCATATTTAATTTTGGAAGAAATTAAAATCTATTAAACATGCAAAGCTTGAAAAAGTAATTTTACTGTTCCTGAAAGACTATCTCAGTGTTATGATATTTCTAATAAATGGCTTATATATTTTTCATAATTTTTAAGCCAACCAAATTTTGAAAAATGAGATTGAAATTACAAATGTGGGTAGACAATATTATCATATTCAAGCAAATGTGCCTGGTCAGCTGTGTAAAAGGATACAAGCTACCTTTAGCAAATGATTTCTGAGGCTTTTCAAATAAAGCAGTGAACTGGTAATGATGCTTGTCAGTTGATGAAATAAGCTATTTCATCTACAGATAGGATTTTTTTTGTGATTTTGATTAAACAAAATGTCTCCAAAGGAGCATGGTACCTTATTTGCGATTTTTTTACAATTCAAGTCTTCTTGAGCTATTGACATTCTTGAGTCCCAATCTGAGATATTTTCTTCGAGAATATGCCACATACACTTTTCTACCATTGCCTCCTTCTACAGCAGTAACCATAGTGTTTATCATTACATTCCCTATATATTTTTTCCATAAATCACACTAAACAGAGAAGGAAATACTTGCTTTTATTCTTATGCTTACTGGTTTACATGCAATGAGGTGTAATAGGCCTTTATGATCTTCTAAATGTACTTGTTGTTGAGTGTCATTTTGTTCTTATTGCCTACTGCTCACAAATGGCTTTCTCAATTTTATCCTGCCTAGTTTTTGAGAAACATCATCAAGGTATGAAGAGACTAACAATGAAAAGGAAATTAGTAGCTGGCGGCACTGCATCAGAAAAATTATTATTCTGTTCTGACTACAAACAGTAGCATCAAATGTGAAAATAGACTTTGAAATTAATTAGCATTTAAGGGAAATGGGTTTGGAATAATTATCAGATTGCTTTTAAGCAGCTATGTTTACAGGCACATCTCTGTTTTCTATTAACTTCTTGCTAGGGAAAAATAACGAATAAGTACACATTTTGAGTTTTGAATCTGTTCTATGTTCATACTTTTTGACTAAGTCTCAGGAGAATTAAAAAAAAAAAGTATTTCCCTGTTCCTCACAGCTCCAGTGAAAGTCAAAGTTGCCCATTCTTCCCAAAGGCAAAGAGCCTTTTATTGCTCTTATATATGTGGGCAAATAAGCACAATCTTCTCCACCTGTCCATACTGCTACTCTTCCCACATGCCTTAGGTGACCGACCTACAGGACTGTGCCAACAGCCTGTACACATGCACTAAGACACCTCTTTGCAAGCCCCGTGAGGCCACTTCCAGCCTATTGCAGCTACAAACGGATGTAAAGAGACCAGATCTGATCCACTCTTCATTGTTATTCATACCTTAAAATAAAGATATTTCACATATCTTTTCTTCCCTCTAAGCCTATCTAGTGCTTTCCAAAGTGACTGATGATATAAGTGATCAAGGTCACAGAAGCTATGTATCAGGTTCTTGGGAACTCAAGGATTTCAAATAATCTGAACACCAGAAGTACTAAATCTTTTATTATATAGCATCTTTCTTTGAGCATTCCAACTCTGCAAAAAATAAACAAACAAATAATTCTTTATTGTCTTCTTCTTGCAATGATGCTATTAGCTGGGAAGAGAAAAATAACAAAACTTGAGCTAGCTAGACTGCTGTTATGATAAATGAGTAATCTTTACTCATTTGTATCTACTTTGTTTAATATTTTTCACATACAGATACTTCATCGATTGGAAGAATGATGTGGACAGCTACTTCACAATAGATGCTACTGAAGGAACCATTGCTACCAATGAATTACTGGATAGAGAAAGCACAGCGCAGTACAATTTCTCTATAATTGCAAGTAAAGTTAGTAAGTATGACACAAACTGAGTTAATATACTAATATGGTATTTTTTTCAGAATGTAGTGCCCAGGCATAAATATGTTGTGAAAAGTGCATGTATTGTCAAGAGATTACCTAAGAAGGCCCAATAAATATATTTATGCCAGACTCACTGTGAGTCTAAGTGTGATGTTCAAACAACATGAATAGTAAGGTTTTTCTAGGACCCCTCATGTAGGCACAATTCCCTCAGAAACTCAAAAACATTTTGTCAATATGGAGAGCATGAGGAGCTCTGTGGAGACCTTCCAATTCTTATTTCTGATTTTGTAATTCACTCCTACTATAAATCAGTTCAGTCAAATAACAGGTCTGTCAATCTGCTTTTTGAAGGCAGAAAAATTTAAAGACTCGTCTGATTCTCAGACTACATACTAGTTTAGTACACTAAAATTGACTCAAGATGTAAGGCCCTACATGAATCTGTATGCTTCATCTCTGCTCTTGTGTTTTCTCTCTACCCGACTTTCTGCCTAACCACTTGTTTCTTTTCTTTGTGTCTTCTCCTACATCCTTTTTTTTTTTTTTTGTAAGAAGTCCCTTCTTCTCCTATTATTATGTAGCTGCAGCTTTCTTCATTGCCATCCTTCTGTGTAGCATTCCTCCTTTATGAGCCTGTCAAACCAAAACTCTTGTATGGATATACCACCCTTTGAATACAAGTCTTTTGGTCACTTAGTGGTTGTGTAAAGGCCACAGAAGTTTTTCTGTTGACATCAACAGTCTGTAGAAGAGGACCCCTGCTGTATTTCCTATTCATTCTGTACTGTTTATGTGTCTAGAAATTCAAGTTTCTAAAGCAAAGAACATGTTTTCCTCAATATATTGCTTGGCACTGAGTCTTCAAAAAGTAATACATGATACTAGCAGAAAGACGGAGATTTTGGAAGCAGAGAAGGTATACATTATTTAAAATAAAAAATAAATTCTCAGTTGTAGTTATCTCAAAAAGAACCATGGGCTTTCTCCCTGGAACCTGAATATATGATGAGAACACCAGTCAAATGAACATTTGTATTTTATCCGTACCTTGGAAAAGGAATACACTAACAGAGGACACTATCACAAGTGATTGAGTATATGGAGATACATCTGCATGTGTGTATTGACAGAAAGTCCATCAGAACTGTAATTTGTTTCCAGAGAAACTGAAAGGCAGGTAGTTGCAGAGGGGAGGTCTCATAATGGTCTGTTTCAGTAAAACTTAACTATTTAGATTTCTTGGTGGACAAAGAACATTTGAGATTTGTAAATTTTTTATGCATTAAGGCAGCAGTTTAGTAAAATTGGTGTGAATCTGTTTATTATTCCCAAGAGTGCTTAAAGCTCATTAAAACCCCCAAGTTTACTTGTCTATGCACCTTCCTGGCACATATATAGTAATATCATATTTATGTAGAGCTGTAGCAGGTGGGCTATATTATGAAATTCCTAATTTTAACAATTAACCTAATTAAGAATCTACACCTAAGACATATTTGTGATTCATTTCAGCATGCCTCAAAATATTTATACATTAACCGTTACCCATAGCAGTAAAAACAATTGCCATACTTGTACTACACCAGCAACTGGCAGTATTTTGGAGGATTTGAGGTACACTAATTGTCAAAATTTTATGTGCAATTCTCTGACTAAGAGCTAGCACAGAAATAAAGGCTGAGGTTTGAGGGGTGACACACTGCACACAATCAAAAGTGGTTAGGGAGAAGAGAAGAAAACATCTGAAGAAAAAGAGGGGGGGAAAATTAATATATTTGAAGTATGCCACTTGTTCAGTGATGATGTGGAAACACTGAAACTGCCATCTCTAACACGAGAAAAAGTGCACGGAAGAGTGCCTTCACATATACATGATTTCCTAAGGAAAATGGTCCAGTATTGTAATTAGTTGCATAAACTTGCCTCAGGAATGGACACTATTGTTACCTAAATATGTGCAGTTCTACATGACCTTATCTCTTTAAAATAAACAAACTTCAAACTACTAATAGTCATATTAAGTTGTGTTACTTAAAAAACTTTATTGCTAAAATATGTATTTTGCTTTCTCACTGTGAGAGAACAACAAAGCCCCACCTTTTAGACAAGTCCTAATGGTCATCCTGCAAATTATCTTTTCTTGAACAGGCCAATTGTAAACAAAACCCACCAGCTTTATCCTATCAGGTCAGAGAAAGAAATAAATTAAACCAGCTTTTGCATCATTCCCCTATATCTGGAAAATGATGCCAAGGTCATGAGCAGGTCTGTATGGACTCCCTGCCTGTGCCTTAGCCCTGGAGCCTTCTAGTGATTGTTGTCCTTTGTTCTTCTCTAGCTTCAGAATGAAACCCTGTATGAATCACAGATGATGCTTGTGTTACTTTTTTTCTCACACCCAGTAAAACCTTGACATAATGTTAGGGCTTTTGAGTAATCAAGTTACCTTTCAAAAAATTATATGCAGTTTAGATAGCTTAATATAGCAGCAATCGATTGATAAATATAAATGTATATAAGGATATACCATTTAATCTTTTCTTACAAGCTGATAAATCTATTATTACCACTAAAGCACCAGAAGTTACAAGTTCTAAAGAAATACATTTCAAAAATGAGGCAGAAGATAATTACCTTGTGTTTATTAAAGTAACCTTTAGTGACATTACTTATTGCGTAGAAAAAAAAAATTTGTTCAAAAACCTGGTTGTTTGGGAATTTGTAAATGGTTTAATGTCAAGTGTCCTCATTCTGCATTTATTTGACATATAAATATATACACATATATACATACATATATACATATTGAGATCATTCTTCCCTAAACTACATGTGCTGCCCCTTCATCCCTGACTACAACAGACAATGGTGCAGAGAGGCCTAACTTGGACCATTAGCAAACAGTTAATTATGAAATCTGCTTGTCCTAGGTTTGCTTGCATCAACTTGTACACTCACAGCCAGGGAAGTCCTGGTTACGCAGCAATAACACAGTACATCTTGCATAAGGACAGTAGCTGCTGGTTCCACATAGGGAACTGGGATAAGCAAAGTTATCCTACCCAGGTTATGCAATGATCAGTTTGGACCATGTATCATTATACCGTGATCTTTATTTATAACCCTGAAAAAATTCCAAACATCTGATCTAAACACCGTCTGGGAATCTGTCCCCAGATAGCAGCATGTTGAGAACATCTCAGAGGTGCACCTAGCATGGAGTGATGGATAGCCTACTGTCATATTTAACAGAATACACCATAATTTTATTCTCACTCTCTTTAAAGAAGCCTGTCCCAAAGTAGAGATCTTTTTAAGTGGGAGGTGCATGATTGTTCTGCTGACCCGTGTATGATGACTGGGGTTGAAGGCTGGGGGATGAAGGGATTTAAAGCAGCCCTGCCGAGAAGGACTTGGGGGTAGTGGTGGATGAAAAGCTGGACATGAACTGGCAATGTGTGCTCACAGCCCAGAAAGGCAATCGTATCCTGGGCTGCATCAAAGAAGCATGGCCAGCAGGTTGAGGGAGGTGATTTCTGCCTCTCTACTCCACTCTGGTGAGAACCCATCTGGAGTCCTGCATCCAGCTCTGGAGCCTTCAGCACAGGAAAGATATGGACCTGTTGGAGAGGGTCCAGAGGAGGGCCTCAAAAATGATGAAAGGGATAGAACACCTCTCCTATGAGGACAGGCTGAGAGGGTTGGGATTGCTCAGCCTGGAGAAAAGAAGGCTCCAGGGTGACTTTATTGCAGCCTTCCAGTACTTAAAGGGGGCCTATAAGAAAGATGGGGACAGACTTTCTAGCAGGGCCTCTAGCGATAGGACAACGGCTAATGGTTTTAAACTAAAAGAGGGTAGATTTAGTCTAGACATAAGAAAGAAATTTTTCACAATGAGTGGTGAACCACTGGCACAGGTTGCCGAGAGAGATGTTAGATGTCCCATTCCTGGCAACCCAGGTTGGATGGGGCTCTGAGAAACTTGATCTAGTTGAAGATGTCCCTGCTCATGGCAGGGGGTTTGCACTAGATGTCCTTAAAATCTCCCTTCCAACCCAAACTATTCTATGATTCTATGACACAGATGTGAAGGCTGTTGAAAGCAGAAGGTCCCTTAGCCATCCATAGAAATACAGCCTTTGTATAGAACAAAGCCTATGAACGGAGCGAGGGATGTTCCAGACTCACACTTTTTTCCCTCCATTTCACTTCCCAATTTCTCCATACTTCTTTTCGCTCCCTGACTATATTTCATTGCAGGTTTTAGTCTTCTCAGAGTAAATCAACACCCTAGTGGCCTTCGAGGTTGCTGTTGCTGAACGTATTTGTTCCCACAGACGCTATCAAACTAATAGATTAAACATGGCTTGCATTCATTTTAAGCACAAAGGCTAGCTGGCACTGAGTAGCTGTTAAACATTTACCTTCCAAACATTGCCCACATGTAAATTAATTTGAGTGGTCCCTTGCCCACACAAATTCCCAGTACATGCATGTGAATTGTCCTCAAGATCACTAGTTGTCCCAGGCCAAAACTGTGCCAAGAACAGCTGTAAGAACTTAACGGTATAAAAAAACGTACTCCAGTGCTCAAAAAGTTCCCCAGTGTGCTGCTTAATTATCTAGTATGGAAACGGTTTCTGCATCTTACAAAAGAGAAAATAGATAAAAAGCATAAGATCTTATTTCTGCTGTCCCGTCCTCAAGGCACTAGTTAACATTGAAAATAGACTCCTCTAACTCTAGGCCCACATTTTGTGAATGTTAAAGAAACCTCAGCTTAAATCTCAAGATGGGGTTTATCTTCTCCTGCATACCATAACGGGGATTAAGGTATCACCAGCTCTCCTCAGTGGTCAGTATCTGTTTTCTCATATCTCAGATTTTTCACACGTTCATTAATCAAAGTTTTTTATGTATTTTCTACTACTGTAATATCCTTGAACTATGAAGATGTTAGCAGATGTTTGTACTTGAGCAAAAGAAGGAAGCAGGGTTGTCACTCTTACAGACAGAAAAACTGAGGAAGGAAGAAGCTAATTAATTTGCTTGTATCTTACAGGCAGAATTGAAACCTGAAATCAGTTTCTTAATTCCTAGGCTAATGATTTAACCAACTTGTCTTCTCATCTCTGTAATCTGGGTTTAAAAGGCATGAGCAGATGTTTATAGTGACTCACTCACTGATGACAGCATGCATGTCACTACTGTGTTCACAGGGCTCAAAAAGATTGGATTTTGAGACAAACAGCAAACAAAACAAAACCAGAGAAAATGGAGACCAAATCTGCAAAGTGGTCTTTTGAAATGCAATTCTTCATCCTCATTCACATCAAGTATTACAGGTCTTTGTAATTATACATGAATTCAAATCTGTAAGCAAGCTTCTTGCAGTCTTCCTTTATATACATGAGTAAACTGATATCAGTGCAAACCAGAAAGAAAATTAATCACATAAATAAAGTGAAACCCAGAAGCAGGTCCATCTTATGTTGTAGTAATTCTGTTTACTTTCATCATTGATTTTTGTTGACCATTTATGCAAGGCAGAATTCTACCTTGCTAAAATACTTAGCAAGAAAATATTTTGGCATCTAATATATCTTTCAAAGAATCACAGAAAATAAATCACAGACCATCAGTGAGACATAAATATAAAAAGTATACTCATATTCATGTATATTTCCAAAGTATATTATCCTATTGTGATTTTGAGGAAGGCAAAATATCAAATCCCTTTGTTCGTTTTAAAAATATACAGTCCCATAATATGTACACTGTTCCAAAAAGCTGAAATAATGATTTATGTAAAATATTTCAAAAAAATATAACTTAAAAAGACTTATTATAGAAACTGATCTGTTTAATAGAAATTATCAAAATCAGATAATATCTCCCATATACATAATGCAAAAATTTTGAATACATTCATTCTTTTACTGGAAAGGCAGTGTTAACATATTTCTAAAAGGAAACAAATATTTATGCCTGTATTTTCATCATGGCAACACATTAATCTCTAATGTGTTTGAAGAATGTATCCTGAATTCCTGTTGCTCAGTGTTGTACTTTAAAATAAACGTACAAAAACTAAACTAAAAACTGAATTACTGCATGTGAGTTGCTGCGTTCTTTGCAGCGGGTACCACTAGGAGAGAAGTTTCAAGTTAGGTTGTTTTTGCCAGTAACTGCATGAACTTGACCTACTCAGGGCTTTTCTGATCTCTGTATATATTCAGAGTCGGAGTTCTGCCCTCTACTGACTAAAATAACATCTTAGTACTTTTGTATTTCCTATGTATAATAGGAAAGCAACCAATTCAACCGTGAGCAAGCAACCTAGATCTCTTCTGGCTCTTCGAGCATCTGAAGAACAACTGCCTAATTCCCAACTGCTAGACCAAACCCTGCTTCCATTCATATGGCACAATGCCTTTATCCACAGAGACGTTCTGCAAATAGGGATAATGCTGGAAATGAATGAGGATCAAAAGAGATATTCTTAGATATGGTCACTATTAATTAGATATGTTCATAGGAAGGAACTACAAATATTGTGTGATATGGATAGTGGATTTTGTGGTGGGTTTTTTTTTAGATTCCAAGTTGAGTTTGTAGTTTATCCACTACTTGTAAACAGGTGAAGCACACTTCTACTTGCAGCTAGTCCTACTTAACTAGGAAACCATTGGGAAATACCTTTTGGCTTTGACAGGGTCCTCCCGCAAACACTTCATTTAGTAGTTCAAGAACAAGAACGAAATCATGTAAAATTTCTACAGTGCCACCATGAAAAGACTTTGCCCCTTGTTGTGTTAGTTATAAAGAACAGAAATGCAAAGGTTTATACAAACTACAGAGTAAGCAGCTAAGATTCAAGAAAACTGTTCTTGTACTTAACCATGACCCCATGCTGTCACCCCTACACCACCCTGATTCATATGATTTCTTTAATAGTTAACCATGTCTGTATCGTGGCTGCCACTCTTCCGAAATGCAAAAGGATAAAATAATTTTCCTTTTGACTCACCAGCTAAACTGTTTTTTATCTATCTGCTGTCTTGCAAGGGGTCTCAGCATAAAGTAAAAGAGAATATTGTCTGCTTTGTATTGCATTTCTGTCTCCTTTCTGTCAGATATTGCATTTACAGGTGAACTTGTTTATAAAATGCATTTAGCGACTGATGAAGATTATCTGCATTGGTAGGACAATGGAAAGAAGCATAATGTATACAGTTTTTTGTAATTTCTTTTGCACAAAAGTATTTGCTGCTTGCAAATACTTATGCAGTTGAAGAAATAACTGTTATTACATAGCCTAATGGTTTAACCACAAGTTGAATGCTAGCTCTACATGTTTCGCTGCTAAATTTATCACTGACTCTGTCTGGCTTTCAGGAAGATTTTTCTTTGTACCTTTGGCTCTTACTTTTCTCCATTTTCTAAATGGGTATGCTCCACTTACCTCCTTAATATCTTGAAGATGTAAACAGTGGCTAAGCAATAAATATTGATTTTCTCCATTCCATTGTGGAAAACGGAATTAATTTTTAATCATTGGAAGCATTTTTCCACAGATCCATGAAAAGTGATCTGAGAAAGTTTGCATCTTTAATTACAGGTACAATTTCAAATTCTTTAATTTATGCTCTGATAAACATAATAATGTTGATTGATTCCTTACTCCATGAAGAGTAATGGATCAAAGTCTGGCACAAAATGAGAAGTTTGCTTTCTGATTTTTTTCCTTAGTACAAATCAGAAATAAACGGAAGTCAAGGTCTTTAAGAAGTCACAGTACTGGAATCAAAACAGTTTATTACAGCTCATAGGCACTGATGATGACAACAAACATAAATAGTATTCCTTAATTCTTTTCTCCTAAAAATCTTTTATAGGTAACCCACTATTAACCAGCAAAGTCAACGTTATAATAAATGTTCTGGATGTCAACGAGTTTCCTCCTGAAATTTCAGTTCCATATGAGACATCTGTATGTGAAAACGCGAAACCAGGACAGGTATTTCAAATTTGTAATGCTTGCTATTTTGATTTTCCTTTCCTTTTTATTTATAGCAACAGGAATTTCTGGGTTTGAAAATGACATCATGATTAGAATTCTTTAACAAATAAAATGTCTGCATTGGAAATACATTTTAGAATTCTGCTTTTTGACTTTTACGGTCTGTTTATGGTCTATTTGTTTTTATTATCTCTGACTATGTAGGCCTAAGCCACCCTTCATTGTGCATTTAATAGCTATGACAAAAGAAAGAATCCCTTCCTTAAAGACACTTAAATATAAGGGTAAAACTGCAGTGAATAAATGGAGTAAGATGGATTACATACATTTCTTTGTCCTATTCTGAGAAAAAGAACCCACAACCCTAAAGACAATCCTCCTGATAGCTTGTTTTTATAAGCAGTTTCAAATACATACATAGCATGCAAAACCTATTTCAGATTCAGAATATCACCTCATACCATGAGTGATGCCAGTATTAACAGAGCGGCCCCACAAGCTCTTGGCACGTGCTCCTTCCGCACAAGATCTGTGCAATTAAACACAGTGCTGCACAGCCCCAAGGCCGACCATCATACGTATTAACAGCTGTTTCCAAGACAAGACTTGTAACTTCAACTGTTCAACTTTGAGAGTTACTGCCAGCCATGGAAGTAACATATTCAGCCTTCTATGTAATCAGTTACTTCTCTTTATATGTACGTAATACATAATCAGTCCATGTGATTTTTATTGCCTTTATTACAGATTTGTCCATGGCATCATTTGATATTCCTGTCTCTTTTTTTTTAAATATGTTTCAACTAACTACCATATAACCTAATTTAACTTCTAGTTTATCAGATACCTTTAGTTAGTACCTTATCCAGGCACTAACAGTAGAAAGGGGAGCCTTTTACAGGGAAGACTGAGACAAGCACTGAGCTGTCAAAAATTATAAATATTTAGACTTTTGTTACATAAAAAATGCCTTCCTTTTAAAAAGATCAGTGGCAATCCTACTATGAAACACTTTAACTACACTGTGCTTACCTGAAATCTAGTAGATATGACTCTGGGACCCAAAAGCTCCTTCACACCTGATGGTGCAGACCTTTCAACCCTTTCTACTTCATTTCAAGCTGTAAAATCAGGGTGTAGCTTTGCCAAGTACTACAACATATAGCGGTCCTAACAGTAATAGTAGCAGCAGCAGATAAAGTGAATCACTCACCTGAAAACAATTAGTAGTATTTTGATACAAAAGACAAATATTAAATACTTCCATTATGAATATAAGGTAAATCTTTCTAATTTCCTTCAGATGTGTCAAAGCAAGACCTTCTGAGACATCATGAGCCACCTGGAGGCTATAGTGTTCAGACTTCTTGCCTCCACTGTCCAGTATACTGGGGGAATGAGAGTAATCCAGCCAGATTTCAAGTTCATTGTTTTATTTGATGTTCACTTTATGCTTCTACCAAACTGCTTCCTTTAGAAGAGTGAACTGACTTCAGAATTAATCTTAATCTGGTTTCAGGTGATACAGACTGTCACTGCAGCAGACAAAGATTTGTCACCAGCTGGGCAAAGGTTTTCCTTCAGACTGTCCCCTGAGGCTTCCAACAAACCAAATTTCACAGTCCATGACTACAGAAGTAAGTTACTTACCCGTATCTCTCTCTCAGAGCAGCAGGCTGTGATTATAATGACAAATATGATTACTTTGTGTTAGTCATGTCTACAGGCTAACTTTTTTATTTGACATTTCTAATTGTTAAACTATCTAGGACATATATTAATATAAATTCAGGTCTTGCACCTTTTTCTCATTTTTAGGGGACAGGAATTGTCAGAACACCAAAGGCTGAGATTTCCCTACAGTTTTATTTTCTTCCTTTTATCACTCAGTATCTCAGGAAGAACTCATATGCCAATGCAGGTATACCTTTAAACAAGGCATTATTACTGCCTTCTTTAAATATTGTTACTTTGCTAACTGTTTTCAAAGTACCCAGCTGTTGTATTTTCTGGGGGATGCATAGTCCTGCAGAAGAATTAGTTCTAAATATGGACAGTGCTGCTGGAATATAACATCCCGCAACACTCTTAATGATTTGTAGATTTATATAACATCTCTGATATTCCCCCAATTTTTGTCATAACTGATCATCTTTGTTTTCTTTTTCACTTGAATGCTTTTGATAAATGGCAAAGAACAACTCAAGACAAAAAAATGGATTTTTTTTCTATTGTAAACGTCTTCAAGCATGCAATCTTGTGAACAGACTCAGCTAAAACACCATAATGAATTGTAGTAAATTTTCACCACTAATTAATCACATAAGGAAAAAAATTAACAACGAGTTTATCAGCTATTAAGTGATCTTTAAAGAACTGTGATATGATAAGCTTTTAATAAAAACGGGTTTATATTACTCTGCAAAGAAAGAACACCTAAAGTTCAAAGGAAGTTCAGTAACATTCCTTTACTTATTTAACTATATAGGTTATAAGCATTACTTTTAAGAAAAACTATTTAATTCTTAATTTTAAAAATGTTATTAACTATATTCATTATTATTTTTAATTTAAATTTGAGATGACACTGAGTATGATGTAAAAGGTTTCTTTCTTGAGAATTAAGTAACCCAAGCCCTAAAAAGGGCTAGAAATAGATAACACACAGGATAAAAAAGTTTCAGAGGCCACTTATTTAGCATTTTATAAAACAATTTAAATATATGACCCACGTTATTTTTGAAGCCATGCACTCTTGTCAATTGTTGAATGATACAAAACTGACGCCAACAAAATAAGCATAACTCTTAATCATGAAGACCTTTATCATTAAGAATGTTCGGGAAGAAATAAATCTGAAACAGCGGAAAAATAAACTGCTTATTTTCTCTTTTTATATAGCTCCCCTGTAAGGATTACAAGACAAAAATGGCTTATTCACAAACTTATTAGTGACTTTTATCTTATTATGTACATTACATACATTGTGTACAAAACATGTATTATATATATTTTATAGATGAGCAAAGAATTTCACTTAATGATTTGTAAATACAGTCTATTATGATACCATAATAATTCATAGTATTGCAGACATGAATAATAGTATCTTATGAAACAAAAATATGTAGATCAGCATTTTATCAGAGGCCATTCAAATAGTTTTCTTGAGACAGACAGCTCAATGAACATGAAGGACAACCTTACAATGGATTCAAGTCCCCTTACTTCTATTCTTGATAGAGTAGGTCATTACTCTTCTCCAGAAGTGCCTAGTCTAAACAGTTTGGTTTTAACAGCTACTAATATTTAAAAATGTTGTGGCTGAGTTTTGGAGACAGTCTTGTTTAATATCTTTACTGATGATCTAGATGAGGGGATCGAGTGTTCCCTCAGTAAGTTTTTAGATGACACCAAGTTGGCTGGGAGTGTTGATCTGCTGGAGGGTAGGAAGACTCTGCAGAGGGATCTGGACAGGCTGGATCAATGGGCTGAGGTCAACTGTATGAGGTTTAATAAGGCCAAGTGCTGGGTTCTGCACTTGGGTCACAACAACCCCATGTAACACTACAGGCTTGGGGAGGAGTGGCTAGAGAGCTGCCTGCTGGAAAAGGACCTGGGAGGTGCTGGTTGACAGCTGGCTGAACATGAGCCGGCAGTGTGCCCAGGTGGCCAAGAAGGCCAACAGCATCCTGGCCTGTATCAGAAATAGTGTGGCCAGCAGGAGCAGGGAAGTGATCGTGCCCCTGTACTCGGCACTGGTGAGGCTGCACCTCGAATCCTGTGTTCAGTTTGGGGCCTCTCACTACAAGAAGGACATTGAGGTGCTCGAGGGTGTCCAGAGAAGGGCAGCGAAGCTGGTGAAGGGTCTGGAGCACAAGTCTTATGAGGAACGGCTGAGGGAACTGGGGTTGTTTAGTCTGGAGAAGAGGAGACTGAGGGGAGACCTTATCGCTCTCTACAACTACCTGAAAGGGTGTTGTGGCAAGGTGGGTATTGGTCTCTTCTACCAAGTAGCTAGCGGTAGAACAAGATGAAATGGCCTCAAGCTGAGCCAGGGGAGGTTTAGACTAGATATCAGGAAAAATTTCTTTATGGACAGAGTGGTCAAACATTGGAAGAGGCTGCCCAGGGAAGTGGTGGAGTCACCACCACTAGAAGTGTTCAAAAAACGTGTAGACGTGGCACTTCAGGACATGGTTTAGTGGGCATGGTGGTGTTGCATTAATGGTTGGACTTGATGATCTTAAAGGTCTTTTCCAACCTTAATGGTTCCGTGATTCTGTGATTCTGTGATTTCAGTATCTAACTATAATTATGCCAAGCAAGATTTAAATACTTTACATCTATGTCCCACTAGATGTACAGTTTTGGATAACGCTTAAGTTTGTTTCCCCTTAAGGCTGTACTGTAGTTTCTGTTATTTTCTGTTCCCTTCCTAGCTGTTGGTAGTATTTCCTTGGAAAATGCAGCGTGATGAACTTTGTTAATGTTTATAATTAAAAAGAAAAAAAAAGTTCTCTGTATCTTAACAGAAGAAGGAAAATATACCTTTTTAGAGTTTCCTCATAGTTTACATGAATGACTTTCATCTTTTCACTTTTCAACACATTTGAAGTCCCGTATGGGTAGTATCTTCATAATTATGTAGACTTATAACACAACTACTGTGTATTTCTAAATACCTTTGCTGGTTTGGTCAGGATTTCTTTAAAGAGCAAGATTTGATTTCTTTTTTTCTGTCCATTTACTAAAATATCCACCAAGATTTAATTTTTTCAAATAATTACAAACTACTGTTTTAAATATAAGTCTTCCAGTACTTCTCAGGTAATTTTAACTTATTTAATTCCTCAAAAGAATCTTTAAACTTAAAAAGGCTATACAGTAATTAAACTCAATGACCCTTCTTATTTACAGCTTCTGTGAAGTGTGCTTGGCATATGAGTTTGGTGAGGAAATCATTCAAATATTATTAGATAATTAAATTTCCCAATTAATACCAGTAATAATGACACCAAGATGACTTTGGATCTCAGTAGTTTGTTAGCAAACTTTATCTACTGTATAAAAACAAATGCAATATTCCCATAAACAATAGAAATAAAACCCACCAAGACACAGAATTTTTCATGCATAAATGTTTGTGTGTGTATGTACCTATATACACACTCTTAAAAGGGTTTCATAACACTTACTAAAAAAGAAGTAGTACACTATTTATTAAAGTATAAGGAAGATGGAAAAAAAACTTTTGTGGAATATTTTCCAACTATAAAAGACTTTTTCATTTTTGATGTTTCACAGAGATATTAGAAAAATCTGTCCAAACATAAACTCTGTACAATATTTTCAATATCTTCTACCTTTTGTTTGCCAGCAAGGTTGAAGGTCTGTTCTGTGCACAGTTTAGAGATATAATGACACAACCTTATTTTCCTTACAGAAACCTTTTCAAAAAATAAATACCATTATCTTTTGAGTTAGCGATTATGTTCATACCAAGAAGGTACTTTGTGAAAGGAATTTTGATTTCTTTTTTTGAGGAAATAATCTTGTTCACTGTGTTACAATTAATGCTTTTACAAGTAAATGTGTTGGTTAACATTTTTAAACACATGAACAAGCCAAACAACCAGTGTTATTCTATACAGCTAAAAATCATGAGAGTTGCGATATTACAGCAGGTATAATATACCTGTAGTGCACCCAGCAGAATACACTTTTCCAGGTTCCATACTTCTTCAGAATAGAGAATCATAAAATAGTTTGGGTTGGAAGGGACCTTTTAAGGACATCTAGTGCAAACCCCCTGCAAGGTCATCTTCAACTAGACCAGAGCTCAGAGCCCCGTCCAACCTGACCTTGAATGTTGCCAGGGATGGGGCATCTACCACCTCTCTGGGCTGCCAGTCTTTCACCACCCTCATTGGGAAAAATTTATTCCTTATGTCTAGACTAAAACTGCCCTCTTTTAGTTTAAAACCACTAGCCCTTGTCCTATCACTAGAGGCCCTGCTAAAAAGTCTGTCCCCATCTTTCTTAGAAGCCCCCCATAAGTACCCAAAGGCTGCAAGAAGGTGTCTCCAGACCCTTCTCTTCTCCAGGCTGAACAACCCCAACTCTCTCAGCCTTTATTCATAGGAGAGATGCTCCACCCCTCTGAACATTTTTGAGGTCCTCCCTGGACCTGCTCCAACAGGTCCATGTATTTCCTGTGCTGAGGGCTCCAGAGCTGGACGCAGGACTCCAGGTCGGGTCTCACCAGAGCAGAGTAGAGGGGCAGAATCACCTCCCTCAACCTGCTGGCCACGCTGCTTTGGGTGCAGCCCAGGATATGGCCTTCTGGGCTGTGAGCACACATTGCCGGCTCATGTCCAGCTTTTCATCCACCAATACCCCCAAGTCCTCTCTGCAGGGCTGCTCTCAATCCCTTCATCCCCCAGCCTGTATTGATATTGGGGGTTGCCCCAACCCAGGTGCAGGACCCTGCACGTGGCTGTGTTGAACCTCATGAGGTTCACACAGGCCCACTTCTCAAACTTGTCCGGGACCCTTTGGATGGCATCCCCTCTCTCAGGTGTGTCAATTTAATGAGGACAGAAGCAAGGCAGAAGCTCAAGGTTACTATTTGGAGTCTCTATAAATATAAACCCAGGCAAATGTTATGTTTCCAGACTATGCCTTCAGCAGTGCTGAATCCACCAGCTGTGAATAGAAGTGAGAGGCCCTGGCAGAGCTGTAGTGCTTACAGCTGAACCGTCCACCTTCCTCTTTCCATTTTGTGGACCTCACTCTGCTTTCTACAGGGCTGTTTCCCTACTAATCACACTCCGTTGCTCATGTAAGAGAGAGAATTTGCCTTCTCTCCAGACTGTTACACACGTCCTGAAAATGAAATTATTGCCAACAGACTGAAGAACCAGAAGCTGTCTCAGCCTCCGGTTGCAGCTCCAGGCTGCTCTGTGTAGAGTTCAAACACATGCCTGTGTCCATACTTTCAAAAGGGCCTTGAACAGTTGAAAGGGTTCATAGAAGAACAAAAATTGTTCAAAGACTTAAGAGCTCAATGTGTTTGATTCTCTCAAAGGAGAATGCAAAGTCATTTGGTTGCATTGTAACATGTATTACAGTGATCTTCAACATTGCAATTAAAAGAAAAAAAATAATAGAAATAATTCTATTAATAGAAACAGAAATAAGAATAGAAATAAGAGTAAGCTGGAAGACTTCAAATTAGATCTGAAACTCTTTATACAGTACAGATGACTAATTATAGAAAGAACAAGCTGAATATGGAAGTTAGTTTGATTCAAACAATTTTGAGACTTTTTTTTCTTCCAAAACTAAATGTCATTGAACTTGACCCATCCATGTGTTATGTTTGAGTTTGATAAAAAGGGGACTTCTGAAATAAACATTTTGTTAGTCAAGAGTTTACTCAATGGTGTCTGATCACAACATATCTGATTTTAGATATTTCGGGTTCCTTCTTATAGTCCTTAATCAGAACTGCACACAAGTATTTGAGTGTTGAATTCAGAGCCCTTAATCCTTCTACCTAGTGACAAAACTCCAAGGAGGGATGAAAGTCATAACATGGACAGCAAGTGACCTCTTCTAAAGATACAGTAAAGTACATCATCGGTGAGATGGCAAGAGTGACTGTTGCAGGCTAGCTTCATTCAGATCTATCAGCTAATTAATTTCCTGCTAATTTCATTTTGCTTTTGCTTTCAATGTAATTCTTTTAATCTGCTCATCATTTCCTTGTTACTCTGTTTGATTCAAGAAAAACAGTAATAACTGAATACCTACTGGGAAGAAATGACAAAATGGAAATTCTAGGAGTTCTGGACACATTCATGACTAATTGATGGAAAATGTACTGATTGTAAAGTACTCAGTTCATTTCTGTACTTATTTTTAATGGAGCAGGAAAGTTGAAGGGAAGTTTTGCATTTTGTCTAGGTATATTACTTTCCATTTTAAAGGGAAATTAATTAATAGCAACTTGATTCTAAATCCATGTGCAATCAAAGTCCTTTGGACCACAGGCTTGGAATATAAGGATATAAGGAGAAAAGAAAAGCTGAAAAACCTTCCTAATCTAATACTGGTAATGTGTTTTTTAAATTATTATTTATATCTTCTTTGAAATTTTAGCTGTCAAGCTAACAAGTTTAGAAGACATTGAATATTATTTAATGCACTGCAAAAACTGGCTGTACCAGTCACAATCCAATACCTTCTGTGATAAAACAAGGCAGTTACATTAAGCATGTCATTCACTGAGTTCCAAAAATGGAATAGCTGCCTATTACTAAAAGTGACACAAACTACAATGGTGAACTGAAGTAAACAATAAAAATCCTGTAATGACTGTATCGTGTTTTACAGACAACACAGCTGGCATTGAAACCAGGAGAAATGGTTACAGCAGAAGGCAGCAAGAGCTGTACTTTCTTCCAGTAATAATAGAAGATAGCAGTTACCCTGTCCAAAGCAGCACAAACACAATGACTATCCGTGTTTGCAGATGTGATTCTGATGGTACCATCCTGTCCTGCAATGTGGAAGCAATCTTCTTACCAGTAGGCCTCAGCACAGGAGCGCTGATTGCAATCTTGTTGTGTATTGTTATACTTCTAGGTTAGTTTTCATGAAATCATGTGTAGTGCATTACTCTGATTATTGACCTGTGAATTAATTTATGTTGTTATTAGCTTTATTTAAAGCCATTGAAAATGTGTGTCAGTTTATGAGAACTTTTATGCTTCTTCTAGGAAAGGATCCCAAAGCACTGACCATGATCGTGAATCTGTTAACACCTACAGTTTTCTTATTGCATGAAAAGAACCAGCTTTCAGTGGTATCCAAACCATATTTTTTTTCTCTGAAACAGTTTGGTTTAAATAAGTTTCTTGAAGAATTAATATTTTTAGATTATTACTAAGGTAGACAAGTCCTGCTGACAGTAACAACAGTAAGGACTTAGTAAGGGCCTTCTTTTAATTCTTTTTACCAACTTGAGCAAAACGAGAACAAAGAAATGAGGGTGGAGAAAATAATGGTAAAGTAGACTTTGACAGTCTAGATCTATGTAAAACTTTACAGGAACATTTTAATTTCAGGCAGGTGTGGATTCCACAAGATGTCATTGTCATTTGATCTACATTATATTTAAATATTGCATTACTTACAGCATGCCCAAAGCAGTCAATACTCATGTGCATCCTACTTATAATATAGCCGTAATGAACTAATAATGAAATAAAACCAACTTTGTAGCTTACACAAGAACAATGTGCACTGCAGAAAGCAGACTGATTCTTACAGATGTTAGCCTATGCTTTTTCTTGATACTAGTGGGCTTCCTAGATCTCATGCTACTCCTTATGTAGGTCTAATGAATAGGCAAAAATGACTGCAGACACAGAATATAACATATAGATACCTCTTTGCATTTGGATATTATAATAATTTACTATTTGAGTAAATTACTATAGGCTCACAGTTACATAAATAGCTTCTGAGTAGCAGTGGGTAAAAGCCAAAATTTCTGTTCAGTGTAAAAATTCTATGTTGTGAGAAAAACGTTGTTTCAAATCAGAATGAGAATGGCAAATGGTCATACTTCCCATGAAATAGGAGTTAATAGCAAATACACCCATTCTGAAGAATTTAAAAAACAAAACAAAAGAAAACAAAACCAAATCTGTCAGTTTTTTGGAAGGAAGAAGAATGTTGTCTCCTTTATCACAATTCCTTGGGACTACTTTTTTACTTTTAAGGGTTTCCTAGATAAAAGCAGCCAGGGGGAAATAAATTCCATTATTGAAAAAAGCTTCAACTTATTTTCATGTGAAGAGATAAGTCAATTAGAGCTCTGTCTTAAGGCAGCACTCCCAGGTATCTAACTTCTCTCTTACAGAGCAAAGCGCCTAGAAGCCCTAAACACATCACTGTAGCAAAATTTTTCAAGTCGCCACCTTTGTGCCCAGTAATCTGGACAATGTGAACTATGCAGAGAGCTTGGTGCTCTTTGTACAGAGATCATTTACAATGGCACGGGAAGCGGGAATACCTGAAGTCTGAATTTCCCCAGAATTTTCTAGGTGATCATGGAGGCCTTCAACAGAACTGTGTTCATGTTTCCCTAATGATTTCTTGAAATAAACACATTTTTTATTTAAAAACCCCAGCATATTCAATCAAAAATAATAATGGCAAAGAAATCCTTACCAGATCTGCTGCTGATTGATTCTCTTCATATACAAAACTAATGAAAATATTTTAATTCCTGCTTTGTACAGAACGCCAGACTGAATTACTGAGATTATGTTTGGAAGAGAGGTTTTGGTCTTTTGACAAGTCCCTTCATTCCAATCAGCCTGGAAATATTACCCATAAAAACTATTGTTAAGTAATGAGATCTCCAGTAGTGTGTGTAACCTGAGAATGGCATTTATGTTATATCCAAAATTTCTCCTTACTATTCCATTGATCAATTTAAAAACTGGTTTTGGATTTTCATTTCTTACTGTGAACCTGGCCTGACACAGAGCCATTAAAATCATAGTTGAAGTCATTCTTGTCAAATTCATTTCTACGCAAAAGTCAGTCAACATATTACCAGATTATAATCATTGCAGCTCCTGTATTCATTATTGAGTGACTTCAACAACAGCACTTTAAACACTGGCATTTCTACCAAAATCAGTTAGGGAATTAAAAATAACAAAAAGATTAGTTTACTACAAGCAGATTTTGTATTCAAAGAAATATATCTCCAAAGACAAAATTTTGGAAAAAAAACCCACCACAAGCTGATTGCTATTGAGTTGCCATTTGGAATAAACCCAATCTGTAACATTTTATATTACATAGAATCACAAAGTCACATTTGGAATGCACCTCTGAAGATCATCTGGTGCAACCTCCCTGCTTACAGCAGGGACAAATCCAGTTGGGTCTTGAATATCTCCAAGGTTGGACACACCACAAATTCTCTGGCCAACATGATCCAATGATTGACCATTCTGACAGTAAAGAAGCTTTTTTCTTACTTTTTAATTGAATTGTCTGCATTTCAATTACTGCCCATTGCCTCTTGTCCTGTCACTGGGCACTTCTAAGAAAAGTTTGGCTCCATCTTCTTTACTTCCATCCATCAGGTATTTCTACACATTTGTAAGATCCTCCTGAGACTTCTCCAGGCTAAACAGTCCCATCTCTTTCAACTTCTCCTCGTATGGCATATGTTCCAACTCCTTAATCATATTTGTGGCTCTGCACTGAACTCACTCCAGGAAGGCCATGCCTGTCTTGTACCGAAGAGGCCAGAACTCCAAGTGTGTCTGACCAGGACTGAACAGAAGGGAATGATCATTGCCCTAGACCTGCTGACAACGCTCTTCCTAATGCAGCCTCAAATGCTCTTGGCCTTCTTTCCCACAAGGGTACATTGCTGGCTCATGGTGAACTGTTGTCCACCAGGACCCTAGGTCCTTTGCTATCAAACTGCTTTCTGGCCAGTCAGACAACAGCATCTACAGCATGTGGTTATTCTTCTCCATGTGCAGGACTTGGCATTTCCCTTTGTTGGACTTCATGGGAGTCCCATTGGCCCATTCCCGCAGCCTGGTAAGGACCCTTTGAAGGACCCTGGTAACCCCTGTTTTGTATCACCTGCAAACTTGCTGAGGGCGCACTCAATCCCATGATCCAGGTAATTTATGAAGATGTTAAACAAAACTGGTCCCAGTATCAACCCCTGGGGTACATCATTAGTGACTGGCCCCCATCTGGTCTTTGGGATGTTGATCACAACCCTTACAGCCTGGCAGTTTGTCCAGCTTTCCAATACACCTCACCATCTACTTTTCCAGTCCATACTTTCACAGTTTTTCTGAGAAGGTTGTTGTGGGAGACAGCATCAAAAGCTTTCCTAAGGTTAGGATAAAAATAATGCACTTTTCTCCCTTCAAGCACCAGTCACCTCATTGTAGAAGGCTATCAGGTGAGTTAAGCACAATTTCACCTTCGTAAATCCATGCAGACTACTCCTGATACTCCTCCTGTTCTTGATAGCTTTGAAAATGTTTTCCAGAATTATTTACTCCATCACTTTCCTCATGATCAATGTGAGGCTGATTGGCCTGTAGTTCCCTAGCTCATCCTTCTTGCCTTTCTTGAAGATAGGAATCCAGTCCTCAGAAACTTGTCCCAGTCCCATGACCTCTCAAAAGTTATCACAAATGGCCTCACAATGACATCAGTCATCTCCCTCACCACTCATGCATGTATCCCATCTGGTCCTATGTCCTTGTGTGTGTCCAGTTTGTTTAACTGTTCCTTAACCTGACCCTCTTCCACCAAAGTCTTTCTCCTTCCAGACTTTTCCTCTGGTCTCAGGGACCTGGGATTGCTGAAGGACAACCTTACCAATAAAGACAAAGAAGCCATTAAGTAGGTTGGTCTTTTCTGTGTCCTTTGTCAAAAGGTCCCCTGCCCCATTCAGCAGTGGGCCCACATTTTTCTTTTGCTGCTGTCATATTTGTACAAGTTCTTCTTGTTGCCATTCATGTCTCTCACAAAATTCAACGGCAAACAGGCTTTGACTTTCCTAACCGCATCCCTGCATGTTCAGACAGTCGCTGTATATTCCTCCTGGCTCATCTGTCTCTGTTTTCACCTCTTATATGCCTCTTTTTTTATCTCTGAGTTTAGTTAGGAGCTCCTTATTCATCCATGCAAGCCTCCTGCTGCCTTTGATTTCCTGCTCATCAGGATGGACCACTGTTGACCTTGGAGGAGGTGCTACTTGAAAATCAACCAGCTGTCCTGGACCCCTTTTCACTCCAGAACCGTATCACATGGGATTTTTTAAAGCAGATCCCTGAAGAGGTCAAAGTGTGCTGTATAAAAAGCTGAAGTAGGATGATTTTTTTCTCCATTTCAACGATTCCAGATTTTTTTTTTCTCCTTAATACTGTGGGTTTTTTTTCTCTACAATGTGGAAATTTGGGAATTTTTCTCTATTATGCTATGGAAGATTTTTTTTTTTTAAATCTCATCTCTCTGTCTCTCAGAACTAAAAAGCTGAAGTCCTGTCCAATTCTATTTGTTTGCAAAGCAGGCCGGTAGGAAAATTAATTGTTACTTCCTTCAGCAGCACATCAAGCACTAAGGAGTTAGACTAATACATTGAACAGCAAATGACTTTTCATTGGCTAGAACACTGCTGTTTTTAAAAGAATAGTAGAAGCATATCTTCTAAGGTAAAAAGTCCCTTTGATTGCTTGCACCTTTTAAAGGAAGATATAATGATATATCATCAGAGTACCAAATGATTTCTGTGCATGTCTTAACTTCAGCATTTTTCTCGTTACAGTCATTGTAGTACTCTATGTAGCACTACGGAGGCAGAAGAAAAAGGACACCCTGATGACCTCTAAAGAAGACATCAGAGATAATGTTATCCATTATGATGATGAAGGAGGTGGAGAAGAGGACACCCAGGCATTTGACATAGGTGCTCTGAGGAATCCTAAAGTGATTGAAGATAATAAAATACGCAGGGACATAAAACCAGACACCTTGCGTTTTCCACGTCAAAGACCACCAGTGGAAGATAACACAGACATAAGAGATTTCATTAATCAAAGGCTGCAGGAAAATGATGTAGATCCAGCTGCACCCCCTTATGACTCCTTGGCAACCTATGCTTATGAAGGAAATGGATCTGTTGCGGAGTCTCTCAGCTCTATAGACTCCCTTACTACAGAGGCAGACCAGGATTATGATTATCTGAGTGACTGGGGACCTCGCTTTAAGATCTTGGCAGACATGTTTGGAGAAGAAGAAAGTTATAACCCTGACAAAGTCACTTAAGTACAACTACAAGAGTGAAATAAAAAGAAAAGTAAACCAACAACAAATATAAAAGATAAACCTAAGCTTTATAATAGGACAGGATTCCTTTGATTATAAAAGACAGCAACTGGTTCCAGCAAGTTACTACATTTATCATACTGTCAGTTTTGGTTTGATCTGCGAAGGAAAGATAAATCCTGTAATATATACAGTTTTTTGTTGCTCTTATTTTGTTACTCTGGAATTACACTGAGACAAGCTCAGGCCTACAAGGTACAGTTTACTGACCTGACTAAGAGAGAAGATAGCTTTCTGGCATCACGGTGGAAGAGTGGTAGCTTTTTCGTAATTCCACTAAAGTGCCTATTGAAACTTTTATCATTTAAGTGGTAAAGAGTCTGCTGTGATGGTGTTACAAAACTTAATGGTAAATTGGACAAAACCTTTAAGACAAGAAGCAATAGCAACATGCTGACTTCTTTTAGAAGAAAAATGGAGATCACTTCCTGGAGTATATCTAATGACTAAAACTAAAGTGGGGGGGGTGTGTATGTTGTGTTTGGGGGTTATGTTTGTTTTTTCAAAAGAAGAAAACAGTATGTCAAGACGTCATATTTCTTCTTCCAAAATTTCACTAAAAATTTAAATTTAAAATGCTATTACCCACTCTGAAGATGTAAAGCCCAAATTAAAAAGGAAACGATCTTAACATACAACAATGAATATTTAAAATGTTCATGCAAATATTACATTTTCCCAAAATAATAAAAATATGAAAGCAGCTACTTCTTTATGTGAACGAAATTTCCCTTGGCTCCCCCTCTTCTTTTAAAATGAGACTATTACTAGAACGTAAAATGGAGAAGGTTTTTAAAGAGTATTATTGTATTTTTAGTACCCAGACACTTTTTTCCCCTTGTAAGTATCACTAAAAAGTATATGCAAAGAACTCCACATCACTTTTCTTTGCAATTAGATTGTTATTCTGTAGGTACTATAGGCATACATATTATAGAGATAGTTATTTTTCAACTGACCATCTGCTACTGTTCAGTATCTCACTGTATTTCACTGTCAGATCCACATCAAATCTTTTAGAAAGTCTTCTGAGTATGGAAACCTTATTAATTTTGTTCTTGCCAAAATATTAACAGAGGCAGAATAAAAATATAAAACAACATGTTTGTCCACACAAATGTTTATGTACATACCCATGCATAAACATAGCTGTGCAGGTAACGGAAGTACAGATATGTGCAAGGCATTCTGCTATAGAAGATGTCTTGTGAAACTATTTCATATGACTTTTTCTGATGATCTAAGACAGAGACATTTTGCAAGACAATGGTTTATGGCCCCTGAAGTGCATATATCGTTATATTTTCCTTCTAAAATCTCCGCAGTGCTATACTTGAGCTTCTTGATCTCTACTCACGGTTAATGGCACTGGCAAGGTCAGCCCAAGTCTTTCATGAACCAGAAATCTTTTATTCACTTCAGATCTACAGCTTACTTTTTGTACTGCTGAAGAATTCATAACTATCATCAGATATAGTTAGCTCACAAGTCTGATATTAACACACATAAAGTTCCCTTTACTCTCTTGGGGAAATGTAAAGGTATTTTAAAGTTGTATAAATTAATCTCTCAATGAGACTTTATAAGGTGTATAGTTTAAATAAGTTTGGGATCATTCAGCACAATTGGACAGGGCTGCAATAAAAGCATGACTGGCATAATTTCTACCAGCAGAGTGCTGAGGAAGATACACAGTATATGGTACAAGAAAAGTTTGTGGGGTTTTTTTTCATTATCACCAGAGGTATCCCACGTTGCCTGAAAGACAAACTGAGCCAACAAAGCTCTCTTCTCACATGACGGGGAAGCAGATGGAGTGGCAGGGCCCATTTGCCAGCAGAGCAATTTTTGTGTGGAAGGTGATGTTTTTAATTTTCGTACATGTTGACAGCATAGCAAAGGCAACCGGATACTGCAGAGTGGGCCCCAAACACAGCTCTGGAAAAAAAAAAAAAAATTGCTACTAGTTACAACACAGGTTTAATTCATACAACAGTCACACTTTTGGAGGCATTTAGCAATGCTTCCTCATGTAGCGTATGAATAGCGCTGCTTCCTACCCTGCTGCCACAGCTAAAATAAGCATCTGACGCTGTTCATTTATGGATGCGCAATCCTGTAGGCAAACTCTGCTCTTAGTAACTGTATTAGTCCTTTACATGTGTTTCACTAGTAAAGTCAACATAAGGGAGAGCAGTGTTTGACTTTTTGACATCATGTGACATGCTTGTTACTGGGAAAGTTGTATTTGTAGTGGATACTGGGTGAACATTAGGTCTCTTGAATGGTTGACATTTGCCCTTAGCAGGACAGTCTGTATGGGAGCCTGACTTCCAAAATGGGTAGGCAGAAAATGTCGTTTTAAAGATGCTGCTTCACATAATCCATATTTGAGAGTGAGCTGTTGTATGTTAAATTAATATCAGATTGAATATCAAATGCATATTTTTAAGAGGTTTGTAACCGAGATGTTTCTATCGCATAATTAATAAACCTCCAGGAAGATTTTTTAAAAAATGGTATGTAATTACTAATGTAATTGTCCTATAAAATCATAATTAAAATCTTTTAAGACCTTTTTTTAAAGAGTGATCAAACAATTTTAACTCAACAGGGGTATAGAACAGCTCTATAGAACTAAGGAAAAGAATTGGTTTTCATTTATGCAAAACCTGGGATCCAGGAGATTTGTGTTTAATTTCACTCTCTTTCTAAAAGATGCTTGTCAGGTTTTTAACAACTTATTTTTTAAAAGGTAGACAAATACGAAATTTACATTATTTAAAGTATATCAAGGCATTTCAGATGACATGAAGTCAATGGGATTAACAAACCTCAGTGCATTTGTAAATCGAATCAGATAAATACTTCAGTTTTTAAGCACTATATCTCCAAAAAATCTCTACAAACCCTTGTACAATCAAGGTGTCAAAGTGGATGTCTGTCTTTCTCTCCACTGTGGAAAGAGCCATAAACCTCAAATTCCATCAGAGTGACAGGAAGCTAAGATAACGATTAAAAGGCACAGAAGGGGTAGAATTGAAAGAAATACTTTTGTTTAAATTTCCAAACATAAGATGCTGGTGCACAAGCATCTAGCATCATCTTAAATGTCTCAACAGTGTAAAATGCCTTCTGCACACGAAGGCATTGAGACACTTCACTGGCACAAACAAATCCATGTTTTAAGTTAAATAGTTATGACAGGGACTAGTGGTGCTGAAATAAAAGTCTAAATGTAAAGCATTCAGCTAAGAAGGGAAGTATCTAAGGAAATCTGGCTGATAAGCTTGCATTGTGGACGAATAGAACTGAAGGTAGATTTATAACAGAACATTTCAAAGGAATTTCAGGGAAGAAGGGAAAAATCTTCCCTACCCTCCCAAGAAAGCTGAAAATGACACTAAGGAAAGTTCAGACAACTTCTTTGTGGGATCAGAACATAAAAGATTTAATAACGCTACACACAAATCTGAAAATGCTGTTTCTCTTGAAACTCAGATTTGCAATATTGTCAGTGAGTCAAATAGCAAGAATCTGGAAAGCAATGACAGTTGATGATGTCTCTTGCACAGAGATATATTTGAATATTCTATATTTTCAGGATTTTTACTTATTTTATAAATTTGCTTTCAATTTTGTTGTTCCAAATAAAATCACAGTTACTGAGAATTTACTGTAGGTTATGGAACAGAGTTGATTATGGAGCAAAGAGCAATAAATGACTCAACTAATTATTGAAAACATTATCTTAGAAACTACCTTGAAAATACTCTTGCCTTAAGACTAACATGTCCATATCCACATAAACACAACTGATCCTTCACACTAGTAAAAAATGTTGTTCTGCAGATGCTATATTAATTTTAGATTTACCTCCATTATCATTATGAAAGAGTTCTTAAAACTGTGTTGCTATGTCAATTAAATTAATACAGGAAGAAAATATAATAATCCATTGGGTTACAGGTATTTCATATGGCATTATTGATTGGATTTTACTTGCTGATATTTGGTTTGTAAATTCTTTGCAGTTACCTTATTAGTTTTATTATTACCATAAACATTCAAATCCTGTGTGTATAAAAATATTTTTGAGCTTTACAAACCTTCATGAAAACAAATAATGAAATGACCCCTAATAATAACCCTACTGAGGTGACATTTAAGTGTGAATGAAAATCTAAGTTAATATTACACCCTTTCACAACCTTCTCTTAATAGCAAATCTAGAATAACTTGATTCCTTTTCTCTTCTTATTTAAATCAAGAACCAGATAAGTTGTCAGAACATGAGCAACAGTTGCTATTTTGAGCAAAACTAAGCTAAGTTCCTATATGTTTGTTTATAATGTTCTATTTATTTAATTAACAGACTTCCTTTATTCAACTTTAGTTTGCAACTAAAATCCTTGGATAATTCTTTTATATCTTACTTTCATTGCTGTGATCCCCATCAATATACTTTTGGGACTCAGTGGGATCTTATAAATGTGTAGAAATACCTGATGAATGGAAGTAAAGAAGATGGAGCCAGACTTTTCTTAGTGGTGCCAAGTGACAGGAAAGAGGCAATGGGCACAAATTGAAATGCAGGCAATTCCATAAAAACGTAAAAAAAAAAGCTTCTTTACTGTCCAAATGGTCAATCATTGGATCATGTTAGCCAGAGAATTTGTGGTGTATCCATCCTTGGAGATATTCAAGACCCAACTGAATCTGTCCCTGAGCAACTTGCTCTAACTGATCCTGTTGTAAACAGAGAGGTTGGACTAGATGATCTTCAGAGGTATCTTCCAACCTCAGCTATTCTGTGACTTACGCTAAAACCATCCTGTGTACTTAGGCTCCTAACCTCTAGTAAACTCAATGGCATTAGAGACCTAACTACATAAGCATAGTAACTATGACTTGTTTTATAGAGACAGCTTAGGTAGGGGTGCAGGAATAGGATAGCATTCTATAAAATCACTAGCAATGTGGATAAAATGGAAAGACAGAAATTATTTACTGTCATTTCCACAACAAGTAAGGGGCATCACATGAAACTAGCAGGAGTCAGGATGAAAAGTAAAAAAAAGGAGGAATAGCTGAGATAGAGAGTCATGGAGGCTCAGAATTTACATAGGTTGGAAAAGAGGCTGGACAAATTCAAGAAAAACTAATGTTTCAAGAAAAACTAATGTATGGGGTTTTCAATATAAGGAAACACAACTGGCTTGGGGAATCCCTGCATAGTGCATGATTAGCATCTGGGGGAGTCACATAACCTGGTCTGTTCCTACATGTTTTGCTGGGATATCAGTTTATACTAGTGCTGGAAAAAGGTTCTACCCCAGTTTGAACAATCTTATTTTCTTACTATGTTTTTATTGTAAATTTAATTGATCTTCAAATCATCATTCCCTCAGTTCTAATTTTCCAAATTGCATAGATAAAGCCAGTTATTTCTTTTTTAATACATATCACATGCATACATGCATGCATATTTTATTATTTCCCTTTGATTTCAACCATTGTAATTGTCATGTTTCTTTCAATTCTGCACACCTTTATATAGTCTTTAAGCACCTTTGTCTTTAACAGGGACAATAACACTGATTGCTGTCAGTGATGATGACACAGTTTGGCTTAGTCTATATTTATAAAAAAATATTTCATTACTCTGTAAAGATAACCTCTACAATACATGTCATCTTCTGCATGCATTTCGCCAGCTGTTCTGGTTACTGCCCTGTGTCCTGAGAACACAGGAAAAAAGAGAACAGGGAATGTAGTGACTGTCTGACTGGACGAGTGGTCAGTGTTAGTCCAGTACTGAGGAGTGCAGCCTACTGCCCTTGTGCCATGTTGCAATGTTAGAGGTGATTTATAGTTCTCACATGTTGAATATTGTGCATTTACTAGTCAAATGCATGCTTTTCTATTGTATGCTTCTGTCAGAAAGGGTAATTCAAGAAGCATAAATTAATGCCCTTCTTTCTCTGAACTTATCAAGGTGTGTGGGAGGAAATGGAATCATATTAGGAGAGATAAAAAACAAATATACCTTAGCAGGATGTCTTATGTTATTTGGTCACATGCCTGCAGTAAACAGTTACATTTTAAATTTTGTTCTTGGAATTCATTTTCTCTCTGTAGTCTGTGAAGTCAGGGCAATACATTTAATATTAATCAGAATGCTCCTGTTGCCTTCAACTCCTGCTGTTTTAGCCTCTTTGGGTTACCTTGAAGTTTGATCTTTACCCCCTGGGCATTCATTACTCTTCCAGTTACGGGTCTTGCTGCATATCTGATTACAGCTGAACTTTCATGGTAGAAACATCTGACCAAAAAGTATATGACACAGCAGTACAGATGCAGAATCGTAGTTTGGGTTTACATAAGAAGTTTCAGAATGAACAAACATCAACTTAATGTTCTGCAAACTGACATCAGCAGAAATCAGGCTATGAACAAAATAAGGAGAAAACTAATGACAATATCAAAACTTTTAGGATATTTTCTCTGTTTCTTCTGCAGTACATAACTCACCTGCTTTCTGTGAAGGGAAGGAGAGATAAAGAGAAGGATGTGATGGACTCTGGAGTTGTTATGTCCTCTTTTCTCTGCTATTTGTATTTAACATTCCTTTGTATATATAAATAACAATCTAACATTTCTTAGCTCGATTTTATTTCTTAGTCTTAAATGATGAAAAATATATTCTATGAAACAAAGGAAAATTTGGCAATGACAAATGAAATACATACAAATGTTTCAAATGCAGTTCAGCAAGGTATTACTTTTCATCTATCATTTTTGGATTTGCTGAATTTACCTCATCCGTGAATGGTTATTGCTCTTAGTAATGCCTTTCCAGAATTGGTAAGTGCTTTATTATTATATGCTTAACTATAGTTGTGGAGCTTGGTCCAGATGATGTGGCTGAAAGTACCTAATATCATAGGTAGTCAAGAGAGCATGGTAAGTAAACTCAAAAAGTGATTTAATGAAACTATCAGCCGACCAGAGATATTCAACGACAGATACTGAAGATTTGTCCTCAGTTACAGGGATTTCTCTGAATTGTTGCCTGTCTGGAAGATAATACTCTGCAGCCCAAGCTGACAGAGGTGCTTGAGTTCTCTATTGGTGGTTATGGAGAGGAGAAAGCTCTGCCAGGGCTCAGATTTTATGAAACAGCATATTGATTTCACAGCTCATCTAGGTAATATCTCTAGAAAACTGTTGTCATGAGCAGAGTGAAACCCCAGTTTCAAACACTAAGCAGCAGAGGAAAAAAGTATATGGGAAAAGCTAAATGGGACCATTCTTCCCACTGAAATGGTCTGTAAAGGACTGTAGGGCAGAATGGCCCCCCTAGAAATAGCACACCGCTTCTGATCTGTAATTCAGAGATCATTTATGCATCTGCACTAAAGCATTGCAGGATTAAATGAAACAGCATAACATGAGACAGATAAAATGTTGTGAGCCATGACCGATCTCTCCATTTTGTTAGAAGTTTCTGAGCTGAACCAGGTTCCAGCATGCTTATTATTTTCTCCATATTCAGGAATTCAGAAATCTGCCTTCTATTCTGCATGTGACAGAACCTCTGTGGTGGGTTGACCCCAGCCAGCAGCTGTGGCACTATGCAGCCACTCGCTCACTTCCCACCTGCGTGGAGATGGGGGACAGAAGAGGAAGAGTGAAAGCCAGATCACTCATGGGTCAAAATAAAGACAGTTTAATAAGTGAAGGAAAGAGGAAGGGGGACAAAAAACAAAAACCAAAACCAAGTGATAGACTTACCACCTCCTACAAGTAGGCTGATGCTCAGCCAGCCTCCAAGCAATGACTACCTCCTAAGAAAAACCCTCCTCCCAATTTTATTGCTGCGCATGAGATCACATGGTGTGGGATATCCCTTTGGTCAGCTGAGGTCAGCTGTCCTGGCTGTGTCCACTCCCAAAGTCCTGTGCAACCCCAGTCTACTCACTGGAGTGGCAGAGTGGGAAAAATAAAGCCTTGACTGTCCAGCAATAGCCAAAACATCGGTGTGTTATCAATGCTGTTGTAGTCACAAATACAAAGGGTAGCTAAGAAGAAAGCTACCTCCATCCCAGCCAGACTCAGTACAGCCTCCAAAGGTGTGATGAAGAACAAATAATCTGAAACCTTCTCACAGACACCTATATACCATGCATGGCCTCCTTTATGCACAACTGAAAACACGCTCTGAAGAGTACTTTTCCTCCCGAGACAGTGTGCCAGTTTCTTGGAGAAGAAGTTGCCCATAGGGTTTCTTTACTAATCAAGATAACATTTCTTTTGTTATTGTTGGAGAATTTTTAGTTAAGGTAGAAAGCCAGTAGCAGAACAAATCTTCTCTCACTTCATGCCTCCTCCTGTTTACATTTGCCAAACTGCCTCAGCCTTTACAGCACTCAGTAACACATCTACATCCTGCTGAAATGCAGAAGGGAATCTTCCCTCTTCTAAATCATCAACGGCAATCCTATGTATAACAGGCCTACAGTATCACACAGGCTGCAAAAGTCACTTGCAGAAATCGATCAAAACAAAAGAAAAATCTAACCTCGCCAAATGACAAGAAACTCCCTCCCTCCTATGCAACAGCTCAGCAGTTAGAGCATGCAGACAAAATTTAAGAGCCCAGTTTTAATGTCCTCCAAAGTTTATAGCAAATAAGCACCTTGCTTCTCCCCCGAGCACATTGAGGCCACCATGGTGTTCCTCACACCACCTGCTGAAGTTATGTAAAAATTGTGTGCAGAAGAGTACATGATTTATTAAGGCAAACCCAGAAAATGTAATCAACATGCTCCATAGGAAAGGTTAGGCTCACAAGCAAGGCACTCTGCTGTCTGGGTTCTTCTCCCACTGCTAATACTGTGCCTTTTACAGGCTCTGAAAAGTTCCTGGCAAACTCCTCTTCCCTGCCTCAAGAAAGAATGAACCTTTGTCCATGTATTCCTTCCAGGAACTTCTCTTCCTTCGACTGGAAGACTGAAATACCTATTTTACAAGATCAGTCAAGAATAAATGCAGGCTGGTCTTTAAATGCCTAGGACAGGGACTGAAGATGATCCAACTAGACCTAGTCAGATACATGCTGATTCCCTCTCAGTGTTTGGCTAATAAATTGGCTGCTCTGACTCACCTTTCTGAAGCAGACAGAAAACCCAGATAACTAGTCCAACAGCTAACCTTGAAGTACTGTTTTAACTTTTTTCCTGGACTAAAGTTGCTTTCTCTAACCATCCAATAAAAGAAAGTCAGAAAGCTTTTTTGTAAGTGCTCAATAGCTTTTCATTTTGTCTGTGCTTGCACATGCTGAATCAGCAATATTTATTTAACATAACTGAAGAATTTTGTTCTGTTTTCTATTTATAGGAGGAGAAGCACTTGTAAAAGAGCCTACTGCAGGTAATGATTTTTAAAAATATGCAGAGTAAACTGTTTCCTGCATTCCTCCTGCAATGCTCAGACACCAAGAGCTTGAGAAGTGAAATTTAGAAGAAAAAAAAAAATCTCTTTATGAAAAATCCATGGGAAAACAGTAAGCAATTTTTAATGAGACATCAGAACACCGTTTTACTTGTGTGTGGCAGGGCATCTGGATATATAGTTAACTACTTAACAGATACAAATACTTTTAAAAAATAAAACTTAGCAATCAGGTTTTTTATTTACATCATTTTGTCATATGATGCTTTTTGAATGCTCGACTTTGGATGTCATGCATGTTTTACAGTAATGCAAGACCATGAAATCTAGTAGAGATACTCCTGATTTACACCGACACAAGTCTTGTATATGCAAATAGCAGTTATTTTGACTTGCAAAGGCTGTTCTGGGGTACAGAACAAGTTTCAACTGGAACCATGTATATTTTTAATGGTAATTATTATTTATGAGATTTCATTTAAAAAATATACAAAAGTACAGCAGTCTACTTTGGCATCTCTAGGCATTGGAACAGGAAATACACTTTAAATAGGAAATGTCTTACATCAAACCATACAGCTTACAGATTTTAGAATTTTAATTTACAACAAAGGCTTTATATTTCAGAGGAACCTGACTCAATTTTGACATAAATTTTGACTCATCTCACTGTGTTTAGTTGCAAAATTTTCTGTTTAGTTCCAGCCAGAGCTGCATAGCATTCATGCTTACTCATCTAAATTTTATGCATTTCTATTTCTTTTTAAGTTTATTCTCTGACAGGTATGAAGACTAAAAAGTAAACATGTAGAAACCTGAAATGTATACTCTTGCCATTTAAGATAAGTTTGTACTGAAAAGACATTAGCTACTTAGGGGTTCTCTTGGCTCAGATTACATAAAGTTTCCATTTGTGGAATTTACTGAGAATTGAAACTTAATAATAAAGACCATGGTATTCAGATGCTTTGTAATCAGTGTGATAGAAAAAGCAAGTGTGAATGTGAACAGCAAAGTACAGTACTCAAAAGAAGAAAAACTACTAAAACAGTGCACCACAGGAAATCTTTCCATATTCTGCACCTTAGGAGAAAAGAAGAGTTTTGACTTTTTATGCCATTATTCAGTTCCTCTCATCCACAGCGTGGAGCAAACAGGTGTTACCAATCTGTTTTGGGGTTACAAATTACGTTGGAAATGCCTATTGAAAGCCATTTAACCTTCCTCGTGGCAAGTGAATGCCATCAAGTATGTACCATAACAGGCTTGTCCAGTAATTTCTAAAAGACTGCAGTGATGGACTTGCCACCATGACTGACATGACCTTCTTAAAATTTAGATGGTAAAAGAAAAAGGGACGTGGAAGGATCAAAAATCCACTCTGGCATGTTTAGTTTTGTCAATGACTCATGCAAACCTCTCCTAGAGTTTGGGTCTTTGTTGCCCTCCTGTGGCTGGTAAATTTGAGAGTCCTCTCAAGGCAGAAAAGGGAACTTGGTGTGTTCAAGCACCGGACAGGTATACTTTTGTTACAGTACTCAAACTTCGCAGTGCCCGATAGGGTTTAGTTACACTTAGAAGCAGTAAGTAATCCTTAAGAAACAAATCCTAGCAGGTAATATTGGGGATTTCTATTTGCCTTCTTATTTGCATTTTTTAAGGTAACTATTTCTTTGATATAAGATGCACGCCTGATTATTTTTTCATGTGTATTCATCATAAAAATAATCTTGGATGTTGTTGACTAATCCTGAAGTAGTAAGGATAATTTCTACTGCAAGTAACAAAAATACCTTAGGTATAATAAGAAATAAGATCTAAAAATGGCACTGTAACTGCAACCATCTTTTTTTTTCATCTGTTAATAGATCACAGAAAGAAAGGCTGAAATCCAGATTAGCTTTACCTGTCAACAGTGAAATTTCCATGAACTCTAGAAGAGTCAAGTTGTCATTTAATTCAGATTGATATTTTAAAAGAATGAATACAACCAATGCTAAATTCCATATAAGTACACGTTCTTAACCTGTTCATTCTGTAGCCCATTCATATTTCAGTAAGTACTTGCTATGCAGTCTGCAACAACAATCCACTGACTCATACCAGTTGTTCCCTCTATTCTTCTCAACAAAGCAAAGGTTTTCCAGCATTCATTCTTGTTGTAGGCAGTCATTTACTTACTTGCCTTGAGCTTTTCAAACACTGTTATGGAAGAAGACTATTATTCAGAAAATCTGCAAATATTTTAAAAAGCATGATATCAGGGTGAATGGGGTTTAGCCTAGTTATATAAACCGATAGTGAAATCCTAGCATGAGAAATAATGGTTTTTTCTATAATAAAGTCACTTCAGCCTGCCCAAAACTTGACAGAAACAAGAATAAAAAGGATTTGGCAGTCAAATGCTAGGTAATGAGAAATCAACAGGCTCTGAGCTCTTTTCAGCAGTATCACTGACTGCAAAGAGAGGCTTGAATCCTATCAACACTATGCAATGCATATTAACACTGTGGAGGGCTCTGTGCACTTCACAAACATAAATTAATAGCAAGTACCCGACAATGGCCCTCCACAGTTCCTGTACTTCGTGTAATGCTTCTGCTTGAGTGCTCACAACTTTATTAAGAGCATTGGACCAAATTCAGCTATGACAGAAGTGCTGATCACTCCAAGTCAGCAAAAGTTGTAACAGCTTCCTTATGAGCTGCATTTAACTGTATGATTATCAGAGAGGACTCAATGAGGAAGAAATTTCTTAATCATAATGAAAGAAGAATCTCATATACCACAGCAGGAGGCAGGGTATGGATCCTGCAAGCCTGTAGCACATCAGGCAACAGTTGCACATCATCTTGTGGAAATGTTGAGTTTTAAACCTTGCCTCCAGTACTGATTTCTTGTTAGGGCAAAAACTTAATGCCCACAGCGGGACCAGTCTCTTAGAAGAGTCCTATGTGATTGTGCACTTTAATGAAGCAGGCAAGAAGCACATTAACTCCTAACAGCAGCTCTTCTCCCTTCCCGCTTGACAGCCTCTGGACCAGAACTTGCTGCACCTGGATCCCAATATGGTTGGAATTGGGCAGCCCAAAGGATCCAAGAATTTAAATGTTTCTGGTATCCTTGGGTACATATTCATTTTTGTAAGCAGAGCACACCGTGGTGTTTTCAGAATACTTGCATAAATGAAATCAGACATTAAAATATAAACAATTCTCTCAGAACAGAAATAGTAAGCTTTGACTAGCACTTCTTTATGCCAAACCTGCTTTTTAAAATATTGAGACAAACCTCTTTGACATCAGTTTATTCCAGTAATAATGCACAGAAATATTTTTAGGTTTGTTCATGAATTTTTAATTAAACATGATTTAACCATGATAGAAAATGCAATTGTTTATGTCTGATTTTTTTGCTTTTACTACTCATGGCACATGATCTAATTTAGAGTTCTGATGATGAGTACTTTGAGTTCGAATAGATTTTCTATTCAGACGTAGAGAACACAGACTTTTAGTTATAACCTATAATGCAATTAATGGACAGCCCTCATAATACTCTATTCTGAGTAGAAGGAGCTTTCCAGGGTTATGTTAGGAGTCCTAAGGGAAACTTTTATTAATTTAGAAAAGGGCAAAACATTTTATTTTATAGGAAAAAGAGAAAAAAAGAGCAAGAGGGTACTTTACAGAGATATCCTCTACACAGCAAGTCCAAACACAGCATCTCTGTCTCCTCCTGCTGCCTCTTTCACTGTTTTGTTGTGCTGAGGGGGGGGTTTGGTGGCAGTTTCTTCAAGAATATTTCATAAGATTGATGAATAAATATGTGAAGACATTTAAAATGCCCTTAAATCATTATTTTGTTTTGCTGAAATAATGGCATTTATGAGTTCTGTAGAATGGACATGGATACTGTTAAAACTCTCTGTGTCCTTTAATGTGTTAACACAGGAAAATTGAATTGCATTATAATTCCTACTAAAGAAATATGAATATGAAGAAGCACCAAGAGAAAGAATTAAAATATTTACATTAGTAAAATTGCCAGTATATGATAATAATTTTTAAATGAGCAACTTCATGTCATCTAGTTTGCACCTTTAATCTTTGTATTTTAGAAAAGAATCTAAAACATCAGTGTGCCACTGCAGGATTATTTTTTCACAGTTGCTTGGAAAGCAACATGGAAAAGCTGTCAACTAATTTTGAATATAAGCAGAAATTTTAATACAGAGAATGCTGACAACTACTTTTGAAATTCATCGTACAGTCACTGAAAATTTTTCATTTTTTTCACAAACACAGAGAAGTGTGATGCGCTGAGGTTTTCAGAAGTTTCAGTGCATACAGAGGTCTTGCTAGGAACCTGGTGAACTGCAAAAGTGGCTACAGGGTTCAGCTCCCATTGTCAGGAGGTTGTTTAGATTTTTGTTCTTATCTAGATCTCTGGAGTTATTACAGCTGGAAGGTTAATGTTCAATGTATTATGGTAAAAACTATAAACCTTTTTTTCATATTGGTGAGCAATTTCCTTTTAATTTAAGACTTATTTTATAGATCTATCAGTTCTGAAGACATTTGTGCCATAATTTCAACAATCAATATGTAAAATTTTATATTATGGATGCAATTTAAATTTTACCTGTGACCTTTCAAAGGTCCTTAGCACTGCACATCATTGTCTTCACTATTATTAACACTAATAACAGAGTTTTTTGTCCAATAACTCAAATACGTTTATCTTCAGAATTTTCTTAATTGCAATTACTGTTTTCACGTCGTTTTCTTAACCTGCTTCATTCTCATTCATATTATGTAATTGTCAAGTAAGAAAAAGGATTAAGTAATCCCATTCCTGTCTTCTTAAGATGTTTTCCTTTTTTTTTTTTTTTAGTTTTGTGTTATCCATTAGGCATACAGGAAAATAAACAAAAACATCTAAGTAAAATAGAACTTAAGGAAACACCACACTGAGACACAACCTATTTCCATAAAACTTTTGGAGAAACCCCACCAGGTACAAACATACTAGTTCTACATTTGCTAAGTTCAACCACACAGGCCCTGAGGGTTACTTACTATATAACGTATTTTCTATGCTAGACATTAAAAAAAACAAACACATTTATACTCTGGAACCCTCATTTGGCTAAAGTAACTGCAGACTATTCAGATTTTGAAAGTTGGGATGATAACTCCTGTAACTTGGCCTGGAATTTTTCTTACTGTGAACAAAAGAAGGATCTAGCCTAAGCAGTTTTGATGCATTTTAAATCATAACAATAATTAAAACCCCCAAAATTATTAGCCAACAATTTTTGTACATGTAACAAATCACATCAACATGGCATCAGGTGTAAATATGTGATTTTGTAGATGTGCATGAAGTTGGTTTGAGTGTTCTCTGCATTGGCCAAAAGCCATGAGAATGTACTATGTTTTGGCTTGTTATGGATCTAAGCTTAAAAACGCTGTCAAAGAATTTATCTGGAAACCAATGCGAAGTCAGTAAAGGTATCAGTGAATAGGGTTTACGTACTTTCTAAAAGGAACTCAATTTACTAATCAGGTGTAACCTTCTCCAGCTCCCATTTCCAACCCAGATGGGTTGTTTTATGTAGCTGCTAATAGTATGTATCAGTAGCCTGCAGAGACGGCTGTTGCTGGTCCCTGCTACTGTAATAGTATCTGTAAATAACGGTTGTAAGAGCAAAGAACAAGAAAAGCTTTTGTAAAACTATCATTTTGGTTTGATTTTGTAAAGCACTTTCACATGAATATTTTGGGCACATCAATAACCTGTTCAATTCTCCAGG